>NC_054374.1:79483173-80151507 GCF_017654675.1 Xenopus laevis
GTGAACTAAACAAGTAAAAGTGCTAGCAGAAAAAAAGAAATAGTTTAGGAGTAAAAGTACCGTGAAGGTCATTAATAAGATTAATGTTACATATAGAAGATAAATATGTACTGACAAGAGTAGCACAGAAGTGAAACTGTCCCAAGAGTGTTTAGATTTTAAAGCTGGTTTTACAGTAGGAGGAAAGTTGCAGTTTCCTTCCAACTAAGCACAAGTAATACTAGGTCCTGTGTTCAGACATGGACCCAAGACATTATGCTAACAATTTGAAACTATCTGCTACTATGAAACTGTTGTGAATTAAAAAAAATCCCCTTTCCATATCTTAGATTATTATTGATTAAACCATCCAAATTTTCCTACTGGACCTGCAGGATTCTCAGACTAGGCTTCAAAGGGGTTGTTCACCTTCCAAACACCTTTTTCAGTTGAATTGTTTTCAGATTGTTCTCTAGAAATAAAGATTTTTTTCAGTTGCTTTCCATCTTTTATTTTTTACCATTTCCCAAAAATTAAATTTTTAAGTTAAATGCTCCTGTCTCAGTAATCCAGACGTGGAGTCTGAACTGTTACAATTTGCTACATTTAGTTGATATATTTCTTAGCAGCTTTTGTGGAATATTAACAACTATTGTATCAATTATAACAACTGCCTTTAATGAAACTCAGGTAGTCAGTGAGACCCTCCCAGAGCTGCTTTAGAAAGACTTAAAATGACTAAAAAAGAAAACTTTACATGTCACTATTTAAAAAAATGGTCATAATAGAAAATAGAAAGTAATTGAAAAAGTGTTCATTTCTAGTGAACTGAAAACAACTCAACTGAAAACGGAAAGATAAAATTATAGGTCAGCACCAGAAGCTATGGGAAAAACAAAAAACAGCACAATATTGTTAATATTCAGTGCAGTCACCAGTGTGTTACAATGCAAATCTGTGTGTGTCGTGAACCATAGAAAGTCTGTAGACAGATTTTGTGCATTCTAAAGTTCTATAGTGCTAAAGTGCTATAGTGAATTTTACAAAATGCCATATCCAGAATAAAATTCTAATTAAATAAACGGTAGAATAAATTAAAGCAAGTTGCAATGATGTTTTCTTCAAACAATAAAACTCAGCATGTGGCTTCTCCAATCTCTGGTGGGATTAGCAATTTACAAGATTCTTGATTTCAAAACAGCATTACATTATCAATTTCAGGGTATTTATTTTTCTGTAAAGACATTTAAAAGCAGGGACAGCGTCCATAGTGTAATTTGCCTTTATTTTTAAATATTTTAAAACGTATTGCACGTACATAAGACACTTCTGAGAGCATATCTATAATTTTATCTTGATTTGGTGAGTTGAGGAACTGTGAAAAAGATCGGCAAATGAAAAATTAAAAAAAATCTGTTTACTTGCTCTTTAATCTGGCAAATTTAGTTTGTTTTGCAATTTTAACTCTGTTATATGCACTGAAAAAATGTTCAAAGGTGAACGACCCCTTTATATAAATCTCTCCCTTATTACTTTCAAGTAATACACCACAAAAAATACTTTTAGTTGCTTTTTTTAGTTACTTTTTAAATTGGTTGTTTATCGTTTAACAGAAAGTCTTCCTTCTTTTGCGTGATTATTAGGAATTCGTGATGATTGTGGTGTTTGGGATGGAGTATGTTATTCGCATCTGGTCTGCAGGGTGTTGTTGCCGTTACCGAGATTGGAAGGGACGACTGAGATTCGCCAGGAAGCCCTTTTGTGTGATTGGTAAGGATATGTGCATGCATACAACAAAAGAAGGTAGTATGGACACCAACTTAACACATATATTTCTCTTTGAGGCATAATTATATACATACATAGTAGATGAGGTTGAAAAAAAGATATACTCATCAAGGTCAAACTTATCGATAAGTGAAACCTGCTTCACTTCCTTTTTAGGCAATGTATTTTTTTTCTTTTCTTTATTATCAGGTATGCAGGGTCCTTTCCTAGATCCATTTTTCTGCTATTCTGAAGCTTTTTTTTTGGCCTGTGTGCACCCACTGCTGTAGGTCAACCTGTTCTGTTTATGCACTCCACCAGCTGGCAGGAGTCTGTGGCATTTCGTGGTCTCTTTTACAGATCTTGGCCTTCACTTTTTCCTTCCTTCCATGCAAGTAGGGCAGAGCTTTGGCCACAGAGGAAGCTCTTCATCAGGTACATTTTTACCCCCTTCCTCTGCTCCGTAACTAGGAACTTTCTCTACAGCTCAGAACAGCTGATCCTGAACTCTCTTCCTTTCTTTTGGTGCATTTCTCAGAATTTTCACTTGCTGTAGACATATATATATAGACATATATTTAATACCCCAAGCTGTGCTTACACCATGGCAAAAGTTTGTACCAACCCCCATGTATCCTTCTTGTAGAGCTGGGCGCCAGAACCCTCAATCTGGGCATACAATAGGGTGTTTGCAGACTAAAGTACTGCCTGTTCCTGGTCTGTTTCCTATACTTTCAAATTGAATGCTTATCACATGATGGATGGTGTGTGTTGAAACAGCAGGTCTATACGTATCTGATTTAGTTCGCTCATCTTGTTCTGAAACTTGTCTAGAAAATCCAGCTAGTACAGCTGCACAAATTGCAATTTCATTTAAATGCAGTTAGTCAGCCCTTCATGTATTTATTAGACATGTCCCTGAATTTTCAAATGATCTAGTAACCGTACTGCAATTTAGCTTAGTCAATGACATCAGACTTTGAAGCCTTTGCAGATTTCTTTGTTCTGGATTGGCGTTATCACAGTTGACTCTTTCTTCCCTGGTCATCTTGGATACACAGCATAAATCCAATGCCATCTTTTTCTCTTTCCAGTTATAATAAAATTGTTGTTGGGTTCAGAAGAGAGTGCATTTACTGAGGATTAAAATAAACAGGGCCTCAGAGATATTTTCCTGTTTTTAAAGAATTTGATTCCATAGAGCTTTAACTTTCTTATTGAAACACCAAATAAAAGCCTTTATGGCCTTCTCCTCTAATGATCAGCTGCACCAGGTGGTCAAATTGGAATGGGATTAAGTCACAAGCACTAAACTTCATATTTTTTACTATACTCTTTAATTTTGTATGTGTAATTTAACACCTTCCATCCTATCCTACCCCAGATCTCTTATTTTTGGATTGGTCAAATTTATTGCCATTCTAGTTTCAGACTAGACCATTTTGAAAGAACCAGCAGGGCTTTCCATAGTGCACTTTTTCAGTTTGAATTTTTATTTTAACCTCAACTACTATATAACTATATCTGCCTGAAAGGAATATCGTTATTGGATTTCTATTCAAGTTATGGATTGAATAATTATGTTTTAAAAGATTGCTTCTCATACGTTTACCAATGATACTTATCCCACATTATTAGCTTTGTGGTGGTATCATCTCATTTAAAATCTTAGCTGGAGGACCAGATTTATAAATCACTTGATGGTGAGCTGCATTTAATGCAAGGTATAGAGGCTGGCCAAGGCACATCCTAGAAAGCTGGTATCAAGCTGAAAAAAGTTGCCTTTAAGACAATACACAAAGAGGTAACAGAAAGTCACATAAAAACCAGGAATTTGGTGGTGAAAAAAACTGCAAAAGCCAAAGTTCAAAAAGTGAAAATGAGTTGTGGGGAGCTGCTGAACACTACCGAGATGTTTGATGAGCAGAAAAAGTTGTATTTTGAGACACTAGACATTTAGGAAGCAGTGCTTGAATGATAGGATGATGTTGAAGGCATCTCTGAGTCTGAAGTTGATCTGTGGCAGGAAAGCATGGACAGATTTCTAGATTAGATCAGAATTCATATCTGTCCTCACAAATGATCACGACCAATGTCCCCTCCCCTTAAAAATTGATCATAGCAATTGATTATGAGTGTAAGGACCTGTCCTCGTTACAAGTGGTAGAAATTAGTTTTCTCCATAATCTAGGGTTGCTGGACTCTCTACAGCCTAGAGCTGCTGCACATTAAGATTGAGAGAAACCAGCATAGGGGGTTTTGTCATCTTTTTAGGATACTTCTTGGCTGATTACCATTAGGAAGTGTAGAAGAAGAACACAAGGCTGAGATATTATCTTCGATTTGGCCTGGGAAGCACATAGGAAATGCAGGAATAAGTGGCCAGACAAAGAAAATGGTTATGTGACCTGCTTAATCAGCTGTTTCTGTTAAACTCACCATTAAAAGATAACTTTTTAAGATTTACCAAACATAGCAGTTACTGTTAAAGCACATAAAAATTCTCTCTATTTTGGTGATAGTGTTGCTTCAAATCTTATTATTGAAAAAAAATATTTTACTATGCAAAGTTCAGTTTTTGTAGACTCCATATTTTCTTAATATAGTAGCGGCAGTTATCTAACTCACTTTCCTTTTCCTGCAACTTACACCACACTGCTTTGCTTTCTCTCTGTGTCTACCTCCAGATGTTAAAAAGTCCTCAGAGATAATGGCTTTTCACCTCAGTCCAACTTCCCCCATCAGCAGAACAGCTGCAGAATGGAATTCTGCCTTCCATTGTATTACTGGATTAATATGGGTGGGTAGGGTCTGATACTGCAAAGCTAGCACTGTCACATGTAATAAATGGATTGCAGGAGGAGAAAAGAGGAGAACATGGTCAGCAAGATTTAAACAATATGCATTATGTATAATCTGGTAAAAAAAGGGGTTGTGCCTCACACTCCCAAAATATTACAAAGTTCACTTCAAAATGCAGATGTAACTAAAAAGAGATCCTTAATTACATATCGGTGAATAGAGAATTGATTTGTTGGGTTCTGTTTTATATTAGATACTAAAAAAATAATTGATTCAGACATCTCTAGTTTGCCACAGACGGAGAAAAATGTCTTCCTTAAGATTTCTTCTAATCTAAATGGATGGCCTTCTGTTCAATCAGTAGAAGATGTCCTTTTTACAAATGGAAGATATCATGATCTGTGCTGGGTTTCGTACCAATTCAAAATGTTGATTCAAAAATGTTTGCACAATTCTATCAAGTCTTTAACTGCAAAGTAAAAACGCCCCTTGTGACCTTAGTGTTTAACTCACATTTAGGTTATATCTACCACAGAGCATAACCTTACACTTTGCTGCACAGTTCTCATATTTAATAAAATCTCTTTGTAATGTGGCAGCATCCTGTATAGAATTTATAATCCTGCACAATTTAGTATCATCAGAAAAACTAGAGACAGTACAATTCCCACCTCAAGGTCATTAAACAAGTCAACAGCAAAGGACCAAGGACAGACTACTGTGGTACTTCACTAACAACACTGGTCAAATTAGAAAATGTTTCATTTACAACTACTCTTTGTAAGCTGTCCTCCAGCTGGTTCTGTATCCAGGTACAAAAGCTATGTTCCAGACCAATATTCCTTAATTTAATCAGTAACCTTATGTGTAGTACTGTATCAAATGCTTTAGTAAAATTGAAGTAGATCATAACTACTGCCACACCAATGTTTAGATTTCTCCTCACCTCTTCATAGAAGGTAATAAAGGGTGAATTCGCCACCTGCTGCAAAATAATTTTAACACCCATTGACTTTAATGCATTTGGACAAAAATGTCTCTCACGTGTAAAAATTGTCGTGCATCAAAATTATTTTGACGCCCATTGACTTTAATACATTTTGGCAAAAAAAGTCGCTCATGTAAAAATTGTCATTGAGTTTCACGTTTGTTAGGGCGAAATGGGACATATTTGCCTATCGCTAATATAAGGCAATTAAATTTGTAATTGCAATGAAATCTTATGCATTATTACCCCTTCCTTAAGCTTTCCTACCACTGATGTCAAACTAATAGGCTTATAGTTTTCAGGAATTCAGAAATGGAATGGAATAGTGACACATTAGCAATTTCAACAGCATGTCAGACCTCAAATAATCCTGAAAAATTAAGTAAAGAGGTTCGATAATAACAGAGTTTAACTCTTTATGTACCATGGGATGGTCCTAAACCCTTGTTTACTTTCACAAATTCTATTAATCTCCTCCTGTGCCACCCATCCATCAATAGTTATATTATTAGCACTGGGTATATTAAAAAGGTAACCTTTATCAAGTGGGTTCTTATATGAAAAATAACCTCCTAACCAGAACCTCCTATTTTGTTTTTTTTTCTCATTATGATTTTTATTGCAACATACAATAAAACAATACAATACAGTATTTCACATCAACAATGTAAAGTCTCAAGACACGCAAGTTTTCAATGAACAATATATCTTAGTTGCCAATTGTGGATATCTCAAAAGATTCTCTTGACATTCGGTTCAAAATATGTATCCTAGGCAATTTATTTTCTGTCCTACGTGACTGTCGTACAACAAAATAAGGAGGGGGGAGAGAAGGAAATGAGAAAGAAGGGAAAAAAAAGGGAAAAAGGAAAAAAAGGGGGGGAACCTCCTATTTTGTATCTTAGTTAGGATCAAGTTCAAGGTAATTATTCATTATTACAGAGAAAAAAGGAAATCATTTTAAAAAATAACCTTGTAGAATTATTTGCTTAAAATGAACTCTATAGGATAGCCATTCTGTAATTTGTTATGGATAATGGGCTACAGATAACGGATCACAAGGGATTATTAATATAGTATTAAACAATTTATAAATAAAGTTGCATGCATAAATATAAAAACATTAAGGCACTGGTTTATTAAAGGAAAACTATACCCCCAAAATGAACACTTAAGCAACAGATAGTTTATATCAAATTGAATGACATATTAAAGAATCTTACCAAACTGGAATATATATTTACATAAATATTGCCCTTTTACATCTCTTGCCTTGAATCACCATTTTGTGACTCTATCTGTGCTGCCTCAGAGATCACCTGACCAGAAATACTAAAACACTAACTGTAACAGGAAGAAGTGAGGAAGCAAAAGGCAGAACTCTGTCTGTTAATTGGCTCATGTGACCTTACATGTGGTTTGTATGTGTGCACAGTGAATCTTACGATCTCTGGGGGCGGCCCTTTTTTTTTAAAATGGCAATTTTCTATTTATGATCACCCAATGGCACATACTACTAAAAAAGTATATTATTATGATTATGGTTCATTTACATGAAGCAGGGTTTTACACATGAGCTGTTTTACTCAGTATCTTTTAATAGAGACCTACATTGTTTGGGGGGTATAGTTTTCCTTTAACCTAATAAATCAAGTGGTAACGACAGATACAGCTTGGAAAACTATCAGTGTCAAATCTTACAATTGTTCCAAGGGTTGCCCATGTATTGTCAACCTCGAGAACAGCTGTATGCTGCAAAACTGGAAGCAGATATAGCTGCATGCAGAGTGAATATATTTGCAGACAAACTGCAAGGAAGCACACTAAGTCAACAACTTTTTTTTTGTTTTATATGTTGAACTCATTTCATCTGTGTCATCTGTAATTATCTTTTGTGTGCGTTTCTGTAGCTTGTCTACAAATACATTAACTTTGGAGCACAAACAGAGGGAAAGAAAAAAGGAAGCTGCAAACAGTTTTTTTATTGGAATACCACATAAAGTGCTGAATCTATACTGACTTTGGTACACAGCTGCATTCAGAGTGAGGCACATCTCTTTGCAGTTCTTTCAAAGAGCATAGAGAATTGTACCTCAAGATACAAGAAGGCGGCAAAGATGCAAAGTCAATTTTTTTTAACTTTGCAAATTGCTTCACCTGAGTTAATAAACCCACGTCTTGTCATGCTACAGAACTTTGCCTGATTTGGCATACCATGTTTAATCATGATCATTTAATCTAATATTCATTGCCAATTGCATCATTTCGGGTCCATATATGGGCCCTCAACTATCTGTCAAGCATAGTCAAGTAAGCATCCAGTGTCTACATTTAGTGATAGCACATTTTTCTCATGATCAGAAAATTCAGCTAACATCTTCCTCTTTCTCATATTCTGTTTCCACTCCAGATTTTATTGTTCTGGTGGCCTCACTGGCTGTTATTGCAGCTGGGACTCAGGGTAACATTTTTGCCACATCTGCTCTGCGTAGTATGCGGTTTCTTCAGATCCTGCGCATGGTGCGCATGGATCGGAGAGGAGGCACATGGAAATTACTGGGTTCTGTTGTGTATGCTCACAGCAAGGTGAGTGTCTTGTTTAAAGTGCAGTTTTTAGAATGATATACATTAAATTTTATAGAACATTAAAATGTTTATAATTAATCTTACTGAAACTACCTCTTTGCTTTCATGTGCTCTCATTTAAGGTTCCCACAATTATTGTCCGTTTCAATTTGTTAGTTCAATTTGTTAGTTTATTCCATGGCAGTATTTAAGTTTCAGTACACTGCATTTCAGTACACTGCTCTTGTATCATTCAGAAGATAATTTGCAGCTAAACATCATTTTCTTTTATAAAAGAGCTTATTTTGGCACAGTAAGAAATGGCATTGCCCTCCTAGAATCTAGCAAACAGGCATATCCAGCGCCAGTGTCAGTTACATAGCGAATTTCCAGAAATTATGATTGATATGTTTAGAACAAATTAGAGATTATATAGATTAAAGCAGTTATATAATAGAGGTAAATTCTGTTTCCACCTTCTGTCTGTGTTGTTAAGGGCTGGAGAGGAGACCTCTGATTTTACATGGTACTATTTATGCATGTTGTAACCACTTTTTCTTCAGGAGCTGATCACTGCTTGGTACATTGGATTCCTGGTGCTTATATTTGCTTCTTTCCTGGTATATCTGGCAGAAAAAGATGCCAATAAAGAGTTTTCCACATACGCAGACTCTCTTTGGTGGGGCACGGTATGTTTTTTATTAACAGTCTAATAGATATTTTATATGGTTCAGTTCTTTTAATATCTGCAAGAGCTGTGGTTAATTTTACATGTACCTTTAACACTGTTGTGAACCAAAGCATTGTTAAACTTCATTTATGTTAAGCGGACGATTGTGACGGGTATTTTTGTATGGTGGATTGGTCGGATCAAATGTTGGGGAGGATTGGCAATTGTACTGTGAATTAGTAAGTCGACAGGTAAGTTAGTGAAGAGGAGCCGCAGTTCCTCTTTAATTTCCACAGTTTATATGGTTTAAACATATGGAACATATAAAATTCAATACCACATTTTACCTGAACAGCAGTATTTCTGGCATGGATGTAGAATATGTTTTTGAACACACAAATGCAAAACTTTCAGATTATTGCCTGCCTTTTAACACCATCTATTTGATGCATTCAAATGATTTATTATTATTTATTATTATTTTTTCATTTTCAAAGTAGAGGGGCATGGCCACTAAACTTTAACAAGGGGACATATATTTTTTAGTGTTTTTGTTTTTTTAAATTAAATATATCTAAGCTGGATAGGGAAATGAGGGCCAGGCAATGGACCTGGTGTGACAGCTAAGCAAATTTATAGCGTATACCTCATGATGCATAAATTAACCAACATATACCAAGAGGTATCAATATTACTACACATCCCTCCCTATGCTTCTGAAAATAGTTGGTGAATGACTCTCTTCCCAAGCACAAGCTTGTATTGTTTCCCTGATAATTAGGAATCAATATTGGCATCATGGTTGAATGAGGATCCAGCACAAACCTTCCTCCATTAAATTTTGAACTGCTCCCTTCTTCCCCAGACTCAACACAGGCTCAGCAAGCTTAATGTTATTATTGCTCTACTTCCTGTTCTTTCATTCATTCTTTTCTAATATGTCAAATTGAAAACCTGTCAATAAAAACTAAAAAAAAGTCTTCAATGCTGTTGCATTTTATGAGTGCTTGCCCTATGATATAGCACAGAGCAGTGTCAACATAAGTAAACTGCTGTAGCAGTAGAGATTGTGGCCCTGCATTAGGTCATTAAACTATTTCCATCGTTCACACTCTTCCAACCAAACAGTTGTTTTAAGGTGGCCATACACTGGCCTACATAAGCTGTTGACAGACTAAGTTGGCAGTTTATTGGCCAATGTAAGGGGTCCTCCAATGGGCCTCCCCAATCGATATCTGGCCAAGAATTTTAAAAATCCTGTCGGATCCGACCTCCTGTATTGTCAGCATTGTGATCTGATTGTTGGACCCTAGGGTCCACGGATCAGCCTGATATCTCCCATCTCAAGGTGGGCATATCGGGAGAGATCCTCTCATTTGGTGACCTCTCCAAACAATCAGACATATGCGTGTATGGCCACCACAAGGTAAAAATGTGATAGAAATATAAAATAATGGTATTGGCAAGTGGCATCAGATACAGAAGAGGACTCCCCAGAGGGATGGCTATAGTTACTGGACCAGGGAAAAAAGATTGCTTTTTGAGAATGAATTTAATTTGTCTGTACCACTGCTAGATGGTGGGGCAAAAATTTCGTTTGACATGGATGGCCAGGAAAAGGACTTTTAGCATTCACTTTGGAGTTCCATGACTCATAAAAAGACCTATTACCTCTCGTTTCTAATTCTTACATTCCTTGGTGACCTCTAATATCCTTATACTATACCTATACATATTTTTTGCTGAAGGAACAGTAAATGTAACAACGGCGTCTGGAATACACAAGATATTTTTTTGTGGATTTTGGGAGAGGGAGTGACCTGCTTTGCTGTTTGTGGAAGGTTAAATAAAGCTCATGTTGCTTATGCACACCTTTCTATGCTTACTTTGAAGATGGAAAGTAATCTGCACTATGTGTTAATTATGAATGAGTTAGAACATATTTTGTGCTGTGTGTGTGTTATATAGGAGAGGCAGTTTGTCCTTTGCATAGTTTATAGGGGAAAGTGCTATCTGGGTATTGAATGAGTTTCTGTTAGCATATTGTGAAGGTAACATTGTTCTGCTTGCATAACTTAAATTAGTGCATTATTCATTTAATGAGCAAAAAAGATATTTATAGTCTGGATATTGGAAGACAAATGGTTTGATGTATATAACTAGGGAATGAGAAATGTATATGAATTTGAGTAGAAAGTTATGTTTGTAATGCGTGAAAAGTGGTTAACTATGTAACCTGCCCTAAAAATTAATGTTGTTTGAAAGAACCAACACAACTATATTTTTACTTTTAAATTGCTCCCATTTTCCCTATCAATCTATCTTAGATTACACTGACAACTATTGGATATGGTGATAAGACCCCTCATACATGGCTTGGGAGAGTACTGGCAGCTTGCTTTGCACTTCTGGGTATATCTTTCTTTGCCCTGCCTGCGGTGAGTCTTCTGGAAATGTCTTTAAGCGTACCTGTCACCTACTCATAAAAAGCAGTATAATAAAAGTAATTTGCAAATTAAACATGGAATACAAATAATTTTTTTCATGAAACCATCCATACCTGTTATAAGGGTGTTTAAATATCTGAGCTGTCAAACATATATTGCCTGCCACACCTCTATGCTTATGTCATAGAGGTATGGCAATCAATTACTTTCACTTTCCGTTAAGAACTTCCTAGATGTCACTGCACTCCCCACATCCCCCTTCTCTTCTAACTCTATAATTGTGTAGGGCATTGTGTAGGGATTGTGATGCACAACTTGTCTTAAAGGAACAGGAAAGACCTATTTACAAAAGTTAGGCACCCCCAAGTGATTATTTATACGTACCCGAAAACCCCGTGCCGGTTCTCCTATCAACAGAAAACTGCACCAGTCCGGGGATTCTTCCAGTGAGCACCATGGAGCGATCGGCTTCCTTATTCTTCTTTCTTCAAATTTCCTGGGCCAGACGCAGTACAATGAAATAGCCAACTTTTTTGTTAAAGTTTGGCTTTTCTTGCTACTGTGCATGCGCACTTGCGCAAAGACAGAAGAAGGAAGCGAAGAAGGAAGAATGATTGCTCTGTGGTACTCGCTAGAAGAAACCCCCTGACCAATGCAGTTTTCTGCTGAAAGAAGCACCGGCCCGGGCTTTGAGGTAAGTATACACAATCACTTGGAGGTGCGTAACTTTTGCCTTTAAAGTAAATTAGGCCTTTCCTTCTCCTTTTTATAACAGTGTCCACAATATGGCTCCTGCCTGCTTGCTGTGATTGTGTAAATCCAAGACTGAAGGAAAAAAAATGTAGATGTAAATGTTATTTTGCTCAACTAACATGATAGAAAATAATTTAGAATTATTTTTTAGGGTGACAGGTCCCCTTTAAGACATCACTACTTTATTTTCTGTGGTAAATTATTTTCTAAGGCTAGATATTTGAATAGAGAATACTTTTCAAGGCAATTTGAAATCATGTGGAGTAAATTTGCTTACCTATACTATGGTCTTCTCTCATTCAGGGAATTTTGGGTTCTGGGTTTGCCCTTAAAGTTCAAGAACAACATCGACAGAAGCATTTTGAAAAGCGGCGGACACCAGCAGCTAATCTTATTCAGGTGGGGTTATATATTTTGGGTTGCATATAAGTCACAAAGGAACCAACTAAATTAATGAACAACTTTTTTAACTGAATACTTTGTATGCTTCATATAATGTTGCTGTTAAATGTTTCTTCGAGTGCATATATGGACATACACTGTATATGGACATACTTTACTTCAGCTATTAAGAAGCAATAATATGTAAATCTGCCAGAAAATACTTAATGGCCCCCTGGGAACTGAGTTCCTTTATAATTTATAATTTAACTCATGTCTTTTGTCTTCAATTATATCCTGGGAATTGTTGCCAAAGGCTAATTTCAGGCCGAATAACAAGTTTTGGTGACATACTGTATGTCCTGAGGGAGTTCACAGAATCTGGTCTCAGCAAACTCTTCTGCCTACTTTCAAGTATGGGCAAAAACTCTTCTGCCTACTTTCAAGTGGGTGCCAAATATATACAGATGGGAGGAAACGAAAGCGAGAGAGATCTATTTAAACCTTAAAGGAATTAGGTCATATTCACTGGCCAGTGCTAATTTGTTAGGAACCCCCAGTGTATAAAATGTCTTACCCTTTATTTGTGGAAAGTACACAGTCCCAGGGTACATTCTATGGTACTAAAGTCAGAGAACTTACTAATATTAAAACGCACATCCGCCAACCCAGGGTACCACAAGAAATTTTGGGAAAATTACTAAAGATCATGGCTATCCCATAAAAAGTATCCTGGAGGTTTATTCAGCAACCACTCAGTCCAGTTATCATCAATTTAGATAAAAGAAATGAAGATGGAGTCAGAGGTATTAGGGGAGATCAGAACCTTTTTAGATGCTAAAATCACAGGGAGTGGGCATAATATATATAGATAGATGTGGTATGCATGCATATGAATATATATTTGTTTGTACCTGAAGAGGGAGTATATTGGATCTATATAGAGTTGCTTATATATATTCAGCTGCCTGGATACATACAGGGATACTAGCTTTAGTACTTTTGGTTAAATATATGCTGGAAATTTTGTAATTCATATGTTATTGTCTGCAAAGTTTCTGGTGCTAAGTAGGTAGGCTGCTGTTAATACAGCATATTATAGTGAGTTGCTAAGGAAGTTATTTATTTTCATAGCAAAATAAAAAGACTCAGGTTTTTTCTCCTCCTCTTAAACTCCTGGCAGCAACTGGTTTATAAATGTTGAATTCTCGTGGAGGGGGTTATACCTTGGGGGAGCTTCATAGATACTGGAAACAGTCAAACCCAAGATGGGGAGAGGGAGAGGGAGGTTTTATATCTTGACAATGAGAGAAAGCAGATTCATATCTTCACCTTTAGTGGAAAATTTAAAGAACATTTTCAGTATGCAGCCAAATACCCCCTGCTACCTGTGTTATAAATCATATTAATGTCTAAGGGTGGTTGGGGACAGCAGGTTATAGTAACTTTGTACACAGAACAGTTTGGTACAAAAATATATTTTCCTATTTACTGTGCATTCAGGGAAGCACAGTAGTGAACAACTGCAATCTCATAAATACACTATCTAAATGTTTTCATGTAATCAGCTTCCTTCCTATAATGCAGTACCATAAGCATTAAAAGTAATGTTATGGTCCCAGCACACCAGTGTTTTTATTTGTCAGGCACTTAGACTCATGGCACAGCAGGCATTTTCCCTCTGCCGGCATATTATACTATGTATGTCATTTCCTTATTAAACATGCTAGGCTTCTCTTGGAAAAGCTTCCACATATTGCATAATAAAAAACACAATGCCCCTTTATTATTATACTGTGTCTAATAACACAAGGTTTTAAAGAATGTTTCCTTGAAGCTCTAACTTAATTTATTGTTTGAAAGGATTGTATGTAATTAAACTTACTTCACACCCTAAATCTTGTATATTTGGGCTGCAAAGCTGCTGTAGTTTTTTATTAAATGGCTAAAGAATTATAGGTGAATTTAGACCTAGAACCAGTTCCAGTTTGTTTGGCACTTGCACCAACCTGGTCCCTGTCAAAGATAAAAATTAAAAAAAGTGTTTTTCAGACTGTGTTCAAGACCCATTCCCCCATCGATCTGAGGTGCAACATTTGGTCTTAGACCACTTTAGCTTATACCAAGGACACAGATATATGAAAACAATGATTGCTTTATGAGCTGTAGACCAATAGTTCCAAGAATTTCTAGGAGAGCAAATACAGTTTCACCCTCACTGACTGGGATTGGCTGGAATTTCAGGAAAATGTACAAATCTCACCAAAACGTGCCTTTAGGCTGCCCATCCCATACTTCCACCAGAACCTTCTTTGGGCCCTCATAGGAGCTATCGAATCACTGTATTAATGATTATCAGCACATGTCTAAGCTCAAACAAATTTTCTTGCATCTTTATTGAGATTTTATATTTTCACTTTGTCACTCTTCTTTAAGGCTGCCTGGCGTTTGTACTCCACTGATGTTAGCCGTTCCTACCTCACAGCTACATGGTATTACTATGACAGCATCCTACCTTCCTTCAGGTGAGTCTTCCTTATTGTCTATGGTAGGACTTAAGGTGCTCTACAACAGCAGAGAAATGTAAAATAGACATTCATAAATGGAAAGTACAACCTGTTTATAAATTGATGTTCAAACAAGAGGGCGTATCTTATTATGATAACAGAACATTTTTAGTTCAGGTACAAGCTTTTTTATCTGGAGTGCTTAGAACCTGAGGTTTTCCAGATAAAGGATCTTATTGTTAGAATTGTCATAATTTAAGTCTGGTAAAAATCACTTCATCGTTAAATAAACCCCATAAGATTAGACAGATTAGACAGCATCAAGTACAAGCTGCTGTTTTATTATTACAGAGAAAAATAAATCATTTTTAAAAATTAAATGATTTGGATTTGCATGACCTTACAATGATTTGGAGCTTTCTGGATAACAGGATTCCCATGAGTGATCTCATACCTGCACTTAAAGGAAACTTTACTTAAAGGGGAACTATAGCAAAAATGAAAATGTAAACTTATTCATACTGAAGTAAGAAACTTTCTAAATACAATCAATTAAAAATTCTGCATTGTTTCTGAAATAATCAAGTTCATCTTCAATATTCCTCTCTCAGCATTTGTTTCTCTTCATTCTGTCTTCATGCAGCAGTTGGGTGTTTGATGAATGATCCAATATATCTTTTAGGTTGGCTTCCTTTTCTAGCAGATGTAATAGAGCTTACTCAAATAACTAATTCCAGTACAAACAAAATCTAATAAAATAACTGCCTTTTCCACAAATTCTGCATGTAGAAAGACATCTTCTAGGCAAAAGGAGCCCCCCTATAAGATACTGTATATTGGATCTAACTGTCAATGAATATCTCACATCCAACTGCTGCATGAAGACAGAATGAAGAGAAACAGATGCTGAGAGAGGGATAGTGAACATAAACTTTATTATTTCAGAAACAGTACAGAATTTTTAATTAATTGTATTTAGAAAGTTTCTTATTTCTGTATGTTGAAGCTTATAGTCCCCTTTAACTATTTGGTTATGTCACTCCATTCTTCAGGTTTAAATAATTTTCCTTTCTATGCTTTCATAGCTGCTAAATATCATTTCAACATTAAGGGGCCGATTCATCAATAGTCGAATATCGAGGGTTAATTAACCCTCGATATTCGACTGGGAACTAAAATCGTTCGACTTCGAATATCGAAGTCGAACGATTTTGCGCAAATCCTGCGATCGATCGATCGAAGGATTTTTCGTTCGAACGATTCGAAGGATTTGAATCCAACGATCGAAGGAAAATCCTTCGAACAAAAAATCACAGGCAAGCCTATGGGGACCTTCCCCATAGGCTAACATTGACTTCGGTAGGTTTTATCTACCGAAGTAGGTGGTCGAAGTATTTTTTAAAGAGACAGTACTTCGATTATCGAATGGTCGAATAGTCGAACGATTTTTACTTCGAATCGTTCGAATTCGAACGAATTTAACCAATTCGATGGTCGAAGTACCCAAAAAATACTTCGAAATTCGAAGTTTTTTACATTCGAATTCTTCACTCGAATTTTGTAAATCTGCCCCTAAATAAACTGGATTGTTTTGCCACCAATATGGATTCATGCAGTTTAGTTAGGATAATGCACAAAGTATTGTTTTATTATTGTAGAGAAAAAAAGGAAATCGTTTTTAAAAATAAGAATTATTATCTTAAAATGTACTCTATGGAATATGGCCTGCCTGTATAGTTCTGGATAGTAGGTTTCTGGATAAGGGATTGCATACATAATGCTAGTAATGGTTACACATGCATTTTATAGACAATGTATGACTATCCAAATTACAGGGGAAAAACTCTTTATCTGGAAAATCCCAGGTTTCAAGTATTCTGGGTGATAGCTGCCCCATCTGATGATCTGTCTGATAATCACATTTTGGTGATGGGGACAGAGATCAGGGAACAGAGAGGAACGGACAAAGCTGGAGGGACACGAGGACCTGGACTAGGGGTATGTAGGCCCAGCTCCCCCCACCATTGCATCATAGGCACTTGCCTCTTCTGTCTACCCGTAGTCCAGGCCCTGATACCTGTACTTCACATTTAAAGGAGGACAGAGCTGGAAAAAGTTGATATTTAAATTGAATGGACACAGGATGAATTGTATTATATTGTGAAAATCAAAATTTTCTATTTCAGACTGTATATAGGTGGGGAAACAACACATTCCATTTGTAGATATTATTATTATTATTACTATTAATAACAATATTATTATTATTATTATTATTATTATTATTATTGATAATAAAAATAACATATTTAGAAAGTAATAACATATAAATAACATATTCCACAGCGCTTTACAAATAATGCAAAATAATCAGGTTAAAATACTGTAGCCATATCAAATATTGGGCACAGTTCTGTCCAATAAGGAGACTCTTCTGAATTTTCACAGACTGCCAGTTGTCTGTGTAATAGTACAGGTATTGGGACTTTTATCCAGAATGCTCGGGACCTGGGGTTTTCCAGATAACGAATCTTTCCGTAATTTGGATCTTTATACCTTCTACTAGAAAATCATTTAAACATTAAATAAACCCAATAGGCTGGTTTTGCCTCCAATAAGGATTCATTATATCTTAATTGGGATCAAGTACAAGCTCCTGTTTTATTATTACAGAGAAAAAGGAAATCATTTTTAAACATTTGGATTATTTGGATAAAATTGAGTCTATGGGAGATGGCCTTTCCGTAATTCAGAGCATTCTGGATAACGGGTTTCTGGATAACGGATCCCATACCTGTACAGTAAAATTAATTTAAGCCACATTTTACAAAATTTCTGGATTTTTTTGCAGTGTTAACTTT
Source organism: Xenopus laevis (assembly GCF_017654675.1). Classification (NCBI taxonomy): domain Eukaryota; kingdom Metazoa; phylum Chordata; class Amphibia; order Anura; family Pipidae; genus Xenopus; species Xenopus laevis. The sequence continues at coordinate 79,500,894 of NC_054374.1, forward strand.
GAGAACTACAGGCTAAATATTTCAAACCTTTAGGGTCATGCAACCAGAGTATCACATCTGTGGTTTTCTAGGATATTATTTTGTATTGTTGGGGATATACAATGAATTGACACAGAATCACAACCATGTTATACATTTAAAGAAATATAAAGTTATTTTTATAGCTAAATTTTTATGCTTCCTTTTACGTTAAGCAAGCCAGAGGCACATTCTCATGGTCTCCTCTCTTCCCAATCTCCTGTTCACAAGTCAAAGGTTTAACCTTTCATTGTATATTTGACCCCATTCAGAGAGCTGCTCCACTTGTTTGATACCTGGCATCGAACCCGCAGCCGCAATGGAGGGGTTAGGCTCTATCAGGGGTCTCCTAGCTATCAGCGAGTCCCCTCCACCCTGAAACCTGCAACACCCCCTTTCTGTAGTGGGGAAAGGTAGGGGTCCCCCAACCACATGTCCAATTCCTCTGTATTTCTTACTGTCTAAAGAGGCAGAGGAGCCTGCAATAGAACACAGAGATGCATATTTGCATGTGGTGCCCAACAGTCTGCATTTGGTGTGCATGTGACAGGCACATGTGTACAGAGTGCGGTAGCAACAGAAACTCTTGTATAAAAACAGCTTAATTGGAGCTTCACATTAAAATCTCTGCTTACCCTGTTATACTATACAAAATTAGAGCAATAATATATAATCTTGCAGGCCCCTCTGGCTCTCTGATGTCCATTGTTTGTTTTGTCCTTTTGTGAGCAAGCATCCTTCTTTTGGGCTTTGTACCTTCTCTTTTGTCAGCCCTTCTTCACCATATAATCCCTACTTTCTCACTCAGATCGCCTCTCACTCACTTATGTGCCTTTCACTCACTAAAATGTGCCTAAAACACTGCTAAACATTTCTGTACAGTACCAAATGGTTTTAAAATGTTTTGAGGACTGGAATTAGGATTGGACATTTTTTTGCTGATATATTTTGCTAATCTGTATACCGTATATACTCGAGTATAAGCCGAGTTTTTCAGCCCCCAAAATATGCTGAAAAACTCTACCTCGGCTTATACTCGGGTCAAGCGGAAAAACGGTCGCCGGCGTCTAAGAATAGTTGCCGGCGTCCAAGAATAGTCTCCAAGAATAGTCGCCGGCATCCAAGAATGGTTGTCGGCATCCAAAAACGAGATGCCGGAACCTCCAATGGGAGCAGAAACCCTCAATTTTTTGACTGAAACTTTCCAGAAGCTGCTGCATTTCTCACCCTAGGCTTATACTCGGCTTATACTCAAGTCAATAAGCTTTCCCAGTTTTTGGAGGTAAAATTAGGTACCTCGGCTTATACTCGGGACGGCTTATACTCGAGTATATACGGTAATCGGTAAGACCATAAACTATGCTGTGTTGGTTGGTAAAACTGATGTATTAACTACTTTCTACACCTTTCTCAATGGCCATATTAATGTGAATTTAGAGTTGAATTAGGACTGATATGCAAGCAGTTTTAAATATTTTTGCCCGACAAATATGTTTGGTGTCATATAAAAACTGGACTAGCAAACGTTCTATGTTGCCCAGTTATTCCGTGTTGCTCTACAAGGCTGCCCTATATTTAAGAGTAACCTTTGACCTCTACCCTCAGCTAACCCATGACCTCTTTACAGTAATAAGCGGAGTATCTTTCGGCTGTACACTGGTTGGAAACCAAGGTATTCACTTGTTGGAATGGGACAGTCTGCATGTGGTTTGCCCTTTAATAAATACAAATAAATGGGAGACTAGCCTGCTCTTCCACGCAGTACATGCTTGATTAGTGGCATGAGGAAGATGTCCTTATACGATTGAAGGGGGTCTCTGTATTAAAAACGGCATGCTTGATTCAAATTTTTATTCCCTATTTATCTGCAGTTGCAGGTGAGTTTCAGTTTAGTGTTAATAAGACAACAAATGTTACCTAAAACCCTCTTAATGATGCTGAAAACATGCAGAATCAGGGACAGGCAGTTTTGATTGTATTTATATGTTACTTTGGCTTTTTTAGGTAATGTAGAAATTGCTATAGACAGTGTTACAGCAAATACCGTATATATAGAGTAACCATATTTTGTCCCCAGCTTAAACTGATTTACTATAATGCAGTTCTTAATCACTACCATGGGTAGTTTCATGTTGGTTAACTAAAGTAAAAAAACATTGGATGCCGCACAAGGGAAAGAGTAATTCTATTATTATTTTGTCCTAATGTCTGAATTGCTACAAAGAATGCAGCTGATAAATAACCATTTAATATAGATCCCCAATTAAGTATATTTACTGTATGCTGTATTTGATTGAGTATTAACCCCTCCTTAGCAACAGGCAACAACAAACATCATGTTGTTTACTCATTTATGCATACAATTAAGCTATTATGTTATGCAGACATGACTGAAACATTTTCATGTTTCCTTGTGGTTATGTTTCTGCTTTTTATCCAGTAGTTGCATGTTTCTTTGAATCTAATTAAGTGGCTATGTGAAATGCACAATATTTATTATCAGTGTATGTCTATCCCCAACACATTGCTGGAATATGGAGTCAAAAGAGAGAATGACATTTTCCAACCCCTTCACTGGCACTGGATCACTGGATGAAGGTTTTAGCCCCTTACTGTTACTTGGCAATGAAGGGTTTAAATGAGAACAAAACCCTAAAAATTAATGTGGCTAAAAATGCCATATTTTATATACTGAACTTATTGCACCAGCCTAAAGTTTCAGCTCCTCAATAGCAGGAACTTCAAACTTTTCACAGGGGGTCACCATCTTGGACATTGTCTGTGACACTCATGCTCATGCTCAGTGGGCTCTGAGCAGCTGTTGAGAAGCTAAGCTTAGGGGTCATTACAAAGTATCAAGCAGAAGATTAGGTTGGCCTGTAATATAAGATGATGCTACAGGGCTGATTATGAAATTGTGATGCAAGTTGAAACTGGTTTCTGAGCTGCCATGTAGTAATTATCTGTATTAGTTATTAATCAGTTTTATATTATGACATTAATATTTTATGCTTCCTGTATATTTTGAGATGGTACCTAAGCTCAGTAAGTGACAGCAGCACTGAGCATGTGCAGTGAATCAGCAGAAAAGAAGATGGGGAGCTACTGGGGCATATTTTGAAGCACAGATCTTCCCTGCTAGATTGCTGTCGTTGCCTTAGGCTGTTACAGAAACCCAAAACACAATGTACAGCATTTCTAGCCTACTTCTTTAGTTAAGCTTTAGTTCCCCTTTAAGGATGCAGTTCAAGTTATATATGCATGATACCTCTAATTGACTCTGCTATACTCTACAGTTACACATAATTACACATAGAGTAGAAGACTTTTTTATTCAGGATATGTGTGTTATATGATTGCATGTTTTGATAAGGAGTATACAGCCATTTCTCGTCTGTGTGTGCATGAATTTCAGCTAAGCAATACAGTCAATAGTATTTTTATTAAGTCATATCAGATTTTAGTGTTTATTGTTAACTACAATGAATTGCTGATAGTTCTGGTAGTGTATTGTGCAGTTTTGAATTTAAGAATTTACAGTTATTACTGGAATATTAAAGGCAAATTAACTTTTTTTTAAGACACTATCTTCCATTTGTTTAAATAGTAAACTATCAGGATGCAGTTTATAAATACAAAGCCTCATCAAGAAATTTCCAAAAAGTGCTCTGCAAGTTTTCCCTTCTGGCTGCTGCAGCTACACTTGTAGGGGATATATACAACTTATATTACCTGATCAAAACCTGTTTTCACTGGAAGAAAACGAAGTTGCCATTGGTGTGGGTTGTTTTACAGTGATAGATTACATCAGTGAGTCCAGATCATCAGCTGACATGCTGTGGGTTCCCCTGCCCAATCAGATCCTCAGTCACACCTCAGCACCCTGATGAAGATACTCTTCCTAAATCCTGTAGCCCGTTCCAAAATCAAATAAGGGAATAGTAAACTATCAGGATGCAGTTTATATATACAAAGCCTCATCAAGAAATTTCCAAAAAGTGCTCTGCAAGTTTTCCCTTCTGGCTGCTGCAGCTACACTTGTAGGGGAGATATACAACTTATATTACCTGATCAAAACCTGTTTTCACTGGAAGAAAATGAAGTTGCCATTGGTGTGGGTTGTTTTACAGTGATAGATTACATCAGTGAGTCCAGATCATCAGCTGACATGCTGTGGGTTCCCCTGCCCAATCAGATCCTCAGTCACACCTCAGCACCCTGATGAAGATACTCTTCCTAAATCCTGTAGCCCGTTCCAAAATCAAATAAGGGAATCCTTAATCAATGCAGGAACCAAATTTGGGTCCCCATGCTGTTGAAGGTGCTTTTCCAAATCCCCTTAATACATTTTTCTAATGAAGGCTCCCTATGAAGTACTCTAGCCCCTGCACCAGGAGGGAGCCTCTGTTTTTTGTGGCTTTGTTGGGGCACTTGCATGTTTGAAATGAGCTAGTACCCCAGCTTGAATTTAGTTCGCAAACATGTGTATGTCTTAGTGATCAGGGGACATGTGGAGACTTCTCTAAGTCACACCCATAAAGAGTGATCATCTAGGCAGAGGTGCAAGAGTACTGAGGGCTACATGAACATGCCCCTTAGTGCTCATACACAGAGCAGAGGTCTGTGTGCCTCAAACCCATCATAAACAGAGCACCGCCTAACATAGGCAAGAGCACAAGAGAATACTGTGAATTTCTATAGTTAATACAATAACTTTTTTGATTTAACACAATGAGATAAATGTATTATGCCTACAAAGGAAGACATAATACAACTCTCCTTTTAGGCTAAGCTCTTTCTTCTGCCTCACAGTAGTAACTTTGCCTGGTCCCCAACTCTCATCTTCCTTTTGCCTTGTCCCTTGCACCTTTTCCATAAAACCTTTCCCCTTTCTTTTCTTACTGCTTCTTTGTCTTACCTCTGACTCTACTTCCTTTTCTCATTTGCCATTTGAATTTTTGCTGTCCTTACCATCCCATAGTAGTAAAATGGGCTTGAAAGACCGGATGCGAGGGACTAGTGCACCAAAACAGATCGCACGAAGCAAACAGTACCTGGCTCCACCAGAGCAGGCTTCACCTGGTACAGAGCCTGCAGCAGAGACTCCCAGTCCTACAAAAGTGCAGAAAAGCTGGAGCTTTAATGACCGCACAAGACTCCGTGCATCACTAAGACTTAAAGCGAGGCCACAGGCTGATGGTGAGTACAGAGCCAGTTAGACATAGTGATTAGAGTCTACTAAAGAATTAGTCAGCAATTGAGACAACTGCTCATAGCATTCCTGGAAATATACACAATCAACCTACAGAAACAGTTGTATGAACTGAGAAGATGCATGCCCCATAAGCATACTACTGACAACCTATAGCAATCTGATTCACATACTTAAGAAGTCTGCATATACAGTAAATTGTGTCCTTTTTCTGTCTTAATTTTTTTTTTCGATAGTTTGTGCAGTTAGGGGGTTATTTACTTAAGTCAGATTTTTTTTACTTTTTCTGACTTTTTATGAGAAAAAACACTACTTTGCGTTTTAACCCCGATGGTGTTAAAAGTCCAAATAAAAAAGTACTCCATTTCAAACCTGCCATGGTCATGTAGAAATCAATGGCAGATGTCCTGTTTAGAATTGGAACAGATCATGATCTGCGAATGGTTCGGATGATTATCCAAAAAAGTTGGAGTTTTTGGGTGTCAAATCCGGAAAAATCGTGCAATTCGTCTTTTTTTTTTTACAGTTTTATCTAGCCTTTTCCCGCACCAGATTTTTTTGTGAAATGTATTGATAATTACTGTAAAAAGGCCGCTGGAATTTGGTTGGAGTGGTTTTAATAAAATAGTGAGACATTTTTGGAGTTTGATAAATAACCCCCTACGTTTCAGCATGTTTATAAAGCCCATTACCATATTCTTTTATCTCTACAGAAAACTATTTGAAGTAGTCTTATTTATGTTACCCTCTTATATAAAAGCTCAGTGCAGTCTGGGGCCATAAAAATGATTTCAAGGGCCAGAGATGGCCTACATCCTCCTTTTGGGCATCCCTGTGATGACTAATAAAAATCTATGAAGCAGCTCATTAAATTTAATAATAATATTAATATAAATTTATTAAAGTGAAAGGCAGACTGAGGGTGACCATACAAAAAGTTCAGCTCCTCCATATGACCTCCAGTCTCCTCCGGTGCATGTACATAAATGTATATGCACACACACACCTGCCTATTCTATACTAACATTGAGTTGTTGAGATGACTGTAACCTTGGTTATTATGCATATCTGACTATTAATGACTCTTCAAGTCATTAATAGGATTTACCATCACAGCATCACTCAGCAGGGTGTTTCACACCTTCACTGCCCTCTCTGTGAAGATCCATTGTTGTTCCTTCAAATAAAAGTTCAGTTCCTCAAGGCTAAAGGATGCCCTCTAATCATGTCAGTAATCATGAGTAATCATGTCCCCTCACAAGCACCTTTTCTCCAAGGAAAGCAACCCCAGCCTTAACAGTCTTTCCTCATAGTTTGAACAACAAATAAGCAGGTAAATGGTAAAAAAAAGCCACTAAAGAGTTAAATAAAATGTAATCCAAGATGAGTTTTTAAATATAACTGTATAATACACAAAAGCCATGAATATCTTGTAAATTATATCCTTATAAACGGTGAGTACTGATGTCATTTCTGTCACATGACTCCCTAAAACTTGTGTATTATAATAAAACCAAGGAGTTTCATGACCATATAAAAACACGAGGCCGAAGGCCGAGTGTTTTTATAAAGGTCATGGAACTCTGAGGTAACTTCTAATATCCTCATATTTTGCAACTGGGGGCAGTTGCAAAATATGAGGATATTAGAAGTTACCTCAGAGTTCCATGACCTTTATAAAAACACTCGGCCTTCGGCCTCGTGTTTTTATATGGTCATGAAACTCCTTGGTAACTTATAATATCCTTATATTTTACAAAAGGGAGTACTTTATTCACTATATATTGTTCATTTACCATGATATTTTTTTTTTTGCACAGCATTTGAAATATGTGTTAATATGGAGCTGTTATTCTTTATGAATCCTTTAAAATAGTATAATGTAACTACCTAGATTAAATTAATTTTAAGAATGTACATGTTTTCAGTATCTATGCCGGAAAACAAGTCAACATTAGTGGGTTATTTACTAGAACACAACTTTTTCTAAATATATATATATATATATATATATATATATATAAAAATTCAAACAAACTCCCAAACCTGAATCCCCATAATTTAGAAATACATTTGATTTGCTACTGGAAAACGCAACTTTATTGGATTATCAAACAAAATCCAGTTTGAAACCGTCGAAGATCATGAAAGTAAGAAACATCTGCAAATCGTTAAAAGGGACCATCTGACATTGACTTTTACATAATTTCAACAGTTTTTTGCTGGAGTATAATAAATCTCAAAAAATTCTCAAAAAAAGTTTTCACCCTCAAAAAATGTGTTTTCCCCCTAAAAAACTCTTCCAGAAAAAAACAGAGGCTTCATAAATAGGCCCCTGCGTTTCTTATGTAAATGTGGCTTTTGTAATAGGCTTCTGTATCATTCCAAAATGTGGGTGATATTGTATAAGCCTATAACCATGATGTTAGTCCACTGTTTCAGCATGAGTCACTTAATAAGCAGGTACTTTCAAAATGTACTAGGTGTGCAAATTGTAAAAAAGCGTGTATTACACATAAAGCCCTCAATACCAAATGGCCAAAATACGAAATTTAGTTTCAGTAGTGAGCTTATTAGCACACATACTTTTTAGATAAGTACTATTCTCTTGTTGTATGGAAAACAGATGCCATTAGAAAAGGGTGTTTCAATCTCTACTTAAAGCATGGGAGGCGGTATATGTTTGTGGGTGTTCTAATTAATGAGGCAAAGAGCAAGGAGATCCAAATATAACTATATAATGCCTGGAAAAATAAAAAACAGTGCTGCTTTAAAGTCTGGTACAGTGTGCGTTAGGAAGATATGGGAAATTATATGAAACAATACTTGCATGTGTAACAGTAATAAAGCATTGATTAGGATGTGAACAATAGCTTGATATTTTTAGATCATATCACAAAATCTCATTGGGTTAGGATGTCACATTATGCTGTTTTGCTCCCAAAATTATCTGGATTTCTGTAGCAGAACATAAACCAGAGAGATGACTGTCATGAAAAATAAGTATGTATTAAATTATACCCATAAATATTTTACATGAACATGTAGGAATAAAGAGCCATTGACCAAGACTGCAGTTTTCTGTGATAGAAACTGTGATGTTTGCTTTAAAACATAGCTTAACCAAATGTTACTACTGATACTATCCACTAAGCATGAGATTTGAAGCTTACTTTAGTCATAACATATTTTACTATTCCATGAGCATTTGTTTTTTCAAGCCATCATTCTGTGTAATTATGAAAAAGTGGATTTGTCTCCAGATTAGAAAGGGTGTGCACTATAAATTGTTATAGGGCATCTTTGAAAGCAACTTTATTCGTCTTGCTTATGCAAATCCTCATGTCTGGGAAGGTATGTCTATACATAGCATATCATTTAGTCTATGCACTTTCTGTCACAGTTTGTTATTTCCATTTCTTATAGACATGTTTTTGTATTTTGAAATGCTGTTCAGATGATAGAAGAGAGTAATATGGTCCAAGTTGCCCTGTTGCTTTATAAGGTTTTATCTAAAGCTCTGTTGAGCTAAACGGTAGAAGTGGAAATTTACTATACATCGGGATGCAAGTGAGAAGGGGTTAAATACAATCACAAGAGTTCAATGCTTAGCATTCACTTAAAAAGCACTTGGGGAAAACTGTGCTCTGCTCCTACAGTAAGGACAGACCCTTTTTACACTTACATGCCTCTCCCCGCCCTGCACCCCTCTTCGATGGAACACAGGCAGTAATTTTAATTAGTAAGCAGCAAACAATGCTGATGCCATTTTAAGCATAGGTTCCTAACAGTTAGCACTTCCAACTGACAGGAAATAAAGTTATACTGTGAAAACAAGATAACTATGCATACAAGCCCATGACAAAAGAGAAAAGAGAATTAGATGATTTGCAAATCATTTAAACCCTATATTTAATTGTAAATAGTACAAAAACATATCAAAAAGTTGGGACAGGAATATGTTTCCCACTAGATTGCACCTCCTCTTCTTTTAACAACACTGTAAATGCTTGGGAGCTGAGGAGACCAATTGTTGTAGTATTGAAAATGAAATTCTTGCCTGCTATAGGATTTTCATCTCAGTGTAATTGCAACTACTACATTGTGCCTTAGTAGTTTGTTTTCTTCCTGTAGAGGGTCCTGGAGATGATATTAATGATGAAAAGAGACTGCCAAATGATTTGACTATGGAGGATGTAATGCCAACTATAAAAACCCTGATTCGAGCCTTTAGGTGAGTTAGTAATATGTTGAACAATAATCATAAGTGAATTCAACATAACTGCTCAAACACAAAGAATTAATGTCCCCAAAAACTGACCTGTAGAGAAACAAATGCAAAGAGGCCCACATGTTCATAAAACTCAGATTCTTTCACCGTTTATTTTACCAATAAACAAAAAACTCGAACAAAATCAGCTATTTATTAATGTCATTTCTTACTGCTGACAGAATCCTTAAATTCCTTGTGGCAAAGAGGAAGTTCAAGGAGACTCTACGGCCATATGATGTAAAGGACGTGATTGAGCAGTATTCAGCTGGACATTTGGATATGCTTGGGCGCATAAAGAGCCTGCAGGGCATGTGAGTGTACACATTACAACCTACAAAGAAGATCACATCAACAATATTTTTCTTCCAATTATTTCAGACCTGATACTTCAGAAACGAGACAGATGATATTGCTTGCCTTATCCAATTTGAACATTTTGAAATAAGCTTCAGTATGTTGGCCATTCCCACAGAGGCATAACAAACAAGGGAAAGTTGTGCTCACCACTAATTTTTAAAAACATTAGGCAGGGGTGCAATGAGGCTGTGACCGCAAAAAATGCACATAGACAAATATAAAAGATCCTCTGCACACAACCCATTATCAATATATTTAAGACATTGAGACATTTTGTGCATACAGCTACTAAAAAGTGCCTTACCCTTTCAACAAAACAGGGATAGTTTGTCCATATATTGCAATATATTTAAGCTGGCCAACTACGTCAAAGTCATCCCATATCTGGCTTCTTCTCATATTGCATCTGATTCATTAAGAATTCACTAACAGGCGCAGAAGACAATTCGCTAACGAACAAGACCAACAATATCGTTCGTTCACACCCTATTACAGGCGACTTTTCGCTCTGTTTACTTCACCGCCTTCTTATGTCAGTGACATCATATCCTGTCTGCCGAAAATGCATTAAAGTTGCAAAAAATGCTGGCGACTTTTCTTTTTTTAAAACTTGATTGCCTACTAAAGTCCGAACTATTAAAGATTTAATTGTGAACAATGTTTTTAAACTACTTTGAGGGGCATGCCAAATTTGTTCAAGGGTAGGTTCATGTGTAAGCCATTAGAGGATCTCTTCTGTCTTTATTATGGCTTATTGGACATGTGAAAAAGTGGCCACTTTAAGCATTTGCACCAACATCACTAATAAAGTTGTTCATACGACTTTTAGGTACCACTTATTCAAACTAGCACTGTAAGTGTGCTAGTGAAGTTTCGCTAGGCAGAAATTAACGCTAGTGAAAATTTGCTATGAAAATCTCGCCCAGCCAGAGTTCGGCTGCTGAGATGCAACTTTACACTTTAGTGAATTAGTGTAGCTGGCAGAAATTCTCCCTTCAGTGAATTTGCCCCCATGTTGGAACTGGTAGTGTTTTAATTTTTAGTTCACATATTAATGATATTCTGGTTTTTTTTCTTTTTTTACTTAAACTAATGTATACATCTCAGAAAATATTTTTCTTTGCAGGGTGGATCAGATCATTGGTCGGGGACCTATGCCTGTAGAGAAAAAACCTAGAGATAAAGGAGAAAAGGTTTCCACCACAGGAACAGAAGTTGAAGCTGCGGATGAGCTGAGCATGATGGGAAGGGTAGTGAAGGTTGAGAAACAGGTAAGAAATGATGAGTTTACAGAGTGTCCTATAGTGTTATAGTACTGTACAAAGTACTGTAAATAAGAATGCACTTCTCGTGATTCCCCCTGTGTGTGATTGTTATCCAAAAATGATTTTTTAAAGTCTCGAATTCCAGCATCACTGGGGTCACCAGGGGAAAATGCTTCTGATGCAATTGCAGCCAATGTGTTAAAATTAGCACAATTAAACAACGCAATTACACTAAGAATGTCTGGTTTGGCATCAAACCATTTGTATCCACTCTGTATATACTGTATGTATATATATATATATATATATATATTTATATATATATATATATATATATATATCCCCATCGGTGACAGCACTCCATATTCAATCAGGCTAAACAAAACATTACATCTTTCAAAGGTTTATTAGTGGACCAACGTTTCAATTCCGTACAGGAATCTTTGTCAGGGTCAGGTTCTTACCCTGACGAAGATTCCTGTACGGAATTGAAACGTTGGTCCACTAATAAACCTTTGAAAGATTTAATGGTTTGTTTAGCCTAATTGAATATGGAGTGCTGTCAGCGATGGGGATATTTAGAAAAATTAACAGACTGGCACCCAGCATTTGGACTACACTTTTGGTTGTGCGTTCCTAATTCATTTGGATTATATATATATAACAAAATAAGTCTCTCGCACACCTCTCGCACACCTTCGGTATATAGTGCAATGAGTGCCTTTTGGTGTAAGTGCCTTTAATGAATGGGATTATATTTTAAACTGACTTTGGGAAATTTGCACAACCATAACTCATAAATGAACCCTTTTGTTAAAGCTTAATGTATCACTTTATATCAGTAAAATATAAACATGAAACTTTTTTAGAAGATATTCTATACCATCTTAATTTACGTAACGAATTAAGCCATTCTTTAAAGGCCTTAAGACATGAGTAAGGCAACGTGTGAATGGATTCTCCATATTATATTAGGTTACTGTGTTCTTAATTAGTGCTACTATTTTTTCATAACACTGTATGCAGAATTACTGAGTTAGCCCTGCTGTTAGGATCAGCCCGGGACTTGAACTCTTGTTGTGCTGTTGTGGACACTTGCGGCATGTACCTCGTAAGCCACTGGGGGCTCTTGGGGATGATCCTGAACTCATGTGTTTGATGTTTCTGTTTATCTGCCTGTTCACAGTATGTTTCCTCCCTGTTTTCCACCTCATTTACCCTCATGTGTCTCCCATTCATAATCACCTTCCCTTTATTAATCCCGCCCTGAGCTTTGAGTCATTGAATGTAATTTGTTTGTTCCTGACCTGAATCTTGTTACCTGAATCTTGTTACCTGAATCTTGTTACCTGAATCTTGTTACCTGAAAACCTTGTTATCTGAAACCTGGAAACCTTCATTCTTGGAAACCTTGTCTTTGAATACCTTGTACTTTGTTCCTAAGTGAGTACCCTTTGTTCCTGTGTTCCCCATTTTCTCCCTCTCCTTTTGGATACCCTGATAAGCCTTTTTTGCCTGTTCCTGCCTTTTTGTTTTCTGTGTTCTGGCTGCCATTAAATCTACAATTTACTTTCATCATGTCTTTGCCTCCAATCACCTATGGCTACACCCCTGGGCTTCCACTATATCCACTCCCCATTGAGTGGCTATCCTCGGTTACAGCGGTTCCCCGTTGTAAACCTTACACTGAGTTAGCCTTGCTCTGAATTATTTAGTCTAAACCTGGCATCTAAGGCACTGGTGACTTTCTCAAGACAACATTGACAAAGCACCCATGAAATGCACTTATATAGGCACTTTGTTACTTGAGTGTAACAGAGTTTATGCACTCTCGGAGGAAGTAAGCAAGAGCAATACTTTTAGTGAGTATTCTGCTGAATGTTGGAAGGTATCTGTGATTTTATCATACATTTCTCCATACCCATTTCTTCATACAGACTGATACATCTTTCACTCACTAATGCTCAAATACATATGTTTTATTGTTTAAATGAGCAGCCCTGAAACATATTTGGATGCAGTATATCTGAAAAACCAATAATTGTTATCTCATACATACTATATCATTCAGTTATCCAGAGCCATAAAGTCATGTGATTGTAATGGTTCACAATATGCTTACAACTTATACCTGGTTTTGAAACCCAATGGCATGACTTTCTCAGTAATACAAGTTTCCACTAGGTTGGAGTGTGTTTGCTACTTGGATTTTATGGTTGATTCCATACCCAAATGTACATGTATTTGTGGGAAAAAACTGTACTACACATTATTGTATCCCAATGCATCAGTGCTTCTAGAACTGTTTGTGTAAATTGTGTTTGAGAAAATTGTGTGAGAGATCACACACAGTATTTATATATTCTGTTTAGATATGTGTAGTTATCATTCCCTTTTACTATCTCATACTATCTATCCTGCATGTGAAATGTGACCATGTGCTGCCTATTGGGGTAATTCTACTTTATATACTGGCAATACTGTGCCAGTTTCTCTAAATTACTTGTTGGCTTCTCTCCATAGGTCCAGAGCATTGAAGATAAACTTGATATACTGCTAGGTTTCTACTCCCAGTGTCTTCAGAGAGGTCCAGTCAGCTCTTTCACATTGACCTCTATGCAAATGCCACTGATAGACCAAGAAATGACATCTGATTACCAGAGCCCTGTGGATCCAGTGGACATTTCAGTGTCAGCACAGACACTTAATATATCTCATTCTGCCAGCACCAACATGGAGTGCGAATGAGGGAGCAAGAGAGTAAGTTCTGACCTCATTACCAGCTCCTTTTGAACAGAAAAAAAGAGGGCGGGTGTGCCTTTACACGAGGAGTAACAGGGAGAGACATCCTCTGCAGAGACTAAGCAAAGCCTTTGCTTCACTTGCTTCTGCTGCTCCCACCAAATTTAGAAAGACTAAAGAACTTACTCAACCGAGAAAGCAATTTCACTGGAAACAGGACGTTGGTCTTTTGAGCCACAGAGAGATTACAACTGTTTAGAGAAGCCATATTTACGCTCATGTAAAGTGGGAAGGCTTTGACTCCATCTGCCCTTTTTTCACCATGACATTTATATGATGTTTTCCATCAGGCTCCAAAGTCCCAAAACATATTTTTTCCATACAGCAGTGAAGAAGAAATAATAGATATAAAATAACATAAAGATGTTCCATCCAGCATCCATGTCTTGCTTCCTTGATGGATGTCATGCCTAGTCTCTAAAAAGTGCCTCAAAGACTTAAATATATAAATGCTGCTCCCATACAGCCTTCATCTCCTGGCATGGGCAGCAGGAGGTTTAGTTCACTTAAAATATGCCACTTCCAAGCATGCTAGGCAGGGACTTTTGCATTGATCCCACCAACATTATGCATTTCTACCTTTAGCTGTGCTTGCTATCTAATCTAATCTCATATCATCACATCTGACCCCACATCATAAACATGCCTTCAAGAGAATGACTTCCTCTAAACCAAGCACAATGCTACACAACAATGTTCTGGATCTTTATTTTTTAAGCTTCTGCAGATATATAAGGTTAGAGCAGGGATCCCCAACCTTTTGAACCCATGAGCAACATTCAGAAGTAAAAGGAGTTGGGGAGCAACACTAGCAGGAAAAGTGTTCCTGGGGTGCCAAATAAGAGTTGTGATTGGCCATTTATTATCCCCTATGTACATTGTCAACCTACATTGAGACTCTGTTTGGCAGTACATCTGGTTTTTATACAACCAAAACTTGTCTCCAAAGCCTGGAATTGAAAAATAAGCACCTGCTTTGAGGCCACTGGGAGCAACATACAAGGGGTTGGAGAGCAACATGTTGCTCACGAGCTGCTGGTTGGGGATCACTGGGTTAGAGTAAGACTACAATCTTATTTAAGTTGCAATATATTCTTTTCTCCTCTACAAGAGCTTTGCTAAACATGCATTTTCCTCTACTTCTGTCACCAATATGTTGTTTTGCTGTCTGATTTTATTTATCTTCTGGTTGGAGAAGAGCATTAAGTGTTACTGCTGCAGAGAATGTAGTATGAATTTTTAGATGGAGATGGCCAAGCTGTGTCCTCCCTCTTCTACAGGTATTGTATTCCACCCTACGGTAGCACTAATAACCATAAGAATACAAAAAGTGACAAAGCCCTTGTTAGATCCTACAAAAGACTAATATTACCTTCTACAGATGTTCATTCTATAGGAGAGGAAGAGAGACCGAGCAGCAGCTGAGACTCTTACATCTTTTAGCAGGTGTCGTTGCTTTACTAAAAGTCAGAAGCAGCTGGAAAACAACATATATATATATAGTCTTATGCAGTCTTAATTTCAAAACAATCTGCCTGGGAGTTTAGAAGTTTGCACTTTTCTTACCTGTACAACAAGATTTTACGTTAAGGTAATGAAGGTATTTATATAAGGACATGGCCCTATAGGTAATATAGGCAAACAGGAATTTTTTTTTTATATTTGATAAAATCTTGTTAAAGTATTACTACAGAGTCTTGTGCACAGGTTTTTAGTTTCACAGCTGTCTGCTGATACATTCCTCTGCCTTAACTTGGCTTTCACTTGCTGTAAAGTGTCCGCTTGCTTAGCAACCCCTAGGTGCTGGTATATTGGCAGTACCCTGCACGCCCCAAATGAATGCTATGCATGCTCTAGCATGAAGCTAGAATTTGCATCTGTTATAGAGACTCCCCCATATGCACTCACACACAGATGTTTACCTACTCCTTTTCTGACAACAGAGATTTTGGAAGCACTGTTCTGGGGGGGGGGGAGCATTTGTAGTTGAATGAGGGTAGTAGAATGCTACTGAAACTTGACTTGAGAATAGAAATGTTTGCAATAGAACAGTTCTGTACCTCACTTTATTAATTTATTGACCTACTGGTTTCATTAAAGTTTTACTTTGGATGTCTGTGTATTCTTTTATACTGGAGTGAGGAAGGTCACTTACCTCCCTGCCCAAAATACACATTTCATGTACTAAAATAAAATTCCTCCATAGCTTTATATATTTAGCAGATACAATTTAACAGAAGTGAACATACTGTATATAGCTTCAGCAAATATAAGGTTATAATACACAAGGGTCACAAATATTTTGTTAATTATATCCTTATAAATGGTGCTTAGTGATGTAAATTCTGTCATAGGACTCACTGAAACTTGTGTATTATAAATAAAAAATAATAAAGTGTCCTCTGCTGAGAAAGATGAGGATATTAGAAGTCACCTTTTATATGGTAAACTCCTCTTTATGAATTGCAGTTGGGGGCACATTATCCACGATATAATGCCCCCACATGTTTATAAGAAAGCTGCACTAATCCTCATATGGTATGTGTGGTTAGCATTCAAAATTCCTGATAACTAGTCACACTGAAGTGGCCGTCCATCATTTTTGGCATGCACAACTTATCCCTTTGCTATTAGTTATGTGAAGACATTCCTTCCTTTCAAACACTGCAGTCTTGTCATTCTGTATAATATTGCATATATTCATATGTATGTTTATGTTTTCATTCAAGTGTATGCAGCTACAAAGTTCAAACATGAGTAAGGCTATAGTTCATGTAAAGTAAACTGTGAGAATAAATACATACAGCAAGTGCTAGGAATATTAACCCTACAGTTGGAAAGAAGTCCCAGCTCCCAAGAAGAAGACAGACTGAATAAAAAGGGTTGGGGAACAAGTGCATAAGTCATGGGTACAGAGGAAAATTAATGAAATGCTTAATTTCTAAGGAGGTCAAGAACAATGTTAGAGTGGGAGGGTGGATGATGCAAGATGCTAGAGAATCCCAGAGCTGTGGGCCAGTAACAGAGAAGGCTTTTATCCACGACTCAGCTCTTGTGATGATTTGGACTGGGCAACAGGATGCCCATAACCTGTCCACTAGGATAGCATAAGCGCATATTGGTTGGTGAGAGCATATGTTTAGGCAGGAGCAGAGGAATACTGAGCTTTGAAATGACAGAATGAGTTTTTAGACTCTATGCACCACTTGATCAGGAGCCAGACTATAGCAATGAAGGGGAAGAGCAAGGTTTAGATGCTGGTGAGATCATGCAGCAGCAGAATTAAGATTGGTTTGCAGCATGTGGAGAAAAGAAGCTGGAAGTAGTCTATTCTGGAGAGCAAAGGAGTAAATATGTTTTGATAGTAGGAATCATACTTGTGTGTGGGATTAAATATGGCAAATAATTAAATAAAGGCATAAGAGTGGTCTATCGTGACACTTAGACAACTTCCTTGGGAGACTGGATGTAGAGGCGAGTTGTTGATAGGTAAGATTAAATGGAGGGAGGGGGTCCAAATGTAATTAGGAATTCTATCAGTACAATTTTGTGTCTGAGATGCTATATGTCTTAAAAACACAATCAATCTGAAGAGCCTAATGACAAGATTGTTATATCTGTTTTACAGATTTAATTGATTTGTGCATCATGACAGAATAAAGAAACCTATATATAGAACTATGTGTGAGATAGAAGCATACCTGCATGCATCAGTGCCACAAACTGCTACTGCTCATGTCTTACAGGGGAAGTGGTGTAAGATGGCTCCTGCCAAAACCCACGGCACTACTACTTTTTGCAACAGGTAAGGCAAAGAGGTCAATAATGGGGGGGGGGGGGAAGCAGTGGTGTGGTTTGGGATGGTGGAGGAGGCCTCGTCAGGGAGACTAGCTTTGTTATCTACTTTAAATAACAGGCTATGAATGATAGCAGGTCAGTATCTCAATATCTAGCTGGTGCTCGGGAAACCTTAGTTACATAAACTGAAAACCCACATTCTGCAGTCCCAGTTTCTCAAATTTAGAGGCTGAACTTGCATTTGGAAAATATACATTTATGAACGTATCACTGCTTAGCACTCATAAGCATGTGTTAAAATATACGTCCATTTAAAAAGGGTACATTTGTGTTGAGAGCATATTTTATTAATACATACGGAACGGTTTATTTTATCTGTGGCTTCTGAACTTTCCAGTTATTTCTTTTTCCTTAGTTTTGGCTGGTGTAGTTCTAAGAGCTGGCCACAAGATGGAACTAGTAAATGCTAACTAAAACTGCAAACCCTATTTTGTCATAACATCCAATATTCATGCCCGCATAGAGACTTGCGGCTGACATTTCGGATCCACTATTCCAATCTGTAATGTGTCTATTTTGCAGACAACCATTTATTGTAAGGGTTTACTTGTGCTTTAAATATTGAGTATAAATAAACACTACAGTTGATAAAATGGCCTCTAGCTGCCATGATGGGCTGGTGGGTAACAGGTAGATCGGGGGGGGGGGGTCAAAGTAGTGCTAATATAGGAGTAAGTACATTTGACAGCCACCTTGTGTATTTATCATAAAGTACTAGTGCCAGCATGACCTCTAAAGTTTAATGAAAGCACTGTATTTATACTTTCCAAAGCTTTACTATTCCTATGTGTATTCTGCCTGTCTGTATTGTGTTTACATAGCCATGGCATTAAAGGTGTGCTTCACCTTAAAGTTAGCCTTTAGAATATTATAGAAGGGCTAATTCTAAGCAACAGGTATGGGATCTGTTAACCGGAAACCCGTTATCCAGAATAGATCCGAATTATGAAAAGACCATCTTTCATAGACTCAATTTTAATCATATAATAACAAATAAAACAGTACCTTGTACTTGATCATGACTAAGATTTAAAGGGGTGGTTCACCTTTAAGTTAACTTTTAGTATGTTATAGAATGTCCAGTTCTAAGAAACTTTGCAATTGGTCTGTATTATTTATTTTTTATTGTTTTTTTAAATTATTTGCCTTTTTCTTCTGACTCTTTCCAGCTTTCAAATAGGGGGTCACTGACCCCATCTAAAAGACAAATGTTCTGTAAAGCTACAAATTTATTGTTTTTGCTACTTTTTATTACTTGATGTTCTATTCAGGTCCTCTCCTATTTATATTCCAGACTCTTTATTAAAATACATGCATGGTTGCTTGAGTTTGGACCCTAGCAACCAGATCCTTACTGGTGCAAAACAATCTTGTTGTGTTTAATTCATGTTTAAATGTTATTTTAGCAGATGTTTTGGAGAGCCAAACTATGGAAAGATTCTGGGTAACCGGTCCCATACCTGTAATATGTCATTTTTTTTTATAGTTTTTGAATTAATAGTCTTCTTCTGACCCTTCCCAGCTTTCAGACATGGGGTCACTGACCCATCTAAAAACAGATGCCCTGTAAGGCTACAAATGTATTGTCATGACTACTTTTTATAACTCATCTTTTCAGACCCTCGCCTAATCATATTCCAGTCCAGTATTCAAATCAGTGTATGATTATATTACTACAACAATTTTGGCCCTAGCAACACGATTGCTGAAATTGCAAACTGGAGAGCTGCCGATTAAAAAGCTAAATAACTATAAAAAAAATAAAAACTAATTACATATTGTCTGAGAATATCACTGTCTACATTACACTAAGGGGCAGATTTACATATGGTCGAATATCAAGGGTTAATTCACCCTCGATATTCGACTGCCGAATGTAAATCCTTCGAAGTCGAAGGATTTACCGCAAATAGTTCGAAGGATTTTAATCAATCGATCGACTGATTTTTCTACGACCAAAAAAGTCGAAGTTTTTTTTAGAGAGACAGTACTTCGACTATCGAATGGTCGAATATTCAAACGATTTTTAGTTCGAATCGTTCGATTCGAAGTCGTAGTCGAAGGTCGAAGTAGCCAATTCGATGTCCAAAACATTCGAAATTTGAAGTTTTTTTTATTCTATTCCTTCACTCGAGCAAAGTAAATGGGCCCCTAAAAGTTAATTTAAAGGTAAACAAACCCTTTAAAGTTTAAAGCCAAAATAAGGAAATGCATTTTAGGTCAGACAGTTTTACAGTTAACTGAAGGTATTATTAGGGTGAAGGCATAAGATTAGCATAGGTACAATGAAATCAGGATAGACATGTATCAGGTTAATGTAGAATGACGGTATTTTATTTGGAATGTACATGTACAGAAGTGTAGCTGCCTCTGGATTCTGTTACCCACTTCCATTCCAAACATTGAACAAACCAATTTAAAATAAAAGAACTCTAGTTTATGGAAAAAAAAAAAAAGTCACTAACATTCAACATGAGTAAAGTTCACAGATGCTAAGAAGAAGAAAATATACATATACACACACACACATATATATATATATATATATATATATATATATATATATATATATATATATATATTATATATATATATATATATATATAATTTGTTAGAAATGTTTATAACTTAAATGTTAAAGGAAAATTGTGTAACCTATTGCCAGAGAGGGCTGCGGTGCCTTGTTCTACAACGCTGGGCAGCTTACTCTGGCAGCACAGTTTACAAACAAAAACAAAAAATAATAAAATAATAATAAAAGTTAGCAAACAATATAAAAATCAATAATGTTAAAGCTACAGAAAGTGCAAACATTTCACATTCAGAAGATTTAGATCAATTTCCCAGATCCATACTGTAAACGGAGTCCTTTAATTGGAGGGGATTTGGTTCAGCTGATAGGGGTGCGACATGCGAACAAGAAAACTATATGCCTTCCTTAACTGGACCCCTGTTCTGCAAATGGACCTCCCTTACGTACATTATGCTTCGCTGTGGTATTTGTCATTAGAGGAATGGCAGCTTTAAAATAATCCTTAGCAAGTGCTGCCTGGAGCTTTCTTTGAGCTACTAAAAACAGCATCTGTGTAATTTTCTTCCTAAAACATTTTCAAAATCACTAGGAATTTTTTTGACTTGATGGGTAATATAACCAGACTGCCATTACTTTAGTCCTACAACATTAAAGAGGAACATAAACCCCTTGATAGATATTCATGCTCAGTGTAGTATTTTTTTTTACTTTATACTCTTTTTACCCCCATACTTTTTCCCCAGACATAAGCATTTTTTACACTATTAAAATAATACATTTTAAACAGTAGCACCCCGTGCTGTTCTGCTAGCCTTGCCAGTGATAGAGCAAAACAGGGAGCATCAGGAGATGCTTCACTCAGTAACAATCGGACATGGGCCAGCCATAAGAACAGAAGGGAGGGCTGCCATTTCAAATTCATTATATAAACAGTGAAAACTGGACAAACCAGACCAAAAAAAAAAAAAAATGAACATAAATTGCAAACATTTTTGGAGGAGTGCTTTGAACAACTTTACATTAATTGGTATCAAGGCATTTAGTTCCCCTTTAAAACAAGAGGCTGGTGAGTACATTCACAAACAAAACCAAAGTGTCTTCAGTGATGTGAAACATCGAACCTGTCTGCAATGAAACGATAAGCTGCCACTGGCATTATTAATATAGCGAATATGAGATATAAAGTGGCTACTACATTTCAATGGAAGATGAATTAAGTGCACGTGGTTAAAGGAGGCGGTGCTTGGGCCCAGCCGTGGATAAATGGTAAGGACAAGGGATTTTCTTTCTAAACAGTGTTCAATCACAACATTATTTTAATAGAACCCGCCAGATCTGGGTTGGGCTTCAAGCTGCAAAATGAAAGCATGGTGTTTAAACCGATGGATTATGACTGGCAAACCCTGTTATATCCAAGTATTGATAGACCTGTTCAGCAGAAAAAAAAAAGGAGAACACGTGATCAGTTTTTCTAATGCTAATAAGCATAACAATGCTTTGGGAATGTAAAATGGCAGAAATAGGTGGTGTGTTTTGGGGCAATGAGTATTACAATTACCTGCCATCCCATTCCCAGGCACCAGGAGGTAGGGAAAGTGACAGTGATAGAGGACTACAACCTGGGGGGAGCAATACAAACATGTCTGCCGGTGCTCAGGTTTTGCTGGTGCAGAACTGTAATTAGTCTCTTACACTGTAATTAATTACTCAGCTGGTAGAAAGAAACACCACTTTTCCCTATAGCAAAATAACCCTTTTTCCCCTCAATTTTAATCAATACACTGAATGGAAAGATTTTGCTCATCCACTGGAAGTTCTCATAGTGCTCCAATATATGTATATTGATAGCAGGCATGAGGCTGAATGCAGACCAGTCTGAGTAAGCCTTGGGTCTCTGGGGGACAATAATGACTAATGGGTGACAGAACTAAGAGAAGTGAAGCGCGAGATCCAGGATGGAATGAAGATGTTCATCCATAGTGAGAGAAGGACCAGCCTGACAGAAGTTGAGCAGGTTGAGATTCATGGGGAGCGGCCCTTTTTATTTCCACATAGGAGTGCTGAGGGTTTGGTTGGGTCCCTGGTTGCATGAAGGCTGTCCATACCCTGCCATTCCTCCCATACCAAAAAAGGTCATTCCTGTCATTTGTTGGGACATCTGAAAGGAGAAGTCGTCAGGTTATTAGAAGTAGCAATCATCAGCCTGACATTACTTTATCTTCATTAGACAAAGGGTGGAGAAACGGATAGAACAATATACTGATATAAGCTCACTCACCAACTGAATGTCTATTCAACTCCTTAATGGGGAAAGTCTCATCTACATACATTATACATTGTGGGTCATATTCTAAGCACTTTTGCTTTGGCCTTTCCATCAGTTTTTAGTATGTTTGAATAACATCAGTACAGTACAATGTGATCTGTGGTTTGATGAAAGGTTGCCAAGATAATGGCCTTCCGCATATCGAATAGCAATACGGACCATACTTATACATTCACAGCACTGAAATTTATACAGATATTGGACCTGTTATAAAGAATGCTCGGGGCCTGGGATTTTTCGGATAACGGATCTTTCTGTAATTTAGATCTTCACACCTTAAGTCTACTAGAAAATCATGTAAACATTAAATAAACCCAATAGGCTGGTTTTGCTTCTAATAAGGATTAATTATATCTTAGTTGGGATCAAGTACAAGCTACTGTTTTATTATTACAGAGAAAAGGGAAATCATTTTAAAAATTTTGATTATTTGGATAAAATGGAGTGTATGGGAGAGTTTTCTGGATAACAGGTTTCCGGATAATGGATCCTATAGCTGTATTTGATTGATAAATGCTTTAGCAGGAGCTGGTCCTATACCCAGTCACTACTGTAGGCGGTGCAAAAGCACACGTGCACTTTCCTGTAGCCTATTCTGTATGTGCTGGCTCTTCAATACAAGATTTGCTTTTTCTAGCACACTACACTTTCAACAAACTAGAGACTATCATCGATGGCATTGGTCGGATTTAAAGCGATACGGACACGTTCCTATAAAAATCATAGGAATGTGTCAGTATAAAGTAAATGCTGCACAAGGAATCGTTTAACTTAAAGCCGCCCCTGCAAACCTGTGTTCCCCCAGCACTGCTAAATGTCCTTCTGTGACGCTGGGCTGGGAGTGGTGCGATCCTTCCATAGGCTGATTACGGATGAAAACAGGACGGCACTGAAGCAACCCGGAAGATCATTAAGCTGTGTCAGCAGCACACAGGTTTGTGGGGGCGGCTTTGCAGGGGGCTTTAAAGGAGAAGGAAACCCCCTGGGCGCAAAAATCCCTCCCCACTCCCTCCTCCACCCTGGCCTACCTGTCCCCCCAGGAAAATGCCCCTAACTTGTTACTCACCTCTCTGCGCAGGTCCTGTCCACGGAGTTCACAGGCGCCATCTTCTCCCAAGCGATCTTCTTCCTGGATTAGTTGCCATCTTCTGGCGCATGCGCAGTAGGAGGATTTTACCGGTACAGATCTACTGCGAATGCGGCGAATGTCACGAAGTGAAATTGGAAAACTTCGTGACATTCAGCGCATGCGCAGTAGATCCGTACCGGTAAATGCTCCTACTGCGCATGCACTAAAAACGCCGGTCAAAGCAGGAAGAAGACCGCTTGGGAGAAGATGGCGTCTGTGAACTCAGTGGACAGGACCTGCGCAGAGGGGTAACAAGTTAGGGGCATTTGCCCGGGGGGGCAGGTAGGCCAGGGGGGCAACACAGGGAAGGGTTTTTGCGCCCAGGGAATTTCCTTCTCTTTTAAGCAAAACGATTCCTTGTGCAGCATTTACTTTATACTGACACGTTCCTATGATTTTTATAGGAACGTGTCAGTATCTCTTTAAAGTGGAACAATCATGAAAATAATTGAATATGAACTTTAGCTTGCAAAAGGAAACTTTCTAAATTTGATTAAACATTATGGGCATATGTATTAGAGATAAGTCTTTCAAATGAATGGACAAGTACAAACAGGGTCGGACTGGGGGCCCCGGGTTACTGCCCCAGGGCCCCATTTTGGCCCCCTCTGCCACACAGCGTTTGTGCGCATGCGTGCAGCACAGAGATCGGGAGCAATTTTTTTGCCGCAACCATCCGACAAAGGGAAGTAGCGCCATTAAGCAGCGGATCTGGGCCAGGGGGACCCACAAGAGCTCACTGGGCTTTTTCCTGGTGTCCTGCCTGCCCAGTCCGACCAGAGT
The DNA here is from genome assembly GCF_017654675.1 of Xenopus laevis. Taxonomy (NCBI): domain Eukaryota; kingdom Metazoa; phylum Chordata; class Amphibia; order Anura; family Pipidae; genus Xenopus; species Xenopus laevis. The sequence continues at coordinate 79,525,450 of NC_054374.1, forward strand.
AGCGGGACATCATTTCAGTTATAAGCTCTAATACATCTCTGATTCTCATTTGCAGATTTCAGTAAGATGAAGCTTATATTAAGTTTCTTTTCACAATAGCTCTCTTTGTCTATTCTGCAGCTTTATTTCAGAGAATGTTTACAGGGGTCGACTGCTGGTGTTACTATCTGCATGGCGTTTGTATGTTCTCCCAATGTCTGGATGGGTTTTCTCCAGGGACGCCAGTTTCCTCTCAAACCCCAAAACACACTGGCAGGTTTATTGGCTTCTGATGTAACTGATCCAAGTGTTCAGTGAATGTAATACGGAAGTTAAGACTGCAAGCTTCATATAATGAACAATCTGATTTTTTTAAAGCACCATAAGAGAATAGTGGAGTATTTAAATGACTACAACTCCCAGCCAGATGCAGCCCCCCCAAGACATTTTTGAATTCTGAGGATTTAGTACCATGGGGATGGCACAGTAAAAGCTTGCAATTAGTATTAATATCTGTTTCAAGGTATCTGCAGAGCTCCCTCTTTGAGACTGTGATTTCATTAAAGTGCCATGCTTTTTGAAAGTTTGAAGACGCCCTAACTTGCATGCTGTAACACAAATGGTTATTTTGATGCTTGAGGCCAGAGTATTGACAATGATAGGTAGGTAAGGCCTATAGGTAAAAAGGAACATCAGAAAAAACAAATCTTTTTTTCACTGACGGTTTTGGATATAATCTCACCTGTGCAACATTCCACTGTAGCTGCTGGCCTGGTTGCATTCCATACATTGGCTGCCCTACAGCACCCATGTTAGTTACATATCCTGTGTGCGGAGGCATCATTCCATTTGGGACACCCATGACAGCTGCCTGTACACCGCCCATGTACCCTGCGGGCACTGCCATTGGAGCAACCATAGCAGGATGTGCTGGTTGGGCCATTATGCCCACTGGGGATGCCATCATGCCTCCCATAACCCCTCCTGGAGATGGAACTGCAGAAAAGCCTGGATAGGCATTTGGATATGCCATCTGAGCTGGTGCCATGAAGAGCGCTCCTGTTTGAAGTAATGAGACAGATACTAAGGGTTAATTTTATTCATATAAACAAAGGCTACAAGCTATTAACACAGACCTTATCATCATGCTAGCCACCACATCTAAAGTGGACATTATGCATTCTTCTATATTAACAATTAATAATGAATTATATCATATTCAAATCACTTATTACAAAACAGAACAACGTTAACAGTTCAGAAGGAAGTTACTTTGAAGCCTTTTATCAATAGCACCTCCAACCAGGTGATCGGTAGTGGGATACAGTATGCCTCCAGGAATACATACAAATGAGCTCAGATCATAGCTCAGAAATCAGATTCTTGTGAATGCCTGGTGCTGTCATGTTAAGTATACAGTATGGCCATATTGAAGAATGTCATAAGATTCTAGATGATTAAGAGTGGCCATAGATGTTACAATTACGATCTTTCCAAGAAAGATTGTTTGTTTCAATACACACGTGTAGAGCTGAATTGTCAGATTTACAGGTAGAAACAATAGAATTCGACCTGTTACCTGTATGATATTATCTATGGCCACCTTTAATAAGGATTCTTCAAAGTGTACCAACAATAGCACCTAGATCAAATAAACTCATAATGTGGGGGGGGGGGAAGAAAAAAAAACCTTGCATAATTATTTTCACTCAAGACAGAAACTAATACCTAGCTCAAGTTTAAATGAACTGAAGGGGCATTATCAGTGTGATCAAGCTCATTCTTGAATTACTTTCTAGTCAAAAGATAGCAACATCAAGTTAATTGACAATAAATTGATCTCAGGGTTGCACTATAAAATAATTGATATGTTGGAACAGTTGTTAGAACCCCATTACACATGGTCCATGACACGCTACAATTCGGGGAGATTAGTCGGCCGGCGCTAAAAATCTCCTCTTCTCCGGGGGCGACTAATCACCCCGAAGTGCCTCTCCTGCCTTCCCAATGGCTAGAATGAAAATCCCCGGCAATATGGGACTTGGAGCGCTTCATTTTCCGAAGTCGTCTGAAGTTGCCTCACGAGGAGGACTCACAACGACGTGTGTTCACAAATAGGCTGATCCCAGTCAGTCAGTGAACACACACCCACAGGAGATGCGGAAAGTGATAGCATATATATGCTATCAGAGAAAGCAACCATGCCCTTGCAAACTTACCGGCTCCTTTAAAGGAATTGTTCACTATAAAAATAAAAACTAGGCAAATAGGCTGTGCAAAATAAAAAAAAGTTTCTAATATATATATATATATATATATATATATATATATATATATATATATATATATATATATATATATATATATATATATATATATATATATATATATATATATATATATATAAATATATATATAAAAATGTCTAACAGAACAGAACACTACTTCCTGCTTTGCAGTTCTCTTGGTTTCCACTGATTGGTTACCAGTCAATAACCAATGAGTGACTTGAGAGGGGCCACATGGGTCATAATGGTTGCTTTTGAATCTGAGCTGCATGTTAAGTATCAATTGAAAACTCACTGAACAGTTATGTCCCATGTGGCCCCCCTTAAAGTGGCTGACTATCTCAGAGTTAGAGAGCTGCAAAACAGGAAGTTGTGTTCTGGCTATTATGTTAGGCATCCGGTCACTCCAGCCTTTATACATTACATTTTTGGCTAACTAACTATATTAGAAACATTTTTTTTATTTTGCACAGCCTATTTACCCAGTATTATAATTATACAGGTATGGGATATACTTACCAGAATGCTTGGGACCTGAGGTTTTACTGGATTTTTAGAAGATTTATAATATGGTGATCCAAAGATTACTTATCACATAAATTGCAAGGTCCCAAGCATTCTAGACAACAGATCCTAATACCTGTGCACCAGAGATTGTAGAAAGTGAATTGAGTGTGGACACTCAGTGCAGTTTCTAAAACATATTGCATCTTTATATATTATCTTTATATATTTATATCTATTTTTTTTTTTTACATACATAAATGCGTTTTGGTTCATTGAGATCTGATCCCTATTTGTACCTTGTGCTGGAATTTGAGGAGCCTGAGATCCATATAAGGACAGAATGGAATCCTTGGATAACTGCTTTTTCCCTCCATCTTCAGACTTTCCACCAGGCTCGGGGAAGAGGTTGAGATTTTCTTGCACGGACCCAGAGCTTCTAGGTAAACCAGGCTGGGGGTGATAAAAATATAAGGATAGGAAACAAAAGAAGGGGCCGCTACTGCTCACCGTGTATTCCCAACCAGGTGCTCTGTCAAACAGTGTCCCCACTGCTAACATCCAATAGACTCAGAACAGGCAGACGGCACTTCTGGAATAGGTTTATTGGGGTTGCTATGGGTCTACAGCAGCAACCCCAATAAACCTATTCCAGAAGTGCCGTCTGCCTGTTCTGAGTCTATTGGGTGATAAAAATATACTCATGAAAACCCAGTGACAGTTGACAAACTGTTGCATTAATGTTTCCTCTGCAAGAACAACTCTCTGCCACCTCACTTTGCATGAATTACCCCCTGGAAGTTAAAGAAAGGAGGGAAAAAGTACTTTGTTCATTTCAATATGTGATATGTTGTGAGTGTTCACAAGTTTTTCCTCATCAGCATCACCAATGGCTCTGGTCAGTTTAAGTTTTTCAGAGCTGGACAAGGCGACTAAATAAAAAAAAAAAAAAAAAGGGGGGGGACACGAACATTTGAGAAACTCCCAAATAAAGATGGATTTATTTTCAGCATCTACTTGTGGGAAGAGCACCAGCATGTATATTATTGCTGGGGAGAGCCTCACAAACTAGTAACTTCAAGTTTTTGGTCTTTCTTTGTCATTAAAGTTTGTTTTATTACTTCTATGCATGCAAAGTAAAGAAATGCTATCATCAACATTTTTGTACTAGTTTCTACTAAAATACCGCTAACCTAATTCAAGTTTATGCAAGAGTCACATTTCCTGTTTAGTGCTTTGTCTGTTCCTGTTTTATGGGTAAACACAGAAACCTTTCCTGTTGTCCTCCTGAGGTCAAAGAGCTTTTAACCCCAACATATACACAAAATATTGACCTGATGGTATTATACGCCTGAAACTACACAAATTATTTCCACAACATTCCCCTCTGTGCTGGAGGAATTGCAGATCTCGAGGCACCATGCTGCACGTTTTTTGGGACTGTCCAATAATCCAACCACTGTGGACTGAAGTGGCAAATCTTTTAAGCAAAATGTTACTGCGACCGATACCAATGGATCCAATTGTTTTACTTTTAGGCAAACCTATACCTAAGTTGCGCAGATGTGGTCAAGCCTTGGTCAATCAGGTCTTAACGGCTACCCGATTGGCAATATCATCCAAATGGAAGAACTCTACACCACCTAACTCGGTCAAAATAGTTAACAGAATAAATAGGATAGGATTTTTGAAGCAGGTATAGCACAAGTACTTAACAAAGTAGACCAATACACAAATATCTGGGACTTATGAGAACTGAGAGGCCTGGCAGCTAATGCACCACAGGGAGCCCACCTTCAACCTGTTAAAAAATTCTGAGAGGTATAACATTTTACTTCTACCCACAACTCATGCCCAGCCTGTTTACAAGTTATCACCGCAAGTTGCAGTTAAATAAGTATTTAGGCAATACAGTATATGGTTATCCACTGGACATTAAAGGAGAAGGAAAGGTTAAAACTAAGTAAGCCTTATCAGAAAGGTCCATCTAAATATACCAGTAAACCCCCAAAGTAATGTTGCTCTGAGTCCCCTGTCAAAAGAAATACTGCATTTCTTTCCTTCTATTGTGTATACATGGGCTTCTGTATCAGACTTCCTGCCTTCAGCTTAAACCTCATTGCCCTGGGCAAGAGCATGCTCAGTTTGCTCCTCTCCCCCCACCCCTCCCTTCTCTACTGTAATCTGAGCCCAGAGCAGGGAGAGACTCAGGCAGGAAGTGATGTCACACCACATTAATACTGCAGCTCCTATTCTAAACAAACAGAGAGTTTCTAGAGCTTTTTACTCAGGTATGGTAAAACATTCTACAGAATAAATATAGCATTCTAGCTTGCACTATTGCAGCTAATCTATTGGCAATAAAATGCCTCCGTAGCTTTCCTTCTCCTTTAAGGGGCCGAATCGAGGGTTAATTAGGAATTGAAATCCTTTGACTTCGAATATCAAAGTCAAAGGATTTAGCGCAGATAGTTCGATCCAACGATCAAAGGATTATTCCTTCGATCGAACGAACGATTAAATCCTTTGAATCGAACGATTCGAAGGATTTAAATCCTACAATCGAAGGAATATCCTTCGATCAAAAAAGGTTAGCCAAGCCTATGGGGACCTTCCCCATAGGCTAACATTGACTTCGGTAGCTTTTAGATGGTGAACTAGGGGGTCGAAATATTTTTTTAAAGAGACAGTACTTCGACTATCGAATGGTCGAATAGTAGAACGATTTTTAGTTTGAATCTTTCGATTCAAAGTCGTAGTCGAAGGTCGAAGTAGCCCAAAAAAAACTTCGAAATTCAACGTTTTTTTTACTTCGAATCCTTCACTTGAAGTTAGTGAATCGGCTCCTAAGTAAATATCTTGGTACTTTATTTTTTTACTTGCTATGTTTCAAGTGTTAAAGCAAAAAAACAAAAACCAAATGTTGTATTTACTATACGACTCTTGTAAAACTAATAAAAATAAAAAAGAGCTTTTAACCCCAAGATAAAAAAAAGATCAGAACAAAAGAGGATGTTGTGGACAATAATATTAGAAGACAATGTTTCAAAAATTGTGTTTTTTTATGCTGCATCCTTCCAGTTCTTCAGAACCACTGTGTGAGGTAACACCTCCTGTATAATGAACTTATCCTTATCTGTATGCCTGAGACACAGGCTGCAGCAGGGGGAAGAGAGAGGCTGGCTTAAACAGACCTCATCGTAGTTTTCCAATTACAAGAGGAGTTACAAATAGAAAAATGGAACAATGATCAATTCTTTTATAAAAGAAAAAATGTTAAATGATAAAAAAAAGAGGCAGAATACATGTGCTGCTTAATCAACTTTACTAAAATTAGGAAAGTACAGGATGATCTTATCCCTTTAAAAGACACAAAAGTAGAGCAAAATAGCGAAGCATATAATGGATGTGGTGTACCTGATTGGATTTGGAGACAGACACTGGTGCAACAGATCCAAAAAGGTCCAGTTCCTTCTCCAAGCTAGTGCTGGGCTTGCCATTAGGAACAGAACAATCAATGGGAACATCTAGGTGGACATTAGAAAGTAGTGTAAAGCCCTATGGCACATACTTTTCATATTACACTAATTAATACAAAATACTCAATATAAATGCAATACCAAATGTTCCCAAACTTATTTAAATCTAATTGTATATCATCTGATCCTCGTTTTCTGCTTGATGATTTGCAACAACCCCTAAGCTTAGCTGCCCAGGCCACAACTGAGCATGTGCAGTGTCACAAACACTCCTAACAAAATCCAAGATGCTGAGCGCCTGTGTAATTTTAAGGGCCTGAATCATGGCAGTTATAGAGATTCTGAAACTTAAAGGGGTTGTTCGCCTTTAAATCGTAGCAATAAACAATACATTTGTAGCCTTACAAAGCATTTGTTTTTTAGATGAGGTGACCCCCATTTGAAAGCTGGAAAGTAGAAGAAAGGAAATATTTCAAAAACTATAAAAAATAAACAAGCAGCTTCTAATTAGCCATTCTCTAACATACTAAAAGTTAACTTAACGGTGAACCACCCCTTTAAGCTTGGTGCAGCAAGTTCAGTGTAATACAGCATTTCTACCCATGTTTGTTTTTAGGGGTTAGTTCTTTATGAGAAAAAAGTGTCCTGGTGTCTCTCCCACCAGTTATTGACGCTCACTGTACAAGCTGGTTGATCACTCCTGTATTACTCCAGTCATTGGTGAGGAGTGCCTTTTATAGGTTTCCATAAGAAAGACAGCAACAGAAAATAGCATTCATGTAACCATTCCACTGTATTGTCCTATGGAATATATTGGCCTTAACCAGGTTGCTGGGGACCCCAATTTGAAAGCTGGAAAAATGTAGAACAGGAAGGCAAAATACTATAAAAAAAAATGACTACCAATTGCAACGTTGCTAGGAGAAGGAAATAATACAACACACTAATGGGAAGATTTATCAGTGTCAGGTTAGAACTCAGCACAGAAAACCCCACTCACTTTCTCTTTATTCATATGGGATTTTTAAAAGCATATTTATCAAATGGTGAACTTCACTGAAAAATACGATTGTAGACATCCCATAGGAATGAATAGAAAGTGGGGGTTTCTGTGGTTATCCCACACTTTGATAAATATGATCACAAAAGTTAACCTTTAGGATGGTGTAGGAGGAAACATGTAGGGGAGGTTCTGTGATGTAGTTGTTTGGTCACAGGGACAAGTTGATAAGGACTAAACAGTCTCTTATCAAGTCCTTACCTCGGAATGACCAGAAGTTATCGTTTTATTTAAAAAAAAAACAAAAGAAATTAGCAAAGTCATCTCACCCAGGCCCAGCAAGTCCATTACAGGTTCTACTGCCTTGGGTGGTGATGCTTTAAGTTGTTGTGTCTCATCCTTCTTCTGTGGCTGTTAAGAAAACATACAAGTTCTAATTTTAGCAACAAACAAAAACAAATGCATAATCACATAACTGTGAACATTGCTCTCTCCTCTTGTTCCTTACAGTCATCCTAGTACCTATATTATTGCACATGAAGTTGCTTACTGGGTTTGATTAAAGATGATAAACTCTGACTCTTGTGACTAAAGGACAACTAAAATCTTTATTTCTTCAGGAATACTACAGCTCTTTAGGGCTTCCCACTACAGACTAATAAAATCAGCAAAGAATATGGACACATTTGAAAGCACATCTAGTGATCTGCAGTTATTACAAATGTAGAGTACATCACAGCTCTGCCACTTGTTCTACAGAGTTATAGATCCAATCATCATCTACCATCCAGCACACAATGCAGCTATGCATGTATATGTTGGCAAGATGACTCACCAGCTTAACCTTTTCAAAAATGACTGGTTCAGATTTGATCTCTGGGGCAGATTCAGACTTTTTCCACTTAGTATCCTTCTCTTTCTGTCAGGAGAAAGATAACATTAAGAGACAGTGAGTAGAATGATCCATCCCATAGGTCCTTTCAGTGCGGCTCAAGTTCTATCCTGAAGGTAAAGCCACACGATAATTCTTATCAGTAGATAAATGTATACAATTTTTCACAGAACATTTTAATTCATGCATCCAGGCTAAAGACATGCATTCGGCTAACTCTATTTAGCTCAATCCCAGTTTCATCAGAAGGAAGTGCAAGTTTCCTTTCTATTGACTTGCATCATGGAAATAAGCTTATCCTTGTGTTGAAAGTAACCCAAGTAACATATGGCTTGCTTCACTGAGCATGTATACCTTGTGTTCATCCAACAAAGTCCAGGGGGTTGGGCTTTACAAAAGGAATGGTAAATTAGTGATAATTTTTCTTGAGATAATGGAGAATTTAACGGACATTAAAGGCATATAGGGACTGCTTTACAGTGCTTTAGGTGGCACGGTGCCAGGCTTCTAGAAATCACAGATTTTTTTTATAGATTCTGTGTGATCAGAATGCAAGATACTTTTTTGGCAGAAAATATTTCTGTTTGTGTGTGGCTTAAAGGGGAACTATCGTGAAAACGAAAATTTAATACAAGCTTCAGCAAACTGAAATTAGAAACTTTCAATTAAAAATTCTGTACCGTTTCTGAAATAATAAAGTTTATCTTTACTATTCCGCTCTCAGCATCTGTTTCTCTTCATTTTGTCTTCATGCAGGAGTTAGATGTCAGATATTCATTGACAGTTATATCCAATATATCTTAGAGCAGGGGTCCCCAACCTTTTTTACCTGTGAGCCACATTCAAATGTAAAAAGAGTTGGGGAGCAACACAAGCATGGAAAAAGTCCCTTGGGGTGTCAAATATGGGCTGTGATTGGCTATTTAGTAGCCCCTTTGTGGGCTGGCAGCCTACAAGAGGATCTACTTGGCACTATACTTAGTTTATATGCAATTAAAACTTGCTTTCAAGCTTGGAATTAAAAAAAAAAGCACCTGCTTTGAGGACCCTGAGAGCAACATCCAAGGGGTTGAAGAGCAACATGTTGCTCACGAGCTACTGGTTGGGGATCACTGTCTTAGAGAGGTGCTCCCTTTCCTAGCAGATGTATTAGAGCTCACTCAAATAACTGATTCCAGTACAAACACAATCTAACAAAATAACTGCCCTTTGAGACAGGATTTCTGTTGCTTTTAATAGACTGAGCTCTAATACATCTTTTAGGCAATAGGAGCCCCCCAATAAGATATATTGGACCTAGCAGTCAAGGATTATCTGACACCCAACTCATGCGTGAAGACAAAATGAAGAGAAACGGATGCTGAGAGGAATAATGAAGATGAACTTGATTATTTCAGAAACAGTACAGAATATGTAATTGATTGTATTTGGAAACTTTCTTATTTCAGTATGCTGAAGCTTATATTAAATTTTCATGATAGTTCCACTTTAATACAGATATGTGATGTGTTGTTTTATCAGCAGGCTAGATTTGCATTCTTTTAAATGAGCCAACTATATGTACACCAGAAACATGGGATTATCTCCAGGTTCCCCAACTGGTTACTTCACATTTTCTCTTCTTACTCGAAATGTTTGTCATAGTGAAAAATGCATTGTGTACCAATATGCCTTATGAGGATTTATGACATCAGAAAATACCCACTCATACTCACTCTAAAAGCACTAAGGTCCACTCTGCGATCCATGTATTTTTTCTTCTCATATTTCTCTCTAATAAAAACTTCAACAGCTCTGAGGATGTAAGGTGAAGGATTAAAACATACATTCTGAATTCTGGCAATAGAAAACACTAATATCTGAAGCATGTTCCAATGTAAATACCAAAATGTAATCTACAAAGAAAGGGAAAAAAAGCTGCTTAAATGGCTGCATAAAGGATACTGATCTGTCTGAGGCCGAATGAAGTTATCTGGAAGAAATGCTTCATAGAGTCTCTTTGCTTTGCCGTTACCCATTTCTTCCATGCACTGGAAAGAGAAAACTATAGGTAAGAACTGACACAATTAGAAAATATTTAAATATTCATTGACATCAAAATAAATTAGCCAATATATATATACCCAATGAAAATTAAGGAACGTGCCATGATGCTTTTTGGTAAAGCAGACTGGGAAATAAACATCATGCATTTTGCACCCACCTCCAGACAGAAATGCTGCATTTAAAATACTTAAAAAGATAATATTAAGGCATATCTGGAAGCACTGCAACATGATCAACTGTTGGAATAGACAGCAGCCAGAAATAAACATATTTAAATTTAAATACAGGGGAAAAAACACAAAGCCATGTCATTTGATGTCTACGACAGGTTCATGCTGTTTTACAAGAAATAGGGCTAGACATCTTTTTGCAAGAATTACAGCCTTACCTGTATTTGTTCCTGAGTCCATTGGTCCAAATTGACAGACTTTACCCTAGAAATGTGAACTCCAAGGTTCCTGTGGACCCCAGCACAGCGGATGCAAACAAACACGCCAATGTTCCAAGAGGCCCATCGTGGACCTGCATGGCAGAAAGGGAAAAAATGTCAGCTTTTTGGATGGATACACATAATACACAAAAGCCATGAATATCTTGTAAATTATATCCATATAAACGGCGAGCTCTGTCATTTCTGCCACATGACTCACTGAAATTTGTGTATTATAATAAATAAAGTACCCCCAGTTGCAGAATATGAGGATATGAGACGTTACCTTGGAGTTCCATGACCTGTATAAAAACACTCGGCCTTCGACCTCGTACTTTTATATGGTCATGAAACTCCTCAGTAACTTACGATATCCTTAGAATTTACAAGAGGGGGTACTTTATTCACTATTGCACTGTATAGGATTAATGGGAACACAAATCTCACTCATAAGAATCATATAGAAAGGACTTAATAAAGTTTCTTGCAGGTTTAGATTTAGACTTTGCATCTATCTTAATCCTGCAGATTCCTAGCGAGGGCATACACATGTGCATAAACATTATTGATTTACAAAAATCTTAACCTCCCCTTTGTGTGAAGCACAGCAAGTGAAAACCACAGACAAAGTTTATGCATCAAAAAGCATGGTCATGCTTTGTCTATATAGCATTGATATATAACATGATCTCCCTAGTGGAACTTACAATCTAGTTTCCTACCACTAACACAGTGAAGATTGTCTACTTTGTAGACTTTCCTTATTCTGTACTGTTGCATATAAACAATGGTTTGCTCTGGCTGTAGATGACGCCGTGTCAATGCAAAAACACACCATATGTGTACACTGTCAACACAGAACACCTGATTTGTTTACACATAATAGGCGTTTATATATAATTATGAGCAGCTATAAATAATTTTTTCCTTTTGGCATACAACATGACACGGTTACAGCTTTGAATAACAAGATGAGAAAGAAGATATGTGGATTACTCAAATAAAAACATTTTTACAGTCACTCAAGGAATACCTCACAATGCAATAAAGTTAATATGTGTGCAACAGTATAGAGACTTGATCTATTGGTAGATGAGCAACAAGCAATAAGTCACTACTTAAGGTTTTCTCACTCCAGATTTGCCAAATTAGTGAGATCTAGACAAGATACTAAAAAGATACCTTTCCTAACTTTTGTTATGTTTGTATGTTACAGAAAGGCTAATTTGAAATATCATTTCATTTAGGCTTCATTTATTTAAATAGTTTTTTAATTATATGCTTGCTTTTTTTTAATCTTTCCAGCTTTCGAATGGGTGTCAAGGACCTGGCCAGCCAGTAAACTTTTGCTCTGCAAGGCTAAAATGTAATTTTATTCAGGCCTCTGCTTTTCATATTCCAGTCTCTCATTCATATCACTGCCTGGTTGCTATGGTAATTTGGAGCCTAGCAACCACATAGGTGCAGACATTCAAAACTGAATAAAAATCTAAATGACTCAAAACTCACAAATGATAAACAATGACTACCAATTACAAATTGTCTCAGAACATTGCTCTCTACATCGTGGTAAAGGTTAATTTAAAGTTGAACAACACCTTTAAGGATAATTCAACACAGTGTTCTCAAGACCACAGCAACTGCGCATGATTTCTGGGTATTCCCCTTGTAACACAAGTGGGGTTTTCCACTGCAGAGAACAGGCAAAAAGCAGAAGTTCTATAAGGATTTTCCATTCGCTGTTTCATGTGTGCTGCTGCAAGGCTAACAGAAAAATAAAAAATGAACTGCAGAGAAAACTTTAAAGCTCAGCTTTACAACTATGAAGATTCCTTCCCATACTAGTATGGGGCCAATATCATCCCAACTCAAAGAATCCATTACCTTTAACAACACAGGCACAATAAAAAAAAATCAATCAGGGCCCTCACCATACTGTCCCCTAATAATATTCAGTTATAACTGTGCATCTATGGTGGTGAAATGTTGGCTCCACATGTAAACTGCTGTATTTGTGGTCCATTGTATTCCCTTATTCTGTAACATGGTACCATACACTATTGTTCTATCTAAAGAATAACACAATCATATGGGAAAGAAAAAACATTTATATGTGTGTAGAGATCTTTTTGCATGTGTTGGGAATCAGCTCACATTCATGGAGATTAGAGTCCTGCAGCAGGTCGGGTACATATGGGTTACCCGCAAAAAAAACGGGCACCCTGTGAAACGAGGGGAGGATTTTCAGGTGCGGGTATTGCCGCTGGTTGGGTTGCAGGTCTCATCTAAATTTCTTATCTTATGTAATATCGTCTATCGTTTACTCCTTTTAAAGTTTTACAAAACTTGTTTCTGTCCCCGCCCACTTTTGATGACGTCACTTCAGGTTTGCAGCACCATCACTTCCTGTTTGATGGTTGTCGGCCGGTTGCGGATAAGGCGGGTAGCGGATCAAAGTGGGTAGATATGCAGTTTGCAGTTTGGGTTGCGGGCTGCGGGTTTGGTTCTTAGAAATCGGTTCCGCGCAGGACTCTAATGGAGATCCCATCCTTTCAGCCAACACTCATATTGGTGAGGGTGACCCATAGTCAGCAGATTAGATAAAGGGGTCACCTACCTGACCAGGTATACAGAGCCTGCCAAATGCTCACAATAGGTCTGATGCAGGACAATTGGGCTAATGCAACATAAGGATTGCAAGCTCTTGAGTTCTCTGTGCCCTACATTCCTGCACACTAATTGCCATTTACTAAAGAGGATCAGGGGCTAGAGGTCAGAATGTGTCTGTCCCTACATTGGGCAGCAGTAGAAGCAGGAGACAGTTCCCAGTGAGAATGACATTAGAGCCTCATCAATGTGCCCATGGATTTCTTATTGGCACCAACACCTTGAATAAATGAATGGCTATGACAGTAGCCGACCTTGTCTAATAAACAATGAATAAACACAATATATACTTATATGTTTAATGTAAGGTTTGGGGGGATTGTCTGCCCAAGAGAAAAGCCAGTTATCAAATCTGATAGGGAAGAAGGGTTCCCTAGAGGTCACTACTATAAACGGCGACATTTACCTTTAGCCAGACAGTCAGCGCAAAACTTGTTCTCGTCTCGTAAAAGAAGCTCAGAGAGCACTGCCTGGTACCGCTCCACATCACGAACCGACTTCCCGGTCATGTTCCCGGGAGACAGCTATACGGCCTCTTCGATGGTGCGGCTGCTGCCCACTTTCACTTCCTGTTTCCGGGTCTCCGCCTCCTAACCATCTTTAGATGTACGTCACGCCGCCCTGAAGTTTAACCAATTGAACGGCTGCAGCAGGCCACGCCTATCGAAGAAAAATGCATGAATGGGCTCTGACTCGTATGTGAGTGAATGGAAATGTATTTTTGATTGGAGAGCCTATTGACAGAACGACAACGTCCACACTCAACCCTCCTTTTGAGCTTTCTAATGGAGTGTCCCTAAAGTATCCTCACTCTACTGTCCTATTATATCATTATTAAAGAACCCTCGTCATTGTATATCCAGCGTTTGCATCTCCCTATTCAGTGGGGTATATTTATCAAAATGTGAAGTTAGAGATCACCACAGTCTTCTAGAGTGAAAATCTGCCACTCTCCATTCATTTCTGTGGGATTTAAAAGAGTATTTATCAATGGGTGAAAGTAAAAGTTCACAATTTGACAATTTGATAAAAACGCCTATAAAAATGCCATAGAAATGAATGGAGAGAGGCGAAATTTCCCTTGAGGACTGTAGGGATCTCTAACGTCACTCTTTGATAAATATACCCCACTGAGTCTTTAAGGGCTCACACAGGTCTGGACTAAGAATTAAAATAGGCCCTGGCATTTCAGGTACACAGAGGCCCAAACAGCCCCCACCAGCCCACTAAATAGTGACTTTCTATGGCACTTTATAGCAGCCCCTCTGGCATTTGCCAGAAACCACAGATTGCCAGTCCGGGCCTGGGCTCACACCTTTTATCACAATAGTTACACATGATTTAGAAGTACAAATACGGGACATACAATGCTTCCTTATTCTCCTGGAGTCTCCTAGTGTGTTTACCATGAGACAGGGTTAGAATCCAGGCCCGGACTAGCAATCTGTGGATTCTGGCAAATGCCAGAGTAGCTGCTGTAAGGTTCCATAGACAGTCACCTTCTAGTGGGCTGGTGGAGGTCTATTTGGGCCTCTGAGACTTGGAATGCCAGGGCCTATTTTGACTCCAGGTCCAGACCTGGTAGAAACCCCAGAATCGCTTCTCCGTGTTTTGAGCATAATAGTTTGTGGTCTGTGTGTATTGCACAAAATCTACCAAAACAGTCCCAGAAGGCTGACATTTCAGAATAGGGATGCAGTCCTGAAAAGGTCAACCATGGTGCTATGTGTGTGTAGTCCAGTGCTTAGCAAAATATGCCATGGTCCAGTGCCTCCAACAGAAGCATTTCCATTTTACAGGAAGATACAAATACAGTTGCAGTTCAAACCTGAAGAAAAACAAGAACTGGACAAGATTGCTCTGAAATAAGTTTACATAAAATCCAGGGTTTGGGATTCAGACATACCCCAGCTCCCAGCACTTTTTGCTAGATTCAGATGTGGTTGAAGCCTTGTAATGTAAGCTGAAATGCTGGATAGTTTTTACTGAAGGTACTGATGTGACTGTGTAAATGTTGTTTAAATCTGTAAGCTCAAAAAGCTTACACTGTGATATAGTCTAACCAAAAACTAGAATAATCAGCTATCATAAAATTATAGCAACACTCACAAAGCAATTTGACTAGAATTTGACTTGTAAAATTCCCTGAGACCAGAGACCCTGGTTTGTAATGTTTGTCAATGTATCCAGAGAGACCAGAAATACATATAGAGCATATACTGTATCCATTACATTTGGGGCACTAAGTGCAATTTACAAATGCTTGTAAATGTTATTGTGGCTACAGGTATCTGACATGCCTAGGTTAGTGCTTGGATTAAACTTTCAACCTTATCTGAGATATATATATTTAAAATTAAGTCACAATAAAATGAATTTGTTCCAATTGTTAAAACCATTCATTCATCTAGCACTTGAAGGCTTCCAGGCAGCTCTTAATTCCTGTTACATTTTGTTTTGGATATGTAATCCTCCAGTTCCTCGTTCAGCTGCTGCTGCCCCCTTGCAGGTGTCAGACTTGAAGTTTTAGTACTGTTTGCGGCTGTATTTTTTCAGCTTTCCAGACCATCATGTTTCTGTTTCCTCTTATTCTACCAGTTTTCCCACCTGCTTAAACCTTCCATATCTTTGGTTTAAATTTTCTTTTGTTTGAAAGCTGCCTGCAGAGACTGTCTCTCCTTCATCTGCCGAATAAATCTTCTTGAAACCTGGTCAAATGCTGCTGCAGTTTCAGGATTCAGATATTTACAGGTATTGGCTGTTTATTTTTCAAGGCTTTAATAAGACAGGCAGGGGTTATCTAGCAGAGTGAACAGGCAAGTTAGGATGTTTTTTGAAGTCAGGTTAATGCACATGAGCTGACAGGGATCTAATTTAATTTGATTGGTCGCTATGATTGGTTGCTATGGACAACATCACCAGTGGTGTTTTCTTCCAATGTTTTAAACAGCATGATAAATAGGCCACTTAGAGTACTGGCACACAAGGAAGTTAAGCTGGCCATAGACGCAAAGATCTGATTTCGTCCGGCGGAGATCGGTCGTTTGGTCGATCGGACAGGTTAGAAAATTTCTGTCGGCTGCCGATAATATCTCTGCGTGTATTGCCGATCGTACGATTTTCAGTGGGAGACTGTCACTAGCTTTGGTTGGACATAGATATCGTACGATTGCTGTCAGGGGCAGAACATTGCTGATCTGTTCTTTAACTAATCTGACTGGTAAGACTTTGATCTGAATGGTTAGTGGCGGGTCGGGAGATGGGAAAGTCCGATCGTACGATGATTCGTACGATCGGATCTCTGCATCTATGGCCAGCATTAGTCACTTGCGATACATCTTCTCTACTGCGGGCAACTTATTGCCTGCAAATGTTTTCCGACCAGCAATACTGTAAATAGCTGGTGGAAAAAACATATGTGGTGCTTTGTTTTCCCAAATCCACCTAAAGTTTCCTTGCGAGGAAACTTTGAGAAAAACAAAGAGCTGCATATGTTTTCTCACCAGTTAATTATATTATTGCTGGTGGGAAAGCATTTATAGGAGATTAGTCTCTTGTTGTAGTAAAGATTTACCGCGGGTGACTCGCGTGCGAGTACTCTAAGGGTGATGGCACACAGGGAGATTTGCCGCCCACAGTATATCTTTGCTATTGCAGGCAACAAATCTCCCGAAAAAGACTTTCCATTATGATTACAGCAAGTACAACATAGTACTTTCGGCAAGCCAGCTTAATTCCAGCGCAAAATTGCCTACCTTCGCATGTTCCCGTGATTAATCTGGATCGCCACAAGTATTATCATAATCATAATACTCGTAATATTATTAAATGGAAAGTCTTTTTCGGGAGATTAGTCGCCCGTATTAGCAAATATTAAGCCACAGGTGATAAATCTCCCCATGTACCATAGACCTTTATAAAGAAAACAATTACATAAATCACTATTTTAAAGCATAGTATTGATATTCATCATCATGCTTTCTTTAAGTTTTTTTGTATTTCAGTATTTTCTAAAGTATAGTCTTTTGTGCATGTGTGTTTTTGCAAGCTAAAAATAAAACTAAATCCAATTAATAGTGCCAAATATTTCTGAATTTTATTGTTGACTTGCATAACAGCAAGTGGTGTTCTCATCTACTGCAGCTTATAGAAATTATTTTCTTACAAGCAACAGGGGCAAGATCTGACAGACAGAATGAAACACTGCCTTGGTGAATAAGGGATGTGAAAGGTACAGTATTTAAGACTCCTCCTATAGCTTGAGGTACACAGAGTTGCTCTGATGTTTTGTCTTCTTTATATGGATTTAGATTATAAAATATTCTATGGGCCAAGAAGCCCCTTCCTCTCTTGTCTCTTTTAGTACTTAAAGAGGTTATTCACATGTAAATTAACTTTTAGTATGATGTACAGTGTGATATTCTGAGTTTTTAAATTTTATCATTTATGTTTTTTGAGTTATTTAGCTTTTTATTCAGCGGCTCTCCAGTTTGCAATTTCAGCAATCTGGTTGGTATGGTCAAAATTACCATAGCAACCATGCATTGATTTGCATAAGAAACTGCAATATGAATAGGAGAGGGCCTAAATAGAAAGAGCAGTAATAAAATGTAACAATAACAATACATTTGTATCCTTACAGAGTATTTATTTTTTAGATGGGGGTATGTCTATAACATACTAAATTGGTAACTTAAAGGTGAACCACCCCTTTAATATAATATTTGTAATTTTGTCTTTATTATAGCAATGCTTGCTCCCCCTTGTTTAATGTGAACATAAATATCACTATATAAATAAACATATACATGCATATATACTGACTGGACACATCTGGTTTAATATTATACAGAATAGAAAGTCCTTTTTGCTGCTGAAATGCTGTGGTTCATTGGTGTTCTAAAATGGTGATGCTTACACAACATGGTCAGTGACAATATTTGCTTTTAGCAGCAATCCAGATACTAAGCATTGTGTCCTGAATGCACTTGCCCCTCCCCTGAATGGACAGTAATTAAAAATAAGACAGTGTAGTGCAGCAGACTGAACAATGAGTTCAACATTATGTTCTAGATGTCTAATGTGTGAAAGAAAATGAGCTTGCCCAGAGTACCAGTTTTCATTCAGCATGGACTGGGTTAAATTTGTGTTATTCAGTATAAGGTGAGCACACAAAGACCTTATTATAAGGCTCAGGAAATCTCAGAGCAGAATAGGGGGGAACCCTTGTAGAGCAGGATAGCTGTCTACGCTACACAACACCCTATTCATTCCACTCTGTCTATTAACTGGGCACATTCCTGACTTGTACAGTTGATAGGCAGCAATGTGAATGCTAAGGTGATATTTCTTATATTAATGGGGTGACAAAATAAGCTAAATAACATCTGAATATTATGAAGATAAAAAAATGTGAAGGCAATTAACCTTTATCCTATGAATCTTCAGCTTGTGGCTGTCCAGATGCTATACTTTAATTGTTACCATTTGGCTAGGAAGTGATGCTGGGAGTTGTAGTCAGTGGCTTTTTCCTCTAAAATTACACCTGACAGATCTCTTTATATTAGTTTATACTGCCTCTGCTGGACATTTGTGTTTTATGAATAAACTCCATCTTATTGGAAGACATATTTTAGTGTCAGTGTACACAAAAATGTTTGCTGTATTAGGTGCATGGAAACTGGCTGAGGTGAAGATGGGACATAATTATATGCCGTCCTTCTGTTTATAATTGGGAGGGGGTTGCTTTCTCTTAGCCAATCCCTTTTCCCATTTACTATTCATTCTATTACATATTCATGATCTCTCCTCCTCTCGTTGATCTTAGCCCCTTCAGTGTGTCTCAAAGAGTTGCTTCCAACACTCTCCTGTATTTGGGGTCTGGTAACACAGGGATCGCTGGTGCTCCTGTTTGGCTGCAGGATTTTACTGCAGCCAAAGTTTGGCTTTTTCTCCCAGTTCCCCCTCCCTTCTGTAAGGTCCTCTGGTAAGATAAATCTAAAATCATGGTCAGCTCCTGGGTCAGCCTCCGATTCTCTGTGATACTTCACCTCGTCTGCCTGTCTCTGGCACAGTTTGTAAGTTTTTTTTACTTTTCTTGATTTCTGCTTAACAAGTTAGCCTTTTATTCAAACCTGTGCTTGTACAAAAGTTTATAACAATTTATGTTATTGTTCTTGTGCAGAGTGCAAGTTGTCTTTTCCATGTTATATTTACATTTTAGGTTAACCTTTAAAAGCAGATATTTTAAAAGACCAAATCAGTGCAGTCATAATTAATGTGTGACCTGAAGATCTGAATCTGGTAAACATAAATCAGATGGTAGATTACATGGAGCTGCTTAACAAGGCCCTGTCTTATATCTTCTAAATTCTTAGTCCTACAACTGTGAAACAAATTCTGCTTGGTCATATGGCCTTTGGTGCTTTGTGATGATAAAAGTTGTAGAGATAACTATTCATTCAGAGTTACCTGGCACCTCTATATGTCTTTTTTGAGGCCTCCTTTAGACATGTATGTAAGGCTCAGAGAATATAGTATGATCTTCACATACAGATAGGAATTTGGTGTAGTGGTATGCAGGTGTCAGCCTCATGCCTATATTCTGATGGCTCTATGGTAGCTGAACTACAATTATCACAGTATAGTACAGATGTGGCCCACCTTCTCAACACACAATAGCAACTCTGAGGAAACCTCATCCTCCATACTTACCATTTTCCCTTCTATTGGCAATCCTTTTAGGAACTATTAACAATTTTTACAAAACACAGGTAACACATAAGGCCAGACTACATCAGATATATGGCAGGAATATGCAATCCTTTATATTAGGTGGAGTGGCTTGCAGAGCTGGTACCTATATGCTAAATAAGTAAAGGTGGCCATACACAGGCAGATTAAAGCTGCTGATATTGGGCTTCCGATGGATATCTGGCCAAGATATCAATCGGGGAGGTTTGATTTCTCAGGTGATTGAGGACCGTATTGGCTAGTTGATGCAGTGCTACAACCCATCGGTGCCCATTCTCTTCATTGTAATCAAATTTTTTTGGCCCTACGACCGAACGTTCGGATAAACCCGATATCGCCCTGAGCAGATCTTATAGTGTATGGCCACCTTAAGTCATCAAAAATAATTGTAATACAAACCAATATTTTCAGCTTTTGACACCTAAAGCCATAGTTGTTATATTTAAGAGGTAATTCAGAGAAAGTTATTTCTTTCATTGAATACACAGCAAGACATTGAGGAGAAGGGAGCACTGTGAGGAAGGTGGACTGTGTAGAAGGTGCCTTTAGGTTGGAATGCAGGGGCCTAAGACATTTGGCATTCATATGTGAGAACAAAGTTCCTCATTCAGCAGTCAAGAGTCTGCTCCTGTTCCCCTCACACACACAGAGCCCCCGAATACAAACAAATCAAAGAAGGATTGCCTGTGGTTTGCTTTCATTACTGTGTGAGCCAGTCTGTATCATATTGCGCTTGAAACTGGTAACTAAAGTTGATGATATTATTTATTATGTGCTAGCAGTGTATGTCTGATTCTAAAGAGATACATTAAAAGGATTGTACATTAGTTAACAAAATGATTAAAATTGGCAAAAAAGGCATTTCCCAAAAAGCTTATAAACTACACTTATATGAAGATTTCTATAGAAATTTGTACTTTGCTGCCAAGGAAGACTTCAAGCTGTATTTACATTGAGCTTACACTGAGGCATTCATAGTTGATCCCTTACAGCATATATATTCACATTATAGGTAAATAAATTGAGTAATATTAGCAACATTACCAATATGTGTATGAAAGTTCCTTGCTAAAAGTATAGAATCAGTCTATTTTATCACTGAATTTCAATAATGAGATATAAATCACCTTATTTTCACTGTACAGTGTCAGGTTTAATGTGATTCTAGTATTCTGACCTTATATGACAGTGCTCTGTCAAGATTTGATAAAGATATCAGATAAGACCAAAAGTATATCATTGCATAAAACTACAACCTATAGTACAGCCTTTTGACAAATTGTCCACAGACAAAACTACCAGATTACCTGATCTGCAATGAATGTGTGCAGATTGGCAACATGTTGATGGCTAGATTGAACCCAGTGGACTGTTCTGAGGGCCTTTATTTCGATAACAAGGACCACTGTAGTCAAGGGCCAGTTATTAACGCTATTCATCCAACTGGGACACAGGTCTAAAAATGTTCATTCTAGGGGACCCCATGTACACAGAGGATTACACAGTTTGTAAACTAAAAATGATTTCTCTGGTTGTGTGTCCAGCTTTCACTAATATAATTGTGTAGCTACAGTATTTTGTGTCATTTACAGTCATTGCCTGTATGTGTGTAGTAGCCTTGTTTTTGAGAGTGCATTACAGTGTAGATTGTGGATGACAGGCAGATTGATGGGTGACATTTTTAGAACTGTCATTCAAGGCCAGACATTAGAACTGTAGTCCATGTCTCTGGGAATGTGCATGTAATCATGTGGTCAATATGTGACCATGTACTGACACAGGTGCTAAATTACACATGTGCCGTAACTAGTAGCAACCAATTCACACTTACATATGAATAGTATACTATGAATTAAAAAATGAAAGCAAAACAATTGCACTGATAACACCTATGTTTGTAAAATTGCCCCATAATGCATTTGCAGATACTTATTTGCTTATATGTGGTGTTAGTTGTGAGATTGCTTTCTAGAAAGGCATCTAGTTGAGGGTAAAATGCAATCAATACCTTGCTAATAATACCACCTCATCTTAACAAACAAGAAAAAATGTGGTATTTCACACCAAACCTTTACCTTGCAAACCCTGCCATTGCATAAACAAAGTTTCTGGCCACCAATAAAGTCTTCTGCCCATTGGTATAGTTCATGACTTCATCCAATTCTGGCCAACAATCCCCAATACGAAGCATATTGGAGAAGGATTTGGGGAGTTATAGTTAAATAGGAACTTAATAGCAGTAATGTGTTGATCCCTAAAACTTTCCTTTTTTTACCACTGCCTATTTTTTTAAATGTTAAGATCTATAGTAGGAATGTTATACTGTGACCTTATTTTTGTTAAACTACAACTCCCAGAATCCCCTTACAGACTATATTATGAATTCTATAATAAAACTGTTTATTTTTATAATGCTAATACATCTAGGTGCTTCCTTATTGGAAGTGATGCTGTACATTCCTAGATTTATTCTTTTGAATGTTTTAGTCAAGTAAATCTGCAAATGTTGGATATTTCTCTACTTATTATTTCTTATCCTAATTATACATATATTTTTTTAATTTGTTAAAAATCCTGGTGCTAAACTACATGAAGAAATACAAACCCCTGCTAATTCACACATAAAAGTAAATCTGTTTTCATTAGAAAATGTTATAGATCTTTACTTCTTCACTCTATTTTAAAGAAAATGTTAAGTTCAGATTAAAAGTTTAATACAGTATGTCATGTTGTCTTTTCTTGAACTATTTTTTTTTATTTCTTTGCTTTAGACTGGTCCACCAGGAGAGCCAGGTCCTCGTGGCCCTCCAGGCCCATCAGGAATTCCAGGATCAGATGGCATTGATGTGAGTACACAATCCAGGAACAAAGAGCTTCTGTGTACTGAAGCTAATGAGATTGCATTTCCTCCATTCTGCCACTAGATGGCCAACAGCAGCTGGATTCCCTTACTTTCCTAAACAGTTTGAATTGGAACATTCTTTAATGCTATTTTTCCCCTCTCTCTAAATGCAGAAAATTAAATATATTTTAACTGCACCTTATTTTCTAAACGTTTTCATGTACTTCATAGTTAATAGAAATAGCAGTGATGTAACTACAGGAGTGCAGCCAGGGTAATTACCACAATCTTACACAGGGCTGCCATCAGGAATGTAGGAGTAGGGCCCATCTCCCAAGGGGCCCCAGGTATTAACCCATTGGTTACCTGAGCCCTTGTGCAGTACAATCAGGCTGCAAAAAAAAAAAAAACAGCCTGTGCACGCACCACAATGCCCAAGATCCATCCCAACCACACCCCATTATCCCGAAACTTTACCCATGATCCACCAAAACCACACCCACTCAGACGAAAGCCTTCTCTCTATGGCTCTATGCAAATAAACTTTACATGTATATATATTTTTTTTAAAGTCTGATAATAATATATATAAATATATATATATATATACAATAATGTGCAGACTTGTCAGTTAGCAATGTTATCTGTAGGCCCATCGCTACCAGCAAACTGATTAGCCAAGAACTGATGATAAAGTCATTTTAACTAGTTGATTTGCAATGTGTGACATGGTCACTAAGAAGTTCGATGACTGGGTATTAACTTTAATACTTACACTGTGGAATGTGTATTCAAATATGAATCAGATACTGCACCTTTTTCTGAATTTATGTATATGGCAAGCACATTTTAATATAATTATAATATTTTAATTTAGAACTGGCTTTTAATTTGGAACTAAAGAAGCTAAATAGTCTATACTAACAGCCTTTCATTGATAGTTTTCACAAATTCCAGCGTGTGCTCCTTTTACTTTTTTTTTTAGAAAATAGTTTTAATCACACTGAAATTTTAATCAAAGCTTTATAATTTAAAATTAATTAATAATATATTGATTATATCTTGTTCTGATCTTAAGAGGACCACTGTTGCCAAACCCTTCTAACTAAAGGGAAACAATTTTTGGTATCTCTCTTTAGTGACATTTGAACTTAGAATTACACCTGCTGTGTAGTATTCTTTTGCTGACCCTTTTCTACTAGTCATGCCCCTAGTTAAGCCACGCACTGTCAGCCCCTATTAAACCAGAGAATGTGAAAGTCGGCACATGAAAAGTGGAAGCAAGCATTCCTGAGCAAAGCTCACTTAATTAATGAGTTGTTTGTGACAGGACAAAACATTTTGCTTCTGATTTAATCAAAACGTGTGCAATCAACTTTATTTTCTTTTTTGGTACTGTTCTAGTGAGTGCCTCCTGCCATCTTATTCCACAGTACAGCAAAGTTTCAGCTTTTTGTGCCTAAGTTCCAATTTTATTCTACTTTAAAAAATGCATATAAACAGCACATTATTACATGTTTAGCATGCTTTTCTAAACACTAAAAAAAACCTGTGTGTAAGAGTCCTTAAATTTAGAACTTCTTCATTAACACAATATCCCTGTAAGGACTTCTAAATCTAGTTATAAAGGAACACCTGGTTGTTTGGTTGGTTGTTTGTCCCTTGGGCCTAATGCTCCAATTATTCTAAATACAGGAATATTGACTAATCAGCCAACTAGAGAACTTCTACAGACTAAATATGAAATCTGCTCTGCCTTAAATCAAAATGGCAGCTAACAGCCCAAACTACACTCTGTGCGTGTTTATTAGCCTACACGTATAATGCCAGAGATAATAGCAGCGATATGACAAAATAGCCTTTAAAGGGCACCTGTTGGAAAAGCATATTATTCCTAACCAAAGCCAGCACTCTAGTTTGGGGTAACAGTAGTTTATTTTTAAATTAAGTGTCCTAGCACTGGCGGGAGACAGTTAAAAAAACAAACTACTGTGACCCCCAACTGGAGTGCAGGTTCTATTTGCCTGTACAGGTTTACGATCCCTTATCCGGAAACCCGATATCCAAAAAGCTCCGAATTATCGAATGGCTGTCTCCCATAGACCCCATTTTATTCAAATAATCCAAATTTTTAAAAATGATTTCCTTTTTCTCTGTAATAATAAAACAGTACATTGTACTTGATCCCAACTAAGATATAATTAATCCTTATTGGAGGCAAAACCAGCCTATTGCGTTTATTTAATGTTTAAATGAATTTCGAGTAGACATAAGGCATGAAGACCCAAATTACGGAAAAATCTGTTATCCGGAAAACCCCAGGTCCTGAGCATTCTGGATAACAGGTCCCATACCTGTACCTTTGGTTGGGGATAATATACTGTATTTTGCCGACAGGTCCAGAATGTCCTGTTCTGAGGTACAATTTTATTATTAGTATATTAGTATATGTTATTGGAGATTGCAGTCTCAGAATTCATCATCTATGATAAGGTTAATTTAACAGTGAAATACCCCCTTTAACCAAGTTCAAAGTTCCTAATGTAATTAATATGAGTTACTGTAGACACACACACAAAAAATCTGATGCTCCAGTTTGATTTTGAATGGTCAATAATTTGATTGAACAGGTATGGGATCCGTTATTTGGAAAACCATTATCCAGAAAGCTAGTTTTACAGGAAGACCACCTTCCAAAGACTCCATTTTAAGCAGACTTACAGTATAAGTAAACCTTTAAAATAAGTGACTGTAACATTGATGAAGTGCTATTCTAAGAACGTTTACATTGTACATTTGTTATTTTTTTCATTCCAAGATATTAAGGAGAAAGAAAGAGGGCTGGTCTGATGTTCTTCTGGTTAGGAAAAATTAGAAAACTTCTCTCAAACCTCTCCTAAGCAGCCCTCTTTCTTTCTCATGACAACTTCCTTGACTATTTGGTGGTCAGAATGGTTGGAAACTGGCCAGCAGGTGGTTCTGTTATAACCAAATTAATTTATTTTGACTGTACACATATCCTTTAATATCTGGGAATTAAAAAAAAGTAAATACATTTTGTAAATTACAAAAGTGCTTAGAATAGCACTCTCATCAATTTTATATTCACTTATTTTAAAGGCTTATCTTTTAAGGTGTATATAGAAATTACAGAAAGATACTGGAAGAGAGGGCAGTGGGTCAGGAATAGGGGTAAGCGACAGAAGAGGTACGTGCCTAGCACCCCCTAAATATTACTACCGATACCTTTCTTATACTTAATTAATAAACAATACATCTTATCAGTCTTACCAGTTACTGATATGGTATATAGCTGGATGCAGGCAACTAGGAATTTCATAGTATATTCTGTATACAAATTGCTCATGCCTCCATCTTACTTAGCATTTTATATATGCTACTACAATTTCCCATTCTGTACTATATACACATTTATCTAATGGCTGTGTATATATACTCAACCACATTTGTGCCTGTGTGGTGCTGCTGTGCATGCCAACTCTTTAATAACATACATATGTTTTACATTTGTGTAGGGCTTTGGTTTATCATGAACTAACAAAAACACCACTGTCTCTCAAAATGCTTAGCTTCCATGTTTGCTCTCTAAATTATAACAGCTGCATGTATATTTTTAGTTGATTGGTGCTTTATTTTGTGTGATATTATCCTTGTTGCTTACTATTGTCATAGTTTATCTTCGCTTATGTTTTTTATCTATATTATGGCAGCGTGATCAAATCTGTCTTTTTTTGTGTCAATATAGTGGTACAAAATTATCTTGATAACTATGGTCTGCTTTGTATCTAAGTGATGTAAAAGTCAATGTCAGATGTCCCGTTTACATTTGGAAGATGTTTTTTGCCTTCATGATTTTCAAGGGTTTTGGGCTGTTTGATGCTTGTGTTTGGTTTGATTTGGTTTTTGGGTGACAATTTGAATAGTTGCATATTTTTGTCACAAATTTTCCTGCAGATACAATTTTCCTTCAGATTTTTTAGTAAATTAAGGCAAATCATGGTGTGGAGTTAGGTCACATTTATATTTTTAAAACAATGAGAAAAATTTGAGTTTTAATAAATACCCCCATTGTGTATGTACTTGTATTCTGTCCCTAGTTCCAAACAAACTCAATCTACAGCAAGCATGTCAAACATTCAGACGTCTTTCATGGTTTACCTATGGAAGCTGCAATGTTTTGTATAAGTTGCCCTGCTTTGTTCATATAGGTGATGTATGTACTGTATCTGTAGTTATTTTTTTCCACATGAAGAGCCAGATTCAATTCAGTGAGAAAAATTTATCTCATGATTTATCATGTGAAAACTCACAGAAGAGATTCAATTCAAAAAACTCTTCAAAAAAACTTTTTCCTCAAATTTAGTAAATTTTTTCCACATTAACTTAAGTAGAGTTTCCATGTTATAAACTGTGAAATAAGTTTTATGATGGTTTTCGTATTTTTTATAGTTCGTTCTCACTTTTTTAAATCAGGTCTTTTAATAAATTCAATGAAAATCGTGGATTTAGAGTCTGTGAGCTTAGTCATGGTTTCAAAAACCTCTAAACTACAAAAATTTGACCTTTAAATAAGAAGCCTCCACAAGTCATAAACTCACTACTACACATTAATACTGCAAATAAATATCAGTGAATTAATTCATAGTTATATTAGAGGAAGCACGCATACATTAATGTTATCTTTATGAGATTAAAACTCAACTCCCATGTACATTTATTGATGAAAGCTGCTAGGTCACGTTAAAGATTTAGCTCGCTCCCACAGATCACTGTATTGAATGTATGGATAGATTTTTCTCTTTGGCAAAACTGGCAAAACTCTCTCAAATATTTGATATTTTTCAATACAGTCCTAACCCTCCTAAAATCTGGATCCACTTCTTTGGATGCATCATAATTTCCTTCACAAGATAACAAACAATAAGATCTTTGCTATTAAACAGGTGACCATAAATACTACCTGCTAGTTGCTTGCTTGTTACCTTCAGTCCTGGAATTACACAATCACAGCAAGTATGCAGGTGGCATTTTGTGGGAACTGTTATTAAGGCAAAAGTGGGAAGAGAGACGGGGAACGTGGGGAGGGCAGTGATATCTAGGAAGTGAAGAATGGAAAGTGAAAGTATTTGCCTAGAGCCATACAGGGGCAACACAAAATATAACAGGCTGTGTAGCCTACCAGATATTAATGCGTATTATAACAGGCAGTTCATTCTATAGTTCAAATTTTAGTTCAAACGTTTATTGACTTGATTATGGGTAAAAGTTAGATGCTGAGTGAAAAACATTGCAGACTATGGTGATTGTCGAAAAGGATACATAAAATAAGAATAGCTTGTTTGCATATAGTATTCCTTTCATTATATTTATAATGGACATAGGAAACCTATGAGGGAGCAATTATATTAGTTGCCTTGGTCGGGGTATTGGTGTTCTGGGATTGTCTGGGGGAATGTTTTAGCCAAGAGAAGAAAGTCACTGTTTCTAACTCATCCTTGCAGCAAACTTATATGGAACACAAATCATGGAAATCAGTTCTTAGAGACTGGTGTAAACTGCAGTATACATTTGAGCTGTCATCATCCATGAAGCATACAGGTTTTACAACATACAGTGCAAAGAACTGGCTGTGTTAGCTCCTGCATGTAGAAAACAAGTGTCTTCAGTCAGCTGAGCTGTAAATACAAATTAGCTTTAGGGATCAACAGTCTTATCAGGAGACATACTCAGCTGCCCAGCTATATGAATGCCACAGAATGCACTCATGAAAAACAGAACAGTGGCTAGATCATTTTCATATGTAAAAGTGCAAATTTGCAGAGAAAACTGTAATATGCTAACAATATGCTAAGTAGTGATGGGCGAATTTGCGCCGTTTCGCTTTGCCGGAAAATTCGCCAATTTCCCCCAAAATTCATGAAATTGCGAAAAATTCACGAAACGGCGCCGGCGTCTCTTTTTGACGCCGGCGCCCGTTTTTGACTCTGGCGAAAATGTTTTTTATTGACGCTGGCAAATTTTTAGCTGGTGAATTTTCGCCGGGATTTTGTGAATTTATTCGCTGGCGTCGAATCACGCAAATACGCCGCGAATTTGCGCCTGGCGAATAAATTCGCCCATCACTAATGCTAAGCCTTCCTGCAGTGAGCCCTACAAATACAACTGGGTTCTGTGTGCTCAACTGCTCACTTCTTTGTTCCATGAAGTACTAAGTATTATTCTCACTACTGTGTGACCTCTCTTGTTCTTTAATTGTTTTAAATAATCAAATTTTTATTTATTAAAGAGTTGTTAAATTTGATATTCTTCTCTGCAGGGTGATCGAGGGCCTCCAGGGATTGGACCAGCGGTAAGTAGCAACTAATACAAAGTTTAACCCCTCTGCTTTGCTCATACATTGTTTTAATAAAAAAAGGTACAAATCAGCCACAGAAGTATGTTTTATGTATTAGCTAGTATACAATTTGGATTTAAAAATCTAAAATTTTACTGTGCTTTTATTGTGTTTCCATAAATTATTGTTCCAGGGTTTGTTAGTAGGGATGGCTGAATTTGACCCGTTTCATTTTGCCAAAAATTTGCCACCGGCGAAATGTTGCCAACGCCCATTAAAGTCTATGGGCGGCAAATATAATGTTGTTGCTTGGTGAAATCTTTTTGTTGCGTGTCTCTAAATAAGGCGCATAAATTCACCCATCCCTATTTGTTAGGCATATCCATTATTTTCTCTTGTCATTAAAAAATTGCTTAAATGAGAAACATTTCAAAATGTACTAATCCATGTAAAATGGATGTTAATAAGAATGAGGGTTTATCAGTTTCCGCCTGTCATCAGACATAGGGCAGATTTTCCCCTAATTCTACTTTACTTCTTCTGTAATACATCCTTCCCTGTTTTTCCTTATCTTTTTCCTTTTTCCTTTTTTAACTTCTAACTCCTCGTCTTGCATGATTTCCATTTCTTGTTCTTACTATTCCTTGCCATACTTTCCAATCATCAATTTTGGCTGGTCTTTTGCTAATTATCAAACTTGGTTCCCTCTCATTATATCAGTCTCACAATTCCTTTCGCAATGCATTTTATAAATATTTTAATATACTTCACTTTTTACTTGTCATTCCCTATTATCCTTTTACTCTATACCTCAACCTTTGTTTTCCAATTTCAGGGTGCTAAAGGCGATCCTGGCCCTCCTGGACCAGATGGACTTCCTGGTGAACCTGGTATTGATGTGAGTGTTTGAAAAATTGCCTACTATTTTAAGTTTGTTTATTATTTATTTGTATGTTTTTTGATTATTAGCATTCCTTGTTTACCTATTTTCAGCTCACAACTGAAAAGGCTACCTGGTTGTCAGGGTTGACCCAGCAACCAAAAACGATTGCACTTTGAGGGTTCTGTTTTATTGCTTGTTTTTAATGTTTGTCTTTATTTATTCTGCCTTACATATTAATATTCCATTTCAGCTTCCATACTGATACCTGGTTGCTAGGGTAAACCAGATAGCAGTTTTAATTCCAAGACTGAGAGCTGACAACAAGGAAAGTAAATATTTACCCTCTCAAAATATACAGTACACGTAATAATTGTCTGCATTAATTGCTAATCAGCCTTACATTGTGACATTTATATTCAATGTGTACTGTATATTTTGAGAGGGTCCCTAAGCTCAGTAACTGACAGTAGCACAGAGCATGTGCAGTGAATAAGCAGAAAAGAAGATGGGGAGCTACTGTGGCATATTTGGGGGCACAGATATTTCCTGCTTAAGGGCTGTGGCTGCCTTGTGCTGCTACAGAAGCCCAACACATAATGTACAACATTTCTACCTACTTCTTTGATTAAGCTTTTGTTCTCCTTTAAGGTGAACTATACACACAAATATTATGTTGTTTTCATCTTCCTTTTCCTATTAATGTTGTTATGCGTGGCAGCAAAATATATTGTTCCCTGCTTTGCAATTTGCCTGATATGAAGTAATGAAGTATACACACTAATAAGTGTTAAACAGTGTTAAACAAGCCAATGACTAAAAATTTTATTTTCAGATTTCAAGTTAACACCAGCAAAATTACAAAATGAATTATAGAGTCATTAACTCCTGTATTTTACCTACTTGAATTAGGCAAAGAGTTATGTATAAAAATGACAATATATTATAAAAATTATTTTTGTTGAAACATGGGGTTTCCATTTTCACTTTATAAAAAGGCTAATGTGGCTGTATACACCTGTTATTATTCAAGAGGAGAGTGGAAACATTGTACACCAATGATATGCTTGTCTATTCTCATTAACATGCACATGTATGTATCATTACAGGGCCTGCAAAATGTGTTAAATAAAAAATAAATAAACAATAGATGGAAAAATGCAAGATACTGTCATTTTAGAGATAATACCTTACATTTTATTGGATATTATAGCTATTTACTCAAAGCTTGGAGTGTGAAATAATAATTGATCTGTAAATGTCTAATCCACAACAATAGTTCTGATCTGAAAAGCATACTAAATCTAATAATATTGTTAAAAGTATAAGAAGTGTAGTATATGTTTAATGTTGTATCTTATGCTCTACTGAACTTTAGTTGATAAACATGTTCATTGTACACCAACTAAACTAATGGAAGCTTCTTTTCTTAAAGGGTTTGATAGGAGCCAAAGGAGACCCAGGCCCTGCAGGGCGCCCAGGCCCAAAAGTAAGTGCTGTAAAAAATAATGTTTTGTCAATGAACACTATAGAGCTACATGAAGCATTCTTAAGCCTATTCACCTCCAGGGCCTCCATTTTGGTCACTTATTCTTTTCATTTTATTGTATCCCAATACCCTGCATTCCATTGCTTCTAAATTAGACACATATTTTCCCTTTCATTCTGTGTGTTTTGCTTCATGGCATTTTTTCTATGCTAAGGTTGAAAAAAATGCAGATTATATGGTACACCCCTAGATGACATGGCCTTGCTGCACCCCCTTTCTTTCCTAGAGAAACCTGCACAGCTCACCCTATGGTACATATACTGTACTGAAGTTCCACTGGTAAAATGTGGAATTTGTAAAATAAAATAGCAGCACATGTTCATAAATGTTCATGGAATATATGTTTTGTAAATTTGATCATATTAATGCATCAGTGAAACCTTTATTGAACAGGGACAGCCTGGGCTGCCTGGACCCCAAGGAAAGCCAGTAAGTATACCTACTCTTTATTTTTTTTTAATTGCATAGTTGGGGAATATGAGAAAGTTATTTATGCGGTTTTCCAGAAACCAACGTGCTGGTAGTTTTTAGAAAATATGCTCATTCTCATACCTCATCTGGCTGTCTTCAAACTTGCACCACTCATTTGCATTATTCTCCAACCTTTGTACTGTATATGTAATCATTGTTACTTAATGCAAATTTTCAATTTTGCAGGGTCCAGGAATTGCTGGACTTCCAGTAAGTGGGAAATCTTATCGGTACTATTTACCCACAATGTAACTTCTGATGGTTGAAAATTCATTGCACTTTTAACTTTCAGGGTAATGCTGGACCAGTTGGTCTTCCTGGAGAAATAGGATCTACAGGCCCCAAGGTATGCAATCCACATGCTTTATGAGACTATACATATTGCCACATTGTCACAATACATACAAACTATAAGAAAAATATTTGTTTAAACTTGGGGGATAGATAGATAGCAGGCTGCCTAAGGGCAATGGCACATGGTGCTATTTGTCACTAATAGTTTAGACAATACTGAGAATTGTCATAGCTACAAAATGCGGGCTACAAACAGCACTATGTGTGTCATTGTCCTAAGTTTGTTTTCTATGGTGGCTTTTGTCACCCTACAATAATAAAAGCTGGAGAACTGAAAGTTGTCAATAATTCTAAAGATGCAGTGGATACATTATTTCGATGAAAAAAGTTATATTACGTAAAAATTTAAATGTTTTGTGCTGAAAACTAAGCTATAGTTGATGTGCTCTGCACCATATGGGGTACAGTTAGTTTTAGCAGAAGAATGCAGACAGACTGTAAGGGTGGTATAGGAGAATATAGCTTAATGTACTTGAGTAGTAGGAGAATATACAACATAAAAATTGTCACTATAGACAACACATGTAGTAGAGGTGCAATCACAATTCTAGGTGTGGAGTTTAGTGGAGTAGGGTAATTTCCATAGCTATTACATACTACTATCTAGAAATTGATCAATATATGAATGTAAAACACACTATAAAACTAATATAATTTATTACATTCCCCAAATTAATAAAAACAACCCCATCCCTTAAAACCTATTAGGGGCCCTTCATCATATAATGAGTAAACTGCTCTGCCTGAGATGCACCACAATATTAGTCAATAACAAAATACAAATTGGTATGCTCTGCTGCTTTCAGTAAGGGTCACTGACCCAAAACAAAAGCTCAGTAAGGCTGTAAATGTATTGATATTGCGAATTTGCATTACTCATCGTTCTATTCAGGCCCTCTCCTATTTATATTGCTGTCTCTTTTTCAGATCATTGCATTGTTGCTAGGGTAATTTATGATAACTCAAAACCAGAAATAATAAAAAAATAAAAGCCATATGCAGATTGT
Organism: Xenopus laevis; assembly: GCF_017654675.1. Classification (NCBI taxonomy): domain Eukaryota; kingdom Metazoa; phylum Chordata; class Amphibia; order Anura; family Pipidae; genus Xenopus; species Xenopus laevis. The sequence goes on from NC_054374.1 coordinate 79,558,946, forward strand.
CTCAGAATATCAGTCTCTACATCAAACTAAACGTTAACTTAAACAACCCCTTTAAAAAAAATTGACCAAATCAATCTTGCTTTAGTGCACTCATGTAGCCATAAATCCAATCATTATTCTCAACTTGGATTGCTCAAGTGTATTTAATATTCTTTAAAAAGTCAGAGTTAATTACCAGCTTATGTGAGCATAACTACAAATTCATATCGAAAATCTTATCGTTTACAGGTGTAAATCAAAAGTATAACAATTCTGCCTAGTCCTTATGAGCTTATTATAATGATCATTTCATGTGCGTAAATACCCGCTTGTTTTTATGAGTAAAAATTTCCAATGTTACTTAGCTGGAAGCATTGGTGCAGTGAATATGAAGCATATGAAGAATATGAAGAATATGAATCCCAATTTATCTGGCTCCATGATCTTTGTCCCTGCAGCTGGAGTTGGAAACAGTATAGGGGATACAGAGGCAACAATAAAATCCAATACAAATCTCTATACAGTCGCCGACTGCTCTACAGGGAAACAAACAAAGCTGCTTGAGTTTTGCTGGGAAGTAAGGCAGGAGCTCCCCCTGCTGTTCATAAGTATGATTATTTCCCTGCAGAGCAGTTAGGGACTGTCTGACAATTCCTATCCACAGCAGTAAATGAAGGGGGAATTTCATTGCATGCAGTCAGGTTTCTTATAAAAACGGTACACATTTTTTAATTAAAGTATGTTTGAGATAGGTTTCTTTTTCATTTTCAAGTAAAAATGGGATTTTATTTTTTTGCCTTTACGTGCCCTTTAACAAGAAAGTAGATGAATAAAAATACTGCATAAATCAATACATAATGCCAAGTGTTTGTTGTAGGAGGGTCTCTATTTACATGCCTGAGATAAAAATTACATGAGAGCACCCAGCCAATCCTAATACATTTATCCTGCAGGTTTTATCAACTCCAATGGCCACTTACAGTAATATCTTTAAGTGTACACTCCTTCAAGCATATATTCACTTGTACAGACATAAGGAGAAGATGGCCCAATATTACCTTATAATAATATTCTCATCAATAAAAATTCTACCAATGCAGCTCCTGTAAAATCCATTCTTAGCAAGATCTTGTATAGCAATATTGTCCTGTAGACATGAGAAAGTGACATAGGTCTGTTCTATGCAATGGTGGAACTATCTTGTCTCCAATATATTTTCATGATAAGAAACTTTATTCTGAATCTAGTATAGATCATCTTTAAAGTCTTGATAAAGCTAGCATTGCTTTGCAAACAGCAATATGATCCCACTTCTCCTTCTTGTGGTTAGATGTATACCTGAAATGCCTTCTTGGCATTAGACCTCAGAGATCCTATCATTCCAGGTTCAAAATAGCTATCTCTAATGCTGTATTTTTAAATACTAGATAAATAATTGAAATATGTAACTCAAAGCTGATCATGGTGTATGAAACCTTGAAGCCTAGAAAAAAAAGCTCTGCTGTATTTTTAAATGTGTTTGTATTATAGGGCAAACGTGGACAACTTGGATCTGCTGGGCCCCCAGGACCACCTGGTAAACCAGTAAGTATAATATATTGTAAAATTAGGAAGAAGTCTTTGTCCATTTGCCAATTTACTAAAAAGCGAAGAAGACAGATTGCAAGCAAAAAAGCAAAATAAATAGTTCTCTTGCACTGATCGCTTTTGTGTTTATCTTGCTTCCTTGGATGTTTTCAGTAATAAGTGGCCACTTTCAGCAATTTCACCATCACTAATAAAGATTTAAATGTGACCTGTATGTACCCGCCATATTTAAAATGACATAAGCTTAAGTATGTTAACGAATTTTTGCTTGAAAAAAAGTAATGCTAAAAAGAAATCTGTTAAGAAACTTTCACTCTGATGAATTTTAGCTAGCGAAAATACGCCAGGATTCATCTGCCGAGAAATTTTGATGAATATGCATAGTTGTAGTGAATTAACGTCTGATATAACTGCACAAAGTACAGCAAAGCTTTCCAAAGCAAAAATTTAGACCTAAGTAAATGTGCCCAGTAGACTTTGACTGCACATACAAACTGTTTGCAGATGCAGTGCCTTGGCTGGAATTGAACCTAGGACCCAAAGGCAAGGCAGCACTGCTAACCACACATTCTACATGGCTCCATACAATATAGAACATCCCATAAAATGTATATAAGCTACTTGTTCTGCAAAGTTTTAATTTAATTTGTAACCAGTCTTAAAGAAATGAGATGGCAACCTAAGGAGTGTTTTGCCTAGATACATACAGGCCATTGCAGCCTTGCAAGATTTGGTTAACTTGGGTTTCCCAATTCATCTTAAACTCCTGACACTTATTACAGCGCTGTGTAGCAGAACTGATTGCTAACTAATGTAGATATGCCAACAGGCATGGGTTTTAGGATTTGTCCTCTTCATTTTATATCATTTAATCTGACACAGACTGCAATGAGAAAAATTGACAGTAAAACAGCAGAGTACAGCAGTATTATCCAGATAATCAAAAAACAGCATGCTGTAGTGACTGCAAATTCTTGGTTTTATATTAAATTTAATCAGGACTCTTATTATATTTGCATTTTGTGGAAGTGCCTAGTATTTTTCATTTGATCTGATAACCTAGTAAGTTTGAGTGTGTGACGTTAAATCCTGACATATGAGCTCTTCATATTCCCAATTCTGTCTGTATGTAAAAAAAATAATCATTGTGCCCCAGTTTACATAATTTGACACTACCACCTCTATGTGCATACCAATAACGGAGACTGCAAATCCTAAAAGACGCAGTGTACTCTATCTTGTTAGCTAAAGCACATGTTAGTCCTTATCTGCATTTTTTCATTTATACATCAAGGTAAGAGCTGACAAAATATATATATATTTTTTAACCATAAATATCAGCGGTTTTAGCATTACTTCAATATAATTTCAGTGATACCTCCCATCCCTCTCGATTGTAAACCTTGCAATGTTCTGTAACACTGCATCTGCGTAGTTCCTAAATCCCAGAATTAGCAGTAAATGCTGATGCTTTGTAATTAGGGGAATTTATTGTTGGGCACAGAGCAGAGAGAAGTAATAAGATGCTTAGTGAGCACAGCAAGGGATTCTTCCAGCAAAGTCAGTAATTGGGATGCTGTGCAAGGTCTTATTTTTAATTTGAATTTCAGGGACCTTCAGGAAACGTCCAGGGCTTGGAAGGCAGCGCAGACTTCCTGGTGAGTACACTGCACAGCATTACACAGAATTATAATTAACTCTGAGCCAGAGCAGATATGGCCCACAAGCACAGTGGATTTTGGGGGCCAGTTCCTCTAATAACCTTGTACCAGTGGCTGTGTTTTATTTATGATTGCACTCCTATGCATTAAAATCCTATTTGCAGTTATTAATTAATTAATTCATTAATTAAAATAATTAATCAGCTGATAATTTGGAAGGCCAAAGCTGCAAGGTGGAAATTGAGGACAAATCTAGCAAATAGCATCACCACCAAATATGAGGTTCACGTTTGGAAACTACCAAAACAAAAAGTAATTACAAGACATAATATTCTAATGTAAAGTAGATCAGCCCTGCTTGTTATATCAACTTGGCTTGAAGTTAGGTCTACTAAATGTGATATAACCCCAAATGTAGATAATAATTATTGTGCATCAAACATATAGGGTAGGTCTGGCCTGCCAGAGAATCTTCTGGTGGGACAAGTCACTAGCCTAGGACAATTCCCATCAGTCCAGTTTTATTTTCACTTTGGGTCCATGGTAATCAGGTTTTGTGGTGCATCCTAGAAAACACTGTCCAGTGCTAAAACATCATACAGCGCTAAACAATTTGCCTGCACATGGTTTAATCCAGACCAGTAGTTTGATACTGACAAACCAATATGGTTATATGTATGGTTATTATTGACACTCTCTAGCTAAATTATACTTAGATTTTATACTTAGTTATAGAACATACTTGATTGTGGGTATCCAACAAATTGCAGCTCCTAAAGGATTCCTCCATGTTTCAGTCTGTACAAAAACAGGCACAGGTATAGTGCATGGCACATATAACAGAGCCCTTTGTCATGTGTGTAGTGGTGTCTTTATTACTTTCCAAACCAACTGATTAAAATCAAATTCAACATACAAATCAAATATATATTCTTTTCGTTGTTCGAGCCTTTGCCTTTTGAGTTTTTATCAAGATTTACATGTGTATTGTTATTAATCAGCTAGTAAGAGATCTTGGCAGGAGATTGAGCTAGACAGGGACACAATGCAGGAGCTGGGAGACAGCAATTGTTATTTGCTATATGTGGGGAAGCTGCACATTTTTGTGAATTATTTATCTTTCACGAGAGAAGTTTTGCTTTAAGTTAATGGTCTGTATGTAATACCAGGAAACAAATAAACACTATTTGAAATATGTCCCAAAACTGAAAACATTATTAGTACAATGCACTTATATAATGGATGCAATGACAGAATTTCCTTTCCTGTTGCCTGATTTGAAGTAAAAATGTCAGATTACTCAGTATGGCTCCTGCTACAGAAGAACCATTTGTAACGGGCCCGAAGGCACAGTAATAGTGTAGACCAAAGAGGAGACCAGACCAGGTTCGAGGTACAAGAGGGTTTAATCCAAAGAATCGTCAGAATACAGGCAAAAAGGTCAGACCAGGCAGAAGACAAGCGGAATCGTAAGACAGGCAGGAATCGGTACACAAGTAATCAATATAGTAAATAACACCCAGGAACTCAGTAACAGGAACCTATAGTTGGGCAAGGAGTGGAAGGGGAAGTGAGTTTAAGTAGTCCCAGGGTTGGCGCCAATTTTTGACGCGCTTGCGTCAGACGCAGACGCCAGCGTCCCCACGCTGACGCCTTGACGCCGGCGCCCGATTCTGACGCCGGCGTCCGTTCCGTCGCCGACAACCAATCCCGGAATGGGAGGGAGGTGAGGTCATAGACCTGTGTCCAGCAAGAGCCATGTGGTGAGGTAGGCGGTCGCCATCTTGGACGCCATCTTGAGAAGCCGAGGTAGATTCCATTACAGTACCCCCCTCCTTAGGGGGGGCCTCAGGACCACCAAGACTAGGGGAGAGAGGGAATAATTTATGGAATCTACGAACCAAGATGGGCGCATGGACATCTGAGCTCCTGACCCAGGAGCACTCCTCGGGACCGAACCCCTTCCATTCGATGAGATATTGAAGAGTGCCCCTGGAAAGACGAGAGTCCAAGATCTTCTTCACCTCGAATTCCTGGTGACCATCAAGCAGGACTGGAGCTGGGGGAGAGGAAGAAGAGGAAGAAGATACAGCAGGTTTGAGAAGAGAAACATGGAAAGCATTTGGGATCCGCATCTCAGGAGGGAGTTGAAGACGAACCGCCACCGGATTGATGACTTCAAGGACAGGAAAGGGACCGATGAATCTGGGACCAAGCTTGGGGGTCGGAATCTTCAGGCGGATGTTACGGGTGGAAAGCCAAACTTTGTCCCCAGGAGCATAGGGTGGAGCGGAAATCCTCTTCTTGTCAGCAGACCTCTTCTGGACCTGGGAGCTCTTCAGCAGATTGGAAGAAACAGCAGCCCAAATAGCCATCATGTGGGCAGCCTGATCGTTGGCGGCAGGGACATTGGTGAGGAGAAGATCCTGAGGGAATGCCAATGGATTCTGACCGTATACACAGAAAAAAGGGGATTGATGTGAGGAAGAATGGAAGGCGTTGTTATGGGCAAACTCAGCCCAGGGAAGGAGATCCGACCAATCGTCCTGGCACAGGGAGACATGGCAGCGAAGAAACTGTTCTAATGCCTGGTTCACTCTTTCAACGGCTCCATTCGACTGTGGGTGATAAGCAGAAGAAAATTGCAAGGAAATGTTGAGAGCTTTGCACAGGGATCTCCAGAATCTAGAGACGAATTGTGAACCTCGGTCAGAGACGATCTCGGCAGGAAAGCCATGGAGACGAAAAATGTGTTGGATAAACAGCTTGGAAAGTTCAGGAGCAGAGGGGAGTTTATGGAGGGGAATGAAATGAGCCATCTTGCTGAACCTGTCAACGACAACCCATATGACAGTGTGACCGGAGGAAACGGGCAGATCCACAATAAAATCCATGGCAAGATGAGTCCAGGGACGAGATGGAATGGGTAAAGGAAGAAGAAGTCCTTTGGGGGGAGAATGTCCAGATTTGGAAGTGGCACAGATGGTACAAGAAGAAATGAAGTTTTTGACGTCCTTTCTCATGGATGGCCACCACACCAGGCGAGAAAGGAGTTCGGTAGTTTTTTCCACTCCGGGATGGCCGGCCTGTTTAGAACTGTGAGCCTGAGAAAGAAGAGACTGACGACAATCAGGAGGAACAAATGCAACCCCAGGAGGAATATTGTCAGGAGCCGAAATTTGAGCAGAAAGGATCTGTGAAGCCAAGGAGGGAAATAGAGCAGCGACGATCTTGGAGGGAGGTACAATGGGTTCAGGATCTTCGGAACAGGGAACTTCAGGAACAAAACTTCTTGACAAGGCATCAGCTTTTCTATTTCTAGAGCCAGGACGAAAAGTGATAATGAAGTTAAAACGGGAAAAGAACAATGACCATCTGGCTTGTCGGGGATTCAGGCGTTTGAGGGATTGGATAAATTCAAGGTTTTTATGGTCTGTAAAGATGGTCACGGGGATGGAGGATCCTTCCAATAAATGTCTCCACTCCTCCAGGGCGAGCTTCACTGCCAATAACTCACGATTCCCCACATCGTAGTTCTGCTCGGGGGAAGAAAATTTCTTAGAGAAGAATGCACAGGGGTGTAACTTCCCATCCGAGGATGATCTCTGTGATAAGACAGCTCCAGCTCCCACATCTGAGGCGTCGACTTCGAGGAAAAAAGGAAGAAGAAGCTCGGGGTGTCTGAGAATAGGTGCAGAAGAAAAGGCAGATTTCAAGGATTCAAAGGCGTCCAAGGCTGGAGGAGGCCAGTGCTGTGGTTTACCCCCCTTGCGGATAAGGGCCAGGATGGGGGAGATCTTGGAAGAAAAACCTTTAATAAATTGTCTGTAGTAATTGGCAAAGCCAATAAACCTCTGGATAGCCTTAACACTTGTGGGGAGGGGCCAATCAAGAATTGCCGAGACCTTGGCTGGATCCATCTTGAAACCCTGCTGGGAGATGATGTACCCGAGAAAAGGGATGGAGGATACTTCAAAGGAGCACTTTTCAAATTTGGCGAAGAGACTATTTTTTCTTAGGCGAAGAAGAACTTCCTTCACTTGGGAGCGATGCTCGTGGAGATCTTTGGAAAAGATAAGAATGTCATCCAGATAGACGACAACGCTTTGTCCCAACAAGTCTCTGAATATATCATTAACGAACTCCTGGAAGACCGCTGGGGCGTTACAGAGTCCAAAGGGCATGACTAGGTATTCGTAATGCCCGTCTCGGGTATTGAAGGCGGTCTTCCATTCATCCCCTTTACGAATTCTAATGAGGTTATAGGCACCCCGAAGATCCAGCTTGGTGAAGATCTTGGCCCCTCTTAGCTGATCGAAGAGTTCGGAGATTAGGGGGAGAGGGTAGCGGTTTTTAATGGTGATCTTGTTTAACCCCCTATAATCGATGCATGGTCTCAGACCTCCGTCTTTTTTTTCAACAAAGAAAAATCCGGCACCAGCAGGAGAAGAAGAAGGGCGAATGAAGCCTCTTTGGAGATTCTCCTGAATGTAGGTCTTCATGGCGGCCGTCTCAGAGGGGGAGAGAGGATAGGTGCGACCCCGGGGAGGCATGGAACCAGGAAGAAGTTCGATCGGACAGTCATAGGGTCGGTGAGGAGGAAGAGTCTCTGCAGAGCCCTTATTGAAGACATCGGTAAAATCTTGATAGGCAGATGGAAGGGAAAAATTGGAAGACACAGAAGACACTTTGATAAGAGGTACGGCAGGCAAACAGTTCTGAAGGCAATAGGAACTCCAGCGGGAGATTTGCATGGATGACCAGTCAATGACTGGGTTATGAGTGCACAGCCAGGGAAGCCCGAGAACGAGTGGAGTTGAAGGGCAGTCAATGAGTAGAAAGGCCAATCTCTCCAGATGCATGGTGCCCACTCTTAGAGAAAGTTCAGCGGTGGTTTGAGAGATAATGGCCGAAGACAGAGGGCGGTCATCAATAGCCAATACTCGCAGAGGAGAAGCCAAGGGTTGTAGGGGGACCGCATGACGAACAGCAAATCCTCTGTCCATAAAATTTCCAGCAGCACCAGAGTCCAGGAACGCTTGCACTGGGATCTTCTGGGAACCGAATTGGATCTGTGCCGGAAGAAGAAAGCGTTGAATAGAAGGTTGGGGAGGATAACAAACACCACCCAGATAGGTCTCCCCAAACCTACCTAGGTGCTGGCGTTTCCCGGCTTCACCGGACACTCATGGGCGAAGTGCGATTTACCCCCACAATACAGGCATAGACCAGCAGCCCTTCTCCGTAGCTTCTCCTGTTCAGAGAGACGAGCCCGTCCTATCTGCATGGGTTCCTCAGAAGATGGAGCAGAGGAAGCAGAAGCCGCAGGAGTAGGAGAGGGAGAAGCAGTAGCTGGGTTGAAGAGTAGGGGTCTCTGGAAGCGGGGAGCCAGTGTGGATTGGAACCGGGGAAACTTCTTCGAACGCTCTCTGTTGAGCTCGACTTGAAATTCCCTCTGTCGGGTGTCAACCTTTACGGCCAGCGCCACCAGATCCTCCCACCGAGAAGGAATTTCCCGGGAGACCAGGTCGTTTTTGATACGCATGGCTAGGCCGTTGTAGAAGGCGGCATGGTATCCATCATTGTTCCAGGTGGTCTCCGCCACTAGTGTGCGGAACTCGATTGCGTACTCAGGAACAGAGCGAGTGCCTTGCTGGATCTGGAACAAGCGAGCCGAGGATGACATAGCTCGACCAGGGGCATCGAAAACGACCCGTAGTTCACGGATGAAGGCCCTGGCGTCGTCAATCAAAGGGTCCCTCTTCTCCCACAAAGGTGATGCCCACTCCAAAGCCTTCCCCTGCAGGCGAGCAATGATGTACCCCACTTTAGCCTGTTCGGATGCAAACTGACCTGGCAGCAGGGCGAACTGGATCTCGCACTGGTTGACGAAACCTCTGCATGCATCAGGGTCGCCACTGTAGAGGGGAGGCGCAGGAATGCGAGGCTCCGATGGTTGGAGTGGGCTTGCAGGAACGGCCACAGGGACCGGGGCCACAGGTGATAATGCCGACAGCTTGTCCAGGATAGCTTCTAGAGCCTGACCGAAGTGCGACTGCTGAGCTTCGTATGACTGCATGCGGGAAGCCAAACCGCGGATGGCGCCACCGACATCAGGTGGAGCTGGAGTCTCCTCCGAAGGGTCCATGGCCCAACTATACTGTAACGGGCCCGAAGGCACAGTAATAGTGTAGACCAAAGAGGAGACCAGACCAGGTTCGAGGTACAAGAGGGTTTAATCCAAAGAATCGTCAGAATACAGGCAAAAAGGTCAGACCAGGCAGAAGACAAGCGGAATCGTAAGACAGGCAGGAATCGGTACACAAGTAATCAATATAGTAAATAACACCCAGGAACTCAGTAACAGGAACCTATAGTTGGGCAAGGAGTGGAAGGGGAAGTGAGTTTAAGTAGTCCCAGGGTTGGCGCCAATTTTTGACGCGCTTGCGTCAGACGCAGACGCCAGCGTCCCCACGCTGACGCCTTGACGCCGGCGCCCGATTCTGACGCCGGCGTCCGTTCCGTCGCCGACAACCAATCCCGGAATGGGAGGGAGGTGAGGTCATAGACCTGTGTCCAGCAAGAGCCATGTGGTGAGGTAGGCGGTCGCCATCTTGGACGCCATCTTGAGAAGCCGAGGTAGATTCCATTACACCATTCCATCGAAAGTTGGACTCTTTCGCATTAGTTCCTGTTCTATGCTTGCTGCTTGTGGAATTAACCTGTATATGCCATAGCACATATGCTTGTTTTTTTAATATGGCCATGAACTCGTTGATAATTTCTAATATAAATTATTACAGAATCAGCTTTAGCTCCCCAACAGAAGCTGAAAAGTTTGTGACAGCACATTAAATAAATTAAAATCTATACTCCTCAGATTTATGCATTTATACTAGTGCTGTCCAACTTCAATGGTTTTCTGGCCTATTTGGTGGAGGGCCGATGATAGAAGCCAGTTTTGAACACTCCCTGTTTTTAAACCACACCTACTTTAAACCACACCTACTTTAAACACACACATGTTGCCAAAAGAAATGTAAAGACAAAACCCACATTAATTGTGGTAGCACACCAAAATATCAAACGGTTGGTGCTCACTGCAGGGATATCACTTATCACTCATATGTGAAAAATGTAAGTCACATTAAAACATACCCTTAAATCCATATGCCTCCTCCTCCCCTCTGGATAGCATATGATTAAACACGCTAGGGGCCCCTAACAACAATTTCCAAATGCTAACAAATCCCCAGAACAAACCCTATCAGGCTCACATCCCACAGGTTGCGTAGGGCAGGCAGAGTATGGCCCACACAGGGAGTATAGGGAAGGCAAAGTATGACACACACAGGGAGCATAGGGCAGGCAGAGTATGTTGCACACAGGGCGCATAGAACAGGCAGATTATGGCACACAGGGAACATAGGGAAGGCAGAGTATGACACACACAGGGGGCATAGGGCAGGCAGAGTATGGTACACACAGGGAGCATAGGACAGGCAGATTGTGGCACACACAGGGAGCATAGGGCAGGCAGAGTATGACACACACAGGGAGCATATGACAGGCAGATTATGGCACACACAGGGAGCATAGGGAAGGCAGAATATGGCACACACAGGGAACATAGGGCAGGCAAAGTATGTCAAACACAGTCAGAGAACATAGGACAGGCAGAGGATGGCACACATAGTGAGCATAGGGGACCCAATGCTGTTGCCCTTCCAGCAGTTTGTATGAGATGTGTACAGGTGAACAGTCTGGGTCTGAGTTTAGAGGTGTGAACAATAGAGTTACAGGTGTGAACAATGTAGGAGTTTACACACTTATTTTGAGGTGTAAACAATGCCGGTGACAGTTAATCTCAGTACTGTACTGATACTTATTAAACCTTACACAAGATAATCAGTCACAGAAGGCAGACTTTTATGTGGGGGGACACTCCGCCAGTCCCACCAACTCAAAATACCAATCATAAACATACACATATAACTAGCTATTTTCAACTTACCGCTTAAAGAGAAGACACTGAACCATTCTCTGGGGACCCAGTAGTCATGCCTATCCAATTCTCATCCACATTAATAATGCTGCCAACTCCTTCCCCTCAGTTTTGGGTAACAATGCTTGCACTTTGCTTCTTTCACCAACCTAACTTTCAATTCAGCATGTACAGTTCTTGCATTTCTGAAACAAATCAAAAGCACTGAAAGTGTATAGTGGTCTGACTATTGACTGACTATCTGAATATTTCGGGCTTTTTGAGCAAAAATCTGAAAAATTCAGGCTTTTAGGGAAAATAATAAATAAGGTCAAATAGTGGATAATCGTTTGGTCTGACTTTTTTTAATAAAATAATCAGAATAATTCGGATTTTGATAAAAAAAAAACCCTTAAACAATATTGCTTACAGTATATGTAATCAATATCAGCACAGCTTACTTACCCTTCTCCCCATTTCATTAACCGCATCTGCCCCATATTCCCATGAACACCACAATGAATTTTCTTTCATTGTGGTCTGCATTTCTTAGGGTCTAAGTACTGTCCTTCAGAAGATACCTGTGTTTATAATAATTTTGCTTGAGAAGTGCACTTTGGGGAATAATTATCTAAAGGACAATTCTATAGTACAGAGCAGATCTATCAAAGATCTGTAAAACAGCTTTAATTGTCTTGCAGTTTTCCTTTTTCCAGGTCTCAAATACACATTTTCCTGCCATTTACTGTTATTGGCAGCAATTTCTACGTAAAATTTCCAAAATATTTCCGATATCAATTCCAAGAATTTATCACGTTGAAACAGATTTCTGACTTGGTTCCAGTATACCTATATCATAGTCCGGTGAACAGTATGAAGGCAGTCAGTGTGTGGGGAATGATTTTATATAGTGAGTGAATAGTTTGGCGACTTCTGGGCTTTTCTTTCACAGTATGGAGTGTATTATCCATTTAAACAGATATATACATGCAACACATAAATGGTTCTTCTGCCATGGGACACAGTTTTTTATTTATCAAATCTGTCTTTCGTTAGAAATATATGCATGTATCACATCAGGAGCAGTTCTGTCATAAAGCACAGTAAGAGCCTTATCTCCATCAAAAATGCACTCAATGGTATCTTTAAGGGCTGAATGTCTTATTTGTTTAACAGCCTATTTAGTTTTTCAGTGTGTAAAATAATGTTCTCTATGATAGTAATCCATAGTAATCTACTCTTGTCATTTTCCCTTTATGCTGAAGTGTCCTACAAATTGCCCAGGAGGACCTAAAGGACCACAAGGACTTCAGGGGGTGAAGGTAAGTATGGCCAGTATTGGAAAATGTACATTCATATTGATCATATTAAAGATTTTTTTATAAACAATATTTAAAAAATTGTTTCAGTAACACAGGGTAGGGTATATCCAACTTCTTCACTTCTTTAAGATACTGACTGGTATTCATTTTATTTTTGCCTTTAACTTTTTTCCATGCGTATGACAATTAATGAAAGATAACCATAAAATCTAATAATTAAAATACATTTCTAATCAATTTATTTTTTCTTTCAGGGGCATAAGGGTCGTCCAGGTCCATTGGGAGAATCAGGATCACAGGGGGGCACAGTAAGTATAATATGGGATGCTGATTGTACACATTTGTCAGCAGATATGACATGTGATATAAAACCAGTAGCACTCTGATAATAGTGAAAAATGAATCTGTGGTTTAATTAGCCCATATGCATATAAATTAAGGGTAATGTTCCGGGCTCCACTGAGCCCTTTATCAAGCCTCAAAATGTTATTCTTATTTTTTGTTTTGTTTTTTTCACAATTCTTTCTTTGTTTTATCGTTCCATTTTGTATTATACTAACATCATTGTGTAAACTGACATTTGAGCACACATATGAAAACATTTATTCGCTTGCTTTTTCAAAGAATAAAAATAAAAGCAACAAAAAATGTTTAAGGGTTATAATACTGTAAAACCAGACACATTTTTTGGATAAAACATATGCTATAATGCTAGACCAGAATCTTTTACTAGTGCTAATTATTCTCTGCACTGTAAATATATGGTCTCTGTTATGACTGTATGCCACAAGAATATTTATGATTTTCTAGATAAAGGTAAATATTGGTTGATACATTTTATATCAAGATAAAATGGGGATGTCTGCACTCCAGATAAGCTGCATTGATAGAAGTGATCAGTGGCAAACAGAAGTGGCAATTGTTTATTAAAATTGTAATAGTAAATTTAGTCTCATTTATTAATTGCAGCTTTCTATTAGTAAAAAATAAGTGTACAGTACTACAAATCCATGCTCATTAAGCTGTGTTTCTTATTCTTTGTCTTCAGGGTCAAAAGGGAGATGTTGGGATTTCTGGAGAGCAAGGAATTCCAGGACCACCGGTAATATACAAATAAATCCACAGGCACACACAAAAATCCTCATTATATTTACATCTAAACATTTGTCAGGAACTCTGCTGTAATCAGGAGACTTAACATAGAATAACATAAGCTATCAAATACTGATAATGTTCTATTTTCTTTCCTCAAATTAAAGGTGATATTTCAAAAATCATTCATTGGTGGCTGGTAAATCTGCCGTAGTAAATTGGATGTCACATAGGGAATGAAACCTTATGTTTCACTGGTACCCCATTTCCAATTAGATTCTTTAAGGGGACCTGCCATCCTAAGAAATAATTCCAAATCCTATTTTATGATGTTAGTCAGGAAAACTAAACTTCACTTATACTATATAAATTACTATAATCTTGTTTCTTTCAATCTTGGAATTAACAATCACATCAAGCAGGCAGGAGCCATGTTGTGGACATTGTTATTAAGGCATGCTTTATATCATGCCAAAATCTTGTTTTTGCACCAGAATGGGGCACTTGGTACACATATCCATGAACTGGTTACAAAATTAGATGTTGAGGCGGGAGGTAGAATGTAAAGAGTGCAGCAAAATCCAGAAAGTGCATAGAAGGCATAGAGGAGGGGCAGGACATAAATTATTGATAGCTGAGAATTTATAACAGGTATAGATGTTTTAATAAAAAAAGAATTTTAAAAGGGCGTTTATTATGTGGCTTTTTATATCTGGGTGACAGACCCACTATCATTTCCAGTAATAGGCCTATCTACTACAGCATTATGTCTTAAGGTATGAATGGATAATAACAGCAGAACCTCACATACATAAAAATGATCTGAAAACTTATGATAGATAAACCTGTTTAATGTCAGCAAGACAAATTGTTGATAACTTGGTTTTGTATGAAATTCTAAATTTCAGACAAGAATTTTAAATTATCACTGAAATATGTTTATTAAACACATTCCTGATAATGCACTTTTGAAAGCAATTTTCTAAATATTTTTTCTCATTGTGATTACCTTATAGCCAATATCAGATGATTTTGGGGAAAAGGCATTTTCAGTGGTTGCAGAATGTAAATTTGCTCTCTTATACTATACAGGGCCCTCAGGGAATCCGTGGCTTCCCAGGATTGGAAGGACCTAAGGGTGAAACCGTAAGTAAATGAAAGTATGGAAATGTACATCATGAAGCTAAATGAGAGTCAATATACACCTCAGCATATAAAACTAAGAGAGTGATTTCTAGATCAGTGATTTCCCAGCATCTTTAGCCACTGAACAGTGGATTTGCCATCTGGGCCATTTATCATGACTATGCTAGGCTACCTGATGGGTGGTGCACTTGGTACAGCAACAAGGAACTCTGTATTTCACATCTGAACTAGGCAGGTATTAAGCACAGGACTCCAGCACTCCAATGAATGAAGGAGCCTCCAAGGGGATGCTCATGTGCTATACCAAGCTGTGCAAGTTGCACCTGCCAAGCTGCCATTAAATGCAAAGAAAATTGTTCCTCAAAGGTATTTAGGGAACATGGTGCTTTGCACCTATTTTTATTACATTTACAAATGAAAATGAGATCTAAAGCACAAAAAATGGATATAAATCTCCATGTTTTCAAATCACAATGCTGTGTTCTTCCCAGAATTACAGTGTTGCAAACTAGTGTCCCACAACTTATGCACCATTTACTAACAAATATTGCAGGGCAAGTTCTTCTCATTTTGAATGGTATCACTTCTATTATATCAATGCATGCAGCATTAATAATGAAAGGAACATGTCATTCAATAGACGCAAGTCAGTTGGCACAACATCCTAAGGGAAACCTGGATTTAACACATTCTCAAGTCAGGTGTTAGTTCCATGTACATGGGGGTGCATCCCATACATTGAACTTAGGGCCACTTACCTCCAAATTCAATTCCAGATTTTCATATAGACATCAGTAGTGTTTTCAAATGATAAACCGTGAGATACATTTTCAAACTGAATCTGGCCCTTTTAAAAACTTGATTCGAGTTTTTTCTCCGAAATAAAATTGAATGTCAGGAAGGCTGCAAACAACTCCAAATTGATCCCAGGATGTCTCCCATTGACTTGGTGGTGAATAGTTGAATTTGAGTTCTTAAAGGTCCAGTGTATGATAAATCTCAACAAAAACCTTGAATCAAATTTTAATAATTTCCTAGTCTTAAGTGACAGTTTTGGCCATAATTTTTACTTCTACCCTTGACAAATCTGCCCAATAATGTCATTAACAATTTTGCAAGTATTAAAATATAAATATATACTTATATTTAGATATATATCTCACCTTTTAAGTACATTAGACACACAGTGGCTTACTAACCATGACAGAGCATTTCCGAACCTGTGGCAGGTACACGCATTGCACAAGGGAGCTGTGTACTTAAAGGGTTTGTTTACCTTCCAACACTTTTTTCAGTTTAGTTGTTTTCAGATATTTCACTATATAAATAAAATTAAAAATAAATAAAACAAAATTTCAATTACTTTCTAATCTATAGTTGTGGCAATTTTTCTAAAATTAAAATACATTTTTTTTACCATGTTATAACTTTCTGAAACAGCTCGGGTGGGGGGGGGGTGTCGCCGACTCTGTAAACTGTTCTAAATTGATAAATCTAGTTGATGTAAACATGGAAACATTGTAAGTACAGGTGGGAGGACCCATTATCCGGAAAGCAGTTATCCAGAAAGCTATAAATAATGGAAAGGCAGTCTTCCATCGAGTCCATTTTAATCAAATAAATCAGATTTTAAAAATTGGTTTCTTTTCAGCAAAACCTGGTGCGAATTTAGGTACACAGCACAAAGAATACTCCCAGCACTGCATTGCTTTATAGGGGTGTCCCCTGATGTGCCCATACCTGAGCACATAAAATGCACAAGCTTTTTGCACTTTGGGTGCAGTAGGTACATAGTAAAAGAAAAATGCAGCATTTTTAAAGAAATTTCTATGGGTCACTTTTCATTGGTACACCCATCACTGTAACTAACATGAATACAGCCACAAATTTTTTTTTATTATTAAATATGTAATACTACCAGAAATATAGGGTGATCTAAACATTTCTGCAGGTAGAGTTAAAAATTCTGTAGGTTAATTACATTAAGAAACAAGGGAAGTCAAATGCACTGGGGATGGGGGTGTACCTCCCACTGAATAAATTTGCTTAATTTTTCATCAGTATGGTGCATCCCTCCTTCCAATTAAGATTGTTCTCCCAGTTATCCCTTATATATACATATTTGTTTATAGTGTGATACTCATTCTCTATACATTTCTCAGGGCCCTGTTGGATACAAAGGAATGATTGGATCAGTTGGAGCTGCAGGAAAGCCGGTAAGTTTAGGTATAGGTTAGATTTAGCTATAGTAAGGAATAAACATGATGTAACTTCAGCATTTAATGATTATTTTCAAACCTGCATAATATACCTTATAGATTCTACAAGGCTTGCAGAGACTGCAACACAGGTGCATTGTAGAAAAAGACAAGTAGCAGTGTAATTTTTTGTGACAGTTCTAGGTTTCACCCTTGCTTGATGTACAGATTCCTGAATCCTCATAAAAGTGCCCACTCATTGCTTTAGCTTTAATTAAATGTTTCGGTGGTTCTAAGCATGGAGTCATGAGCATAAACCTATTTGAGGTATCACCTTAACTCTTTCTGTGTTTTTCAGGGTGAAGAGGGTCCAAAGGGGCCTCCTGGACCCCCAGGTAAAAAAGGAGACCGGGTGAGTGTGTTTAACCTATATGATCTTGTGCCCAGTGATTAGGCGTGTAACTGAAAGTATATTGTATATCCTGTGAAAGTGTATGAATAAGAAATTGGTTTGAGCATTTTGAGAAACTGTTTCTTGCATAAGCTCAATAAATCACTAATCCTGCCAAACCACACTCCTTATATCTTGTCACTGTGAAGAATGATTACATTTAATCTGATTTTTGGTCCAGGTAGCATTGATTAGCATTTGAAAGGGAACCCCATATACCAATTGCAATCAAGAATATAGTGAAGAATATAGTGACTAAATGGGACATCAGGCCCAGTGCTTTGTTCTCACATTTCCCAGTTGAAGCAATATTGCATGTGAGAGGGATAGGCCAGTATTTTGCCACTTTTTTCTATCAACTACTTGAAAATGGATATAGTACGCACCCCATTTATAACTACACCAAGGGAGAGACACTTTACCACAATATAATTCAAGCTTGCCTTTTTTGGTATGCAATAAACTTTTTATATTTGCAAAGGTAGATAAAGATATCACATATTATCTAGTACAGGTCATTGCTTGCTTATTGAAATGTTGTTAATGATTATAGCTTACCCCCAGGTTTATGTAAGTAATGATGAGTCTGACATTTGTCCTTTTATCAGTATATTATTTCAAAAAACAATGCAAGCTTCTCAAAATGTAAACAGGCAGTAGTTATGAAGTGAGTTCTTTTTATTAGGACATGGGGCTTTATGTGAGAAATCCTCTCCTTCTATATAGCCCCCTGGCACCCTATTATTTTTGTTACATTACTCTTATCATTGTATTGGACTGATCCATATACAGTAACCTTAATTTGCTCCTTTTACCAGTAATTTACTCTATGGGAGTTTTTACACTGTATGATACCTGCTGTGACCGAAACACTCTGTCTCATATAATGCAAACACATTCTTTAAAATTTGACTGCAACTATTGCCTGTACGATGCTGGAACTGATTATTACTGACGTTACCAGGCATCTTTTCTTTACAATTAAAGGATGCAGTGGCAAAAGTGTTTGTGTGTTTTTACTCTTTTAGATATGAATTTGCCTGCACATCAAACATCCTCCAGGACTCTGCAAAGCCATTTTTGATCACTAGATGTCCTGCTAAGATAAAAAGAGTGGAATAACAAGAATAAAAAATAAAAGTTATGGCTTCACACAGCTGAATACAAATAAGAAACCCAATAAAGACTAGAACATTAAGGGAAAAAACATTGTCTGTTAAGCACCACATTTATTATGTCACAGTATTTTGTCTCTTGCTACCACTAGATTATTATGTAGCTACATTCAGATTTTTTCCTATTTAAAGTTACTAAAATGCTATGTATCCTCACTCCATGTTCTACTAGTCATTGATTTCTGTCTCTCAGTATGAAATCATTTGTTGGTGATGCATTAGTAGCTTATTACCATATGCGGTAGTTCAGCAGTGTGGCTGTTCTTTTTTGTAATAATCCAATATTTTTATTATAAGCAAACTAAATCATACTTACTTTCGGATAATTGATTTATCATAAATTATCCACCAACCAGGGATATAGATAGATGTTCATAAGCCACGTTGAAACTTTAGGTGGGGGGTCTCCTCATCATTGCCCTATAAACACCTATGTCTCCGGTGACCACAATTTCCTAAATGGGTAGTTCACCTTTAAGTTAACTTTTACTGTAGTATGTTTTAGAATAGCCAATTCTAAAATAAGCAAATTTTCAACTGGTCTTCTTTTTTTATTTCTTATAGTTTTTTTAAGGATTTGCCTTATTTTGACTTTTCCCAGCTTTCAAATGGGGTCACTGAGCCCATTTAAAAATCAAATGCTCTGTAAGGCTACAAATGTATTGTTAATGCTTTTTTTTTATTACTCATCTTTCTATTCAGGCCCTCTCCTATTCCTATTCCAATCTCTTATTCAAATCAGTGCATGGTTGCAGGGTTATTTGCAATTGCAAGAGGTGCTGAACACAAAGCACCCACAAAAAAACCACATATAATAAAACACGAAAACCAATTGTAAACTGTCTTAGAATATCATAATTTACATCATACTAAAAGTTAACTCAACCCCTTTAATCCCACCCACTGGCTAGCCCTGTATTCCTACATGTTAAATTGAAACTTGGCAATATTTTGTTAATTTTTTTTTTTCAATCAATGGTAAAAGCTCTAATTATTTATGCCCTTGTGGCCCTCTAAGGTCCCAGAGCAAGTTACATTAACAGTCTATGCACTCCCTTCTGTGCTGCACCCCAGTCGCCAGCCAAATTTCTAGTTTGAGTTCTTTTAGCTGAGCTCTGGCCCATAAAAGGACATCAAGGCTTCCATGTCATTCATAATGCTGTTGCGTGGTCTTCACATTTTTATATGGAACTTTGCCTATATAAAATAACATATTTTTTGCCAGCCTATTTGAATCTCGAACAAATACATCTGGTCAAAACTACAGAGTTAAACCATGTATTCACAATTTATTACTTGGATTTGTCTTTATAAAAAAGGCAGTGTTAAACATCATATGCATCATATATAATTTTGATAATGTTCTACATGCTTCCCATGACTTTATTCTGTGGAACTATCATTCATGGTCATAGGAACTGAATTGGTGTTGTGCTACTGGCAAAAGGATGATGAGAGTTATATTAAAGTTATTCAAGAGCCATAAATCAGGTACACTAATCATTAATCCACATCTCCTATACCTGCCACTAAATTCTCCATCTTTTATTTTAGGGAGCGCGTGGTGTCATTGGACAGATTGGAGCCATCGGTCCAAAAGGCAACAGTGTAAGTTCCCAAATGTGTTTAAATGAAATTAAGTTCATAAACTAAACTTTGATCCAAAGTGGAAAGTAGAGCTAGGATATGTATAATTAAATGCAAAAACGATTCTGTGAATTTGTCTTGCAGGGCCTTCCTGGAATTGATGGTAAAGATGGTACCCCTGGCCTTGCAGGACTGAAGGTAACTGCCACTATAAAATGTAACTTTTAGGGTTTTTTGACACAATTCTCAGTCTGTAAGCTCCTTTTGGGCTCTCCTGACCTCTTCTTCAAATCTGCATATCCCATTATACCATCTTGCTGTAACTGTTTCATTTTCTAAATCTTTTCATTGTTTTATTATTATTATTATTATTATTATTATTATTATTATTTTAAGTTTGATACTGTAGAATGTTTGTCATTTTGCTACTTCTTTCTGTCATTAGGGTAGTCCTGGCCAAAATGGAACACCTGGTGGTCCTGGTCACCAAGGATTAGCTGTACGTATTTTATTTGTCTGTGTATCTGACAGATGGCCTTTTTTACTTCTTGAAAATATAATTATAGATCTTGCACAATTAAACATTGTTGTATTGATCATAAATCAACTTATTTTCTTTTCTACATTTTTAAGGGTTTGCCTGGCCAACCTGGAACTAAGGGCGCTGTTGGTGAAAAGGTATGTTTACTACAAAAATCTATATCAACTCATAGAAGAACTGCTTATTTTATGCATAAAAAAAAACAGTTAAATAATCATATTATGCCACCAGTAGTAGAGTGCATCACGGCTGTATTCAGAGGGCTGTAAGTTTTAGTTTATATAAAAGCATACTGATCTGACCTGTGCAATAAATATTGTCACAAGAATGTTCTTATCTTTTGGTAACTTTGCTGTAGGGCGAACCAGGCTCTCGGGGAGAGCCAGGATTTTCCGGTTCACCTGGGAAGCAGGTTAGTAAAATCCTTTTTTTCTCCTATAGATAATTTCACATTTTGTTTTAACTATTTTGCAATATACTTTCGTTTTCTGTTCAGTATTTTGAAAGTTTGTTTTGGAATGTTTCTAATTGAGAAAAATATTTTTTGTGTTTCAGGGAGAGAGAGGAGCACCTGGAGAAGCTGGCCCCAGAGGTATTGCAGGCTCCAAGGTAAATGACTGTTACAGTAGCTCTCTAAAACTGAAATGGTTCTCTTTCCTCCAACTAACACCAGTAACATCCCGGAAGTGTCCATCATAGTTAACAATTCCACTATCACCCCCACTACCCAGGAACCATGTCACTTCCACCTAAGGAACATATCCAAAATACGATCATTTATCACCAAAGATGCTGCCAAAATTCTTATTCACTCTCTCATCATATCACGTCTAGACTACTGTAACTCTCTTTTTATTGGCCTTCCCCTCCAGAGACTGTCACCTTTCCAGTCCATAATGAACACTGCTGCAAGGCTCATACACCTCAGCAACCGCTCCTCCTCTGCCTCGCCATTCTGTCAATCCCTGCACTGGCTTCCGTTATCTTTCAGAATCAAATTCAAATTAATGACACTGACTTTCAAAGCACTTCATAACTCTGCCCCACCCTACATCTCTGAGCTCATCTCTATATACTCACCCAACCGCTTACTACGCTCCTCTACTGACCTGCTACTCAACTCTTCTCTCATTACCTCCTCACATGCTCACATTCAAGACTTTGCAAGGGCTGCACCCCTGCTCTGAAACTCTCTCCCACGGTCTGTCCGACTTTCTCCCAATCTTTCTGCTTTCAAGAAATCTCTTAAAACGCACTTCTTTTGAGAAGCCTACCCTCACTCTGCTTAACTACCAAAAGCAACACCACTTACAGTACCACATTTCTCACCCACTTAATTCGATCTTGCCCAATCCCACACCTTGTGTATTACTCCCTTCCCTTTAGAGTGTATGCCTATACATAGGGCCTTTCCTCACCTTTTGTACCGTTATTGATTGTGATGTATTTAACTCCATATGTTCTATGTATATACCAATAGTAGATTTATACACGGTGGAAAGTATAGCTGATCCTGTTCTATGGATATAATTCATGTGATTTAGTTGTATAATCACATTTACTTTACAGTGCTATGCAATACGTTGGCACTATATAAATACATATAAATAATGTTAATAATAATTTATCTGTAGACCTTAAGCTCTTGGTTCTCAGAATCACTTTTTATACTGGGCATTGCTGTTGCTGTCAGGTACCATTGTGTCTCAGATTTCTTTTGTAAAGCTATGCTGCAAATGCATATTTTTTAATGAAAATATTACTATTACTCCTTAAAACATTCTTGAGCTTGTCCCTCAAATTACAGAGTTTTTTTTGGGGGGGGGGGGCAGGACTGTTGCCTGATGGCAAGTGATTCTGACTTTTTGTATCCTTGGAAATGTAGTTAATTATACTCAAAGTGTGCTATTTGCAGGGAGATCGTGGTGAGAGAGGACCAGTTGGACCAGTTGGACTTCAAGGGAAAGATGTAAGTACTGTCAACCATGTGTACAAATATTGTAAGTGTTGAATTCATCATTGTGTGTGCATATATTGACAGTTTATGAATCTAAATGTTTACATTGACTTTTTTTATGTGTGGGTAAACAGTAATGTAGCTGTCCATGAAATACACCGATGCAGATCAGGGTAAATTTTACAAGATGTTCGTATGTCTGTATATGAACATAATTAATATATGGCGTACACAGACTGATTCTTACTAACACATATAGGCACACGATACATTTAGTTGATGCATGAAATTAGTAATGTTTAAATTTCAGGATTAGGGAACAAATGTGTGGGAACATTGGCCATTCATATTTGGTCCAGTACCAAGAGTTTAAATTGACTTTATGGGTACTTGTACTTGTTCCAGCGGGTCTGTTTTCAAAATATATTTCACTAATCAGAAACCTGTGATAATCCACCCACAGTGTTGTATTGTTTTACAGTTTCTATGCAATATTTTTGCATTTTTTGGTGCTGCCCAGAAGGTGGTGAAATGCCTGGGAACTTATTCTGTAGAATCAGTATATTTTAAGGCACTTCTGGGATAGATAAATGTTGGATAATCCATATTTTTTAGGAAAAGTAAGTTTCTTTCTTCATAGAGTAACACCAATGTACCTTAAAACCAGTTCTGCTCTGGTCCGTATCTCCCTCACTATTTAATTGTACCTCAAAGAGTTTATGAACATTGGTGTTTTTCTGTACCTCACTTACATTGGTCACAGCACTTTATGTTTTATTTATCATTGGTAGTGCACTATGTATGTTTTCTTCTTTCTATATAGTTAGTGTATTAACACTATACATGCCTGCTACAATTCACAAATAAATATGCTAAAATGCGTAATATATACATGCAAAACATTTGGGGATGTATGCTTCATTTGCTTTGATCCACTAAGGTGGTGGACCTGTATCATTACTTCTCTCAGGTATTGGCACAACCTTTGAGCCTTCTCTGCCTTTTGTTTACTCTGAAAAGGCATAGAATAGTCCAAGTAACCTTTAGTTTTACTTTCCAGGGTACAAAGGGTGAACAGGGCCCTCCCGGTATCCCAGGTCCCCAGGGGCTTCCTGGAGTAAAAGGAAGCAAGGTAAGAACAGAGAAGTCTTCAAATTAATTTAATCTTTGATAAAAGTCATGTAGAAGACTGGATATACAGAAGAAAGTTTCCATTTCTGCCCCCATTAAAACAAAAATAAACTTGACCTGCTAAACACATATTGTACTAGAACTCCCAGACCTGCACAGCAGGCCTGGACTGGCAATCTGTGGGTTCTGGCAAATGCCAGAGGGGCTGCTATAAGGTGCCATAGAAAGTCAGTATTTAGTGGGCTGGTGGGGGCTGTTTGGGCCTTTGTGTGGGCTGATTGGGCCTCTGTGTACCTGAAATGCCAGGGCCTATTTTAATTCTCAGTCCGGACCTGCTGCACAGCTCACCTGTATTTGAACAAGAAAGCATACAATTCAGTATAATGAGCCCACTTAAGATTGGTTTAAAGACTACCATGTATCAACCAGTGTAATTCAAAAAGGTTGTGATATTGAAACATGAAGAGTTTGAGCCAACCCAGGCCATTCAGAGTCAGCATCATGTTGCTGCATTCCGTGTAGGATAGCAGGTGTTGTTCATCTTCTGAAAATGTTCTGCTATTGTGAATCATTTCTCTTCTCCTATTCATTGAAAAGATGTGTTGCTAAATAACTAGTGGCATAAGCACAGAACTGATTTTCTATAACAACAAACGGCAAATTGCAGTAATATTGTTATGCCTATGCTCCCAAACATCATCTGGCTAAGACACAATCACTTCCACTGGCATCTTTTACCTTGACTGGAGCAGATGTTAAGAGCATTGGACAACTAATTTTTTTGTTTTCTACTCATTCTCTTGCCAATCTGCCATTTAGCACTACCTGTTTAGTGGGGATAATACATTGATTTATGATACCATGTCGCATATCATGATAACTCCTAGGCAATTATTTAGTCTCTCCATACATAGTATAAAATGAAAAATAATGACAATTTCCTATCAGTTCAAAATAAATACCCTTTATATGAAAATCCCTACATGCGTCACATTGTTTGAATGGTGTTTTACTTGTAGGGCAGAGGAACTTACAGCCTTCCAAATATTGCAGAACTGTCACCACAACCAGGCTGGTGCATTGACTGCAGCAGATGCATGAATAACATCGATAATTTATGGGGAATAAAATTGTAATGCACCCTGACACTAGTAAGATTGCCAGTGAGTGGTTGGCATTATTTAAATATAACTCTTGCATCCAGGCAGAAAAGGGTTGCAATGAACGGCACTATCCAGGTTTAATACACTTCTTTACCAGTAAACAAGAATGTGAACTGCAATCAGCTAAATGTTCTCTCTGATGTTTTAGGGTTTCCCTGGAAAAGTTGGAGGAAAAGGAGACGTGGTAAGTAAACTGCATCTTGTTCGCACTGTGGTGACTTGTAATGAAAGATGCAAAGATTGCTCCAGTGATAGTAACCATAGCAACAAGATATATGATGTGTCAGATGTATGCTTTCAAGAAGCAGACCTGTAAATGATAACTGTCGATGGGCTGATATGGGTTTCTGTGACTGGAACAAAACATTGCATCTTGGAATTAAGTACATCACAGGTCAGTGAATAATATAAAAAAACATACTGACTGATAACACAGAAGATGTAAGTACATTCTATATCCAACTATAAGATATGCACATGCTTGTATAATGGGACTACCATTTTATACCACTGTATATTCTTCTTATAATTAAATGCTTTATTATAGGGAGATCCAGGAGTTGAAGGATTGGCTGGTGACAATGGAGAGAAGGTGAGAAGACAGAATTATTTATAGTGCAATTATAGGAAATACTTTTTACCCTTCATGCAAACAAATCACATGCTGCAAATAAAAAAAATAAAGTGCATTTTGGGTGTACCTGCCATATCTTTAAAATAATATCAGATTCATTGGATAGTGATACAATATTGTGTCCCCTATGCTCCTCTGTTTTTATGGGAATTACTAACTAAAACATTCATGTTTAGGGTGAATCTGGGGAACCAGGACCAAAGGGACAGGTAAGCATATTACTATTTCTTGTACACTTATTTATTCTTAATGTCGGTTTACAAATACAAAAAACATCAGGAAGAAACAATAACAATCACATTGATTTTTGAACATGAGACTGGAATATGCAGACTTCAGTACAAAGAAAGTGAATTCCTATACCATGCCTCTGTAGAATCAAAGTGAAGGCAGAAGGCTGCAGTACCAGGTCACAGATCACCTAGCAGAGAACAAGCCAGGAGATAATACTTATGGCCATGCATTGGGTGATTGACTGATTAGTTGCTCTGTGTTATGAGGGCTAGGATTAGGTTAGATTATAGTATTTTTCATCATGGCATTGTCATAATCCTTTTCCCCAGTAATTATAATGGTCTACAGCTTTGACCTTCTCTGTATCTACCCCTAGCAAGGTGTACCTGGAGAACTTGGTTACACTGGGCCAACTGGAGACCCAGGTATGCCCGGAATACAAGGCCTTCCTGGACTACCAGGGAGAAGAGGACACAACGGTGAGAGAGGTGTTCCAGGGATGCCAGGAAGTCAAGGAGTGCCGGTAAATCTCTATCTATAGATAAGAGAATACAGTGAATTAGATACCTATCTTTAACATTGCCATTGTTACTGTTAGGGCTATGGCACATGTGGAGATTAGTCACCTGCTCTACTTAGCCATCTCCTCTACTGAAAATGCTTGCCCACTGGCAAATAATGGAAATCCCAAGTAAAAAAACACACATTTCAAGGGAACCTCAGATAAAATAAAGAAATGTATATGGTTTCCCTCCGGTATTTTACATTATATCTACGTGTCCCATCACCCTAATGGCAAATCTTAAAGGGCCTTTGACTGTTTAGACTGGCTGGGCATACACGTTGTTTGGTGACCACCCAAGGTGGGCAAAATCGGTCTTAATCGCCGATGGACCACGGGTTAAACAACCAGATTGTAACTGCGGGAATAGGAGCCATCAGAATCAGGACTACATCAACTAAACAATGTGGTCCTCTGTCTAATGGGAAAATCAAACCTGCCCGATTGAAATCTGGCTGATATAAGGCCAGATAAGCTGCCAAATCGGCATAGGGGCAGAAACATACACTCAAATTAGGAGAGATTAGTCGCCCAGGGACAAATCTCCTCTTCTTCGGGGCGACTTATCTCCACGAACTGCTTCCTGCCGGCGATTTACATTCTAGTGCACTTCATTTTCTGAAGTTGCCTCATGAGGAAACTTCGGGCGTCTCCGGAAAACAAAGTGCTCCGAGTACCATCCGTCTGCGATTTAGATTCTAGCCGGCGGGAGGCAGTTTGGGGAGATTAGTCACCCTGAAGAAGAGGAGATTAATCTCCCCGAATCTGAGCATGTGTCTCTGCCCTATAAGACCCAAATCAGCAGTGCCCATATATGACCACCGTTGCACTTCAAATAACTGTAAGCTACATTGTAATGTAGAGCAATACATTCATACTTAAGAATGCACTTTTTAATACTAAAATAGATAACAGAATTGACAGGCACTGTTTACTTTAATAGCATTTCCTATCAGAGCTACTATTGTTGCTGCTCTAACTATATAACCAAATCTATGCTCTCGGTGTTGCTCACTCAGTGTGCCCATAATTGCTCTTGTAGATTATACAGTAAAAGATAATATAGCCCCTACTATAGTTTACAAGGCTATTAAAAGGCAGTGAAAGTGGTTAAATAATTGTTCAACTTAACCAAGCAATGGCTTGTAACTCAGATACAATATGGGAGTTAAAGCATATTACATTTTTACATTGTTATAGTGCCATCTACTCCAAAACTAGACACTTGAGGGGATCAATATGTTTTATGTGTGTAGCTGGGAGGGGTTATTCTATGTAGCATACAGTACATATAGTTATGCTTTGGGTGCACAAATATCATTTAACATTGATCCTTTACTTTTTTCCATCTTCAGGGCCGGGATGCTAGTGACCAGCACATTGTAGAAGTGGTTTTGAAAATGTTGCAGGGTAAGATATAATAAATAATAATCAAGCAGTGGGATACTGTGCTAATTCAGTGACATGAATTGGCTGCTGGGTAGTATGGAGATTTGAAGATAACATTGTGCAGAATGAAGAAACACATTAACTGCTGAAGTCATGAATTATATTAGATTGTGGCAAAAGACTGGATCTCCAGCTGTGTTTTTGGGAGTAGTGAGGTGTAGTCAGTTATGTAATTATGCATTGTTGTGTATAGAATGGTTCTTCAGGAATATACAGAGGATTTCTAAGTTCTATGGCTCAGAGCAGTGATTTTTCTGTTTAGGAATAGTACATAGTAATAGTTCGGTATTAATAAAATCCAATATATATTGTATTGTGTATAGCTAGCTCAGATTTTACAGAATAACTTGTATAAGATTGGGTAGTTTTAGATTTTTTTGTATTAGTAAACACTGCCTTGAGCATCTTCAGCGCTATAACACTATCACTTGCTTAACTCAAGCTTTATCTTTGCCACACAGAAAATCTTGCAGCTGTTGCTGTCAGTGCTAAGCGTGCAGCCATTGGTGGAGCTGGTGTCATGGGACCCCCTGGACCACCTGGCCCACCAGGACCACCAGGAGAACAAGGCCCACATGGACACGTTGGTCCACGTGGTATTCCAGGCATTGTGGGTGTAATGGGCCAGGTTGGAAACACAGGGCCCAAAGGTAAGTGTAACTTGAGGAGAGTGAAATACAAGTCATGTGCAAAGATATTAACATTTAACTGCTATTATAATTGTATTATGTTCACAAAATTGCACTTTGCTTACTGCACCTGTGGCCATAAAGGAGCCCCATGAAGTTATAAATATATATAGTTATTGTGGCTTATTCTGTTAATTCTGTTAATATGTATGTTACTCCCAGATCAAGGCCAGTAACATTCCTTTCTCATTGCAGGCAAGAGGGGAGAAAAAGGTGACCGAGGAGAGACAGGACGTGGGCACCAAGGTTTACCTGGACCTCCTGGAATTCCAGGTGAAATTCAGATTTGCTTTGAACTTGCATTTTTTTTACCTAGTAAAGAGATAACACAGTCATATATTAGGGTTTAATTAATGGCAGCAGAATCCCAGTGAAAAGGAGTTATTGTACATGATATTTAGTATATAATGGTTTGGCCTTGAACCAGTAGCCCCATATCAAAATATAAATGGAAAACCATTATGCATCTAACTTTTAAGCTAGGGAAAACTTTTTCCCATTCAGGGTATGGGTCAGACACATCACTTTTTGTGGATTTTGAGGCTAACATCTGATGTCAGCATAGTACATGTACTAGGTAATGAGCAATAGAATAACTCTTAACATGTCCATCCTATTAGCTGGAATTTTACCTAAGCATTAGGAGTAGCATGATAATCTAGCATTGCATTTTATTTGTAGCAGTTGCATTAGTTGAGTCCTGGAAATGTACTTATTTTTTGTCAATCCAAAATCCAGAAATAGCATTTTTTTTAACAATTTTAAAGGAACAGTAACATCAAAAAATTAAAGTGTTTTAAAGTAATAAAAATATAATGCAGTGTTGCCCTACACTGGTAAAGCTGATGTGTTTGCTTCAGAAACCCTACTATAGTTTATATAAATAAGCTGCTGTGTAGCAATGGGGACAGCCATTCAAAGGAGAAAAGGCTCAGGTTACACAGCAGATAGTAGATAAGCTCTGTAGAACATAATGGTGTTATCTGTTATCCACTATTTAACCTGTGCCATATAGCCTTTTTTCAATTTCCACCATTGCTACACAGCAGCTTGTTTATATGAACTATAGTAGTGTCTCTGAAGCAAACAGATCAGTTTTAACAGTGCAGGGCAACACTGCATGATATTATCATAATTTTAAAACATTTGGTGTTACTGTTCCTTTAAGAAAGGAACAGTAACACCAGGAGAGACAGTGTGGAATAGTAACCCTCATACATGTCACCCTGAAAAATTCTATGCAATCCTGAGTCTCAGAATATGTCACCTACCGCCCACTTTCAGTTTAGTAAAAATGAATTGGATATATGAAATAAATATAGCTTGGGATATGTACCTTTTTAATCATGTTAACACCTATTCTCATAGCTCACAGATTATTAATTCAAATGCTTGTCCTTCAGGTCTCCCTGGCATTCCTGGTCATGCTATTAATGGAAAAGATGGAGAGAGAGGTCCACAAGGGTCATCAGGAGAGCCTGGAAGACCTGGGCTCCCTGGACCAGCAGGTCTCCCAGGGTTCTGTGAGGCAGCAGCATGTTTGGCAGCCTCTGCTTATGCTCCAGCATCTCTGACTGAACCAGGCACCGTCAAGGGTTAAAGAATCCACTTCCCCGTCAAATTCTCTTAAAGAACCTTGGAGACAAACTGAGAATATTATGGAAATAAACCTGTACTTACTGCAGGGACTAGTTCTCCAAATACACCATGCTTCCCCGACGTGGTCCTTTCATTTACAAGGGGTTTGCAGGACCTAAAAAATAAAAAAGCTCTGGCACGGCCATGGGAGGAAGCAAGAATAAGAGGTTCTGAAGTTTCCAGTGAAACAGTCTCAGTCACCACATGCCATTTTACCCTTCTCCACATTTTTGGTTATCAAGACCCACCTCTTAATTCTATTTCCACTGTGAAGATGTACACAAACTAGCGTCAACAGGGGATCACCTGCTAGCTGTAAACTTTCTAAACTAGCAAGCGACACCAACTAACATGCCTGATATCAAGCAATATTGTGTGTTTTCCCTGAAGAGCAGGGAATGTATTTCTAAATCTCTTCAGCAGTTATGGCTTCTTCCTTCACTTGTAGGAAACAGCAAGAAATGAATAGTAATGTGTTATGAGTGTCATGTTAACTTTAATACTGGACAGGTCAGGGGAGAAATACATCAAATTATACATTGTGGGGATCTGACTGAACATGGAGTCCATTGCAGGCCAAAATATATAATCGTAAAAATTGTAAATGGCATTTTGTGTCTTTTTGGCATTAAAGGCCTCTATTTATATTACTACCAGAAAGTTTATTCCAATTGAAAAATACATTACACCGAAAAGGTCCCTGAAGTTCCTACTTGATAAACTTTCAGTTTAATATAACAGGATTACAGTGATAGCAGGAGTGATATATAAACATAAATAGAAGTTTTATAATGAGTCAAAGTTATCATCTTGCTTTTCTGTAAACATTACTAGAGCTGCACAATCTATTTTGACCACTCGGTGCTGCTGTTCTTTTAATACCTATGAAATATACCTTCACTAAGGGTAGCATGTTTTTCATCCATAACATTGGCTGAACACAGATAAATGAGGCCTTTTTAAAGGTACATTGTTCTCTGTGTAAACAGTATGTGTGTGTCTGCTCTGTCTGTGTATAAACTGTGTGTTCATGGTATGTGTGCCATTGTTAGATGCAGCTTGTAACTGTGAAAGGCATGTATGATTATTAATGATAACAAAAACAGGTATGTATTATCTATATGTTCCATGTAGTATTATTAATAGGAAAGCTGACACTTTCATGTTTGTGTAATGTCGTGTTTTCCTCTTAATTCTGCAAAAAGTAATTATTATTGGCTAATTATTGTCCTTTGCGTCTGGAAATGTAGAATCTGCAAGTTGCCTCACTTCACATGTGTGTACAGTACAGCGCTCAAGTGGATCAAAGGGTACAATTACATACGTGGGGTTGCCCATATGCTATCGTTCCCTTCATTTGGGCTGATTCAGTGTGGGCAGATCAGCTGCAATGTGATAGGATGGCACAATTGATGAATGAGGTGACATGCATGCCCAGATAATCAGGCAGTTTGGCTGAACACAAATGGCCATCTGAATATGAAAGTTAGTACTGTATGTTTCCTTAATGTCTATGTGCAAGGTGTCTACTTTTGTTTTTGCTATATGTTTAAATGGTGCTAAATATATAACTTGTGTCTGTGTATACTTTGAGTCTAAGTCCATTGCTCTTCACATCACTGTTTTAACACTGAGAAGTATGTTGAGAAGCCTGTTACCCTTTCTGGAAAGATAGTAGGTATTATTTGTGTTATAGGTTGTGTTTTACAGATAAACATCATGTATTTATGAGATATATGTGTATATACTGTGTTGTCTCTTTTGGAAGGAGTTAAGAGGTGTGATTGGTGGATGTGTTCAGGGAGGTGAGAGGAACATTAAAGACTTCATGCCCTTGGTATCGGTGCTTTATGGGATGGCAAGTGGTGAGTGATCTGTTTCACTAGTAACACAAATCTTGCAGTTTTGTGAATAGGAATCAATTGTAATGAAAAAAATGAACATTACGCAAATTTACCTCAGTTTAGTCTCTACTTACTAGTTTAAACAAATTGCAATTTAGAAGTTTCTGAAGATATTTTTGGTTTGTTAAATTGTAATTTAAGTATGTTTGTATTTTTTGCAAGCCAAAATGCTTAATATTTCCCATATTTGTGATAATGTACAACAGCCCCAATGAGCAGCAGTGCCAAGACCCCCTGCAGAACCAGTTCATGTTCCTCCCCATGTAAAACTGTGTAAATGATTATTTTTTAAATGAGTACCAAAAAAAAAAAAAGTTTATTTGAGTAAATTGGAATAATAAAGAAGAGTTGGGGTGTAGTTTTTTTTGACATTCGTGTGTTTTAATTTGAATGGCAGGGAAATATGCTTGTGTGTATAAGTACATTAACTACCCAATTAAAACACAAAATACACAAAATTCATTCATCATTTTGACAGTTTCAACCTTTGTCATCACTGTTACACCAATAAACACTTGTACCACACAGCAAATTAGGAATAGAATAGCTCCTCTTTAGTCAGACACCAATGAAGTTGGGGGGGGGGGCTATATATGGGAGTCTTTGTTTGTTGTACTTTAGACAGAAATAGCTGGATGAGAGCAGAAGATTGACTTGTCTGGGGTTTTTTCTTAAAGGCAGATTGTAATCCTCTCTACTGAAGATAGTGATACATGATACAAACTCTGGGTTCAATGTAGGTAATATTTACCAAACTGATCAATTATATTGATGCTGGGCATGAGACTTTTTTGACAGTTTGTTTTTCTTCAGGAGGCATTTTTATAATGATAAGAAGTCAGCTTCTTCAATCAGTAATAATGAAAATCCACTGAAGAAGAGACAGGTTCAATTTCTTTGTGAATTATTTAGAGATTCATGGCACTACATGTTTCGGACCACAGGGGTCCTTTTACTGCCCAGAAAAAGGATCAGAGTAAGGTATCATTCAGTATTTCCTGTAAATGTTAACAAAGATGCCAATACATTTTTCAGTATCTTCCTGTTCAGGTCCTGAGGCTTTTGATTTGTGCCTTTTCACCACTGATTATCAAATAGCTATAGGCAGGAGCCTTGCTGGGCTGGAAAACCCTGGAGAACGTTAACCAAAATCTTCTGCACAGTACATCAGGTCTCATTGTTGAAGTTTTCTTTTTAAAACACAGATCGGTGCCATGGGGGCAGCCATTCAATGCTGAAAAAGGCATAGGATACACAGCAGATAACAGTTAAGTTTTGTAGTATTCAATGGAATTACTCAGAACTTATCTGTAATTACTGTGTATTGTGTATTTGAATGGCTGCCTCCATGGTTATACAGCAGCTTGTTTACATAATACACTATAGTTGAGTTTCTGAAGCAAGCACACCAGTTTTACCAGCGCAGAGTAACAGTACATTACTTTGTCATTCCTTTAAACCACTTAAAAAATTTTTTGTGTTACTGTTCCTTTAAGGGCGGAAATTCCACAGCCAAACTTAAGTGGAATTCTGGTTGTGAAAATTACCCTTCTGATCCTAACACATATACACTTCCTGATTTCAGCCTTTCTTTTCTGAAATCCTCTACTCCCAATTTAACCCACCAACCCAGTTTTAAAGGATTGGTCACCTTAAAGGACTAGTAACATCAAATATTTTTTTTATTAAATTCATTAATATACAACGGAAAAAAAAAACCACAAAGTCAAATTAAACTTTGAAATCGCTAAGTCTTTAATAAGAAATAACTTACCGAAACTCCGCTTGTGCTCCTCTCTGGCTATCTCCTATAAGGAAGGCAAGGAGAAATTGAGAGATGCACGACGGATCGCCGGATCGCCTTTTCTGAAGAGGAGCGCAAGCGGAGTTTCGGTAAGTTATTTCTTAATAAAGACGTTTTTTTTTTTTTAAAAAAAGAAATTGATGTTACTGGTATGATGGCGAGATTGTTATTCTGAGACAATTTGCAATTGGTCTTAACATTTTCTTTTCTTGCGGTTTTGAATCATTTAGCATTTTCTTTAGCCGCTCTCCAGTTTGGAATTTCAACATTACCCTAGCAGCCAGGAAATGGTTTTAATGAGAGACTGGAATATAAATATTGTAGGTAAGGGCCTGAATAGAAAGATAAGGAATAAAAAGTAGCAATAACAATAAAATTATAGCCTCCCAGTGCAACATTTTTGAATGACGGCCTTTTGAGAGCTTAAAAGAGTCAGAAGACGAAGGCAAACAATTAAAAAATTATAAGAAATAAAAAATGAAGACCACTTGAAAAAATGGAAAGGATCTGCCAATCTATAACATACTAAAATCTAACTTGTAGGTCAACTACTGCTTAAAAATTGTTTTTATTTTAATGTTTTTTTTTTTACCCTCCGTGAAGACTGCAATGTTATCTCCCAGATTCATAAATATTTTATTACAACGTTTGCTGACTCCACATATTTCCACATATTTTTTTTTTATCATGTCGATCTCTTCCATGATTTAATACAAATGCAATAACCCAATGTATTTTGTAACTATGTAACAGCATGTGTAGTCCTGGCACTACACCCAGGAGCACTGGCATGCAATATGGCACTCTCACTTTCAGTAGGAGCTCGAAAACAAGGTTGAGCATTTTGTCTTTATATCACACACCCCTAGGTTGACATAAGAAGGTGAGCGTGAAGGTGTAATGTCTCCATTGCTGATTGGCTGCAGGAAGTATAATGGTTGCCTCGTTTAATTAGCTGAATTGTTCTGATCACAAACTGCAAACACTGTTATCTTGTAATTATTGCCAGGAGCATGCCATTAGCACATGATTAAGAACCCTGTCTTCCTGGCTAGGCCTCTGTTTGCAAAATGTTTTATGATCTTAATTAGCAGGGAATGACAGAGGAGGAATGAAGATGATTCCAAAGAGTAAGTAGATGTCTCACTCTGAACAATAGGAAATGTTTAATGAGGGCCACTGGAATCTCAAATCATTCTTTAATGGTCCGTTATTGTTGCTTGCGATCATGCTTGCCAAACCTCCATGAATTTTCAGTTTTATTGAAACACATTGATGAGGGCAGGGTGGTAGGAAGTACATTCAAGGCTGAAGGACAGGAGATGGGAGAATTTATTTTCAAAAGTTATTTAGAATAAGATTGAAACATTTTCCCTCCCTACGACAAAGTGCAATTATTATTACAGGTATAGGATCCCTTATCTGGAAACCCATTATCCAGCAAACTCCAAATTACAGAAAGGTCATAGTCTCTAATAATAATCTTCTAATAAATCACTTTAAAAAAAAAAGTTTTTCTATTTTTCTCTGTAATAATAATAATAAGGTATTTGAACCCAGCTAAGGTGTAATTAAACATTAATCATACATTGGAGGCAAAACAATCCTATTGGGTTTAATTCATGTTTGAATAATGTTATAGTAGATTTAGGGGGTTATAATGTATATAAAAATCCGAATGTTTTAAATAAAAAAAAGTCCAACCAAACTAGAATCCACGATTTATTATTAAAAAAATTAAATAAAATTGGATTAGGACAAACTGTGACTTGTAGATTGTCACACAAAAACGATGACGGAAAAGCCTGAAATGTTCGGATTATCATATGAAACCCAGTGCAGACCATAATATCTTCAAATTGCAAATAGGACCTCTGCCATTGACCTCTACAGGACCTTGAAAGGTTGAAGATGGAGTATTTTCAGATTCTTGCTTTTTGCAGCATTTGGGGTATAATAAATCTTGAAAAATTTGAGATTTTTTTTCCCACTAAAAATTTGGATTTATAGTAAAAAATACTTGTATTTTTGGAGTTTTTGGCATACGGACTTTAATAAATAACCCCCTAAATGTATGGAGATCCAAAGCTACATTAGTTAATGAAAAAATAAATACCATGAAACAACATTTTCAATTCTCATTAATATACAGCAAGCCACAAGCCACAAAACCTAAGAAAACATATTTATATGCAGTGCATAGAACACCCTCTGGGCAACAGTTATTTTACCTTGAATGTTGATGTTACTCATATGTATAAAAGGCAGGGACACATTTTAAAGGGTGAGGGGATGCTGGAAGCAAAATATATTATGGACTTGTGTATAGAAACAAAAGTAACTATAAGTGCAACTTGTATGTTGTGTCGATATAGTGGAGCAGGGTGAGAGCATGCACACGTGTAGTATTTACTTAAGAGAATTGTGGTGTTTATACAAATGGCCTGTAGATGTCACTGTGCCCAGACTTATACTGTGCATACTTCCTGACAGCTTAAAAGTGAAAGTTACTGTTGTGTAATGGCTGCATGAGTCTGCTAATAAAGCACTGTTATGCTCTACTCATCCTCGGCTACCCAAAACAAAATAAGAATGATTCCTTCAAAGATGGAATTTTAATACGAATTTCTCATATTCACGAATCACAGATTAATTAGCTTTTCAATCATAACTGTAGCAAATCTAACTTTTAAGACGCCTCAACATTTTGCATTTAGTCACTATGTTTTTTGGTATGAGAACCTCAAACCATATTCAGAATACTGTACCTGTGGTCTACCAGGGAACACAGGAATTTGATACCAACAGAGCATTGGTTCTGTACATTTCTTCTTGTACATTGAGGATCTGAGCTTTGCAATTAATTAGGTGGGGATGTAGTTGAGGTTGATTGGAGCGGGAGGGTTTTGGATGCAACAGTGCCCTAAAAAGCAATAGGATGACTTTATGTATTTTCATGTTTAGCCAAATTCTAAATTTGGTAAGTATCCTGGTTGGGTACTTATGAGAACTACAACTGGACTCTGTCCTTCTGTTGATGCAACCTTTCTCTTTTTCACATATTCAGCATTATGTTGTATTAACGGGATATTAAAGTACCGTACTGGCACCTGTTTTCTTGTCCTGACCCACAAGCGAAGAATTCCATAGCTTATATATCCTACTGCAGTGCAAGGTATATTGGCTGCTGCTTATTTTTGTTTATTATTACTTCTTTTTAATAAGCTCTAAACCTGTGGAGGAAAAATGTGTTTAAAATGATGGGGGATAGTACAAACTATTCCCCCAAGAGTTCTGGCGGACACTATTTCATTTTTGGCAACTTCGCCCTCTTAATTCTTCCAAGGAGATGTGAGCAGTAGGTGACATGTAACCTGGGCTGTTGCCTAACCTTATAAATTCTCTTTTTAATGGGAGGCTATTATGGAAAAATATATCATGCAGGCTTGTGCCAAAATCTCTGTATTCTCTCTGTTAAATACGTTTAAGTGGAATGATGATATTAAAACACATTTTGTGCAGGTGCAGGCAGTTCTTTAAAGCCCTGTAGGACAATTTCACCATAAAGATTAAAGAAATTCTCCAAATCATTTCAGCCGTGGGGTAGTAATTTAGTGCTGCCTGAATAGCGAACATGGGCCATAATCACAATTCTCACATTAAAGGTCAGTGCTAACTACCTCATAAGCCAACAAAGAAACAAAGAGGTTAAATTTGCTGTCATCCAAGCCACCTGCTTTACCTGTGAGACTTCTCAGTATTCCGAGCTGTCACCCAACTGACTGCACATTTAATTAAGAGTAATGTGTGGTCAGGTATTGGTAATGAGGTGTCAATTTAATGACAGACATTATGGTTTATAGTGCTTGACGTAGCAAAAGTCTGTGGTACAATCTCATGGGACAACAAGAATCTCATAGCCAGCTGCTCTCCTCCGATTCTGGCTAAAGAATTGTAGGAAATGTCTGTTCTCACTGAAGATGTGGTTAAAATACTCACCTCACTTTTTATTGTCCTGGTGCAAATGTCAGGTTTAAAGAATAGACAGCTCAGGTAGATAGGAACCTTCAATTGGGGACACAGTCTTCTGCATGCCTGCAAAGGACCTATTAAACATGGCATGAGCTACAAGGTTCTTTTTTAAAGGTATTATCAACAACATTAAAAAGGATAAAACACCATGTGCAAATAATGCAGGTCATAATGCCATCACACAGTTACATAGTAAGTAAGGTTGAAAAAAGACTGCTAGTTGATCCAGAAGAAGGCAAAAAAAAACATCTGAAGCCTCTCCAATTTGCCTCAGAGGGGGAAAAAATTCCTTCCTGACTCCAAAATGGACTATTCCATGGATCAACTTGTACTATGAGCTATCTCCCAAAACCCTGTATTCCCTCACTTGCTAAAAAGCTATCCAACATTATATAATATAACATTATGGTCACTATTACCCAGGGGTTCAATGACTTGCACATTTGCTATAAGTTCTGGGTCATTAGAGATCACTAAATCCAGAATAGCATTTTTTTCTGGTTGGCTCCTCAACAACCTGTGCCATAAAATTGTCATGCAACAAGTTTATCAATTTGTTCCCATTAACTGATCTGGCAGAACTGTTGCTCTAGTCAATATCTGGGTAAATATAATCCCCAATTATAATTACTTTACCCAAACTAGCAGCCTTTTCTATTTGCATCAGTAGCTTAGCCTCCTCCTCCTCACTTACATTAGGGGGTCTATAGCATACGCCTACAATTAATTTGCTGGACTCTTTACAATTGCTGAAGAACTCCCCAATAAGACTTCTGCCCCCTCATTTTCTAACATAACCTCCTCCTTTATATGAGCTTTTAAATCCTGCCTAACATACAGACATACCCCTCCTCCTTTTCTATTGCCTCTATCCCTCCGAAACAAAGTATAGCCACTGATATTTACTGCCCAGTCATGTGACTCATTCAGCCATGTTTCGGCCACACCAATCACATCATATTTTCCCTCCAGCTCTCCCATTTTACCAGTATCCCCAGCCAAATCTCCTCCCCCATTTTCCCTTTCTTTGCCCACTATCTCATCTAACCTGTTTTCCACTGAATCTTTTACTGACCCCTCCCCCCCACACCTAGTTTAAAATCTCCTCAAACATATTCTCTCCCAAAACAGCTGCACCATCATCATTGAGGTGCAGCTCATCCCTAACAAAAAGCCTGTAGCCGACTGAGAAATCCCCAAAACCCTCCTCCCTACACCAATCTCTCAGCCACGCATTAATCTCCCTAATGCTGTCTTCTTAGCATTGCTCGTGGCTCAGGTAATATCTCTGAGAAAATTACCTTGGAAGTCCTCGCCCTCAACTTTACACCTAGTTTTTTTAAAATCGTTCTTGAGGACTTCACCACCTCCTCTAACTTTGTCATTGGTACCTATGTGTACCAAGACCGCTGGGTCTTCC
Organism: Xenopus laevis; assembly: GCF_017654675.1. Taxonomy (NCBI): domain Eukaryota; kingdom Metazoa; phylum Chordata; class Amphibia; order Anura; family Pipidae; genus Xenopus; species Xenopus laevis. The sequence goes on from NC_054374.1 coordinate 79,598,286, forward strand.
CCAGCCCCTCCCAATAATCTGTCCACTCGTTCCACCACATGCCGAACCCTAGCACCAGGCAAGCAGCAGACTGTTTAGCATATAGGGTCCTTACGACAGATTACCCTATCCACCTTTCTAATAATTGAATCCCCTATAACTAAAACCTGCCTTTCCTTCCTTGCACTCCCCCCACCATCCGTATTAGAACCATTGCCTCCTAGGGTGCTTTGAGAGTCAGTCTGCTCCATACACGCCAGTTCAGAGCTTTCCTTCCAAGCATCTTCAGCCAATTTGCTGAATTTGCTGTTTTGAACAAGCTGTGGACCAACCCCCCTACCCTTCTGTCCCCTACTTCCCCTCCTGACTGTCACAAACCTTCCTCCCTCATTAGCCTCCACTGCCCCTTCACTGCCCCTTCTCCTCCCCCCACTCCACTAGCCCCTGCCAGTGGTTGCTCTGCAAGCCGCCTTTCCTCCCCCTCGTTTGCCGCTGCTCTCAGTGCTGCAAGTTCCCCCCAAAGTCTGCAGTTCAGATTCCAAGATGAAAACCCACCTACATCTCTCACATGTAAAATACTGCATGGAACTGCTGTTTGTGATACCAGCAAACCCACTTGCACTCATATTTACACTGGGTACTTACAGTCTCCCAAATGCAATTCCTCACAAACACCTTTTTGGTTTTAAACGCTTTAAGGTTATTAACACTGCTTAACACTTAATTCACATGCAACACTTAGTCACATGCAACACTCGCTTAGCAGCTCCCACACTCGCTTATGACATAACTAAACTCAGTCTGTGTTTAAGCTATTAGAGGGATTAGGCTATAAGAGCCATATTTACCGTATATACTCGAGTATAAGCCGACCCGAGTATAAGCCGAGGTACCTAATTTTACCTACGAAAACTGGGAAAACTTATTGACTCTAGTATAAGCCTAGACACAACTACAGCCCTGTCTCCCAGCAGCGCACATTCTGCCAAAGCGACCCCCCCAGCGATCAACCGGACTTCTTTGCAAAGTTGATGGTGACAGAGAATTGCCAAACGGATTACTGTGTGCATTGTCCCACTGTCCCACTACCATGTGCAGAGGGTGCTGTTTGATATTGCCATCACTGTTAATCTTTCGTATAACCAACAGAGGGCGCTGTGTGATATTGCAGTCACTGTTATTCTTTCATACAACCAACAGATGGCGCTGTGTGATATTGCAGTCACTGTTATTCTTTCATACAACCAAAAGATGGCGCTGTGTGATATTGCAGTCACTGTTATTCTTTCATACAACCAACAGATGGCGCTGTGTGATATTGCAGTCACTGTTATTCTTTCATACAACCAACAGATAGCGCTGTGTGATATTGCAGTCACTGTTAATCTTTCACATAACCAACAGAGGGCATTGTGGGATATTGCAGTCTCTCCCCAAGTGTACTGTTGGTATAAGAATGATTAAAAGTGACTGCAATCTCAGCTACTCGGGTCGGGTACCACTGACCCGAGTATAAGCCGAGGTAGACTTTTTCAGCACATTTTGGATGCTGAAAAACTCTGCTTATACACGGGTATATACGGTAGTTACTGAACTCTAGGGATATACTGAATCCAGGATTCAGTTCAGGATTCTGCCTTTTTCAGCCGGATTTGGCAGAATCAAGGTTTTGGCCGAACTAACTCCGAATCCTAAAAATCATGTTACTTTTCACCACAGAACAAGGAAGTAAAACAAGTTTTTACCTGTGCCTTGAGCAAGCAGTCCTCGTTCTTCCCTTGTTTACCTAATTTGCATATGCAAATTACCATTCACTTTGGCATTCGACCACATCTTTTGTGAAGTAATTCAGCCGTATCTTAAAAGCCACAGCTTTATCAACACAATTCTTATGAAACATATATTTTACTAAATAGCAATATTAGAATAACAATATTCTTACATACTTATACACCCCCAAATGGAAAGCTTGCCCACTGGAAGACACCACCAACTGGGCTACCTGCCATGCCAGCCACGTACTGTGAGAGCGATAGGTGGGCAAGTAGGAGCAGGCAACTATAAAACCACTGTCTTGGGACCCTTGTCCCAAGGGACAACCTGACACACTTATGCTTAAAACTGTAGGCTTAAGCCCCCTCATCTGGCAAGCATTCCTTCCTCAGCTGTGACCATATTGGACTCCAACTTCTCCAAAGTGTGGTGTTTATACAAATGGCCTGTAGATGTCACTGTGCTCAAGACTTATACTGTGCATACTTTCTGTACAGCTTGTGGTGTTAGAGTTGCTTACTGTTGTGTAATGACTGCATGAGCCTGCTAATAAAGCACTGTTGTACTCAAATCATCCTCGGCTACCAAAACATAACACAAAGCTTAACCCAAATCCAGGGTGGGTGGGATGCTGCATAAAGACAGGTACTTCTCCCTGTTCTACTGATCTCACTATCCCCTCCTTTTGATCCATTCCTTCCTGACAGTTGCCTTTCCCTTAACCCCTTGTTGCCCACACTTTTCTATTTCCTACACTTCCCCAAACAGTCAGGGCCATTCCTTCTAAGTTTGAGCCCTAATCTTTAACACATCCTCATGCAATATCACCCTCTCTCCAATTTAGATGTGGAATCTGTAGGACCTTTAACATTTTACATATTTTTCTCTAGCTAAATTATAGGGTTTGGAAGGTAGATGATATTTGGGCAGGGTTGGGTTTTGGGGTAGTTGTTTTGTGTAGCAGAAAAGTGTCGGATTGCACTGTCTTTCTAAAAAATACACAATTACTTACTTACTTCTCACTAATATTTGTTAAAATGGTTCAATTGGGTCTCAGCTAAAAGGACTGATAATTCTGACTTCAGAGTATTAAGGAGGATGTCCTTTCCATTCCCCTTAAATTTGGGCGGCGGTTCATTTTCTGCGAATATTTATGTTCCCTTTGTCAGTTCTCACATCATTTCTTTTAAAAGCTAACTACTAAATAGCAATAAAAATGACTGTCTGAGATAATAAGCACTGCATACCCTTGGCAAAGAGATAGGAATCATTAAAAGATCTTTATTCTTCCTACGCCATGTGATAAAGGTGACACAGAACAAACAGTGAAAGTGATCCAAACTCTCATTTATTTAGGATGAAGAAGCTTTTCCTCTCGGACTATTCCTTCCTTCTTCTGACAAAAAAAATCTAATAAGTTGACTCCATAGGAAAAAACAATTCCAAATCTGTAACTTCTAGAACATGATTTCTTTTCTTTTTCAATGCAAAATTAAAAAGAAAATCACCAAAGCATGGGATAAGAGGATATACTGTAAATCATTTCGTAAATGAGAATTTTTGAAATTGAAATTTTACATTTTATAAAAATATTTACAGGTATATTTATTTTGAAATTTTAATTAAACAGGATTAATGCAAAAAAAAAAAAAAAAAGTAATAATTCTGTATGGGATCAATGTTTCAGTTCCAAGACAGACTTTGACCACAAAGTAAATAACCCCAAACAGGATAATATTTTGGTGCCAAAACATATTTTTCACTTTTTTTTAAAGAAAAATTAAGCTAAATCACCATAGTTATCTACATTCATCATATACAATTTATTTAAAAAAAAAAAAAAAACGTGATCATGATCATTGATATTTGACACCAAGTTTACAACAAGAGGGAAAAGAGAGCAGTGATATTTGTTAATATTTTTTCCATTTATCGTATTTGTGGGGTACTTGTCTAGTAAATGAATGTTTTGTGAAACTGTGCTATTAGCAGGGGTGGTATGCAGACATTCCGACTGTACAGGATCAGTTTGGGGCAGAGCAACACAAAGGTGTCTGTTCTGAACTGTCTATACGTATTGTCTGATATCTTGTGACTACACCCCATACAAGTCAGACAGGACATCACTGGACACAACATTTCTCTTAAGTTGCTGAAACATCTGTCTCCACTCTCCACTACACTTTAAGTCTCAATGTTGCTCAAGTTTTCCTTTAAGTACAGTACAGATGTGTCCTTTTAGCTCCAGTGCCCTACTGTATTTATCGTCCAACATCTCCATTTGCCTTTTCACTGTGCTCTCTGACCTTTACCATTCTGTCACTTTCCCGAATATGTTTAGATTCAATACTTCCCCTTTATTGTCCTCTTAACCTCACTGTGCCCCCGACCTCTACTTTTTCATAGTCAAGTGTACAGTAGCTGTGCCCTCAGTATTAACTCTTTCTCTTCAGCATCCCTACGATTCCCTCTGACACACCATTTCACCTTCTGTTTCTCTGCTGCACCATTTGTTGTGCATCAAACTGTTACCACCTACATATGGTCTCTGTATTATTCCCTGTGCCTCCTCCAATGTAAACTCTCATTTACCAGTGTGACCTATGTCTCTCTGCCTTTGTGTCATCTGCACTTAGAACTTAACCATCAACCCCCATGTCCCCTCTGTTTCCCCATTTGATCTGCTTTCTCCCACTCTTTTCTTTCCACTGTTGACTCCACTACTTTATCCATATCTCTCCACCTCTATCCCTATCATTACACTGTAGCTTTTGTCTCCCTTCTGTTCTATCTGCAGTATTTACTGTACTCTCTAGTAGTACCAAAAGTACCGGCTATGACCCTACAGCACTTTCTGAGTAATTCTCCAAGATACACTCTGCTGCTCCTCTGCACATTCAGCTTCCACAGTGTACCCACTTCTTCCACATTGTATCTCTATGCTTTTACATTGTACCCCATGTTTTCCTAATGCACCTCTTATTTTCCACTATACCCCATGTCTAACCTCTTTTACATCTGTTTTCCCCCAAGTGATTTCTGTACTTCACTTTATCTTATAGCTCTCATGCTGCATTCACTGTCACAAAGTAAGTGTTAATCTTAGTGGTCTCAAGATCGCAATCGCACCAATCCCTGGATCGACTTTGCACAAAGTATCAGTAATGTACAGGGAGTCCTCGAGTTACAGACATCCAACTTACATACAACTCATACTTATAAACGGGGGCTATTACAGTAATGTACTGTGGCTTGCTTGCCCTTTATTAGCATTTCTTTTAATGAATGTGCATGTGTTGTCTACTGCAGAGCTCAGAAAGGTAAAAATAAATATTGTGTTAGGACAGACATCTGTCTAATTTGCATTTAATAAGTAAATGTGTATGGTCCAACTTACATACAAATTCAACTTAAGAACAAACCTACAGACCCTATCTTGTATGTAACCTTGTACAGGACCGCCTGTACTTTCTGATATAAAAAAGGCATCTAAGCTTTCTAATTAGTTATGGGCAAATAAATTCAATAGGCATGGATTCACGGCGAATTCCCACATTTCGGCGCCAGCAAATAAATTCACAAAACTGCGGTGAAAACCTGCCACACCAAAAAAAAATTGTCGTACATCAGAATAGTTGTGTGCATAAACATTGTTGCGCATCAGAATTATCACCCTTATCACCCTTAAAAAAGAAAAAGACGCCAGCGTTTTTTGGGACTTAGAACATTTTTAAACTTTTTTTGAAGCAAGCCCTATCTACTCTATTGCACTTTGCCTGGTCTGAGGTGGCGAAGCCAAGTCTGGCGCAAGAGGTAACGTTCAGTAAAATGTGCAAGTTAGTGAATTAGCGTAGTTACGTCCCTTCGCCATAGCGCAACTTCGCCTGGCATAAGGGTGCGAAGTAGCGGTAGAGTAGGTCCACTTCGCTAGCGAATTTACACCAGCACCCGTTAGTAAATCGGCAAAGTAACGAAATGAAATCACACTGGCGAATTTGCGCTAGCGTTAGCCACTTCGCACTTTAGTGAATTTGCCTCATTGACTTTAATGCATTTGGGCAAAATAGTCATACGTTTAAAAACTGATGCTAGCATCAAAATTGTCACGTATCAAAATAATTTTGATGGCCATTGAATTCAATGCGGTTTGTGAATTTTACAGGATATTAGCTAATTTTCTGGTGAAGCGAAACGCCACAGATTCGACCATCACTATTTCTAATGTATCCATTAGTACAATGACTTGGAGGAATTAAATACAACTTTTTTTTTTCTTTTGATCCCAATGGATGCCGGATGTCTTCTTCGTAGGGGGTGATTTATTAACGTTTTAATTAAAAATTTTCCCACAATTCACATTTTTTGCACAAAATCTCACAAACTCAAATGTTTGGTATTTATTAAGCACAAAAAACTTGAAAAACTCAAATGTAAACCTTCGGCATCTAAAAGCTTGCGAGCTCATGTAGAAGTTAATGGGAGTTGTCAGGCAATGTTCAAGCTATTTTTAAAATTTGAGATTTTTGAGTTTTTTTGAGCTTGCACGCTCACAAATTGGCGGTATTCAAGGTTTTTCATGATTGTATTTAACAGAGTATTTTATATATTCAGATTTTTAATAAATAAGCAAACAGTTCCGTTTTTTTAAAAAGTGATTTTATTCAAAGTAGAAAAACCTCTAAAAACATTTGAAACAAAATGTGATAAATAGGCCCATTACTAATCTATAATGTATATTTATACATGGTTAATACATCGCCTTACATTTATTTTCTCTGTTGTTTTGTCATACCTGAGACTTTTTATACATTTTACCAGTTTAGTGGCTCTTTTTTGGATGTTTGATCTTTCATTAAAATCCCTTTTAAGCAAAGGAGACCAAAACGGCACTATTTTAGATTGGACCTTACACAACACTTTGGTAATGGTAAGAATGCCCCCCATCTCCCATGAAACTATACCCCTTTTAATCCGGGACAATACATTGCTGGCCCTTCCTGCTGCTGACTGACATTGCTTCCTCCTCAAATACCCCAGCTCCTCCTCCATCAAGGAAATATCTAACTAAACTTGCTCTCTCTCAAGTTCTTTCAAATCAGGTGGGTAAAAATTGTGCGCAAAAAAATTAATTAATTCATTTTCACTCAAAATTCTTTGTGCGCACCACAATTTATCTGGCCTTAAGATCTGGGTGCGTGCAGAATTCTTTTACGGTAAAACCGTATCTTATCTAGTACAGCCCCTGACTGTACTCTCCCCATATGTAAAATCACTTTGATCAATGACTAAAAAATACAGTACACTCTACCTCTCCACTCCCAATTATGGCCTCTGCCTTCTCATATAATTCCCTGCACTTTAACCTCTGCCTTCTCACTGAGCACATGTGCATTTCAGCTGTAATCCCTGCCTTCTCTCTGTTCCTCCTGCTTCTTCCCCACTGCACTCCACTGTGGCCTTTGCTTTTCCAGTGTATATTCTGCCTTTTTTTGTCTACCATCTGTCTATGTAATCTGGCTTCTGAGCAATACTGTGAATGAAGCCTCTGTTTCTGCTTTACAGCAACATCTTTGTATTATGCACAAGTCTGTGCCATATCATTGCAGCTACTGGCTCTAGATTGTAGCTGTTTGCATCTGTACCCCTTCTTCTTTATCACAATCTGGGTTTTTCTTTTCCCTGGACCCTTCACATCCCCACTTGTATTATTTTAGAAATTCTTTCAGTTATCTTTTTAAAACTGCTGCATGAGCCCAATCACTTTCCTGCTCTCTTTCTAAGGACCAAAGGAAAAATCTGGGTCTCTGCTGCACTTGTAAGTGGACTGGATATTGAAGGACACCCAATAGGTAATAGACTTATTCAGGCCTTCTGTATACACAAGGAGTTGTATATACTGTGATTTTAACCAACAAGATTTTGCTGCAGCTTTTTCTAGGCAGTCATAGATTACTATATACCTCCTAGGGTTGCCACCTTTCTGAATCAGTTATTCTTTATATTTATTTCTAATAATATTTATTATTACAAGTAATGTAAACGGTTGGGGCTATGACACGCAGATGACTAGGAGTGCATCTGGGGGGGAAGAGAAATGGTCGAATTGAGGAAGATTGGTGTAGATAAGAGGCGAATGAGGGAGGACATGCACTTATCTTAAGGGTATTACAAATTTACCAGCAACTAAATTCCCAGTAAATTTGTAATACCAAACCTATATTCTACTAGCTTTGTCCTTCTAAAACAACAAAAAATACAGACACACAGAACATCTACAGAGCAGACTTAATCAATGTCCAGGTTCAGGGACAGGATCAGGGCAGACAGCAAGTAAACAGAGTCTGTGTCGGGTTTATTTAGCATTAAAATATTCAGAAGGCAAATAATGGTGCATTGCACATGTTTTTTTTTTTTTTACATTTTGAGACCTGACTTTTATGTCACAAATGACCCCCTTTGACCATCTGTGCCAATAGAATGAAAATGAAAGTCACTTCATATTTATATCCACTAGATGGCAGTAGAGGTTTTCCAAATTAATCACATCTTTAGCACTAAAAATAATTCCGCTGTCCCAGTGACAGTCAGACAGGGCCTCACATTCTCACGCTAGAGGTCAGACTAAACTCAATAACTAGAACTAAGGTCTTCATTTGATATATTTGTACTCAAAGAACTACCTTTATCTTTAACCTCCAAGGGACAGGAAATAATTAGAAAATCATTTCCATCACATTTAAGGGTTTGAATGAGATCTGATGCGATAACTTTAGAGAGCTGAAAGGGAAAGGAAATGAACAAATGTATAATGCTGGACCTTATTAAGAATAACACCGGGGTGTGTTATATTGTGGGTTGGCTGAAATGTATTGGCCATTCTGGGTGTTGAATCAATTTAATCTTAGGGGATGATGCTTTATTCAGTTCTAGTAACCCAAAACAACCACTTAGCAGGTAACGTTTACTGGCTTTCTATTTGGAGACAAATATCTCATTGGCTGCTTTGGGTTGCTTTATCTGCTACGCCCTTAACCAATATATATATTTTATTCATTGCAGTGTTTGGTGCATTACTGGTGCAAAGGCTGATAAAAGATACAAGAGATCACACACAGACCTTCTTTATGTTTTTTTACTCACAATACAGCATGTTTCTCCAGCATCTTTGCAGGTACCTGCTAAATAGTGTGCACTGAAATGTTTATTTAATTCACCAGTGTAGGGAGGAATTAGTGATGCCTTTGGTAAATCAAGTACAAGTTGCATGTTTACTTGCTGCATTTGCGTGTGAATGCAATCACTTCTGGCACACCTCATCAATAACTGCATTTGCATGATTCGCTGTATGGAAGTTAATAGTGTGTCTCAGAAATCCCTGGAGGTAACACCTTCCTAATGAAAGTGTTAATTACAGAAGTCCATATGCCTGTACAGGTATGGGACCTTATATCCAAAATTCTTGGGACCAGGGGTTTTCTGGCTAACAGATCTTTCTGTAATTTGGATCTACATACCTTAAGTCTACTAGAAAATCATGATAACATTAAATAAACCCAATAGGCTGGTTCCAATAAGGAGCAAATATATGTTAAGGTGGCCATACAGGGCAGCTTATCGGCCCTCCAATGGGCTTCCCTGATCGATATCTGGCTAAGCATCTGGCAGATGTTGATCGGGCAGGGTTAAAAATCTTGTTGTATCGCGGTCGTATCTGTCCGTAGATGCAGTCCCGCGATTCGACTGCACATATTGCCTACATTTTGATCAGATCGTTGGGCCCTAGGGCCCATGATCGGATCAGCCCGATATTGCCCACCTCAATGTGGGCATATGGGGGATAGATCCGATTGTTTCATCGAGAAAAACAGCAAACGAGCGAATCTCTCCGTGTATGGCCACCTTTAGTTTGGATCAAGTGCAAGCTACTGTTTTATTATTACAGAGAAAAAGGAAATTTTTACATTTTTGGATTATTTGGTTATAATGGAGGCTATGGGAGACTGTCTTTCCATAATTCGGAGATTTCTGGATAATGGGTTTCCAGATAACGGATCCTAAACCTGTACTAATTGCCTTTGATTACTTCAGGGGAGATATAGTCCTGTTTATATGTTCAGAGCCAGAAGCAAGGTCATAACTACACAAATGTGACCCACAACTCAACTATGGATCACCTGCTGCCCAATCTTCTCCCCTGTCTATACCAGTCCATTATGGGGTCTGTATGTAAGGGGCAGAAATAGTTTATAATAGATACTGTATGTTTCATGTAAATAACTGTTCCGGTCAATAGAGCAAGTTCTTCTCTGAAGATGCTTAGAATATGAGAATCCCCTAGCTAGTTTATATAAGGGCAACTGTGAGCCACCCTCTCTCTGGCTGATGTAAGAAGATGGTGTCAGGTAGCACAAAGCTATCAACTTCAGTGACGTACCAAAGCAAGTTAAATGGCTGGGTAAGTTAGTGATAGGTCAGACCCATGGAGCTCACTGCATGTAGTGAGAGAGAGGAGAAGGCCAGTTAGTAGGTAGGCTCCAAACCAAATATAAGTAATGAAGGGGCCAGTGCTTGTCTATAGGTAAGAAATTAAAGAATATAGTAGAGAAATTCTTACCACTTTTTTACCGGCAGGCAGGGAGTGGGTGATGGGCCAGGTAAAAGTCACCATGCGGAGGACACAGGTACAATTAAAAGGACACCAGGCCCCTCTTAAGATCTTTTTGTGGGATGACAGTTCTGGCTTGTTACGTTGCTCCTAAGCGGCCTGGTAAGCCTTGTTCTGTTTTAATGATAGTATCTAGAACCTGTATGAACTACTATATTTGGAAAAGCTATGCTAGTTGCTGTGAATGTAACTGTTGCTGTGTTCAGCTGCAAGACCATGTGCCACTCCAGCTTATTCTCCTAAATGTTTACCAAAAAGTTCCTTATGCTCTGTAATGGAGGGCATACCTCCCAACTGTCATTTTTTCTGAGGGACAGTCCAGATTTTGACGGCTCAGCCCTCAGTCCCAGCTTTTTATTAATGTCATGAGTTTCTCTTTGATCTCCTGCCTCCGAAAAAGATACATTTCTGAAACTTACTTAAAGAGCATGTAAAGGCAAAAAAAGAAAATCCCATTTTTACTTTCTTTAATGAAAAAGAAACATATCTCCAATATACTTTAATTAAAAAATGTGTACCGTTTTTATAAGAAACCTGACTGTATGCAGTGAAATTTTCCCTTTATTTACTGTTGTGGACAGGAATTGTCAGATGGTCCCTAACTGCTGAGTAGGGAAACAATCATACTTATGAGCAGCAGGGGGAGCCCCCGCCTTAGTTACCAGCCATGCAGAACTCAAGCAGCTTTGTTTATGACGATCCCTAAGCAGCCCAGACCACACTGAGCATGTGCACAGTCTTGCAAAGATGTTTAACAAAGTTACAAGCAAAAAATGTATTTGTTTGATTTGTGGTGCAGTAAGTTCATGTTTATGTTTAGTATACAAAATACAGCATTTCTAGCATTATTCTATTTTAGACTTTGCATGCCCTTTAAGTAAGTGGCTTTTTGAGATCCCAGAACACTCAGCAACTGAACTTTGAGACATTTGTAAGAATTTAAGATAAGGAAATATACAATTGTAACTATTTCAGGTAAACAAGTCTCTTGGGAGTAAGTAAAGTAAAGAGTTAGGGGCATTTAATGGGGGTAACAGCTAGGCTGGGGGTGCATGGGGTCAATGTAGGGTAGGGGGGGTAGGCATTTTTATAATTAAGGGTTTGGTTCTCCTTTAAGAATGAATAAACAGACAGTAAACAGACAAGACTCAGATTGAGTGACAAATTGAGTCTTGGTGAAAGAGATACAAAGTTCTTGCTGATCTTTTAGAACTGCATTGGACAGTATTTTGGGTTGACCTCCTTAAGCTAACAATATTGCCTAGGTCAGCATGCGGGGTTAAAGGTCTCTTTAGCTGTTGATTATACAGGACACCTTCATTTTTAAATAAGGACTCAGACTCCTGAAAGATTGCCAGGATTTGGATCATTGCTTGCTTATCGGGAACTTGAGGGTGATGAACCAAAGGTTGTAGGGCTCCCCGATTGTGCTGAATTGATGCTGAACTATTGTAATTACAATCATACGAAGCTAAAGGGATACTGTCATGGGAAAAAAGATTTTCCAAAATGAATCAGTTAATTCTGCACTGAAATCCACAGTGGATTGACAAAATGTCTAGCCCCATGTCAGATTTCAAAATTGAATATAAAAAAATCTGTTTGCTGTTTTGAGAAATGGATTTCAGTGCAGAATTCTGCTGGAGTAGCACTAATAACTGATGTGTTTTGAAAAAAACATGTTTTCCGATGATAGGATCCCTTAAGTAAATGTTTTTTAATTCTACCTTTACATTGCTCACAAGCAGTATATCAAAAGGTTTAATCGTTGATCCTGTATATTTGTATTAATATGAATTAATACAATTATTCATATTGATAAAGGTTCACCCCTTTATCGCAATAGGAGCGAGTGAAAGCAGCAGATATAGTGCGCTCCCATCCCACAGTGCTATAATGGGCATTAGCCTTAGGCCAGCAAACTGAGAATCAATTTCCGTATGATTGGTTTAATATTCCCAGGAGAGGGACTTTTAAATGGCTGTTTGTCTTTGCTTTTGGCGTTGAGGATCTCACAACAACCCCAGTTCCTGTCCAGGACACTAAGGCATTTCTATCCATTTCACAGTGTAAATCAACGTCTGTTCATGGCTGGACTAAAGGTTGATGGAATCCATTAGCTTTTCCAGACTGACCAAACCATGTTCTGCTTGAAAAAACGCTTACCTGAGGTCATGCTGGCAATTGCTTTATTTCTAGAATATCTGCATCAGAACTGATTGTTTCTCCTGGGGGGCGACTGCATGCACCATTTCCTATTCTATAGCAGCTCTTACATTTTTTACCCTATAGTTTGCCAGCATGACCTCTTTTACACTCATTTCTTTAAATTCTGTTCTCCTGTCTGAGAAACCGCATATATATATATAGTATTTCTTTCCCATTGCCCCTTATGGATATTCAATGAGAATAATGAACCAATACAGATTAATTGTTCTTACTAATGAAAGAAACATCTTTCAGGGAGAATCCTGCATCCTCCTACTACACCTGGTTTTCTATTCTGTGTACATGCAAATCCTCACTGGAGACATTCAACATATTTCTGCTGACTTCAAACATCTAATCAGCACTATATCCACCTCTCTGAGGTTAGATCGCAGTGTCAGAGAAATAATCTTCCAGTGTTGGAAAATAACAAGATGGCAGATACAGTAAGTCCTCTATTAAGTAGATAAAATCATAAAGCAGACGGCACGCCGGATAAAAGAACATCGTTTATTGCAACAGGTCACAGACCAACATCACCTGACGCGTTTCGGGAGGAACTCATAGGCTTACGCATTCTCAAATGTCACTTCCTTAAGTAGGCCGTACAGCAGCGAATTACATAAATAAGCAATGTCTGTGGATAAATCCCCAAATATAAAACACAATTTATTAGTACTCATTAAAAATGGATATAAACTGTTAAAACCAAATACAAAATCTCAAAATAATGTGAGAGAAGTGCCTGTGATAAGCCTTAGTAACTCAACAATTATTCTGAAATATATAGGAGAAACATGCTGGGCACATACTAAGAGATGTTAAAGTATGGGGTAAAAAATACAAAATTTAACAATTGCAAGTTGATATGATTGTATGATGTCTATTCATATGCATTGATGTAAATGTGTAGTGTCCTATCATATACATTAGTACAAATATGCAATATCATGTCTAGTATTGAGGCCCTTTGGTATTCTGGTATCAAGTTCTAAGATCCAGAATGCCTCCCTTAAGTTCAGGGGGCGCTAAATGTCGCCTCTTCTCAAGGGGATTTTTACCTGCTCTATAACCTTTACCCCAAGATCTTGGACTCTCTAGGGGAGCATAATGAAAAGTGTTTAACTATAGGTGATTTTTCATCTCTCTTTTCAATGGCCCTAATATGTTCTCTTATTCTGTCTTTCACACACCGAATAGAATGGTCAACATATTGTTTCATGCAGCATTTACACTCCAAAAGGTAAACTATCAAATTACAATTGTAGAAGCCTTTGTTTTTTTTACTTGATTTAAGTCAAACCTGTAACGTTTGATAAAAAACCTTTTAGTAGGGTCCTCTACCCAAAAATTGTTTCATTTGCATAGTGAAAATGTCAGCCTAAGCAGCTTTCCAATATACTGCATATTAATTATACATTTTCAATCATTTTAAAGTGGTTCTAAAAGTAATCGCTGTATAAAATGGTTTCTATATGGCTGTGGGTGGATGACTTACAGACACCAATAGGATAGGGTTCAGAGATCACTAGAAAATTCAGGGACACATCTAGAAAACCTGGCTAGAAGGGCTGCACTCTAGTAACATGCATTGCATATGTAATGAGCAGCAAGGCAGAAAAGTTTAATCTGGGAAACAGCAGTAGTAGTGGGGGGTGCAACCAAGCAGTTGTTCTGATAGGAGTGGAGAAGTCTGCCAAGAATGAATGGAGACACAAGAAAATAAATATGCAGAATGTATTTTGGCAATATTGCATAATAAAAAGTGATAGGTCACAAAAGTGGTGTTAATGTGGACAGAGAAGGAGAGGGAAGTATCAAAGTCTACCCATAGTCAACAGAGTAAGACCGGGTTTAGGTGGAAAGAGGTGGAAGATCAAGGAAAATAAACCAGACCAAGTACAGAGCTTTCTGGCACCCTGACATAAAGTGGAACTAGTGTTGATGATTGGTTAGCTGAAGAGAGGGAAAAAGATTGGTTAGAAAGGTAAGAATAGAGCCAGGGTGCAGCCTCATTATGAATACCAAGTGAGGGCAGAATTTTTGGCTAATCCAATTGTTTGGTCCTAGGTTTGGGTGTAGCTGAGGTGCAGTGGTGGGTCCAAGGCCCACCGGGGCTTCTGACACAGGGGGCCCCACCCCTGTCCAGGGCCCCCCTTCCCCAGCCACAACCCCCCTCTGGGGGACAGCATGGGCAGCAAAAGGGTGCATGCCTGCGTTGGTGGGCCCACCGGGATTTTACCCAGTGTCCCGCTGGCCCAGTCTGACCCTGGTTGGGTGAGCCTATGAGAGGGCCCCATAGATGGGCAGATAAGCTATTGACTTGGTTTGAAGGGCTCCAATTGGCAACTTAAATCTGCCTGCATATGGCCACCTTTAGGGTGATACAATTGATCAGCACACACTCAAACCTTTTTCAGCTTTCAAAAAGACTGGTGCTCGTGTAAAGTTGTGCACTCCAACTAACTTAAATGCTTGATAAGTGAAGTCACAGCACCATCCATATATTAGTATTTAAAAAGCCTTTCTTGGTATCTTGGCTCAGCTCTTAGACAAGGAGCAACGTTTCAGGCATGACACAGCCTTGAGTTGAATAAAGGTGTAAGGTCAAGAGAAAATGTGAGTGGAGATGACAAAAAACTTGAGACTTTGGAGGCAGTTACAGATGGAAAGAAGGAGGCTTATGATGAAGGACATCATTTTTTTAGTAAGGATGTAAGCTGCTTAATATGTAAAAATTATTCTTATTTTAGTTAGGTGATATAATCCTTCCATAGCAGGGTGACTCTTAAACTCCCAGCATTGACCAGTACTACACCAAGTGCACAGATGTAAGCAGAACCTTTGATAATGAGCTGAAAAGAATGCTTGGATATTTTTCACTCCCTACATTGGAAGACAATGAAGCAGAACTGTCAAGAATAGTCTTGAGTCTTTGGAGACAGTAAATATAATTATCTCACTGCTATTTAGCTCTTGTTCATATTCCATGATTAAAAATACAATATATTGCCATTTCCTCCCGTTGTTTAATAAATCTAGCCCACAGAGGCTAAAGGAACCCGTTTGTTTTCTACTTATAATAATCTATTAGAAGCACAAGTACTAGCTAATCCTAATGCATCCAATTTACAAGCATTAACCATTAGTTCTGATTTTGGCCCTCAGCCTAATGTATAATTGATGCATGCTACGTTTGCAGAGGCTTGAAATGCTGGATTGACATTTGCAAAAAGGCAGAGCGTTGGCTATTTCCGAAAATGAAGTTCTGTGTATAAAGTAGCAGCGAGGGTCACCCATGTATGCGGGAGAGTAAATGCTTCTTTTTGGAATATACATATGTAAGAAAGAAATGGCTCCATCCTAGAGCCTATTATAGCAATGATTGAAATCAAGCAACACAGACAGCATTCATTGAAACTGCACAGACACATTGGCTTTTTATGCTCATATTTTGCTATGATTAAAGGATAGTGTATTGTGTTTGCTACGTGAAAACACAAACCAGAGATAAATTTAGCTTGCCTTGTTGCAAAAGTTCCAGACATACCGTATATACTCGAGTATAAGCCGTCCCGAGTATAAGCCGAGGTACCTAATTTTACCTCCAAAAACTGGGAAAGCTTATTGACTCGAGCATAAGCCGAGGGTGAGAAATGCAGCAGCTTCTGGTAAGTTTCAAGCAAAAAATTGAGGGTTTCTGCTCCCATTGGAGGTGGCGGCATCTCGTTTTTGGATGCCGGCGACCATTATTGGATGCCGGCGAATGTTCTTGGAGACTATTCTTGGATGCCGGTGACTATTCTTAGACGCCTGAGTACTACTCTGAGTTACCAACCGCAACACCTCTACAAAGATCAATACAGGCCCCATAAATGACCAGGCAGAAAGTTTCTGTAGCAGAGAAAAGTATGACCTCTGGTCATCAAATGATCCAATCACCTTGGTGACACAAGTGAAGACACACAAACAATTGCAAAAATTTAGATTTAATTTGAATTCCAAAAATTTAAAATAGCTTTTCAAAATCATGTAAAGTAAAAGGCAAACTGAACATAAAGAAGCCTCATATACAGAGACACATAAATTAAACAGTTTATATTGCAGACAAGCCGGTTGTTGTGTATAGATTACATATGTACAGTTTTCTTTTGTAAACAAGGCATTTGTACATTTTATCTTTTTACATTTACAAAAAAGCTGATCACTACCATAGGATACAATAATCCAAAAAGGACATAAAGGATTTTGCTTCTTGTTTTTTTTTTTTTATAATTATTTCTGTATTTTGTACCTGTACAAATTCTCTTCATAAAAATAAATCTCTGTACAAAATAGTCTTTAAGTATTCTCTATTTGTCCTTTTTTTTATGAGTGGCAGGGGGTTTAGGGGATCAGGGGTCCAGTGACAAAGCAATGAGCCACTTGAGCGAGTTCTCTTTCCATTTCTGACAGGAGAAGTTGGGAGAGTCCAAGGAGAGAGCGAGATGAAGCTGAGTACTGAGAAAAAAATCACCCCTGTCCTTCCACAACGAGTTATGTCGTTCAGCGAAGAGGTTAAGCACCAATCATTATAATGTTTCATTGTGTTCACATTGGGGGTAAGTAGCTGCCGTCAGCGTCCCACTGGAAGGAGCCTGGCATATCAGTCATACAGTAGGTACAAGCAGTTATAATTTTTAGATTGCTTTTTCATAAAGGTGTACAACCCCCCCACCCACATCTTATTATTGATTTTACATGATAAGAAAAGCACACTTGAGGCCTTGTTCCAAACTGCCTTTTCCCTTGACTGCAACTGCACTGACATGGCAAACTGGATTGCTTGGAACTGTGCACCCCAAACCACCATTGGCTTTTAGTGAAGCTGTGAGGGTGTCATTCCATCCAACCCAGTCTCAAGTCACACCAGAGCTGCAGCCGTACAATCTTGAAAGACACAATGTAAAAAGTGAACAGAGTGTTTTTATGCTATATGTAAGACTAGAGTTAAGATAACATGGCAGTCAACATTTTTGGCACTGGTATATAGTGAGAACAAGGGTTATTTATATGTTGGCTCTACCCTAAAAGAAGAAGGAAAGCTACAGAGGCAGTTTATTGCCAATAGATTAGTGCAGGCTAGAACACTATATTTAGTCTGTAGAATGCTTTACCATAACTGAGTAAACAGCTCTAGAAGTTCTCTCCACCATATTAGCTTGGTGTGATGTAACTTGCTGCCTGAGTCTCTCCCTGTTGGCTCATAGCTCTGGGCTCAGATTACTACTGTGAGAGGAGGAGGGAGGGAGAGAGGAGCAAACTGAGCATGCTCAAGCCCGTGCCCTGGAGGTTTAAGCTGAAAACAGGAAGTCTGATACAGAAGCCCATGTATACACAATAGAAGGAAAGAAATGTGGTGTTTCTTTTGACAGAGGACACAGAGCAGCATTACTTTGAGGTTTTACTGGTGTATTTATATAGACCTTTCTGATAAAGCTTACTTAGTTTTAACCTTTCCTTCTCCTTTAAGCTCTGATTGGCACTGTACTATTGGAAATGCCAAAACTGGGCACAGATATTTAGTATTTAATAAGATTTAATAAGATTCTACTATGTGCTATCTGAGTTCCCATACAAATGCCAATTAATTAATGACCCCGACAGTCTCTTTAATTATTGTCGGCTATTTGCGTCCAACTGAATTTAATTACTTCACGCTCAGGGTGCACCAAGACGTGTTAAATGATTAGAACATAAACTGTGCCATTCATTGAGCATGTCGTAATATTTACATTCTTTTGCTTTCCCTGACATAGTTGGAAGAAAAGTGCAATTAAAATGCTTTCCCCAAATCTGCAGAAATACAGATGATATAAGGATACTCTGTTATAAACCATCATATCTAATAGAATCTACTGTATTCTAAACAATTTATGTAAAGTATAACTCTGTCTATATGGATATTACATACAATTTCACATAAGAGTACATTAAGGAGCAGCAATTTTAACGAGAGAAGAAAAAAACACATTGCATAAGATGTTGATTGCATGGAAACTAAAGGTTCTCTTTTTTGTCAAAAGCATTTATTACAGGGAGGGGATCCGTTATCCAGAAAGCTCCAAATTACGGAAGGGCAGTTTCCCATGGACTCTATTTTAATCAGATTAAAATTAAGCCTTATTAGAGGCAAAACAATGCTATTGGGTTTATTTAATGTCTACATGGTTTTTAAGGAAATTTTAGACTATGGAGACAAAGGTGATCCAAATTATGGAAAATTATACCTGGAAAACCCCAGATCCTGAGAATTCTGGATAATAGGTCCCATACCTTTATAACTAATGTGGTGCTAACATTTTACTTTCACTGCTCCCCATCCTGTTTGCTCAAATTACTGCAACTATGGATGCATACAACTTCAGCCAATTAAAAACCTGAATGATTATGCCTGCTAACCAGCCTCTCACCTGGCTTCATAGGTTCAACAAACTGTGACATACTGTACATTCCATTTATTAGTCTTATGTTTGTTAAATTGTATGGCAAATAAGGATTACAGAGAGAGGGCAAACATGAAGAAATATATAAAAAGGAAAGACTTTATGGGAAACATTCAATTAAAATCGATATATTTTTTCAAATGGATACTATTTTTCTGAACCCTAGCTCTGTGCTTAAAGACTTTTCTGTGCATCTAAAAATGTTTCTCTAGAAATATTATACCCCTTTCACTGAGATGGCCAACTCTTAGGGGGTTATTTATTGAAGTTCGGATGCCAAAAACTCGAAAAACTCTATTTTTTTAAATTATAAAATCTGAATTTTTAGTGGAAAAAAAATGCCAATTTTGTTGAGATTTATGAAACCCCGAGGATGGAATATAAGTCAATGGGAGAGGTCCCTATCCTAAATTGAAGTTTCTGTAGTCTGCACTGGAATTAACCCGAACATCCAACTATTTTGGACTTTTTGGGGTAAAAATCCAAAAATAAGAGCGATTTTGGAAAAAAACGAATTCGGATTTTCGCTCGATTTTTTCACGTTTGTCCCTGATCCGATTAAATTGTGATTTTTTTAATAATAAATAAGATACAATTGTGGATTCTAGTTTCGTGTCACTTTTTTTGATGAAAATAATCAGATAAATTCAACTTTGATAAAAAAAAGGCCCTTAGTTTCAATTGAGAGAGATTTAACTTTGCACTTGGACTTGTGCAGAAAGAAATGGGGACAGGCTAGTTGAAAAGTGGAACAGGTTGTGTGAAAATTTGGCTCATTAACTTTCCAGAAGAACATTTTTCACCTTTTATATAAATCTTACCTATAACTTTGAGCTGGTCAAACAAGGCAAAATATCTTGTCGGTATCAAAAAAATAAAAAATTATGAAAAATAAATATTTAAGCTTTGTTAAACTGGCCAAACAGAACTGTATCTGTCAAGAACAAATTACATTTATGTGGCCAATACAGGTAGAAAACACAATTCAATACATACAAAAGGGCATATTTATTAAAGAGGTGCTGAATTGCACAAGTGCAGGCGCCTTTAGCAATTAATTTATTGTAATAAGTCCGCTACAGTTCACAAAAAGATAGCAAGGTTCTGATTGGTTACTATTGTCAACTACACTTTTGCACCTTTAGTAGTAAAGAAGCCCTAATGTGTGCTATGTTAACATATGCCAAAATGACTGCTACTTAGATACTTTGGTAGCAAACCTCTCGTGGGTTAGTGGTTTGGGGAATGATTTTTCGATATGCTGTGACTGATTGCATTTGAAAACTGTTAACATTTTGGTTCACATTAGCAGTACTGCATTGTAAGGCATGTACTAGAATAGCATGAAGCAAAATGTAAGTTACAGACTGAGAGATTATTGCCCAAAGATGCTAAAGTTCTCTGGCTCGTATCCATGAAAAGGACTAATACCGTTAGGGCAAAAAAGTGTTCTCTTTTGAAGACACTGACCATAGCAGCTCTGTGGTGGTTTTTATTGAATCGGTTAGGGCCTACTGAGAAAAATAATTCATGAAAAATTATGAGAGCAATAAAAATCCAACCTCACTATCAATCTTCTTTCTGATGGCCAAGGTCACTGACTTTAGCAGTCATCAGAGGATGATTTGTATGCACGCTGTTGCACTTGTCATCCCAATGCCTCTTTAAAACACAAATGTGTAAGCAATGCAGTTCTTGCATGCCCATAGGTAAAATCCTAACATACACTGTCCGTCAGTCTGTCTCTGTGTTCCTTCACAATACATGAGAGGATAATGTGCCGTATATGTGTGTGTGTATATTTCTATTTGCTGTACCTCTTGCCTTCAACTGCATTCATTTAGAAATTTAATAGGAATTATACCTATATCAGCAAGTTGCCTTTTTGTTCTCATGCTAGCCTAAAAATCCATGGTACCACCAACTCACTCTTTTTAAATAGATAATTGGTAAATGGGACTATGAGCCATTTAGTAGTGTGGGACTAAATCTATAGAATCCTGCAATGCATTTCTTACTCCACATTTATTAACTTCCAGTCTACATATTTCAGTTTTCTGGCGCAACAAGCCCAGGTCATTCATGAATGACATGCTTCCGTTTCATAGAGGACAAATGTTCCTCCTGGATCTGAGGGCAGCTGATAGAATTGCACCTGCTGTCAGTGAGAAACATTATATTTTGTATCTCTCCTTTAGGTGCTTGCAGAATGAAAACTCGCATACCAATCTTGGGTGTAGGGTGTAAGGCTGCACTCCCCCATCACACCGACGCGACACAGTCTTTTATGTGCTGCAGGGATCGGGTGGAGAAGCATGGAGGAAAAGCACTTTTTGGAATTTGTTCTTTGAAGAATAAAAATATTTATATTTATATATCTATATATATATATATTTCTCATATTCACTTCCTCCCAACTTTGCATGTATACGAGGTCAGTATAAAAGCACTTGTACTGTGTCCATAGAGGATGAGGTCCTCAGAGTTGGTATCTCTGGTGAGAGATGACCAGTTGCCAAGGCTACATTAGACTCTGGCAGACTGAGGCAGCTGGTAGTTGCCAGTCCACTGTTGACCTTGCCATTTTCTGGGACCCCGGGATCTTCTACTGTTTTCTCCTGAACCCAAAAGCCGGGCACACTTTGGATGGTGTGGGATAATGTGGTGGCAAGAAGGGGCACTGGTGTTGTCAGCTGCCCAGTGAAGGTGTGCAGGGCGAGGGAAGGACAGAACAGAGACTCCAAGTAGACCCAGTTCACTGTAATAAAATATTCAAATATATATGTATTTCATTATCAAAATAGAAATGTATATAAGATATGTAATGCATGCAATGCCTTTTACATGTATGTAATGCAACAGATTCCACTAGTTCAATAAAAAAAAAAAAACGCCCAACACATATTTTGCTACAACAGGCCAGGCCAACAATTAACTAGCACTGCAGTATACAAGTTAGGAAGGGTCCGATATCCCTGCACATAAGCATGTGAGACATATTGATATAATTGTATATCTATAGAAATAAGTCAAATCAACTGGACTTGCTGTGTTTTTCTTGAAGACGTTTCACCAGTGATCCAACTGGTTTCTCAATTCAGAATAACTTGTACATAGGATCCGGCTTCGCTATATATCAACTGGAATGTTGCTCCAATCAGCATAATCTGTTTATCATAATCCACAATGATGTCATTAAATTAGGTGTTGATTGTATTAGCAAGATTGGAGCTTTGATGTGTTATTAACCTTCCAGGGAGAGGTTCCAAAACAGCATTGTACGTGGCAGACAATAGATGTCGCACCCCCGCCTCTATTCAAACTTGGTTTTTCAGTTTTTACATATATGGCTTTTTTAACACCTCTTTTGAACCAGTCACTCTCCCGGTCTAGAATCTGGACTTGGCAGTCTTCAAATGTGTCTCCTTTTTCTTTTAGATGTAGGTACACGGCTGAATTCTGACCAGAGGAGCTGGCTCTTCTGTGCTGCGCCATAAGCTGGTGTAACTGTTGTTTGGTTTCCCCCACATATAAATCAGAGCACTCCTCACTGCACTGCATATACAATATTACTCTTCTTGTGCTTTGGGATTGGGTCCTTTGGGTGAACTAGTTGCTGCCTCAGTGTGTTGCTGGGTTTAAAGCAGATAGGGATGTGGTGTTTATTACAAATCTTTCTAAGTTTTTCTGACACCCCAGCTACATATGGGAGGACTAAGTTCTTTCTCCTGTCCTGTTTTCCACCTTCACCGGTAGTCTTGGGGTTATTGCATCTTTTTCTACTGGTTTTCACAAAAGCCCAATCTGGATACCCACACGTCTTCAGGGCCCCTCTGAGATGTTCCATCTCTTTCAACTTAGCCTCTGTGCTGGTGGGGATCTTGCCTGTTCTGTGATGTAGAGTTTTGATAACCCCCAGTTTTTGATCTAGTGGCTGGTCGGAGTCAAACAGCAGGTACTGGTATGTGTGGGTAGGTTTCCTGTTGACCTCTATTTCCAGCTTTCCACCATCTCTGACTATAAACCAAACAGTCCAAGAAAGCAGTTGAATGACTGGTGAAATGTCTTCAAGAAAAACACAGCAAGTCCAGTTGATTTGACTTATTTCTATAGATATACCATGACCTGGATGAATGAGAACTTTCATAAAAATATTGATATCATTGCATTATTATACGTTGTCTTTTCCTTTTTCCTTCTGTTCAGTATATAGTATAATTTCTGATCCATCTGTGTTCATCTTTAATTGTGACTATATGTTCATAATGTACCATGTAGGGATGTAGCGAACGTCGGAAAAAAAGTTCGCGAACATATTCGCGAACTTGCGCAAAAATGCGAGCGGTTCGCGAACCCCATAGACTTCAATGGGAAGGCGAACTTTAACATCTAAAAAAGACATTTCTGGCCAGAAAAATGATTTTAAAGTTGTTTAAAGGGTGCAACGACCTGGACAGTGGCATGCCAGAGGGGGATCAAGGGCAAAAATGTATCTGAAAAATCTGCCTGTGTGTGCTTGGAAGAGATAGTGTAGGGGGAGAGCTGTTAGTGATTTCAGGGACAG
The DNA here is from genome assembly GCF_017654675.1 of Xenopus laevis. Lineage (NCBI taxonomy): Eukaryota > Metazoa > Chordata > Amphibia > Anura > Pipidae > Xenopus > Xenopus laevis. The sequence continues at coordinate 79,621,960 of NC_054374.1, forward strand.
ATGATAGTAAGTTTGTTGGCTAGTAATCTGCTTGATACTGCTCTGTATTGGAGGGACAGAAGTCTGCAGGGATTTGAGGGACATTTTAGCTTAGGTAGCTTTGCTGGCTAGTAATCTACTGTTCTCTTTAAACAACTGCCATACGTTGACCTTGTAGGCATTGTTTGCCCAGTTTTTTTGGACGCAGCCACTGAAGCACAGTTGCCACAAAAAATATGCCATATAAATGCTGAAAATAGTCATTTTTCGCCATACGTTGACCTTGTAGACATTGTTTGCCCAGTTTTTTTGGTTGCAGCCACTGAAGCACAGTTGCCAGAAAAAATATGCCATATAAATGCTGAAAATAGTCATTTTTTGCCATACGTTGACCTTGTAGGCATTGTTTGCCCAGTTTTTTTGGTCGCAGCCACTGAAGCACAGTTGCCAGAAAAAATATGCCATATAAATGCTGAAAATAGTAATTTTTCGCCATACGTTGACCTTGTAGACATTGTTTGCCCAGTTTTTTTGGTTGCAGCCACTGAAGCACAGTTGCCAGAAAAAATATGCCATATAAATGCTGAAAATAGTCATTTTTTGCCATACGTTGACCTTGTAGGCATTGTTTGCCAAGTTTTTTTGGTCGCAGCCACTGAAGCACAGTTGCCAGAAAAAATATGCCATATAAATGCTGAAAATAGTAATTTTTTGCCATATACGTTGAGTCAACGTATGGCAAAAAATGACTATTTTCAGCATTTATATGGCATATTTTTTCTGGCCTCTGTGCTTCAGTGGCTGCGGCCAAAAAACTGGGCAAACAATGCCTAAAAGGTCAACTTATACACTACTACAGCGATGGATACGGATTACGTAAAATATATTATGGCTGCTTGAAAAAAGTCACTCCGGTGTTTTTTCTGGAGACGGTAATATTATGGATATTTAGACAGAATGTGAACAAGGTCACACAGCTAGATGGCAGTTGGTTGAATAACACACTGGGCAAAAAATGCCTACAGGGCAAATAATGCCTAAAAGGTCAACTTATACACTACTACAGCGGTAGTAAAATAAAAAAAAGTAAAATAAAAAAAAAATGAATATTAAAAAAAAAAAATTAAAGTTGGTGCTGCTGAACTACTAGGAGCAGCAGATTAGCACACCAGTCCCACTCCCCAACACTGCTAGACTAATAGCACTGGGCTCTTATAGTAGTAGTAGTAGTAGTAGTAAAACAACAAAAAAATAAATAAAAGCAGTCCTTACAAGGACTACTGTTATTGCAGCAGTCAGCAGATGAGATCAGAAGCAGGACAGCTGCCCACTGCAGCTACATACAGAGCACTGCAGTAGAAGGTAGATTACTAGCCAGCAAAGCTACCTAAGCTTAAATGTCCCTCAAACCCCTGCAGACTTCTGTCCCTCCAATAACAGAGCAGTATCAAAACGATTACTAGCCAGCAAACTTTCAACTGTCCCTGAAATCACTAACAGGCAGCAGCTCTCTCCCTACACTATCTCTTCAGCACACACAGGCAGAGTGAAAAAACGCTGCAGGGCTTCGGTTTTTATAGGGAAGGGGAGTGGTCCAGGGGAGAGCTTCCTGATTGGCTGCCATGTACCTGCTGGTCTGGGGTGAGAGGGCAAAAAAAAGCGCCAACAATGGCGAACCCAAAATGGCGAACGTCGCGCGACGTTCGCGAACTTCCGGCGAGCGCGAACACCCGATGTTCGCGCGAACAAGTTCGCCGGCGAACAGTTCGCGCCATCTCTAGTACCATGGTTAGTGATGAGTGCATTTTTTAGCCCTGTATAGTTTTCTATATATAAATAGAATTTCTGAGTTTGCTGGGGAAAGGTTTTGCAGAATCGTGCCAAAAATTTGTCATGCGGTAAGTTTCACATGTGACAAAAATTTTGCTCAGAAGACAAAAATGTTGCCCATAGGCTCTAATGCATTTTGCTACAAGACAGTTGGAGCGACAAAAATGTCACCCATAGACTTTAATGGGTTTAGCGAATTCTTCTGGCAAACAGGACAGATTCACTCATCACTATCCATGGTTACAGAAACATGAAAAATAATAAAAACAACATAACAAATGCTTTAAAAGGAAAAAAAAAATCTTTGGTTGCAAAGCAGATCCAAAGTTAATCAGGGCCCTCTAAAGTTATAAAGCATTTTCCAGTGCTTTTCCTTCAATAAGTTTATAACTCAATATAACATAGAATTCAGTTCATACCTGCTGAGAGGCAAGTGCTATACTGCAGTGCACACTGTGCTGACCGTGAATTCCGTCTCATTGGCTACAATTTCTGTTGGCTGCACATTCCTTTCATACATGGGATTCTCAAAAGTGGCCCGACCATTTGTGTTTTCATGACCAGCAAAGCCATTGAATGGTACCTTAGGTCTTCTTTTGGGAGAATTAAAAACGGAGTTATTCATGTTAGATTGGATGGATCACATAAAAATACTTTGGTTAAGCGCTATAGTGCTGACAGACTTTATAAGAGTGACTGAGGCAGGCTATTTCAAATAATAAAAATGAAAATGTGTTTATGGCTTAATGGTAGCACTGTAGATATGTCATCAAGGTATTTTAATTATTTTAACACACATATGTTTTAAGAACATTTTTACATTAAAATAGCCATAATGACAAATCCCGAGAAAAGCAGCTTTGTTTTAGTTTGCCATTGTGTTACTTTTCTGTTTCAACATCTGTTTCTTGGATTGTCTTTCTAATTTAACACCACCAAATGTGGGCCACATTATCATAATTATGACTTAAACACTTTTTCTTAATTTCCTGGTAATTCCCCACAGTCTCTGGGTTTATGGCACAGTTCACCCCATGCATATCATTTTTGGTTAGACTCATTAGATCACTCTTCTCATGAACAATTCAAGCCAGTGGGAGTCTTACCTGTGTTTGTAGAGATAAAGTACAAAACCAGCAATGATCAAGGCTATGAAAGGCACAAGGATAGCAGCTGCCACTGAACTGCTATTGGATGGAAAGTGTCCTATTGTGTCTGGATCATTTCCCAAGAGTCTTAGATCTGCAAGTTGGAAAGAACAGGATTAGTGTATAATGAGCATCTGACCTATATTTAGTTTTGGGAGTAAAGCAAATAAGGTTTGACTGGAGCTTACATTAGTAGCCAAGCATGGAGCAAATTAAGGTTTTTGGATGACCTTTAAAAATCTTAGACAGTAGTCATATAGGTATTTAATTTTAATAAAAATCCTGTCTGGATTCTAGGGCCAGTAGCTCTCTCATCCAGAAGTTGGACTGACTGCATTGTATCATATTATGTTATATCCACCTTGTTAATGGTAAAATAAAGGTTTCCTTCAGCACTAGCTATTTTGTTAGCTGTGCTTTGACTTTATTTTAAATATTTATATGAAATACACAGATGCATTGGTAGCCCCAGTTTTATATAGGGCCCACGTATCAAAATATACCCAAGTGAGCATATATATCAGCTGACTAGCATTAACCAAAGCCAATTTCCTAGTAACCTTGTAAATGACCATGGGGTCAACAGATGAAATTTAGACCAATGAGAAAACATTTCTCCTATTGTAAATACATACATAAAGCAACGTATTTCATTGTTAAGCAATGAAGTGCAGAGTGAATGATCATTTTAATACCATGACATGCTGAGAATTAAATTAACCTGCAGGGAGGTACTATTAAATGCACCGTGGTGTTATTAATTTGATTAGGATTCTATAACAAGCTGCAAAATATACAGAATACACAGCTGTATTGGGTCTTGGGTATTGGGTTTCTGTTACGGCATAAAAGAACTTAATTATGTCCTGGAAAGAACATTTCAATTTATTATTTTCAACACAGGGATTTTAAAATATAAGAATAATACAGCAACTAAATCATTGCATAGTAGAGCTGCTGCTAAATTCCAGAGCTCTATGATCTTTTCTATCTCCATGATTAGAATGTTGATGGACTATGGCATACAATTGAATGTTCTTCTCATGTGGCACATGAGATGATTCATGGAGTATGGAATACTGGGAGTTTGGTTCAGTAGTTGGTGGAGATCAGGGAGAAGGTGTGGATCATTGTTCATAGAATGCAGATGATGGTGCGTTTTACCTAGCCGCTGTAACCCAAATTGCCCAAATCCTTTCCCACGCACAAAGCCTTGATACACATATGTTCCACCAGGGGACTCAGAGGACACCTTTAAAGACAATAAAACTGGTGTTGGAAGTAATATTGCAAGCATGTTGACAAAAAAAAGTTAAGCCTAAACAGAAAAACTGTATGTCTAGCAGTAATTTTATTTTATAGGTGACATATTCTCTGTTTTAAAATATAACATTGGATATTCCTTAGAATTCTATCTAGGAAAACCTTTATATAGTCACAGATCTGCTCTATAACTGTAAATATAGGGCATGTACATTGATTAAAAACGCCAAGGAAAAACTTAATTTGATTGCGAAGGTTGTAAAACTGCAGTATTAAACATATTTTTATGTGTTCCAGATGTAATATCCACTTTTGTTTTTTTATGATTTTTTTTTTCAAAAAGGGAAATAATGTTTTGCCCCAGAAATGAATATTAGGAAATGGTCACTGACTACAAAAAAAGTAAATAAAGGCAAGAGTACAAAACATGGTAATGGGCACGACACCTGCAACAAACACTCAGGAAATCAAGTAATTAATCTTACATCAACATTTAGTTCTGTCTAGGATAGTCACTTTCTGAATCTGTGTATATAGACATGGATAACATGTGTGTTTAGGATTTATATTCTACCAGGGTACTTTAAGATGTTCATCAAGTATTTCTGTCTCTTAGATTCCAGGATAAACCAACTGTTGGAACTTACATGGCCATCCAGTGCCCAACTGTCTTTCTTGAACTTGTCCATAAAAATATCAGCTGGTCCGCGAACCTGATGCGCTTGGAGAAGCAAATGAAAATCTTCTTTCTTGTAAATACCTGCAATTAAGAAAGTGAATTTAAGAGACACCATACGGAATGTGTTTAATAAAAAAGATTTTTATTTAAGCATGCCTAAAATACCTCTGTGACTTCCATAAAGTATGTAGCTCAACAGCACCACCACAAAACATGATGTTACATAGGACAATAGAAAGAGTATCTTGCTTCAAAACTATTCAAAAAGCTTGTTACTGTTACTCCATGGCACTCATAGCCCATATTGACACTACCTAAAATCCTAATGGCAGCTCAATATATATATATATATATGAACAAATTTCTTAAACATGGCTACTAAAAAGGATGTAAACATGATACAACACAATATAATTGTTTGCAATCAATGAGGATTTATGTTAATATCAAGTTTAAACAGGACACTATAGGAAATTACATTCTGATATTTCAGTTCTCAGAAAAGGGTCCAATTCAATTGAAGGTCAAGTGATTTCAAACTTGAAAACAAATATTTATGACATAAAAAAATCTTTTAATATTACTCTACTTTAGCAGTGGCTAAACAGCATCACTCCAGGATTTAATGAACTATAACTAGCAGTGTCTCCAAAGAAAGGTATGCCAAGGAAAGATACTGGTTGTTGAAAAGCAACCACACTGCACATAAATGCTTACCTGACACTTGCAGCTCCACTCCGCTATGATCAATCATGGTGGCGTTGACTTTACTGCTCCCAGTCTCAAAGCTGGTTACTGTGAGCATGGCAGGCTGCTTCCTTCCCTGATACTCATATGATCCTTTCCACAGGGAGTTCTTGGCAAAAACATCTACAGGAACTGCAAAGGCAGAGCAAGGTCAACACTACAAAACTCATGTCCTTATGTAAATGAAAACACTGATGGCTCCCTTGGAGACTATTCTAGCTCACAAAAGAGCATTTAGTATACTACCCATGAAGACTGTTATCCTTTCATTACAAAATGCATCCTTACATTCTTTTTCTTAAACCCTTAAAAAGAGTGTATATGGCACATCCAGTTATATTGAAACAGTGAAGCAGACAAAAGAGCAATTTAACACTGCCTTATATTGTAAGCAAAGCCTTTAGCCATCATTCATAAAAATGGTCCTTACCAGATATTTTTGGGATGGGAGGCTCTTTAGCTGGAAATATTGGTCTGCCACTGGGTCTGATATCAGCTAAATCGGAAAGGGTGAAAATATGTTAAGCATTGTCACGGTACAGTGTATTTTTATAACCCTGTAATCATCAATAAATCCACTCAATAAAGACACATCCTCACTCATTTATAATTTCTCATTAAAACACCAATCAATAATGAATGAATGATGCAGTTAATATAACTGTAAAACTGCTAAATGCTTAAAAGGCACAGAGATACCTCCTTACCCAGACACAATGGAGGCTTTCCTGTCCAGCTTCCATCCACTCTGCATGTGCGATGCTCAGAGCCACCTGTCAGATAGAAGCCAGCCTGGCAGGAATAAATCAGTGTGTAGCCCAGGGAAGGCAAGTCAAGGGCTCCTACATTGGCATGAGAGGGAGTCTCTGGCTGTCGACAGTGGTGAGCTATGCAATAGAAACAAATATTGAAATTAGAAATGGTTATAAGGATTCTTTTCAAGAAGTCTCATGACTACCGTATAAGGCTCTCGTCTAAGACCAAGATTTAAGCCTTTGATGCCAATTTATTTTGCTGCGACCCACTATTTGAGATACCTGCTTTGTCCAAAATGCCTCTCTCCTTTTCATCTCTTTTTTTTCACTTTACCTCCTTTCTAGCCCTTCTAGCAGCTCACTACCCCCTCCTTCAATTACAAGTAATCTCTACTTCATCACACCCATAGCCAATTATCCTACCTATAACCCTCTACTAACATACTAATTATATTGATATTACCTGGGTTTTCCTTTGGCTACTATCAAAGCTTGATATGTATACTTTGATTTGTTATGTCTGATGTTTACCAGGTTAAACCCAATAAGAATTATTTGAAAAAAATGTATACCAAATGTATACCAGCAATAGACCCCCAAACTGTTCTTGGATCTGCACCAAGGGACTCTATGGCTGTTGCTGACTTACAGTTCCATATTTAATGACTTGTTATGACTAGTGGGTCATACTAGGAACTGTAGAGCAAATGCAGGTGACAGATTGATTAGTTTGTACACACTGATCAAGTTCTGAAATCCCAAGAAAGTTTATCACTTAAGGGGTTATTTATTTAAGTCCGAATGCCAAAAAAATTGATTTTTTTTTAACTATAAAATTTGAATTTTTAGTGGAAAAAAACCCCTAAAATTTTTCAAGATTTATTATAGGAGGATAGAAAAAATCTGAATCCTAAAATCCGGCATCTCAGATCTACTGAGATTGTATATCAGTCAATGGGAGATGTCCCTATCCTATTTGGAAGTCTGCGCTGGAATTGGCCTGGAAGTCTGACTATTTTGGACATTTTTGGGCAAAAAATTTTTGCATTTCTGGAAAAAATCTGAAAAAAATCATACAATTTGAATTTTCACTCTATTTTTTATTTGTTTGTCACCGATCCGATTAAATCTTGCTTTTTTAATAATAAATAAGGTCCAATTGTAGATTCTAGTTTGGTCTGACTTTTTTCATTAAAATAATCTGAAAATTTTGGACTTTGATGAATAAGGCCCTTAGTGTGGAGAAGAGACTTTGCAGATACCAAGAACAGTCTGAGCTGACAGTGAGAAGACAGACAAGAATATTGCCTTTTATTTTAGTCAGTAGGAACTTTTTAACCTTTGTGAGTAATTGTTATGACCTTCGATTGTGGATTTGTTTATTACAGTGGCAGGATTATTGAGAGGGATTTGCATATGTCACAATATCCATGCCATTTAAGTAGCTGCAAAAGGAGGGACCTTTCTATTTGGCTTCTATCATAGGGCAGTGAGGTTGAAGGTGGCACATTTCCCAGTGAATGAAGCTTAGCCCTTACCATGGCAGTATTACAGTAATTATCACAGCTACAGTATGGGACCTGTTTTAAGAATGCTCAGGACCTAGGGCTTTCCGGAAAACAAATCTTTCTGTAATTTAGATCCTCATACCTTCTCTACTAGAAAACATGTAAACATTAAACTGTTCTGCTTCCAATAAGGATTAATTATATCTTAGTTTGGATCAAGTACAAGGTACTGTTTTATTACTATTACAGAGAAAACTGAAATAATTTTTTACAAATTTGGATTATTTGGATAAAATGGAGTGTATGAGAGACATCCTTTCTGTAATTTGGAGCTTTCTTGATAACGGGTTTTTGGATAATCAAGCCCATACCTTTATAAATTATCACAGTATTAGACAATGCAGGCGAAAAGCTAAGCACTATTCAGTGAAAAGCTATAGGCTATAATAATTATATGTGACTGAACATATCCTCTATTAAAGAATGTTGAGTTCATAGATCATAGTTCACTTGCAAAAGTTTTAAGGCTCAGTCAAATGCATTGCTCTCCATATTTATTTTCTACAGTGTAAGCTTTTCCTTCTTTTGCAGCATCACAGCATCTCCCGGCTAACGATTTTACTAATGAAGGTTTCCTTTGTATATCTTAAATAAAATGTGTTTTTTTGGTTTTGTCTTTAGTGGAACTGTTTTTAAGCTTTACATTACAATTATATTTGCAGAAAACATTAACCCTGACAAAAATTTAAACAGTGTTAATTAAAACAGGTGTGCCCAGCGTGTTGACTATGATAATAGAAGAAGCATTGGTTAGAATATTTTGAGAAGCACTGCCCTGCATCATGCACAATGTTGCAGTAGGTTTTAGGACCATAGGAGAGAGAAGTGCTTCTTGTGAGAGGGATCTGTTTGTAAGATTAGATTTGTACACGTATTGTGCTGCTGTGTTTGCCCAAAGCAATTGCAGAGTTAAGTGAACTGTCTAAGTAACAGTATCTAGCTGCAGGATTCCACTGTTTCCGCAGTGAATTAATTACATTTTATATAAATGTGTTGTTATAAAATTCCTGGCACTGAACAATTCTACTGTCTCCATCTATGTTGTCAAAATACTCCTTCAGTTTCAATTGAAATGCAGGGCCATTCCAGAGAGAACAAAACCAAATGTAACACTTGCCTTGCCACGGTAGTCTAGGCGAGAGAAGTGAAAGCCAGAGTAGCTCCCAGTATTATTATTATTATCACTATAATGATGCCCTTCCTGGAAAATTGCAAGAAAGCATAGGTACTTACGAATGCACTCTGGCTGCACTCCACTCCAGGTTAGATTGGGTAAACAGGTTCTTGTGGTAGACCCTTGCAACAGGTAGCCCTTCTGACACCTGAATAGCACTGTACTCCCAACCTATGGGAAGGAGGTGAGAGGTGTATATCTATATCAGTTGCAATAAAGCTTTAAATATTATTTTAGAAGAAGAAATCTGAACCAAATTAAAATATTTTCTGGCATTTCTGCTTTACTTTGGGTGTAGCACCATACCAGAAACAGAGCTCAGTAAGTTTTACATTACCTGGAACCCTTGTGAGGTATTCTGCATTCCAAAGGATGGGATCCCAGGGTCAGTGCATGTTGTGTGGGAGGGATCTGCATAGACAAATAATGTGAAAAGATCAAAAAGACACATGTATATGACAAAAAGCCTGGATTGTAAGGCTGAGTGTTATTTAAAACTTAATCTGACCCCATATGAAGCCCAATGATTCAACCTGTAGTCACAATGGGAATATATGAAGCAAATGCAACGGATCAAACAGAATATCTGCTGAGCAGGCACTCAAATAAGGAAATCTTCCACCAGGAAAATAAGAACAAGTGAAAACTTTATTTATGTTAAGTAGGTTTCAATGTTCATGTACTCATATGGCACCCATTACCTTGTAGGGGTGTGTGTCCATCGTCTTGATTGACTTTTAACTTTGATTTGTGTTCTTGTACTATTGTATGTAATTTGTTGATTTGAAGTGCTCCCTGATTGGTGCGCTCTCTTTTAAATACTGTATACAGAGCTCTGATTAGTTATTCTATGACTAACTGTTTGTAACACGAAATGCGTGAGGCTACTTCATTCATTTATTCATTCATTCATTCATTCATTCATGACATAAAGTCTTTACTTGTTCTTATTTGTCTGGTGGAAGATTGCTTTATTTGAGTGCCTGCTCAACAAATATTCAGTTTCCCTTTGCTGAAGGCCCAGGGCAGTGCACATGGGCCTCTTCTTTAAAGTGGTGAGTTGCTATACTTTTTGGACCATCTTTTCAGTTCATATGAAGCAAAGGCCTCATATAAATTGGCATACTGATCAGTTTATGTAGAACTCCGTTTAGATTTGGTACCTTCAGAGGGCTGTTTAATAAAGAAAATGTAATGTACCATTTTGTTGCAGATGTTTCCTTCAGAAATCATTAGGGGAAAAGACAATATGGCGACAGACACTGAAGATGGTATAGAAAAATGAATTTACTCTGCATCCCTTGGTTTAAGGTTCCTGTTTGCCTATGTTTTCAACATCCCTCTCAGGAGAAATAGGTCCATTTTTAGTTTTAATTTTTCTTCCAGTGTATAAGAGCCTTACCAATGCAGCTGGGTTGGGTTCCACTCCATGTGCCATCTGACTGGCAGAACCTACGAATGGACCCAACAAGCACAAGAGGATGGGGGCAGGAGAATGATATCGATGAACGGTAGTTGAATCCTCTGTCCACCCTACGAGCATGGGCTGGGATGCCAGGATCACCACAGAACACAGCTGCAAATAGAATAAAAGACAACACAAGTAACAACCACAGACCACTGGGACAGGAATTAATTTTCAACAAAGCTCTTGTATACACAAACATTATTCACTGTACATATTTTTTCTGACTAATAACCCACCCCTTGGTTCTGTTATTATTGATGTTCAGTGGTGTTGCTCAGTGAAAGCCGATGCAGCTATTCTGATTCTATGTTAGGGAGCCTCTTTTGCCTAGCCAGCTATGGTGGTGTTAAACTTAGATTTTGTAAATAAAAAAAGGTCTAAAAAATCAAAATCATTATTTCTGGTGAACGATCTGAAAACAACTGAACTGAAACGTGTTTGGAAGGTGAACAACCCCTTTAAAAATCTGCTATCAAAGAGAGGTACAGGTATCGGATCCGTTATCCAGAAAGCTCAGAATTACGGAAAGGCTGTCTCCCATAGCCTCCGTTTTATACAAATAAACAACATTTTTAAAAAATGACTTCCTTTTTCTCTGTAATAATAAAACAGTACCTTGTACTTGATCCCAACTGATATATTATGAATCGTTATAAGAAGCAAACCAGCTTATTGGGGTTATTTAATGTTTACATTATTTTCTTGTAGACTTAAAGGACCAGTAACATCAAAAAAAAAATTTAAAAAAAATTCGTTAGAATACAACAAAAAAAACCACCAAGACAAATTAAAATTTCAAAATTGCAAAGCCTTTATTAAGAAATAACTTACCGAAACTCCACTTCCTGTCCTCTTCAGAAACGGCGATATGGCGACCATCCATAGTGCGGTGCTGGATTTGTCCTCCCTGGCTAGCTCCCATAGTCTACTGACAGCAGGAAGACAGTGCTGGAAAGCGGACTGCTGGATGAAGAGCTGAAGTGCCCGGTGTGTTCCCGGAACATCCTTGTGCAGAGCAGCGCGCCTCTTGGGAGATCTTGCGGGGACTCCGCCTCCTACTAACCCGGCCCTGCAGCAGCAGGCGATTCTTAGCGAGAGTGCCCCATGCGGGTGGTAGGGCACACAGACATCGCAGACATCGCTGATTGTCTCTTCATCCCCTCTGGGCACATCTATCAGCGCAGGAGAGTTACATCCCTCGGATGCTTAGCGAGAGTGCCCCAGGCGGGGGGCCCCTGGGTGCTTCACATGCAAGCGGCAGTTGTGGCAGTGACCGGGAGCTGAAGCCGGAGCGATGGAGGCGAAAGGAAGGGACAGGGGAGTGCTGATAAACCTGAGGAGATGGAGGGGAGCCCTGGTGATGAGGGATTTGAACCAAAAGGGGGAAACTGTACAATCCCAGCGGCCTCTCTCCAGAGCGGGACTAAGGAGGCTTCCGAGCAGCGGCATGATGCAGATTATTACAATCCGTGCATGAGAATGGCCGAGTGCTGCTGCCTGTGAAAAAAGTGTGCGGCTGTCGGTGTGCGCTCACTCTTGCGTCTCACACAGACACCGGCCGGCACCAGCCGCACACTGCTTCTTGTATCTGAGCGATGCAACTCTCCCGTGCTGATAGATGCGCCCAGAGGGGATGAAGAGACAATCAGTGATGTCTGTGTGCCCTGCCACCCGCCTGGGGCACTCTCGCTAAGAATCGCCTGCTGCTGTAGGGCCGGGTTAGTAGGAGGCTGAGTCCCCGTAAGATCTCCCTAGAGGCGCGCTGCTCTGCACAAGGATGTTCCGGGAACACACCGAGCACTTCAGCTCTTCGTCCGCTTTCCAGCACTGTCTTCCTTCTGTCAGTAGACTATGGGAGCTAGCCAGGGAGGACAAATCCAGCACCGCACTATGGATGGTCGCCATATTGCCGTTTCTGGAGTTTTGGTAAGTTATTTCTTAATAAAGGCTTTGCAATTTTGAAATTTTAATTTGTCTTGGTGTTTTTTTTCATTGCATTCTAACGAATTTTTTTTAATTTTTTTTTGATGTTACTGGCCCTTTAAGGTATGAAGATCCAAATTACGGAAAGATCCGTTACCTGGAAAAACCTCAGGTCCTGACCATTCTGGATAATAGGTCCCATACCTGTATTAGGGCTACGCCAATGGAAATATATATAAAGTTGTTAACGAAGCAGCACAAAATGCAATGTTTGGCACTACTTATTAAACAGGATATTGTTTTATCAAAAAAAAAGCTGTGAGTAAGAAACTGCACAGAAACCAGTGGAATAGTATTAAAGAGTGCACAGATCTATATATTTCAGTTTCCAGTTACTTTAGACATATCACTACTAGATATATTTTCCCCCATACCCATTAACATTGAATAGAATACTTTAATGCAAATTCTGGCACAACTATGGTGTGTACACTTTTATTAATGCATACCCAGTGGCTTTGCATAAAGTAATTTAGCTACAAGGGACAGGTCACCATTGCTATAAACAGTACAGTTTTATACAAGAGTATTTTAACTCTATACATTTTAATATAGACTTACATGCACATATTTATCAATATGTCCCTAAGGCTGTACATAACATTTTCAGTTGTTTTAGTTAATGACCATATTACTTTCTGGCCACTATTGGTTCTCCCTGAACAATATTTACTTTTAGGCAGGTGTAATCCACTTCTATTAATGTATAATTCATAAAATAAGCCAGCGGTCCCTAAACTGACCCAGCCTGAAAGTTAGTGAGTGTAAAATGTGTGGATGACTGCTTATTTATTGGATTCCTTGCAACAAATTACATCTGTAAGCAGATGGAATATATTCCTGTATATGGAAAATGATTATGCAGAAAGGTCTGAGAATATGGCAGTGACATTCTCCATAGCATAAATCATTTACAATCCTATCAGGTTTTTAATAGTCTTAAGGAATAGTGCTTCACATTATAGAAAGATTTTTATGTCTTCCCCCTGTCTGCGAGGGTTTCATCTGATAAAGATGTATAATCTCTGCACTGCATAAGGGCTGCGTAATTGTGTTGTAACTGTATAAATAACATATATAATAATAATAATATTTCCATATACACTTTTGCACTTACGGAAGCATTGTGGAAGCTCGCCCACCCAACTTCTGTTACTTTCACATGTAAGGACAGCTGGAAGAGAAAGTTGGTAACCTTCCTGGCAAGTGTATGTTAGACTGGAACCCCACAGGAAGTCAGACCCCACTGCTTTTCCATTGGGGATGTCAGGTGGGGATGGACAGGTGATTGCTGTAAGAGAGATAGGTAAATCAGTGCTCTCAAAGTGAGAAAGGCCTTAGGATAGGCCAAAACGTCAGTCCTTACCTTTTAAAAAATAAATAATGTTGAATTTTTAAGACCTTTGAGTGCAGATCATTTTCTATGGACATTTTACTTTCCCATCGAATGCTAATTCTAACTCTAACAGCTAATTCTGGCTTCAAATATATGCAGGCAAACTAAAAACCACTTAACTGCCCACTGACAGAAAACTAAAGTTGTTTGTGCCTATCTGCTATGAATTTGCAGATAACCTTTGCAGAGAGGTTTTGTGCCATTCCAGGTCCGGTCTTTGGTACACAGCAAGATGGGTGCCTTGTCTGATTCCATCATATATCCAGGCAAACACTGGAAGGACACTGTGTGGTTGTACTGGAAATCATGGTCCAGGCGAATGCCATTTGCTGGGATGCCAGGATCACCACAGTTGATAACTGAATGGCAAATACATCAGGGTATTAGAAAATAATGACATGTTTGGGTCAGGCAGTCTTCGCTTAACAGTTTAATTTCCCAACTAAAGCATTAATTTTATATAAATGCTTAAGCAATCTTACCTGTGCAATCTGGAGCAGTTCCAGTCCATGTCCCATTGACTGTGCAATGTCGGCTTAAGGGCCCACTGAAGTAATATCCTTCACGACACTCATAAATAATAGAGCTAGAGAACACCAGGCCATCATTGAACACCACACGAGAATTACTGGGTGTTCCTGGATTTCCACAGGAGACCACTAAAAAAAATTAAAAACAAGGGAATGAAGTTTGTAAGTTTTCCATTTGCCAGTCTTAGCCAAGGCAATTTCCCACCATCTGAGACATTGGGGAACAATATTTATAACTGAAATGACAGATTATGTTCTAGGTGTCTGCTCCATCTGTATATTACATTTTTGCACAATGTTGATCTATAAACAATATATAGTACTGACATTGAGTTTTACCTGTACTCGAATATTTATAATATAAATTTCAGAACATGATTTGATAATATAATTTACCAATTAAGAAGTTGGGAAAATTGCGGGAGTTGCTTTAGTTGGGTTGGTGCTAGGTTTGGCAACTAGTTAAGGCTGGCATTGTTTACTTACACCTTACTGCTCCTAAGAGCTTTGAGGGCTGTCTGAAATTAAATATGGATGCAAACACAACAAGGTAAAGCATTTATTTTCCCTGCTGAATTTCAGATAATAATTAGAAACAAAGGTAGTAGGCAATAAATAGATTAGAAGTTTCTGTTTTAATTATAAAGCACCCTGAGGCAAGGAATAGAATGAACATAGTGCTAGAATCCACTCCCATGGTGATACACTGATACAGACAAAACAAGACGACAGTACATAAGAAATTCAACAATTGCAATTTAGGCTGAAAAGAAAAAGACTGAATCACAAGAACTTTTCCCAAAGCTGGAAGTGTATAATATGAGGTGTTTGTGTATGATGATATGTCATGCCAATTTGACTTCAGTGTGGCTTAAATTTGCAAGTAGGCATCTTCATATTACTAAGTATAATAAGGCAGCTATGTCTTGGCATTTATAAAAAATAATGAATGTACTCTATAGCAGTTTTCTCAGGCACAAATCCAGGTTACTGAAGGACTGTGCACCAGCTGAGTCTGAATATTTAAAGCACACTCATAACTCCATACAGAAATGAAGAGGTGCAGTGGAATTTTACTTTACCTTCACACTCTGGCTGAAACCCACTCCATGACCCGTTCGTTAGGCAACTTCTCTCTGCAGAACCTCGAAGATAGTACCCAGGCTCACAGCTGAACCTCACCACACTACTGGCTGTAAACTCTTCACCTTGGCGCAGTCCATGGAAAGGCACACCTGGGTCCCCACATTCTCCTGCACTACCACCTGCAGAGCAATAAAAGACATCAGGCCATCATTGTAGACCATTGAATAAACTCTGACTAAAGCTACTGAATTTACTGTTCATGGATAAACAAAAATATTAATGTTCACTTAATTATGACAATCTCTGCACCATATAACTGAATGAAAATAGACATCCAATCAAAGGATTCATAAAATATTTTGTCTTAATCTGGAGGTACGAAAATAACTAACCTTATAAAATATGACAATTAAGCCATTTTTAATAAACAACACATATACTGACAACAAAAATGAAATAAAATGTGCTCATAGTATCAAGTTATTGCCATGTTATAAGGTAGGAAATGCATTTCTTATGGATTGGCAAGCCCAGTACAGTGTTAGATCCTAAACTCACATCAATCTTCCAAAACACTTAACGGATTTCTTTTCTTTTTACTGCAGCTTAAAACACGAGCTATAAAGATCCAGGGTTTATGAGTTGTGACATAAAACTGCAGAGCAGAATTATAAAAATGAGGGACAGAAAAAATATACTGTAGAAGAGAGAAAGAAACACAGATGTAAGGATTCAAATAAAGTTTCAAGGTTAGGAGACACTGCAGGTTGAGATAAAGCAAGGGATGGAGATATCTTAGACGTTTTCACTTTGGTACTTAGATTGAGATCCCACTATTTGGAGGAGACTGTGCTGGATTCCATAAATGGCACAATGGATTCAAGATAATATATTTATTAAAAAAATACAATTACAGGCTGGTAGAGTAGAGTACAATATGGAACTACACAGAGCCCAGAGAAGAGCAATGGTATTAACGAGGTTAAAGGGATTCTGTTGCAGGAAAACGTGTTTTTTCCCAAAATGCATAAGTTAATAATGCTACTTCCGCAGAATTCTGCACTGAAATCTGTTTTTCAAAAGAGCAAACATTTTTTATATTCAATTTACTGTATATTCAATTGTGAAATCTGACATGGGGTTAGTTTCCCAGGTGCCCTTAGTTATGTGTTCTGATAAACTTCAGTCTCTCTTTACTGCTGCACTGCAAGTTGATGTGATATCTCACCCTCCCCTTCCTTACAGAATTAATAGACAAAGAGTAATGTAATTTTGCCACTGAAGATTTTCTGTACAACTGCATCTGATTCAAATTAAAATGCGAGTGCAAATATGGGTAAGAAGCATGAATCTGAAGTCTGAATGCCTTTATTAGCAAATTAGCGAACACAAGGTCACTTGTATTGAGATACCATAGGGTTGAACTGTAATATTGTAAGATTTCGTTTTCCTTCCAGGACTAGTTGGAGAAGACCTTCTTGGCGATCATTACAAGCTAATTATGAATTAAAAATTCAAAGATTTGAAGCTGATAAATATGGGTCTTTTTCTTACTCCACTACCATGTAAGTAAAATGCTTTCTAATCATATTTACATTTTAAAGCACTGCATGCTACAGTCTGTCTGTCAAACTGGAGTGAGTGGTTCTGTGAGTATTTAATTTATGCGGCAATTCATCTACAGATAAAACACAAATGGTGTTCTTTAAGTATTTTAACAATTACAATTCTTATTTCTTTGGGAAAGGTAATACAACAGTTTTGAGATTTAGTGGGTTAGTGATCTTTTACTCATGTCAAAATACAGTAGCCTGAGTAATTGCTGAGTCAGTTCTGTACAGAATGTGGTATGTTGTGAAAGCACATAAAATAGCAAATTGTTTCAAATTAATGCTGTGCGTTTTTCATAACCCCAAGTTAAATGTGGCAGGATTGCCTTTATAACAAATTCTCAGGAAGTCATCTTCAAACTCTTAACAACCAACTTCAGATATTGAAAACAAAAATCAAAGAAGCCAACCTATAACCTCAGGAAAGTAAATTTGATTGGGTCGTGTACCTGCTGGGAAATATATTGAAGTAACTGATTGCAACTATGACTCAAATCAATTAATCTAAATTGAAAACTTGAAAACTTAAAACGCGGATAGACCTCATGTAATTGCTTTCCAAACCCAAAGCCTCTTGATTAAAAAGCTTCCAGGTAGGAAAGCAGATAATCCAGTTTGAGAAGTATCTGAAGACAGTTGAAGAAATCAGAATAAACTTGATTTTAGCAAATATATTTATTTCTGAAAAATGTGTCGAAAGAGCCTTTTTCCGCAATAAATATTGTTGCAGTGATCTGTAGGTTTGTTTTTTATTGTATGATCCCATAGCATGGCAGAAGGCAGCCTATTTACTTCTCTAATCTGTTCAGTCGTGGCAACTAGATCTTCAACAAACAGAAAAGTACTTTGAAACATTATCTGCAGATTACATAAAGCCAAAGAGATAACACCTAGTAAATAGATTTTCCCTGATAACATCTAGAAAATGTAGTAAGCCTTCAAGAACTTATTTTCAGAAGTTCATGTTTATATGTCAACTTTCCAATTAGAGAATAAGTCTTGTTCTGGCAGTTGCTAATGTCAGTCTCTGCTAAAATTAGTTTAGGGGGAGTTTTTAATATAAAATGTGGAAAGATCTTTAAATGTGAATGACATTTGTGATCTTTTGGTGTTTAAGGCTACCTCTGCTGGATTTATGTATTACCCTTTTCAATTATAAAGGCTTATTGTTATCAAGTCCTGTTGCTATCTACTTAGACTTCCAGTGCCAGACTTGCACAGAGATGTTACCCACATCAAAACAGGAAAATGCGACATACAAATGCTTTTTGATGTTAGATACGGTAAGCTGAGTAAAAACTGCAGATTCTGCAGATGGTGTGACACTTACCTGAGCAATGTGGCAGAAAGCCACTCCATCGCCCATCCAGCTGGCAAGTGCGTGTTGTGTTCCCGATGAGATTCCTGCGTCCCAGACAACTGTATTGTACTACTGAGCCAACGGTGAATCGTTTTCCAGAGATCTGAGCATTTGGTGGGAGGCCAGGTGCACCACAGGTTACCACTGAACAGACCAAATATAAATGTAGGTAAATGGAAATGCAAAATGCTCAAAAACTATTATTAACACCTTATATGTTCTATGGCATAGCATGAATGTGGTAAAAATTAGATATCATAGACAAAAAAGAATATAAATATAAACTTGTAAGCTAATACTACATATATGATGCACTAGAAATGGTTTCACCATGCAGTGCAATATACAGTATTATTTTTGATTAACATTCATCACTTAAGTCTAATAAATCTCTTAAATAATATATTACATAGCTTCTAAAAAGAAAGGGAACAGCTGGTAAATGTATATTGATCAATATGTTCATTTCAGCCTTTCTATATGACCATCCCTGAATCTATAGGTTTAACACTAAAATTATGTGAACCCATCATAATGCAGTCTTGTCTATCCAAACAGAAAATCAAGTCTGCCAGTAACTGGTTGAGCAGGTTATAGAAACATGGCTGCCCATCTGAGCAAGCAAATCTTACAATATCAATAACTGTTTGGCCTGTTTGCCAATCACTTGGGTTACCCCACTTTGGTCACTTTTTATAAGAACTTCAGTGAGAAAGTTGTTGTTCCATAAGGTAGGATGTAAGGTAAATAGGTGTAATTCATCCAATAAGGTGTGAGGAGAAGAATACAAATAATGTTCTTCATATGTGGTGAGACATTAATAAATGAGGCAATGAAAATTTGTATTCTGCAACTTTTGTGTGATCAGCAGTACTGAAATAATAATATATATGTTGTACAGAAAGACATTACCTTACACATACTATAGATGGTATTAGCTAATGTTGACCAGGCCCATTTCACATAATAGCAGTAGGAACCAGACAGGACCCACAAAATGATGTGTGCAAAAATAATAGTGAAATTTGTATTATGATCATTATATGAAACTAAAGCTTTGTGTTTGAAATGTATACAATGAAAACAGGGGTAATAAAATGAATGTTTTACTCATTAAAAATGAGTAATAATGATCCATAGTTTATGCACGTGCTTTCTGATTCCTAATGCAGTGTGTGAAGTATGTGACATTTTAGTTAATATCACTATTAATAAAAAATATTTTTAGAACACCAAACCTCTCTTATGACTAAAGTGAAATGTATTTTCTCAATGTCAAGCTCTCCCAGTATATGATACTTACACAGACAGCGAGGCAGTGCTCGGTCCCAGGTGCCATCACCCTGGCATGAAAGAACATGTGTTCCCATCAGGTAGTAGCCATGGCTGCACTCATAGGTTACAGAGGTCCCAAAACTGAATCGGTCTGGACCTTTCTGCAGCACTCGCCTAAGGCCATACTCAATGTGACCAGGATCTGTACAGTTGAGAACTAATAGAAAATAGATATTTAGCTGATGGAAGAATGTGAGAAGGAGGTGGACACTAAGGAGGTTATTTATTAAAGTCCAAATGCCAAAAACTCAAAACTTTTTTAACTATAAAATCTGAATTTTTAGTGTAAGAAAAATCTGAATTTGTAGTGTAAGAAAAATCTCAAATTTTTTGAGAATTATTAAACCCCGAGGATGTAAAAAGTCAGAATACAGCATCTCAGACCTGCCGAGGTTGCATATAGGTCAATGGAAAAGATCCCTATCATATTTGGAAGTTTCTGTGGTCTGCACTGGAATTAGCCTGAAAATCCGACAATTTTGGGCTTTTCGGGAACAAGTCCAACAAAATCCAGCCAGAAAAAAAATCCAATGAAATCGCATGCCTCAGATTTCCAATCGATTTTTTTAGTGTTTGTCCCCGATCCGATAAAATCGATATTTTTTTGTTAATAAATTAAGTCCAATAGTGGATTCTAGTTTGGGCAGAATTTTTTCATTAAAATAGTCAAATAAATTCAGACTTTGTTAAATAAGGTCCTAAGTGTTTTTAGAGGTGATAGTAGGTTAGAGGAAGGAAAGAAAAAAGTAACAAATATAAATAAATAGAAGATCAACATGAAATTATGTAGCTACCCCTTGTTAATTTTATCCTTTCTACTTCTTATTATTACTTTCATTTGCAATTATAAATTGTATCCCGTATAAATCAAAGATGTGACAAAAAAAATTCTGCCGTAGAAGATTTATTACACACAATTGTATGGGCCAATTGTGTGGATCAGCAATACCAACATACTACTGACCCCATAGAAAATTTATTACATACAGTTGTATAGACCAATTGTGCGGATCAGCAATACCAACATGTTACTGATCCAGAGCACATCTCCAACACATATTTTTAATACCATTTCAACATTAAAAATTGATACAAATTGGATAGATGTTAACATGGTATATTCTTATTGGCACACTTGAATAAGTTTTTAACCCTTACATACTACAGAGAAGGCCATTTTATTGTTAGTGGCTAAATTTGTCAGGCATAAACACATGTACATCATGGGTCACTTGATTTAATTAAAAACCAAAATGGTAGTAATATGCTAAAAATGTACAGAAAATCGATCAGATTGGTTTATAACGTCTGCATGCATTTGTTCAACACGTAGCATTAATAATTCACTCTGCATATTTCAACATATTCGTCAAAATCCTCATGTAGCAAATGGAATAATTTGCATTAAATATACATTAAATAGTAAAATAACCATTATGCAATGCTTATACTTTATTACATAAACATTGCTCAGTGTTGATGAACATATGAACTGCATATATATTATGGTCACTGCTAATGTGAAATATAGGTTATCGTTGCATATATTTCACTTATACTGTAAGTTTTCCAGTTCCACTTTAGCAGCTGCTCATCAGAATACAGGAGACGCAAGTCAGATGTGGCATATTGTATATAAAAATATATATGTTAACTGTTGTGTTCTGTCTGTTTAAAATAACTTTAAGACAGTCTAAAGTTGCAGAACTCCATTTGGAAGTTTAGGTTGTCTAATTCATGTGGATCTTTTATAGTAATAAATGAGGAATTATTAGCATTACTTAGATTGTGAATTGTCTATTAAAAATATTCTTACTTCGACATGTTGGCATCTGATGGCTCCATTGTCCATTGAGTTGGCACTGGGCCTGCATTGCTCCCTCTAGGGTATACCCTCGATTACACACAAACTTCACCACATCATATAAATTAAATTGGGAGCCCTGGGTTATTCCATTTCCAGGATTACCAGGGTGGCCACAGGTAATTGCTGTAAGAAATGCAAAATGCGGTAATGTTCAGACATCACAGATATGCAACTTAGACATACACAGACAGTTGTTAACACCATTGTCCTGACCATATGGACTTTCCAACTATATGCTGCATTTGCTAACCCCATTTTTTAAGTTACAGTACCTGACTACTTACAGTATATTGTAAATTCTGTCAGGCAGGAATCACCTTCCTCTTGGGTTTTCCATAGTTCAGCCTGCATGTCTGCAAACGTGTCTCCTTATATGCAGTCAATGATTTTTTTGTCATTTTACCAATATATAAGAAATCAATAGCTGCATAATATGTCCAATCCGATAAAATCAATATTTTTTGGCCTTGGTAGACAAACTGCCCTAATTCCCTAATTTTTCACTTGATCCTGTAACTGTTAGGATGCTTCAAGCAAGGACAGGGGTTAATTACTTTATGGTCTCCTCCAATGAGTTTTGGCTTCTTATAGTTCCTGGACACCACTGACATCCTTCACTTCTGAACAAACAGGTTCTTTCTGTGATTCCAGCAATCTAGTTTGAGTCTTTTGATCTAGCAGTGGTGTATGATTTTAACCTATCTGACTATGAACTTCTAAAATCCCTGGTACTGTTTTTGATCATTACCCCCTCTCTATACTGATGACTCCTCTGCTAGCAGTTCCTGGTTTAGTTGCTTAAGTTCTGTGCATGACTCAGCCTGTTCTGTGTTCATTATCTTTGTCACATAGCATCCTTCCCTGCAGCTTCTGAGCTCAACTGCAAGTCTCCATGTGAATCCTCTTACTAAAGGACTGCTTTATATTGTTAGTTAAATATCAAAAGCCTGTCTTATTTAATCTAGCCTCTGTCATAAACCTCTGTGTTTAAAGGTGGCAAATTGTGTGAAAAACAAGAGTGGACAAGTGCACTATTCTTCGCTAAATATAGTGAGACTGTGCTTAAAAAAAGTATTTCGAGTTGATTTCTGCAAAAACTTTACTAATCCCACTCATTTGTTCCACTTCCTGCTGCCTCCTTTCCCAGGCCATGCAGCATACCTCAACATTTCAACATTTGAAAAATGTAAAGAGGGACAAAAAGATCTACTGCATGTAGCAGGTTATGAAAGTTTGAACACATTTCTGAGAGTTTAAGGACCATGTTTTAAAGACCATGTGTTATAACAGGTTTTCTAATGAAGGTGAAATTAAGCTGTGAAACTTGCTTATCTTAAATAGTTTCAAATGTGTCAACGTGCAAAGGTGCTGAGAATTCTGGGCTCTCTGCCAAAAGCCTCTTAATTAATTAAGTTTCAGAAACGTATTTGTTAAAATTGTATCAACTGCAGGTGCTGAGTATTCTGGGCTCTCTGTCCAAAGTCTATTTAATTAAAGGGGAACTCCACAAAAACATACCTTAAGCTTTTTGAAAAGTTAACATAATTTCAAGCAATTTTGGAATATACATCAATTAAAAAATGTGCAGACTTTTCATGATTTTTAATGGTTTCTTACAGTTCCCTAAGCCTAGCCCCCTGCTCTCCTGCTGATCTTTCTGACTACTTTGCTGAGCTGGCTGACTACTTTTACTTTGTATCAAGAGCAATCACACGTGATTTCAATAAGGAATGGAACATCATAGTACAATGCATTGTGGGTTATGTAGTTCCTGCATGCTGTCTGTAAGCTGTGGAGAAGTTGTTACAATTTGTAACATCAGTGTTTAGTCCCTCCTTCCCTGCCAGGATTTCAAATGATGCAGAAAGAGAAGAACTGATAAACAGCTAGATTTCATCATAGAAAATGGCATTTATTTATACTATATTAGGGGTTTCTGTGTTTTGTGGGCCTCTTTATCAAATTTTGGTTTGGAAGTCGGAGTTCCCCTTTAAGTTGCAGACACTTTTTTTTCTGGAGTCAGTGCAGGAGATCAAAGAGAAATTTGGGACATTTCAATAAGAAAACGGGACTGCAAGGTAAGCTGTAAAAATCAGGACTGTCCTGCAGAAAACGGACAGTTGGGGGGGTATGCATGCAGTGGAGCCCGTGACACTCAGCACACTGCACTGTCCGATAAGAACCAATTAGCAGCTAGGCTGAATTGTTAGGGAATTGATCCTTGTCTTTACTTTTACTATTATTGGCTATACCCCCTACTGTCCTTCAGGCAAGGATATGCCTACTCCTCATTTGAAACAAAGACAAGGACCATAGCAGATCCAACAAAGGGACATTTTTGGAGATAATATAAATTTTTAGTCCAAAGTAAAACCAACATCATATATTATTCATCATTGCCTATATGGGTTTTAACTTATCCTATATGCCTCCTTTAATCAAGTTCAAAGTAACCTTTTTTCAGGCAGCATTTAGTTCAGTTTAGTGGAGTAAAATGCCTGGTGCGCATTATTGACACAAGATTATTGCCCAAAAACACTGACTAGACTGCCTATAAAACAGTGTGTCATGCAGTTTTAGGAAATTGCTGCTCAAGTGAATGGAGGTTTGCTTTTGAACATATATGATGCCATCCGTGTAGCTGTACAAGATGCCTGGGCTACAAAACTCTCTAAATCAACATTGTCATAACTACTTCAGAGTCATGAAGTGTGCTGCAGTTTATACAGATTTTGCTACAAGCAGCTTGGTTGTGCTGGGTAGGTGTGCTCCCTGATAAAAGTAATGTGTCATTATTATGCCAGAACTCACCCTCCATCTTCATGTACCAGAAACAATTGTCTCCCATTACTAGATACTTACGCACACAGATGGGTGCCTTCCCTGACCAAAGATGGTCCTGTTGGCATATTCTCACAGACATCCCAATCAGTCTGAAACCACTGTTACACTGATATACCACACTATCTCTGTAATTGTAGTTTTGCTCATTAATCAGTCCATTAACAATAGGTTCTGGGGTACCACAGTGTCCAGCTGTGTGAAATATAAAGAGATGAAGGGTTTGTGTGAGTATTTGAAACATAGAGAGTTATTTAAGAAAATCCAAAATGTTCTCATTATTTTAGTAAAACAACTTCGACCATACACCCATCCACAATTTTACCTTATTTATCAATAGTATAATTATAAAAATTTGATGCGGGAAAATACGATATCAATTCTCAATAAAATTGTGATAAAAATTCTAATTGTATGATTTTTTCTGATATGGCGCCCGAAAACCAAACATTTTTCAGATTATCGTACAAAACCCAGCACAGACCATGATATCTTCCAATTGTAAAAGGGACATCTGCCATTGACTTCTAAATGACCTTGGCAGGTTAGAGATGGAGTACTATTTTATTCAGACTTTTATCAGCCTCAGGGTTTAGTAAATCATGAAAAAATTGTGTTTTCCCCGTTAAAACTTCAACCAGAAAATATCAGACTTCAGTACATAACCCCCATAATATCTATTTTTGAAAACACCTCATCTTAAATTTGAAGCCAGATACTGATACTGTTATAGTCTGTAATATTAGAAGTCTAATATTTTTATCAACATAAATAATATTGTCCTCCATTAAAAATAGTATAGACCCATAAAAGGAGGGTATCATTTTTACCCTTTATAAAACCCATATAGTCTGCCACCTGGAGTATATATCACATTCACATAGTTACTCTTCAGTTAATAAATAGTGATGGGCGAATTTGCGCCGTTTCGCTTCGCCGCGAAATTCGCGAAACGGCGAAAAAGTCGCGAAACGGCGCCGGCGTCTCGTTTTTGACGCCGGCACCCGTTTGTCGACGCCGGCGCCCGTTTTTGACGCCGGCGTCCGTTTTTCGGGAAAATTTTTTTTGACGCAGGCGAATTTTTGCCGCTAATTTTCGCGGGAGTTTCGCGAATTTATTCGCTGGCGGCGAATCGCGCAAATTCGCCGCGAATTCGCGCCTGGCGAATAAATTCGCCCATCACTATTAATAAAAGAAACAGTAAAGGAAACTGAAAGTCTAATATATTAGTCTATAGTAGTTTAGTATAGTAATATAGCCTGATCTTGTTGGGGTGGTTTACACTGCCGAAAAAAAAGGGTTATGATTACTATCTTTAAATATACTGTATAAGGCGACTTTACCATACACTCTTTTGATACTAATTTACAATTTATAGAGATATTAAGGGGATTAAATTAAATCCAAATAAGAGGATTTTAGGTTAATTTGGCAAGAAAAAGTGCAAAAACCTAGGGTGTGGTTCCTTAGTATGCTGTGGGGAGCACTGTTTTTTACTCAACAATGCTGCATTTATAAAAGAAGATAGGCGGGAGGTACACGGTTATTTCTTATAATGACCATAGCCCTTTTTTTAAATTTTGCACAAGGTTCAGAATGCAACTACAATGATATAGGTGCAAAGATGGACACAAATTTACACCCCTTAGCAATCCAGCACTCGCATCTGTACTTCTGTTGAATCAACTCTTTTGTTGTGGAACCAATTCTTCTCTTTGGAGAACTGCCTACAGTCACTAACAGATTTAGAGAAGGCTTCAAGTGAGGGTTATGTTGTCTGACGGAATTTAGTTGCTGATAGTAATACATATACATTCAGAGACAATTTGGTGCCAGCTACCTATGTTTTTTTTGCCTTTTTTGGATCACTTAGCATATTTACTTGCCTTGTGCCAAATGCATAGCACTGCCTTAATACCAAAAATGAGAGTTTTAATTCTCCCAAAAGGCATATTACATAAGGCATTATGGGTGGAGACATGCAAATCACTCCTTTATATCCCTGTGGCCAACTATGAATCCAGAACTGATGGTTTTATAGCACAGATACAGCCTAATAATCCAGAGCTGCATATTTTGCACGTAAAGGGCTTTTTGGCTCCTTATAGCCCATCTCACCCTAATCAGGTTAGGTTCTTTGCTTCCCTACTCCACAAGTCCTACCTACTCAGAAGCCATGTTCCAATATCTTGCACTGATGAGATCTAATAGGATAGAAACAGGCTGTATGGAAGTTTGGATATATGGCTCTGAACTATTAGGCTGTATCTGTGCTATAAACCAACGGTTCTGGATGCATAGTTGACCAAAGGGACATAAAGGAGTGATTTGCATGTCTCCACCCATAATGCCTTATGTAAGAGCTACACTCTAAATTTTGGTATTAAGGCAGTGCTATGTATATGGCACAAGGCAAGTAAATACCTTCTCTTTTCAGCAGGCTTTATATGCTGCCTGTCTTCTACATGAAGGGCTTTTTGGCTCCTTTTAGCCTGTTTCACCCCCCCCCCCAGGCTAGGTTCTTTGCTTGGATCACCATTTAATAAACATTCGACCAATGCTTTGAACCTAACACAGTGACATTTTTCATATCAACTTATATGATTTTATGTTAATATGTTTTCTTGCTATGACCTTAAGTCTCAGCCATTTCCATATCAGTTCATACCATTTTCATATCAGTTCAATGTCTCAACAATATTTACAAGACAAACCATTAAATAAAAACACATGTAAGACCTTTTGTAATATTAGAAGGGATACTTTTTTCATAATTTATTTTAAATTCTTTTCCCAGTAATTTTCTACGGACTATCCAAAACTTTACAATAGCGAGCCCCATTAACTTAAAATGTATACACACTTCCAAACAGTGTACTTTTGCTAAACGATCTAAACTGGCAGACAGGCATCCCGTCATGTATTAAGATATTTATCACAGAATATGTGGCTGCCTTTAACTGCAGATCTCTGCTGTACTTGGCTCTTGGATGCTCTTTTTGTATTTCTCAGCAGAAATTCAGAATACCGAATCAGGGACACTAAAAAATAATGTCATCATTTTTTAAATGACAAAGCTCTCTGTGTGTATTTTGAATTTCATAAACTTTTAAAAATGGAAGAAATAAAGTCATACCACTTGCATAAAGGATGGGTTAGACCATTGTTTTAATTCTCTTGTTTAATGCAGTATGTTGCTTGCTTAGTACATTTACTATATACAGTACCTGATGCCTGTCTGTTTGACATCTCAAACCAAGGGTATTAATATTAGATTGGTCTTCCATTTGGGCCATAACAGCCTCTACTCTTAGCATTGTCATCTAATTTCTTCAAAATCATGGCCTTATGAAATACACATGCTGAAATAGGTGTATGAAGCACACCCATCTATAGCTTAGTCCAGTATATTGGATCTATATGTCTCCTGTTTTAAAGGGATGGCAAATGGACAGAAAAATATGATCTATTTTGTGCCTTTTGCCTTAAAACACAGAAATGCATGTTAATTCCTGATATATTTTTAAATAGATGTCTAAATTTTCCTATGGTATGAAACCCCACATACAATAAGACACCTTTCACTGTAGGGAACCACAGTGAAGACGAATGTACTGTACTGTAAACACAACATTACAGTAATTATGCTGGATTGCGGGAAGAGTCACCAGTTCAGCTTGACTGCACATTTGGTCTTTAAAACAGCATCATCAACTGGGTTTTATCATTTCCAGCTTATACTCACCCAAACATTTAACCTCCTGCCCACTCCACAGGCCGTTGGCCATGCATTCTCGTACCCGTGATCCCACAAGAGTGTAGCCATTATTACATGCAAAGATGGCAGTTGCCCCAAACTGAGTTAACATGCCGATTTTGTTGCCATTGGCTGGAGTGGGTAGCTCTCCACAGGAAATAACTGAAAAGCAAAGGAACAGTTATATTGAGAACCTTTTTTATTAACAGTGATAAAGAGAGGTTCTGTTCGGCAGTACACCTGGTTTTATGCAATCAAAACTTTTCTCCAAGCCAATAATTGAAAAATAAGCACCTGCTTGACACCACTAGGAGAAACATCCAAGGCTTTGGTGAGCAACATGTTGCTCATCAGCTACTGGTCGGGGAACATTGATCTAATTATTTGCAAATATCTGTACCATTTGGACCAGCAGCGATCCTAGAGGGGGGCAGGCCCTGGTGCGTGACGCGCAGCCGGGCCCTGCCCCCCCTCGTACGGCTGCATTTGGCCGCATTTTCAGCGGCGAACGGACTGCCGGGGGGCCCTGGCCCGCTCGCACCCCCTGCTCCCCCGGTAGTTCCGCCACTGATTTGGGGAATAGCTGTGTAAAATCTGATTGATCAAGGAAGCTGAGTCATCACACTTGATGATAACCATATTGCAGTGACCAGATCTCTAAGTCATATATGCACAGAAAATTATTTAAAGGGCCAGCTTACTCCCTTGTTCAACATGAGAATAATACATTGGGCTTGTGTCAAACATGTTTGCCTGTTGTATTAAAACAAGAAAAATGTATGTTTTTTTTTTAGTTTTTGAGCTAAACAGGAAATGTGAACCTACTCCATGTTTGATCCTT
The DNA here is from genome assembly GCF_017654675.1 of Xenopus laevis. Lineage (NCBI taxonomy): Eukaryota > Metazoa > Chordata > Amphibia > Anura > Pipidae > Xenopus > Xenopus laevis. The sequence goes on from NC_054374.1 coordinate 79,651,177, forward strand.
GCAAAGTAGATAAACAGATTACCAGTATCCAATCCCTTACTTTTAACATTTGTTTTGTTAGCAGGAGCTTGTTCTGCAGGGGGAATATCTGTGCACTGGTAATCAAATGATCTAATTCACAAAGACCAAACATTGACTACCTTCAGTATCCCAGTCTGCACTGTTAGTTCAAGAAATAACAAAAAAAACAAAAATTCCTATGGAATTTTCATGATTAAAACAAAAGGCAAAAAGCATGTTCAGCACAAGCCGTATTTATTGAATACGTGTTGAAGGGGATATACTACACCTTTAAAAGCCCCTTTTATTCAAAAGTGCCGCTTGCCATTAGCTTAACTTCAGAGCAGCAGTGAAGACCAGTGATTCTATAAAGGGAATACATTTATTTACATTCATTTATTTTACTCTATTGGTATTTTACAGTATTATTATAGCATATTTGTATCATACTGTATTACCTAAATACATCATAATGTAATTACAATAAAATTAACATGGTCTTACTTTTACAAGTAGGTGTGGCCTCCCCCACACTCCATGTCCCATTGGCTTGGCAGCGAACGACGCGGGGCCCCACATAGTAATATCCTGGGTCACATATTAGCATGAGCTCAGCTCCATAGTGATAGTGTGATTTGTGGATAATGCGCCAGCGACCATGCTCAGTATTTAGATTGTTGATATCTGGACAGGTAACAGCTGGGATGGAAAGGTAATATAAAATGGTTACTTGTCTCTGTGCAAGACAAAACGTAAGAATCTATGTTTAGAGAGATACATACCCACACACTGTGGGGGGTTGTTTCCATTGCTCCAATGACCAGAGGGCAGACACTCTGCTTCTGCATCTTCAGGATTCAAGAAGTGGTGCCCCTCATCACATTCATATGTAGCTTTTGTGCCCACAGTGTACTCCTTGCCATAAACAACTCCATTTTTTGGAGAGGCAGGTACTCCACAGAACATGGCTAGGTAAAAATGTAGAAGAAGAAAAGAAAATTAGTAGTTTAATTTATCTACAAATCCTATTCAAGCCAATGCAAAAATGGCCATTCAAGCCAATGCAAAAATAATAGTTAAAAAAGTTATTAGAGGTGGGCAAAATTGTGTCCTCTGGTATGGACACTGTTTTCTTGCAGTGTATGGGTGGTTTGCTGGCCAAGGAACAAGAAGAACATGAAAAGAACATTCATAATAATTATGCAAATATGCATTTGAATAAGGTTTAGTTATGTTTGGTCTGATCCAAAAAGTCTGAAATACTCTGGTTAAATGCAAGAAATCCATGTGTTTTTATAGATTACTGCTCACTCTGGGGCAACTACCACATAAAACACCATATAAACACAGAAGAATTGTTATTCTGTCAAAGGACAGGAATCTGAAAAATAGGGTTGTTAAGAGTAAAGCTTTCATAACATGAAAGAGAGATTGACCTGAAAACAAGTTATAACTGTAACCTCACATATATTAAATATATGTACTTCTCAGAGAGGTCAGTGTGCAATTACTTCCTAACAGTGTGGCAGGCCCTTGAAACCAGGCCTGGTGAGGAGAAGTGAGGTAAGCACTTTGTACTGGCAGGTAATTTAGTAGCTGGATTTGGGAAGGGAACACCTCAGACCTCCAGCTGAAATGATAATCATGACAGTGTCAGCTTGGCTGTGAGAGGAGAGGGGAAAGAAATTGCAGAGTCTAGGCTGCAAATCGTGATGATTTTCAACAGAAGCAAAAAAAAAAAAGGACTGCACCACAGATTGTTTTAAAACAGCACAGTACAAACTTGGCAGATGCTTTCTAAGTCATTCCATAGACTAATTTATATGTATTTCCTTCAGTGTGTGTCTAGTATCACAATTGCTATACTTAGTAATGCATAGTGTAACTGTAACATATCCATCTTGTTATTTTTTTTACTTGCCCACTCACCTTGGCATAATGGAACCTCTGAGTTCCAGTCATAATAACCCTGAGGTCGTTGTAAGCAAGTTGCTGTGTTCATTCCAATCAGTCGGAATCCAGGATTACAGTTAAACCGCACAACTCCTCCTGGTGGGTTGATGACTGGCCCCAGTACATTGCCATGAAGAGGTGGCCTTGGGAGGCTACAATAGAGTGCTAAAAACAAAGGCAAAGAAACAGCAAATTAAGTGAAAACATTTTGGAAAACAAACCATTAGGTTTTTTGCTATAGTGACGGTTATAGTGACGGTTATAGTGACGGTTTTTATAAAGGGAAACTCATATCTGTAGGCCACATAGTTTATGAGTGAAACTGGAGTGTGTCAATTTACTGAAACAAATGGCAAAAGTTTGTAAAAATGCACTGGAGTCAACTGTAAATCAAAATAACACTAGGGGGCCCATTTACTTAACTCGAGTGAAGGAATAGAATAAAAAAAAATTTGAATTTCGAATTATTTTTTTGGCTACTTCGACCATCGAATTGGCTACTTCGACCTTCGACTACGACTTCGAATCGAACGATTCGAACTAAAAATCGTTCGAATATTCGACCATTCGATAATTGAAGTACTGTCTCTTTAAAAAAAACTTCGAAGAAAAATCATCCGATCGATGGATTAAAATCCTTAAAATTGAATGATTCGAAGGATTTAAAAACTATTTGCGGTAAATCCTTTGACTCCGATGTTCGAATGATTTACATTTAGCAGTCGAATATCGAGGGTTAATTAACCCTCGATGTTCGACCATAAGTAAATCTGCCCCTAAAGTTTAGGTATTTTAAGCTTTTCATCTGCATATATATATATATATATATATATATATATATATATATATATATATATATATATATATATATATATATATATATATATGGAAATGTCTAGGTGCTGGAACATATATTAATAAAGCAAAGAAATCCACACTCATAGGTCTATGAGTGCACATTTCACCAGAAAAAGTTTACTAATCCCCAGTCATAGCTTTGTAAAACTACTCAATTGAACTACCTAGTACAGTCTTCATATGCCATTAGATACACTTAACTGGCTATAAAACGTCAAGGCTCCGATCTTCTCTTTACTTTATTATTAGGGAATAAAGTTGGCATCTTAAGTATTATGATTATTTACCTTGTTGAACTTTCTAATTATAAAAAAGACTTTTGCTCTCAGTAGGGCTAATTTATCAGCAGTTACCCAGAGCAAAAAAATTATCAATCAGCTTTGAATGGTGTGCTGTACTTAGAATACTGAAAGCAGATTTGCGATTGGTTGCTTTGTTCAGTTAGTAAATTGGCCCCAGTGACTATCATGTACTCAGACTGGGTATCTTTTTAGCACTATAGATTGCCTGGATCTTAATGCTTGCTTGGGAATATTACAAACTGAGAAAGGCAATTGTTAGCCCGAAACATGTCGTGTACAGCAGCTTTAAAATAAATATCAGCCACTAGCAGTTAATCTGCGTCTGTAGTGCTCTCCTCTTCTACAATTTATTACAGATATAACAGATGGTCGGTACATCTACTTCTAGAGGATAGAAGCACTCATTTACTGATTGGAATTGGCTGAGCGCAGTTTCATCTAATCTATACAGAATATTACAAACTGGTCTTTCTTGGTTAATGATTTATGGTTATAGTTTACATTTTATGATTGTGGTTTATGTAAACAAAGCACAGAAGAGATATCACATATAAATAGCCTATATTAAATATGCATACAATATCTGTTAGCAGTTGGGGGGTAATAAAAGCAATCCCTTAGGTCCTGAGGGCACACAGGGTGTTGCCTGTACAATATCCATCTTGTCAAATGGGCATGAAAATGCTTATAAATGCCCCTTCATTGACTTTAAACAAAATCTCCTGGACCCTGTCACTGCCCTAGTTGGTCTGGTAATTAATGTTTAGAAACATTGCAGTGAGAAAATGCTTTTCTAGAAAATAACAAAAACATTTTAATAATTTATATTCTCTTAATATGTATATATCGACTATCTTTTTCACTCCTACTGTCCATCTCCTGTTACTTTTTTCCTGTCTTACCCCAGTAGCGGATCTTAAAACCCTTCCTGCTGTAAGCATGGTCAGATGTCCAGCGCAAATGGACTTTATTCCCAGAGCTTGTAATGGTCAGTGGTGCAGAGTAGTTACCACTCAGGGATAATAGCAGCGTGCTCTGACCTGATGGACCTAAAAATAGATTCAGTACTTAGAGAGAATTCGATAGACAAAGATAGACAATACAGAAAATTATTTCCATGAACCAAAATGGTTATATCATTCAGACAGAACTGATCATTGATCATGATAACCGATTGCACATTGTGTGGGTGTAGGATTGCCACCTGTCAGGAATTTTCCAGTCCAATTGTTAAAAGTGACACTTCATGCAAATGTTATCAAAAGGGAAGAAATATAAAAGAGGTAAGAAGGAAGATGTATTTTCCAGAAGAGGTAGCAACCAAAATTGTGTGTGAATATATATGCAATGTATACATTAATTTAAATATACTTGGACTGCGCAGGGCCCCCCTGACGAGAAAAATTTGGAGGGGCTCGGTTCGCATTACCTCACACTGCTCTGCTGGTTGTGCCCCCCTCCCCAAATGCATGCTTGCAGAAACACGCAATTTAAAGGAAAAGAGTGGCGGGGAGGTGGAATTTTAATACAATATAAAGGAAGCTTCCTCTATAGAAGCCACTGTACTTGAAAAGCAAAATGTAATCATGTTTAAGATATAGTTTTGACCTGTTCCTTATAGTTATCCGAGTATCTGCCTTGATTTATCACAGGGATTCTATATATTGGAGTACATATGTCAAATTATCCACAACAGGTCAATTATTGCGGATCTGAGGTTCATTTACACTAGGGGAGTGGAATTCATAGGTAATATGCATCAGGCAAAACAAATAAACCACTGAACTTTTAAAAATACATGAACATATGGTATGTGAGGTATTGACGCGGTAGGAAATAACACGTCTATAAAAACATTTGTCAAAAAGTAAAAAATTGAGTTATAAAAATTGAGAGTATCACTTTAATTTGTGTTACAATGCATTCAGTGTCACCTTCAGTAATCGACTGACTCTAAGGCTATGGGCACACAGGCTGTTGTCAGCCTGCATATTTTAGCAGGCTGAGTGTTTCTGCTCCATTGATTTGAATTAGATCAGCCCAAACACTGACCTCAGTTTCAGCTTCGTTGTGTGTGACCAAAGACAGGCTGATTGGATTCAAATCAATGGAGCAGGGCACTGAGCAGATCTGCTTCTCTCAGCCTGCAAAAATATGCAGACTGAAAACAGCCGCTGACAACAGCCTGTGTGTCAATAGCTCTCCCCCCCAAGAGTCACTAGTTATTGGCTTACCAGGTAGGCCTCCTGGTAAGTCCTGCCAGCAAATATAATAGTGCCGCAATGAAAAAGACAATGCATTGAGCACACATTTTCACATGTATAATGCATCCCAGCAATTACTTATTATATCAAAATCCACCAAAATCCACCAAAAGCTTGCCCACTCCAGCAAGGATCACCCCTTGTGACTCTTGGGGACCCTGACTGGAGTTCCTTCTATAATGCTCATGGTGACCTTGAAAGATTTGATATGCTGGTAAACTGTTGTAAACTCCACAACACAGCACATGGCATCACTATTGGTGTTAGTGGCTTTCACTTAAATAGTTAAATATGCTGAAGGGCACTAACTCATTAGTAGAAGTACAATGCGACAAAAACCTAATTTCCATTTTATTCACTTAATATTGTGCTTGGGATTCGTGTTTCGATTTTATATTTGCAGACAATGCTGTTGGTTAACCTGAACCAAAGTCAATGATGCTATAACAGCGTTGATGACCCATAATTTTGTAATTATAAAGAACACATAACGTCAAATGCTTCCTCTTAACATCTTCTCACCATCAAAGATGTCAAATTCATCGTACTGCTTTTCGCTCAAGAAGTACTCCACACTGAGTGTCACATTGTACCCGGACTCTACTTTGATGAGCCATGAGCAGGTTTGAAAATGGGGATACGTTCCTGGAAAACTCTGGCTGAGAATCACTCCTGTTGAGTCCGTTAGAATCTCATTGTCTGGGCAGTGTACTAGGGAAGAAATGTTACCACAACACAAGTTATTCATTGAAGTAATGCTGGCAAATTGTTGCAAACTATTACATTGCTTTGTATAATTAGGTTGTTTCATTCAGCAAAAGTCCCTTGTGTAAATGGGGACAACATATGTAAATGAAGAGCAATTTGCTAACCAGTAACTCATGCCTTGTTTTCCATATAACAGTTACTGTATATGAGAAAAGCATTTAATAAACAATTGTGCATGTTATTTTAGTGCTGCTTCATTTTGTTATAGCTTGCGCTAAGTAGAACCCTGCTTACTTCTGATAATCTGTGCTCTGCACAGTCCTGTTCCTTCTGATAATATCTGTGTTGTGAAGAGGTTTGTTTTGTCAGATAATCCATGTGCTCCATAGAGTCCTGCTTCCTTCTGGTAACCCATATGGTGAGCAGAGCCATTTTCTGTAGATATCTATATACTTCTCTGTGCTTTGTAGAGCCTTGCTCTTTCTGATAACAGTCACACAACTAATTACAGTGTACTGTATGTTGTGTCTTGTGTTCATTTGATGCAATAATTTAACCCTTTATTTACTCCAGCACCATATGTGTATATCTTGCTCTAAATTTCAATAGTGTCAATGTATGACAGACATAGTGCATTCATTGCAGCAATCTCAGTTTTTGGTAGAGAAATATCCTTTACAGACAGTAACTGCTTTCTCTACTGTTCACTACAAGACCAACATTATTAGGTGGGTGCTTCATTAATTTTTCTTTTTAATAAGCTGGTGAGCAGACTTTGTCACACCTGTATGGAGAGCCTGAGATGTGATTTTTTTTCCTGCTTTATTGTAGAATATGCTTTCTATCATTAATCTTGTTTATTTCTGTATAAAGGAGACATTGCTCTACTATCAGTATTTGTGTTTACCCTCTGCGCTCATTCTGTGAATTATTGTTTATGTGTACTGCAAACTATACAGTACCCAAATTTTGTGTACCCGGATTCTCCGGTTTCCTGGATTTGGCACATTTTTTTATGGTCCAGTACAGGCAAGTGCCAATTTTATGTACCCGGGTTTTATGGTTTCCTGTAAGTTACATCATTTGACACCTTCTCCTTGGAGACATAAAATTAGAGGTCTATTGTATATACTATATAAATAAAGAATAATTATAATAATAATTATATATCTCATGAAGGTTTTATTGGCAGCTAACCTTCACAGGATGGAGGAGGTCCCTCAAAGAGGAGAAGGTTTCCCAGACGACAAGTTAGGATTTCAGAACCAAGTAGTGTGAATCCTGGGAGACACTTGTACCTGACAATATCTCCTGAAAGGAAAAGTTAGAGAAAATGAGGGTAGTCTGCATAACCATACTACTATTGTTATACTGTATGTTGCTTTGTAAATCAACTTTTCTATATTATCCAACTCACCTTGATATCATCAACTTCATTAATACTAGTTCTCTCCCATGAATCCCTTTACATTTCACTATGTTCCTAGCACTAATCTTTTGGGCATTGCTGCCACCATTTAAATACATATTAAATAATGCATAAAAAAATAATTACCCATCAAGAATTCTTCACTCCCCGACAGAACCTCACCATTTGGAACAGTAGTTGGAGGTTTGCATTTTCTGAGCCGATAACCTGTGTTGAACAGAAAAAGAAAGTACTATTTAGGTGGAGTACAGTGTAGTTGAGAAGTAAGGGTTGGTGTTTTACAGACACATGAAAGGTTGAGTTGGTAAACATGAAGTGGATCATTGGTGATGAAGCCAGTTCCTATAGTTCAAAACATTGCAAAGCTTTCACCAGGTCTACAAACATATGGCAACAAAACAGGTGATCAATAAAAGCTCAATGCTGATTTGTTGCTATAGTTAAATAGGCCTGGCACAAACTTTGACACTGCCTGCTACATAAGTGTAATACAAAGCCTAGTATGAATGAGGTTGGTTATATAAAAAGTCAGTTCTGTATCAATACTAAAAAAAGTATGTTCAAATAATCTATATTAAAATCAATAATGTTTCAAGGAAATATCCTGGAATCTTCCATAGAGAGGGCTGCCACCTTGAATTTGGGTCCCAGGAAAGAAAGGGCATCTAAAAACCACAACAAAACAAGGGGTGTTCTCCCATCAAGTGAAAATAAGAACAATTTATGCAGATAAAATAGTTACACTTACAATATTGCAGTAAAATGTACACTTATGTGGCTCAATGTCCTATACCACCAGATGCATTTCATTGTTACTTCTGACTTCCTCAAGGGATGAAGTGTTGTAGAAATACAGCAATATTGTAATTGCAACTGTTTTATTTCAATAAGTTGCTCTTACTTTTTCACATAGTAGAGTGCCTACCTTTAATTTTGTGTGTTTTGAAGTATACATGAATATTAGGATATTTCATGTCTCATAAGGAAATGTTTAATTATAATCTAAGAAAAAAAATCTGCATTACATTAAATGATGTGTCTATTGAGCAGAGAAAAAGCCTTATTAACTAGCAAATCCCAACACAGCACCTATGAAACCCAAACTATATTTTTGGGTTTCTACTAGATATTCAGATATTTGTATACCTGTCAGATGAAAAGTTTTTTAACTTTCCCTGTAGCTCTAGACAAATGTTTATTATAATTTTTGTGACTATTTTTTTTGTGCACCTGTATGCATGGTTCTGTACTGATTCATTTAACATCATTTTTGTGAACTGTATTACATCTTAATCTAATATATTGCTATTAATTATTTTATAAAAAAAGTCACATGGATTGATTCATTTTATTTGCAGTGGTGTCACATCTGGTGTGGACATGTTCAACACATAGGTTAAAGAGAACATTGTTTCAAACTCACTGAACTAACCATAAAAGTAAAGAGCAAAGATGCCTCCATTAGCTGCATCACTGTGAAACTGCAGAAGAACTTGGTTTGAAGAGCTCAAGCCAAACCTTTTAGTAGAGGTGCGGGTAAAGACCCCAAGTTGTGGATCTGTCTGATCTGGTCCATCCCTGAAGAAAAAAAAGATACAGAGAAACTACTTAGAATACGTTGCAACTAAATTCTACCAAGAAACACCCTGCAACACAGTTAGTGATCAAATCCTAGATTACTCTTCTCTACAATGAACAGACAGCTGCACATACTCCACATACTTGTAAAAGTGTACTCTTTTATTTTTGGCTACTCTTTTAAAAACTGGCAGAATGACCAAGGCCTTATGATTTTCAGACTTGTATGCCCTTAATCATAGTCACCTATGTGAGTACCTGCTGCTGTGCTGTCCACTTCTTTGGAGTATCATTGAGGCATTGGGAACACCAAGGACTGTGCAGCCACTCCAGTTTGAATGGTGAGCTGGGAGCAGCTAATTTTTGTATTAATTATTTTCCTAAATACAAATTGCATTGGCATATCACTTTTCACAATATTGTAAGCTGAATATACATAACAATTAATAGATTTGCCTTTATACATATAAGACTGCATCACAATATCCACCATCAGGTACAGTATGCTGTACTTTTGTGATCTTGTTTCACCAGATCTAAGTAATATCAGCTTCTACAGCTGAACAATTATCAGCTTTGATTTTTTAATATACTGTACATTTTATGCAAATTGGCTTACCTCTGGAACTTATTAAGTACAATAAAAACTATGGTAAAATGTATGTGGCTGAAGCAAAGCTAAGATGTGTATGTGTATGGTAAACACAGGCATTCATGAGGCACCCGCAAAACATTCTACATTTTAACAGTAAGACCTGTGTTGACATAATATTCATGGTATATCCATCTTAAAACTTTATCGATTCCAAACACTGTGGTTTCTTATATCATGATCATGATATATCAAATGGTCTATGTATTGCAATAAAGGAAACATTTCAGTCACATGTCCATGCCTGCAAATACTGTTTTCCATGTAAAAGGGATATATTGTCTATATATAAACAAAGAAACATAAGGGACTCTTCCCCAAACTACAAGTGTCTGGAACGATTTACAAATGATATAGATAACTATATGTCAAAGATAAAATAAATATAATATTCACCACCATGCCATATTAAACAAGTGAGGTTAAAAACATTTAAAATAAAAAGCAGCGCTGCATATAGAACTGAAGGGATCCCTTCTGAAAAGACAAAAAAAAAAACAAAAGCTGATTGTGTAGACCAGCTAAGGAAAAAGTTAGCATGCTGTTGAATGTAGTGATAAAAAAAATACACCGTTGGTAATATAATGAGGAAGCTCAGGAGCAGGAATGTGAATGTGCGCTTGTAGGCACCTTTGCTCGATAGGAATCAAATGGGTAAATCCATCTTGTTCCTAAACAGGAAAAAGTTCCAAAGCTTGTAAACAAACAGCATGCGAATGTTGCCCTACTTAATGTAATGTAAAACGGATTTTCGGGGTAATACCCTGGGTCTTATATACTTGTAGATCCGCAATCAGGTAGCTCCAATATTTGGGTTAATGCTTACTTAGCGTGCTGGGATCTGTGTGGGTCTGGGAAGGGGTTAAATTGCCTGCAGTGTGCAATGGCAATTATGAAATCCAAATCGGAATATCACAGCGTGTATTTCCCCAAAAAAAGGGATATATTGTCACTATCCAGCAGCAAAAATCTATATTAACACTGTTTATACGTTTCAGTGTGCTTTAAAAAATATCATGACTAGGACAACAAACCATTTTAGAAAGATATAATGCTGTTAATTGTAAGACTCAACTCAACTGCCAACTATCTCCTTTTAAATGGCACATGCAAGCAGTTGGACTAATTACATAAAGGCAACAAAGATGCTTCCCACTTTACTATACTACATGGATCCAATGACATCAGCCATGCTCCTATATCCAATTACTGCTGATATAAACATTGTTTATGAGGTTAAAGATTGTCTCCTATATTAGCGATCTGTACTTAACAGGGAATTCTGGCTTACACCAGAGATCAAATCCTAAAGACATTCCAAAACTATTATAACTCTCTATATAACTAGGGATGTAGCGAACTGCCGAGTATGTGTTCGCGAACGCCGTTCGCGAACACCGGCAAAAAATGCGAACAGTTCGCGAACTTCGAACATCCGAAAATCGTTCGATTCGAACGATCGAAGGATTTTAATCGTTCGATCGAACGATTTTCGTTCGAATCGAACGATCGAAGCCATTCGATCGAATGATTTCATTCAATCCAATGGCTTCGATCGTTCGATTCGAACGACAATCGTTCGATTTTAGCGATCGAATGGTCGAAGGATTTTGACGCGAACGCCTATTGGCGAACGTCGCGCGACGTTCGCGAACTTGCGGCGGACGCGAACAGTCGAAGTTCGCGCGAACTAGTTCGCCGGCGAACAGTTCGCTACATCCCTATATATAACTGCACTGACAGCAAAAATAGTCAAGGACCTTGAGCCACATGTACAGGATATGCTTTCACCCTCTTAATTTCCCACCTGACAGAGGAAGAAATAAGTAAACGAAATGACCCAATTACAGAGGAAGAACTAGAGGAAACACTCAAATTCACTCAAAACAACAACAAAAAATCCTAACCTACCTCTATTACAAATCCTTCCATGAAACCCTAGGCCCCCAATTACTAACAATGGGATCCTAAATGGTGCTATGCCACCGCCACCTATGCTCTACTCACATATTTCACTTATTTTAAAGGAAGGAAGAGACCCATAATCCTGTAAAAGCTACCACCCAATAGCCTTATTGAACGCAGACATAAAAATTTTCAGCAAAATCTCTCTTAATGCCATTTTTGATCAACCAAGACCAGGTGGGATTTATCATTGGTAGGCAAGCAGGACACAACACCAGCAAAACAATTAACCTTATAGATATTGCAAATTCAACAAAGACCCCCCTCCTTTTTCTGAGATTAGAAAAGGCCTTTGATCACTTGAATTGGACATACATGATTTGGATTTGATGGAATCTGAGGGGTCCTTTCCGAAAGGCCATCTCAGCCTTGTATTCACGTTCCTCAGCAGCAGTCAAAATAGAAGGCCATCTATCCTCTAACATAGAAATAACTAATGGGACAAGGCAGGTGCCCTCTCTCGCCCCTGATGTACGCACTCTCAATAGAACCCCTTGCTGTTGCAATCAGGAATTCCCCAGATATAATGGGAATCACCTATAAAAATAAAGAACCTAAAATCTCACTATTCGCAGATGATGTTCTCCTCACCCTCACCCGGCCAATGACATCACTCCAAACACGCCCTAATGGACACCTATAGCAGACTCTCAAATCACAAGGTAAATCAAGACAAATCAGAAGCACTTCCAACAAACATTCCCCAAATGCAAATTAAGGTCCTGAAGCTGAATTTTAATTATAAATGGAAAACAGATTATATCAAATACCTAGGGATCCACCTGACCCCCAACTATGCTACATTATATAAAGAAAATTAAACCCCCACTTCTTACATAGATCCACAAAGACCTGGACAAATGGAACCCCTACACACTCTCTTGGTTTAGTAGAATTTCAACGGTAAAAATGGTAACCTTTCCAAGACTACTGTACTATTTTGAAACCCTACTAGTTCGAATCCCATTCAAAGTCCTGAAATCAACTCAGGCAAAAACAGTGAAATTCATATGTGCCACCAAATCACATAGAATATCCAAGAGGATACTAACTTCCCCACTCGAGTGGGGGGGGGGACTGGGTGCTCCTGATATACTCAAGTATTATTTAGCAGCACATCTATGACAAGCTCTGGCATGGTCAGACAGGATACATTGTGGAAAATGCGTAAATCTAGGAAATGACACAGTCTCCCCCCACACTATATCCTCGCTACTATGGGACACAAAAATTCTCACAAACAAGGATAATCCATTGAACTCAGTAAAACTAACTCTCTCTCTCTATGGAACTATGCTAAGGTGCAATATAATACAGTCCAAGAACCATACAGACTGAGTCCCATCTGGGGCAGCCATATTTATAGTAATGGACGAATTTCTCCTGTTTCGCTAAAAAACTCATGGAAAATTTTGAAATTCCAACGTTTTCACAAAAAAATTTTCACTGAAAAATCTAGCAATTAGAAAGTTTTCACTAAAAACATTGTGAACATCCGAAATTGATGCAGGCAGGAGATTCGCAAATTTATTCATACGCAGTGAAGCGCGGAAATTGGTCGCAAATTCATGCCAGCCGAATTTATTCGCCCATCATTACATATTTCACGCCAGGGTTCATAAACACTTTTGCGCAGCCATGCCAGAAGGCAAACCTAACACAGCTAAGGGATTTCTACAACCCATTAACTCTCAAACTGTCCACATTCCAGGAGCTCCAGGCCAAATACGATTTAAGCAACTCATTGCAATACCAATATCTCCAAATGCTCTTGAAACACGGGTACCAAACTAAAGTCAGCAATTCAAGACATTCAACTACATGTGATCTCCATGGGACTCTTTGCACCCCTTGACAACATAGTCATGTGCTACTAAATGACAATACCTCCCCAGATCAATATCATAGACTGGGGCCATATAACCATAATTATTCCACCCCCCCAAAAAAAGAAACAGGTATAACCCAGACATAGTGCAGCATCAGAACCATTGTATGAAAAAGGAAAAAGTGAGTAATTGTTGGTAAAGATCGGTTGATATAAAGAAAGGCAGGCATGAGAGAATGACTATTTGAACAACATTTACAAGTAAAAAGGTTGCCTCTAACATGAGAACAGAAGAGCTATTGGCAGCATCAGTTCAGCAGAGGTCTGGAAAACCCTATGATGCAGTAAGAGTCATGCACCTTACAAACAGTATAAAGTTATTTATGCCATGAAAGTGTGCTTAGTTTATTGAAAACCATTATCATTTTATTAGTGCATGTGATGTATGTGCAATTCCTGGATGCAAATCCATCATATATACAGGTTTAGCAGTGATTAAGCTTTTCCTGGTTCCATCAGAGATAATGAAAATTTGCTGCTGTGTGCAAGTGTGAGGGCAAAGAGTAAGTTTGTATCATTGTATGGGTGCCAGCACTTCATATAAAAATGCGAATTTGAGTAGGATAATATTCCTCAGGTCAGAGACTGTGACAGTTTCTGAAAACAGAGTCATTTGTCAGTGTCATTTACAAAGCATTCCAGTCCACCCCTCCCCAAGCCTCCTCCAGCTCCCCTGTTTCTGCGCAAGCCTCTGGCCTTAGCACTAGAGACACTTTGACAACGTCCCCATCCTTTCCAATTAACATCACTTGCTTTTTAAATTAGCGTTCACGAGCTGGTCTGCCACTATCCATCAGCAACCTCAAGGTTGACCTTCAACAGTAAAACAAAATAAGCCATATACGTTTATTAAGCAAATGACCTCACAAATTAAACAGGTGAAGAAAAATACATATTTTAGTGAAAAAATTAGTAGCTGGCATCTGAATAAAACCAGCAGTGTCCTAATAATAATATTTAATGGCTTAAAGGAGAAGGAAAGGTTAAAACTAAGTAAGCCTTATCAGAAAGGTCCATCTAAATATACCAGTAAACCCTCAAAGTAATGCTGCTCTGAGTCCCCTGTCAAAAGAAACACTGCATTTCTTTCCTTCTATTGTGTACACATGGGCTTTTGTATCAGACTTCCTGCCTTCAGCTTAAACCTCATTGCCCTGGGCAAGAGCATGCTCAGTTTGCTCCTCTTCCACACCCCCTTCCTTCTCTACTGTAATCTGAGCCCAGAGCAAGGAGAGACTCAGGTAGGAAGTGATGTCACACCATGTTAATACTGCAGCTTCTATCCTAAACAAACAGAGAGTTTCTAGAGCTTTTTACTCAGGTATGGTAAAACATTCTACAGAATAAATATAGCATTCTAGCTTGCACTATTGCAGCTAATCTATTGGCAATAAAATGCCTCAGTAGCTTTACTTCTCCTTTAAGAACTTCATTACTTTAGGCTCATGTGTATAGTTAGCTCTGTAGTATGAAGCAAAATGCTTACAGACTATAGGGCCTATAAGTACAAATTTTGGGCACAATCATCATGTTTTTATTATCTACAATGCAGCACTTTCCCTCATAATTCAACAAATCTGTGGTTGCAAGGGTTGCACCTGATGCAGTGTCAACATTCATGCAATAGAATTACAACCTTCAACCAATTTGTTTATGGCCCTATTGTGTATTTACCACACTGCTTCAGATTACTCAAGTCAAACCCCTTGTTGAACATCTACTAATTCTCATAAAAAATTAAACCAATATTGTCAGGCTAAGACAGTGAGATATAACTGTTCAGATAGACCAGGGTCCCCTAGCTTTTTTTTTTTTTTTAACCCAGGAGCCACATTTAAATGTAAAAAGTAGTGATGGGCGAATTTGCAAAACCACGCCGGCGTCTACACAATATCAGTCTTTATTCCATGTGGGAGTGATTGGATGAAGTGAGAGAAGAGGAGAGGGACGTAAAGCAATATTACATGCGAGCCAAAGATTAAGGTCTTGTAAGTAGGCAATTTAGCCATTTCTTGGTGGAAGCTACACGTATATGGTCTAAAGGGAAAGGAAAACACTACTATATGTGATTGAAAAAGTAAATGTCTTGTAAGTAGGCACTTTAGCCATCTTTCCGGTGGAAGATTCACGTGCATGCTAAAAAGTGAATATAAGCACAGTTCCCGAAGTGGAGGATTAAAATAAAAGGGGAAGCTGGAAAAGGGGAATAAATAAAAAACAACACAAATTCTATAGATAAGCACCTGGTGTGAAATTACCATTTCAAGAATACTACACTATATGTCTATTTAATTTTTTCTCCCCCCCCTTCTTTGTTTCTGGCGAGTTTGACTCCGTAGCCGAAAGGCGCTGATCCATTTTTTATCCTATATATACTAGAAGTATACTGTTTCCAGCAAAACAAGATTGACTTTATGAGAGTGGCCAGACAAATCTGTGGACCTTGAGGCAAAACCAAGAAATGCAGAAAAATTGTGGAATGCAACAGGTGCCAGAAGTTGGTGGACTCCATGCAACAGAGATGTGCAGCAGTTCTCAGAAACACTGATTATACAACTAAATATTATTTCATCCCTTATGCCACTGCCATGTTGAATACAGATCATAACTGCAAACGCTGCCATGGGTTCTCCATATTAGGGTTGGGTGATAAAACATGCATGCACAATAGGGAGGAACAGAATGAGCATACTATACATCCATAATTAGAATTTGGTATCAAACTTTGTTGTTTTTTTTTGTGCCCTTGTCTGCCAGCAACAGTGATCTCATACATCTCGCCTACTCAATACAGTAAAATGAAATGTCTTTCCTTTGGGTGTACATAAAAGTCTCAGATAAACACCACAGACATAAAATAAAGGATGCATCTAAAACATTGATCCATGAGTATAACAACGATAGAAGACCCTGTGGCTTCTGAAACGCTTCTCTTCTTTTGTGCTAATAATCCTTCTAATGTGGGTAACTCTATAATTTTTCCTGCTGTGCAATTCAGCCATTTTACAAAAGAATAAGACGAGGTTTATAGACTGAATGAAAACATATATGGAACTTTACGGAGATACTGTACCGCAAACCACCATGATCCCTTTGCTATTATACCTTGTGAAAAAAGGAAGTCAATGAGCTTTCTGTCACTAATGCTCCTTCTGTTAATTTGGATTTAGTGATTAGAGGCTTACCAGACTGTAATGTAATCATTCTGAAGTTCCGTTTGCAAGATTGTGAAGTTGATGTGAATCCCAAATCCCAGTGGCACAGTGATGGTCCAATTGCAGTCTTGGGAATTTGGGTATTGATCAGGGAAACCAGGAGAGTAGATAGAGCCATTGAAAGCTGTGACATTTCCTCCACATGGGACTGGACAGAAACACATGGAAACATAATAAACTCCAATGTATTGAAAATATCATTTTACATATTTTTATAGCCTTGATAACGCTGCCATTTTAACTTGTAATAGTGTCTAGTAACACTAAATGGTCTATATCCATTACTCTGCACATATTTGTACTAGCAATACGTTAGGACCATGCGCATTGTATGCAAAAAGCATGATAGTAACATCACATCTACCTCTAAACAATGGTGACGATCTGCAGGGATCCCCTTTTTATATACCTAGAGTTTAGAAGTCTCGCATATATTCAGTTTTGACTACAAGCACTGAACAACCCCCTTTAACCTGCTTTGACATAGAGAGGATTAGAAAATGAATAGATACTAATTTGACATAGAAGTTTCCCATGAAACCAATCATACAGTAGGCATTTTAGTGCCCAAAATGTAAATGCAAAAAAGGGGATCCAATTATTTCTAAACAATAGTAGCTCTGTTCAAAATAAAAACAAATATGTATACATCAATACTGTTGTAAAACCAATTTTTTTTTACAGACAAAAACATTTAGCAATAAACTATTTTAGAAATTCTTTGTTTTAACATTATGATCTAAAGTATGAAATGTACAACACCATGTTGGAGATCATGTGAAACATATACCCTGTATCAGTGGTTTGTTGTTTTTTAAGGTTTTATGTTTTTCCCCTATTTAAATGTAGAAAAAAAAGTCTAATCGGTTTTCTTTTTTTTTTTACACTTCAGTTTGCATATTATTTTCAACCTTCAGGAACAAATCAAAATGCGATAATAACAATGATCAAATACCAGGCAAAGTCAACTTTCCAGATTATGCACCTCAGGGAAAATAAATGTTTTACACACATTAACCTTTGAGCCATGGTTCCTCTACTTGGATTAAATGCCGACATGTTTCCTGCTACAATTAAAATCTTTCCACAAATTATTTTATACAGAGTGGCTTAAATT
The DNA here is from genome assembly GCF_017654675.1 of Xenopus laevis. Classification (NCBI taxonomy): domain Eukaryota; kingdom Metazoa; phylum Chordata; class Amphibia; order Anura; family Pipidae; genus Xenopus; species Xenopus laevis. Next base: position 79,669,106 of record NC_054374.1, read on the forward strand.
AGAATTGGGTACTACTCTTTCCAGTGTCAGTTAAAGGAGGAGGAAAGCTACGGATAGATTAGCCACAATAGTGCTATAGTGGGAATGTAATTAAAAAGTGCATGTTATTTAAAATGGTGATTTTGCTAATGTTTAGAGCTGCTTCCAAAGTAAAATCATTCGCAGGTGAATAGCAGATCGCTAATAGGGCCGGATTTACATAGCTGGCGCCTCTTCGTCACCCCCGTCCCCTCCCTTTTATTCGCTCATATTTTTATCATAGACCGGAGCAATGGGGATTGGTCACAGGAAATTTAAAAAGCAATCGTATCTCCTGTGCATCCCCAGTGTTTCTGAACCAATGTGGGTGTGGTTGGGCAGCATGCAGACCCCCTTTAATTCCTGCCGCCCTAGGCCCGGGCCTTGGTAGTCTTTCGGAGGAAGTGCCGGGAGATCCGGCAAGAAACGCGTAAGTCAGCCCAGCATACCCACCGCTATATTACCCCTGTGTGTTAGTTGAAATAAAGCCGACAATTCTACACGAACGCTGGTGTCCTCACATGGTGTCCTGGATCAGCGCCTAGTATGCGAGAGTATCGTTTGTTCTAGACTTATAAAATATGACTTGTATTTGTCTTGTTTTTTGTGTATGGTTTAAAAGTTTTTATTTGTATGCTGTTTATTAGCACATTGCTTTTCTGTTTAAAGCTGAGACAAAACATGGGATATGAGAAGGAGAGTAAAACAGATTTTAAAACATTTTTATTGTTATGTAGTGTTTAACTAAATGACAGCCCTATGCATACAGTAAAGTACCAGAAATCAAGAAGAAGAAACATACAAAGATATGGGGGAGATGGTACCTATTTTGGAACTGAGTGTATTTTTATTTTAGTGCCTTGGGGTAGATTTATGAAAACGTGAGAGAGGTCAGCAAAGAAAAACTCACACACTTTCTTTTCATTCTTATGGAATTTTTAGAAGCATATATATCAATGGGTGAAAGTTGGAGTTCACCATTTGATATATTCCATTTCTATAGTTATTTGATGATATTATGAACTGACTACTCTTGGTTATTTTGTAAGCCCCAAAGTGACAACTACAGTATGTGTGGAGAGACAATAACAATATATACAATAAATCAGACTCTGATACAAAACTGCAGCTTTACTATATGGTTAAAGATTAAGTCATACAGAATGGAAAGAACTTTAAAAAAAAAAAACCCTACCCTCGCATCTTGGAAATGGATGATCCCAGTTTCTGTTGGTTCCATGCTGGCATGTTAAGACTGAATGACCAATAAGTTGGTAACCAGGAAAGCACTCAAAGGAGATGGATTGTCCAACATTGTAACCGGCTCCCCTTACCACACCATGGGAAAACGGCTCTGGGTCTGGACACTCCTGGAGCTCATATGCTGCACAGAAAAGGAAACATTCTTGTTAAAGTACAATAGATATGACTAAATCACAAATAATGACATTTGCATGTATGTTTTCCCTTTTTTTTTTAATTCACTGGTAATAACTAACCAAAGCAACAACACCCAAAAGCTTGGTGAAACAGAATAATAATATTTGGCAAAGTGATTATAAGACACAAAGTCCTCACTTTGATATATATATATATTTATTTATATACTGAGGGGCTTACATTAAGGGCTATGGCAATTAAACATCTTGCTTTGTGCTGCATAATTCAGCTGTGAATGTAGCTCACAATGCTTTGCTTTCAATAACAAATTGCAAATATGTCATTTATGAAAAATCCCCAATCACATTATAGTCAGTGGAAAGAAGTCTGGAGATTTGCAGCAAAAAAAATCAAAATGCCCAGTGATTGTGCCATATTTCTCATATTTTACTTTATATCTCAAAATGGAAAACATGTCTATATAAAGAAATTTTTCAATGTAATATTCTTCATTACATAGGTATTGCAACAGATTAACCCATTAACTGACAAAGTTCTGGTAGGTTTAGTTGAGCGGTAGGGAAAGTGCATTGGTAAGCAAAAGAATTTTCCAATTGCGAGACCATGGAAACCTAGGTACTACTGTCTGTATGTCACTTTCATTGCTGCCACCATTGGGAATCAATTAAAGGGTTAAAGGTGGTATTTTTTGTAAAGAAAATGAATGACTTTCACAAAAGCTGAATTACATTTGCACTAAGGAAAAATTATTTGCAATCTTTCCCATTTGTGACTTTGATTACCTCTCCCTAAGTATGGGTTGAACTGTCTCAAGTGTAACATTAGCAGCAATAGCTTTTCAACAGAGATTCACCAATTTATTATGAGCCATCATGGGACACTGAGCTCTTTCTCTTTCAAATTAATTTATGAATACAGCTATTTAGAAGCTCAGATATTATGGACTTATTTATTAGAATTTTTAAGCAATCTAGTGGCTTGCACAGCATCTCTTAGCAACCAAGACTAATTACAAAATTTGCCTGTGCCAACAATATTGTACAAAAAACATTTTTTTTATATTACATCTAACAGATAACAGATATGTGTGTATATATATATATACATTGAAGGGGAGAGAGGAGAGAAACGTTGGCCATACATCTTCAGTAAGTCTATAGATTATTTAATGACAAAGAAGATTGTTTTTCAGCAACATTTTTCATTTACAGTTTACTATGTTCTCTCTCTTAACCTGTTGACAGCTTCATGACAGTAAATATGTCTGAACATTGTCAGGGGCCAACGGATAACGCAACCTTTATGAACCTCTGAAGAGTATCATATCAGGGCAAGAAGCAAAGAAGTGACTGAGCAATGGTATAGTGGCAGATAAATCACTGACTAAAGCTCCAAAGTAACAGCATAGACATAAAAAGCATGTTACTATTGTAAAAGATGGATTACAAAGAGTGGCGATGAATAACACATATGCTAGTTGGAGCAATGTTGTGAAAGTGTTAGTGGAGTACCTAAGGGGTCTGTTCTTGGCTCATTGCTTTTTTTAATTGTACCTGTCACGTCATGTTTATTTTAATGTCTGTGAAGGTTATCATTCATCCAGTTCATGGTTTATCTATAGTAATAAATCAACTGGACTTATTTTCTTTTTCCTTGAAGATATTTCACTAGTCTTCAGATTTTCCAGTTTTATCAGGCTTTTTCAATTCAGAATGACTTGCACAAACATATTTGTTGTTATATACACTGGGTTCTTACTCCAATCAGCATATTTTGTTCAGTTACATCAGCATTGGGTCAGATACCTGATGGAGGTAAGGTGTTGAGTGTATTAGCATGATTGGAGCTATGAGGTGTTAACACCTTATATTGGAGCATGATTGGAGCTATTATTAAGACTACATAGCTCCAATCATGCTAATACAATCAACACCTTACCTTTATGAGGTCTGTGCATCTGTGCAGGTTTTACTATACAGATTATGCTGATTGAAGTAAGAATCCAGGGTATATAACCACAAATATTTTTGTACAGGGCGATCTGAATCGATCAAGTCAGTTGGATGACTAGCGAAATGTCTTTAAGGAAAAAAACTCTAAGACTAAGATTACTATAAATATGTTTATTTTAATCGTATTTTTTTAAAAATGCTCTGTAAACAATTTTCACAAGTTCTTTCACTGGAAGAAAAGTATTTTTAACCTAAAGCCAGAGCTCTATTCATGTTGTGATGGAAGACTCCTTCGTGCTTTTAATAGGTGTTTTGATATCTACTTGAACGAATTATATAAAGATACGCTAATATCCTGGGCTACAATTAGTTTAATGTATGCGTCACTATATGTATATGTACATAAACAATATATTTGTAAGTGTATGCTTGTACTGTATGTGTCAGTTATGCAGGTCATTGATTATAGGTTTGAACTTGATGGACAGTTATCCCTTTTAAACCCAGATTAACTATGCAAATATATAACATAAGTGGTATTATGGATTTTCTAGGGCCAGAAGTAAAGGCTAGAAACCTAATGGGACCAGCCCTGACATAGCTTAAGTTAAAAGATGCTTAGTCTGTTAATGTCTTGCAGGATGCAGTTAGAAAACCAGAACAAATGCTATGAAAAAAGATCAATGGGTTCACATTCTGTAATGTGCAATTATATTCAGAACATTTCAATGGTGTGGCTAGGCTTGCAAAATATTTCACCACTGTTAGAAAATGCCAGCATTGCTTTTTAAATGTTCTCCTCTTCTGTGCTTGACAATTCATAGATGACAACACATTTGTGTTGACAAAAATGTTTCTGAAACAGGCTAAAAATCAATGACGCAACCCCAAGTGTTTTAATGGGATCAGTCAGGTTAGGTCCTTTCTTCCTCTTTCTCCTCTGTCTAAACTTCTCTTATTCTCCTGTCTCCATTGTTAACATATACATACTGTATACTTCATATATATATATATATAATATATATATATATATATATATATATATATATATATATATATATATATATATATATATACAGTATATAGTATTTATATCATGTTATACAAATCTCAATATATTTGTGCTTACAATATAAAGAACTACAAAATGATTTTTCGGCATGCATGGAATTGTGTACAATATATATACTGTAGGTATTCATTGGGTTTCTATCTGACGCATCTCAGCAGTGGACTGCACAACGCAGGCCTTTTTATTATGCAGCTTTCACCCCTAAACATTACACTATTAAATATCCTTCATTGGCTCGACTTTGCTTGTTTCATAAATATGTTGTTTGTGGCATAGCTAATATTTTTTTCAATTAATAAAGCATGTACTACTTCATGAGCATCATTTCCCTTACCCAGATACTCCAGTTTAAATCCTGCTTTGTTCTGTGAATGGTCGCTGTGGAAGTAAATAGTGGTCTCATGAGATGTAGAGAGAAGAGAGCCAGGAGTCTCTGCCCCACTAAATCGTCCAATCACGTTGCTTGTTTCATGTGGACCATTGCGAATCTCCACAAAGTCATGGTTGGCTTCACTTACGAAACTTAGGAACTGTATGTGGGTTCCTTAGGAAAAGCAGACACAAAAAATATCACACAGAAATCTAGGAAATCTAAGAACAATGGATGATGTACTGTACCTATATCTTTTTAGTGCCTGTGTATGTAGCATTCTCTAAAAACTCATGCAATTAACTATAAGTGAATCACTATGAACACAACTATTAAGGCTACATAAATACTGGATAATTTAGACCCTAGCAACCAGATCATTGGAACTGCAAACTGCTGAATAAAAAGCTAAATAACTCAGAAACCACAAATAATACAAATAAAAAACAATTTCAAATTGTGTCAGAATATCACTCTCTATATTACACTAAAAGTTAACTCAAAGGTGAACAACCCCTTTAAGTAGAAAAAAAAATAAGAAAGCACACTTCATTTCTTAGAAACATTTACACAATTTTTTGAATACCCCAAACTCCTCTTATCATACCAGCATAATTGCAGAACTTTTATGGCTTATTTAAAAGCAAAAGTTTTCCAGAAGTCTGGTTGTTAGAACATGCAGATATAGCCTTGTTGTGGTCTGCAAGTAATATTCCCTTTTATTCTAGAAAATTTGAACATATTCTTGCATTTGTGCAACTTTTAGAAACTAAGATGTAATGTGGCAACGCTCGGCACTATACTAACCATGGTGGTGTTTTTTTTATTAATGTGAAGTGTGCTTACAAAATGTTCTGTGCATTTCTCATATTTTGAAGTGTGTTATTGTCACAACTAATGTTATTTTGTGCATAAAGACTAAGAGGTAGGTGAACTCACTGGCTCCACTTAATGAGATCCTCTTTAATTGTTCTGCCTGAGACACAAGATGCACCCATGGCTTGGGAAGCACTCATTATGCAGAATTCATTGTATCTCCTTGCTCGAACTTTCCAGATGCTTATCAGGATAGAAGCAAATATTCCGACTTTTTTTCTGATTTACAAGTCTTATTTATTGAGCTCATACCTTAACATGGGTGTGTATTGTTCATTTAATTAAAACAAACCATAAGATGCTACTGCTCTATAAGGAGACTTTAAATTGATTTTGGACAATCTGTATCAGCAGTGGTCTCCTGGCCATATCTACAGTATTGCTTCACTGCATCTATTTAATTATTGATCACCTTGTACATCTTATCTCCCTTAGTTATAAACAATGGCATCCATGATGAGGAAATGCGAGTGCATTCTGAAACATAGGCACAAATAAATTGCAGTAGAACATCCTTGATGTACAGGAAGGGACAGTAACCTATTTTTTTTTTAAGGATTTATCACAGATTATTACTTGCTGGAAAAAATAACTGGGGAAACAGTATGCAGGATAATTTAATCTCTTTAAAGCATCACAAGAACAAATGTCCTGTTTTAATTAGCCAAGCATACAATTATTCCACTCACTGGCCACCTTATGGATTAATAACTGATCTGCATCAGTGTTGGCTTTCTTTTTTATTATAAATTCAAAACAGAAATTTAAAAGACTGACATCCCATCCCTCTTGTAAAATCAAGGGGAAGATAAACAAAATTATCAAGGTTCTTGGATTTAACAGGCTATTTCATTTTGAGAAATTTAGATGTTGTTTTTAAATCTAGGGAAATAGTGAAGGAACTAGGTAATCAAGAAAATGCTCCTACATAATATGTAGAACGGGAGCATTATTATAAAGAATAAAACAATGACAGATGCATTTTCAAACTGCATTTCCTCCTATGCATCACTACAGATTAAAAAATGGCTTACAATTAAGAACAATAATCTATGAAGTTTACTCAATGCTTACTTTTTAAAGCACTGCGTAACTTGACAGCGCTATATAAATAAATGATGATGATGATAGTCTGGATTCACAAAAAACACAACAAAAGCAGGAATTAATTTAGGAGAATGGCACATGCCAATGTTTCATTATGGTAAAACCACCTGATACCCCCTACAGATCACTCTGCAATGACATCTATGGAAAGAAGCAACAATTGGTATGCTTATGCACTCCCATGTCTTCAGGTAGTAAACTAATTGAGTCAAAGGACATTGATTAACTACAATTTGAAAACCAGGGTGGTGGCAGCTCTGAAAGGTGACTTGTGAAAAAGTTTTTGCTTCATAAATCACAGCAGTTTCCATTTGTTATAGAGTTTGACTTGACTTTGAGTTTAGCTCAAATGATATGATCATTGGTGCATCTGTGGGTTGCTTAATTTCCTTGTTCAAGATGACTATGACACGTTACAATGTAAAGATAGGTTGACCGCTAACCTAGTGAAGGATGTGCATTTGGTTAACAAGCACCCTGAAAATGCTGTACTCACCCAGAGTTTGGCCATATATGTGAGCTATTATCTGTCAGATAACTTTCTGGTTTACTTTTATTGGATCCAGGGTCCTTAGTCCAGACCATAAAAAACAGATGCAGACTTCTGATTCTGTTTCGGCAAACTTTACAAATGCCATTATACAATTAAATGCTCACAAGTCCAATGGCAGTGACTTTCACACCACTCCAGCCAATGCTTGTCATAGTTCATGACGATTTTAAACACTGTTGCTAGTTCTAGGGGCAATTTGGAAATCTGCAGTGAGTGTTCTTACCAAATGATTTTAAAAGCGGTGTCTGGATACTTTTGGCCATGAGGGCATCTATTTCATTTTACTAAAGGTGACTCTCAGGTCCATCACAAACCCAGATGTGGTCATAACTCTTCATCACATATAGATAATCTGTTGTTGTAACTTGCTTCCTGTGTTTGCTTTTCTGCCAAGTGTTCCTGTTTATGTACACAATGTGTCTCTCAGTTTGTTTATCTATGTATCTATCTCTCTATCTCAATTTGTTTATGTATCTATCTTCATATCTATCATGTCTATGTACTGTCTCAGAAGCTCATCAGGCAACTAATGACAAGCTGTACTGTCAGAGATGATTAAGTAGGTGCGAGTTTTTGTGCCAGACTGATTAATGTTAAATACAAGAAGAAACCAAGCTGCCACTCACCAAATCCCACCGGCAAAGAGATTTTCCAGGTGCAGTCCAAATTGCTGGGATAGTTTCCTGGGAATCCAGGACTCAAAATGACCCCCTCCATGTCCTCTAAAACGCCTCCACACTGAGCTAGAAATTAGGAAAAATGATGACAGAAAGAATGTTATAAATATACAAAACAAAAAACAACAAGTGTTGTGTTTGAGTAGTGGTTAAACAATCAAACATGCACTATCTACACACAGATACATGTACTATAATGTGCATCTCTCAAGAATAAGGGTGTTCACAGATGCACACCAACTTTTCATATTACTACACACAGACAAAAGAACAACCTGCTTCCATACACAGCTGCACTGACATGCAAGTGCACGTACCAATGCAGAGTGGGGGTGGATAATTCCAGCGCCTCACTGTTCCTGGCATGCAGGAGATATGGGAATGTCCCTGCAAATAAAATAGGCACGTAATTCAGTACATTGTAGCATTACAAAAGATCTACTTTTTTCAGGAGCCTTTATAATACCAAAGCATTAGAGATTACTAAATTATTAGTAGTTTCACAGCACTGTTTTCTATAATTTCTACATTTTTTTCACTGTTGAAGATTTTGATGTCGGTTTTTACCAAGTGCTATGGGCCAGAAATGACTATGCATTCTAAAGAACAAAGCTACAAGGCTTGCTACAGGCATAGTAATCCATGGGCCTTCTTTCTGTCAACCTCTGCTGGTTTCTGTGGGTTACTAGAACCACAGCAAACTCTGCACATGCTATTACATTATTAATACAATAATCCTATAATGTTGCCAAGGAACCGTATATGAAACAAAAATTCTTTCTATAAGTTTAATGATTATGATTACATTATCTTTTACTTGCCACCTCTATGAATAAAGAACCTATAGCCATATAAGTCTATAGGTAGGTAGATTTCATGTCAAATTTGTGCATGGTCCCTTTTACTCATCATATTGGAAACATTTCCATTCTGCAATTTATAATTCCATGTCTAAATGCTGATACAGTAAAACTGGTTTAATCTGTGTGATACTGAACAATACAGATATTTCAATCAAAGGCAATTCTGCTTTACATAGAAGCTACAGTCTTTTACCTGAAGAGCATAACCTGGTTCACAGTGGAAGGAGACCACATCATTCACCAAATATCTCTCTCCGTTCTTTAGCCCATTACTGGGAACTGCTGGCTCTGGACAGCTGGAGAGCCCAACAGCTAAATATAAGAAAAATATTAAAAAAAGGAGAGCATGAACTCTAGCTATAACATACAAGAACAGATCCTAGTTCACTAAAATAGCCTTTCAGTGTGATAAAATAACAATTAAAGAATCCATTTACTAAGTGTGATATAGGGTTATTGTAGGGTGATTAGTGCCAGAAATGTATGCTTCTTTGCCATTCCTAGTTATCTCAGATAATTCTGTTATTTGGACAGTAAGCTTGCAACAACCCTTAGGGCAGGGCTCATGGAGCATAGGCTTCACTGCTCTCAGCCTGTGTTTTTTCTGTAGGCAAATAGAAGCGTATCTTCTCTCTTCTGCATCTCTGTGATATCTGCACTGAAAAGGACAGCTCCTGTCTCAGTGTAGGTACACGGAACAGAGCGGATTTCAGCTTCCAGTATTACAATGATGTAAAAAAGAACTTAATAGGTACCAAAAATGTGCAACACTAAATGTAGTGATTATGCTTTTGTAAGTAATGGTCACCATGTCAACTAATATGGCTCACTGCATTGTAGTAAACTTGTGAAGTGCTTTAATTTTGGCACACAATTAATCACATTGTTTATTGATGTTCAGTAAATGGATTCTTAAGGCACACACTGACCATACTGCTTTCAGAACACGTGATGTTAGTAGTTAACTGCTCTTACTTTTATACTCAAGGTGAAAGCCAGCTGCTGACACACTGATATCAGAGAAGAAATGCAGGTAGAGATGATTAGAAGTGCTGTTCAACAGTGCGGGCACAGTGGTACCTAGGAATATAATTCAGAAAAAACTAGTGCCGTTGGAAACAGGAACATGAAAATGGGAGCATTGCACTCAGGGGTCTCATTATACAGAACATGAAAACTAGTGCGGGAGAAAAACTGCCTGTTTAACCATAGCAGACTCTAGATGCTTTCCAAAACATGCTCAGATCCTTTTACTCTCTTTACAGAAAATAGGATAAGGATAGATAGATGCTGAAATCATTTTTTAAAATAACAGGAAGCTGAAGGAGTTAAATGAAAACTAAAGCTTAACTAAAGAAGTAGGCTATAAATATTATACATTATCAGTGGTGTAACTAGATGATACTGGGCCCCACAGCAAACATATCCAGAGGTTGCCCTGTTTTATAGCAGGGTCTGCTTCCTCTGTAGTTACACCCCTGTACATTATGTTTTAGGCTTCTGTACCAGCCCAAAGGAACCACAGCCCTTTAGCAGTAAAGATCTGTGTCTACAAAGATGCCCCAGTAGCTCCCCATCTTCTTTTCTGTTGATTCAATGCACATGCTCTGTCACTTACTGAGCCTAGGGACTGACACACAATATACAGAACACATAGAATATAACTGTCACAATAAAAGGCTGATTAGTAGTTAATACGGCAGCACAGAAACTAGTACAATGAGCACCATAATTTAATAATCAGCCCTGCATCTTATATTCGAGGCCAACATCATTTCCTGCTTAATAATTTGCAACAATCCTTAAATTTAACTTCAACAGCTGCTCAGAGCCCACTGAGCATGTGAGTGTCACAGACACTTTCCAAGATGGTGACCCCCTGTGACAAGTTTTAAATCCTGAATCATTGCTGCTATTGAGAAGCTGAAACTTTAGGCTGGTGCAACAAGTTCAGTATATAAAATACGGCATTTTTAGCCATATTCATTTTTATGGTTTAGTTCTTCTTTAAAATATCCGCTGTCTCACACTTACATATTACATGTGTTCTGCATTCCACTACTGGGCAAACAATATAAAAAGATTACAGGGGATTTCTGCAATAACCTCATTGCAACTTACCCCTATTTGGTGGTCGGTCATGCAAACAAGTAGAAATGATACATAGTGATTATATAGTACATAATGTACATTCTAATATCAGTTACAGATTATAATGACCATTTAAAGGCATGAGGCCCCAGAGTATGTCCATTTAGGATGTCTCCTGCAATATTTATAAATGTTCATAGTGAGTATACCATCTATAATATGACATGTTTATTTATTTTAAAAAACCAAATTGAAAATAGCTTTCCCACTGTTTAGCCATTTTGATGCTAAACATCCCCTCATGTACTATCTAATGAACACCATCTCTTGCTGCTAAATATGGCTGTTAAGAATGGTTAGTAAGACACAATAAAGATGATCAACTGATTTATGTAGGAACAAATTTGCATGTAAATGTAAAAAATAAGACTTAAAAGTATCCCACATTAATAATAACAATAATAAAGGAGCAGTGCTCTCAGCACAAACCTAGCAAACTCTAGAGAAACAGTATTTTCCACATTACTAAATCTAACAAAATCCAAGGCACAGTGCCTTAACACACCTAGATATTCTATAGAAAGTATTTATCTTCACCCAAAATCAAAACATGATTTTTAAGACGCTGTGGCCCTGGACCTTACTTTTCCGGGTCCAGGTGGCTACCACCATCTGTAGCTCTCTGTGTGGCATGTTTATCCTCTCTGCCATTGGACAGAGCAGAATATGTGATCAGAAATACAGTTTCAGGCTTTAATCACAAACAGTCTTTTGTTAAAGAAGCATATTTGTCTACCTCCAGAATGCCCACACCCTGTGCAGTGAAATACAAATGACAGGAATAAAATGTGAAACATCCTACCCATATCAAGCACAGCTCTTAAGTGAAATAGTCCACTAGCACACTACTCTGCCTTTGAATGTATCTGACATCAGATCCTACTAGATAATACCACCTCATTTTTGTATTAACCTTGTGTCACTTTAACAGTAAAGCCTTTATTCTTCACCATCTTCTTCTCTTCCGTAATCTTCGGAATGACGCCGGCATAGGGGTGCATGTACAGTTGGAGCAATTTTCTGTATCGGGACAACTGCGCATGTGGCGAAACTCACGAAAATTGCAGAAGTGCCTGTCTCATTCCGAAGATTACCGAAGCTGCTGAAGATGGTGCCTGTGAACTCCGCTGGACAGAATCTGCATGTAGAGGTAAGTAAAGAGTTAGGGGCATTTGCCCGGAGTAGCAGCTAGGCTGGGGGTAGGAGGAGGGTGGGGGGTCTATGTAGGGTAGGGGGTAAAGGTTTTTTAACTTTAGGAAGTAGTTCTCCTTTAAGTTGGGTGGAAAAAAGACCAAAGTCCATCAAGTTCAACTCCTCCAAATGAAAACCAGCATCCATACCCACACACACTGATACTATATACACCAATATCTATATTAATTGTAGAGTTTAGTATTGCTATAGTCTGGGATATTACGCTTGTCCAAGAAATCATCCAAGCCACTCTTAAAGGCATTATCAGAATCAGCCATCACAACATCTCCCGTTTCCTCTATAGTTAAAACCCTACTTTTAAGTAAATCGATTGGTGAGTTTGTTTCATAATAGAATATCCACATCCCTGAAGTTCAACCTTTTCTCACACCATAACCTGCTAGTTGATTGTTTTGTGAAGCGCACACAAAAGGTCTGACCAAAAATGTTGGTACTGCATGCTTGTATTGTACACACTCCCAAAGTTTCTGATGGCTGCCTACATACAGGGATGACATCGATGGCAAATGTCATAAGGTGGTTGCTCTCAATTTATGAAACAAAAGGATATCAGCTGTAGCAAGTGGAAGCTCAAAATATGTAAAAATGTCAGCTAGTACATTATAGTTTTCCTCTGCAAATGATAGCAAAAGCAATTCAGGAAATATAAGCTGATTATAATATTATTTGGCACTAGTTTTAGTCTTGAAAGGTTATTTTGTGCTGTGGCATCACAAGTTGCAAAAATTTGAATCTATATTTTTTTTAGATTTCATAACTGAATCTGATGTAAATCTGCATATGTCTGCACCCAGTAAATGTTTCTAATATAGTTAGTTAGCCAAAAATGTAATATATAAAGGCTGGAGTGACAAGATGTCTAATAAAACAGCCAGAATCCAACTTCCTGCTTTTCAGCTCTATAACTCTGAGCTAGTCAGCGACTTGAAGGGGGGCCACATGGTACATTTCTGTTCAGTGAGTTTGTAATTGATCCTCAGCATTCAGCTCAGATTCAAAAGCAACAGATATGACCCATGTGGCCCCCCCTCAAGTCTCTGATTGGTTACTGCCTGGTAACCAGGGTAACCAGTCAGTGTAAACCAAGAGAGCTGAAAAGCAGGAAGTAGTGTTCTGACTGACATGTTATACATCAAATCACTCCAGCCTTTATACTTTACATTTTTAGCTAACTAACTATATTAGAAACATTTTTTATTTTGCACAGCCTATCTATTTACACAGTTTTTAACTTTACACTGAACAATTCCTTTAAAATGTTTCCATATTTTCTCACACTATAGAAGTTAAACAACATAGCTATCTTATATACACAGGTGCATCTTCAACTTTGTATCTAAATAAAATTGCATAGAAGCATGTGAACCTATAGGCTGTCAGTCATGTTCTGGTGTCTGGATCTTGCAAGTAAAATGCCTTGCTTACTGGGAGTATTCTCCTCAATGTCAAGGATGGAAATTCATCATATTCGAGTATTCAAAAGACTCCAGAATGGGCAGTTGATAGGCTTTGCTCTTAATTTAAACACTGTGGGGAAATGGTCCCTTGTGGACTTTGCCTAACTGTACTGTGTCACAGGTCCAGTAAAAGAAACCTTAGTAGTTTTACCTTAGGAGTACTATAATCTGTAGTCTTCATGGCTGCCTTATTTATTATGTTTGTATGTTTTCCAAATAATATTGCTTCGGTAGCCACATTTATGCCAAACCAATAATGATGAGAGGAACACTTCATATAATTTTTTTACATTATCAGGCACAGCTCATGTATTTTCTGGTGCCGCTGAGGGGATACAAGCTATTGTAGAGCTACAATTCTCAGTATATTTTGCCTAGATGACTAGGCTTGTGAATTTTGTTAAAGTTAACAGTTGAAATGCCTGATAGATTTAAAAATGAGTTACTAATAAAAGATTATATATATATATATATATACACACACACACACACATAGACAGTACCTGAGAAGCTGCCCAGCATAGTGGCAGTATTGTCTGCACCATCAAAGACTTCCAGAGAATCCCAGTTCTGTTCTGTGACAAAGCTGATCACCTGGATCTATGGAGGAAGCAGAGCAAGTGTAGATTTAGATGTATTTGTAATCAAGACCTAGGGCACACAGGAGGAATTGCTTGGAACATTGCAGTAGATTTGAGGTCATGACTAGATACAAAGACCACCACAAAGGCATACATGCTGTTTGTGCTTAGACCAAAAACAGCTGAAAACCTGGCTAACAAGGTCTTACCTATACTATAGAAAAAAAGATAATAGGCCACGTTTCCTCAGCCTGGATATAAAGGCTGTCCAAGATAAATCTAAGTCAATGACAAATACTGCACACAGCAAAAAGCAATTAGTGGAATGTTCCTCTTTAAACTTTAAAATGTGTTCATAAATATCAGTCCCTCTATGTTATCTGAATATGGTACTCTAAATGAAAATGCTGTGGTAAATGATACTGAGGTGATAAATATTGACCTTAAGGAGACACAATGTGTCCTGGGTCAAGCTCTCTCCAATAGGTGCAAAACTATACAATTCTCAATTTTGTAGAAATTAGAAATGCTCCAGAAGGCTATAAAAAAGTAACACCGGCACAAATTTGGGACATTGAAAATGCAGATGAAATGTACGTAGACACCTCTCTTTCAATTCGATTGTGTGCGCCCCATCAATGTATACGTATATGCAGTCATGGAAAAAGGACTTATTTGTTAACGCACAGATAAAGTTTAGTTACTATTATTTAGTAATTTTAGTAATTTTAATATGCTTGATGTACAAATGGTTAGCTGTAAGCAGTAAACAGCACAAAAATATGAAAAGGCCACTATGGCATCAGTCTCCCTTTATTTCCTATATGTGCTACGATTGTTACCTTCATCAAAATAAAATATTACCTACCTTATGTACTGTAGGTGCAATTTGAGCAATAAAAAAACTGCAATAAATTGTAATTTTTTGACACATAACTTTTTTTGTATACAAATATTTAATGTCCTCACTATGCATTCCTTAAAAAATAACAAGGACTTTGATACATTGGCTGCAATTCAGTTAGAAATATTCACCTTATATACACCTCATGCTAGGCTAGCAGCTTGGATATTTAAGTTCTCTCCAGAACTACCTTGCAATGCCAGAGCACACAAAAATTGGTGCCTTTTTGAGCAACCCTCAGGCGTATGCTGGAGAGACCATTAAACAGAACTTCAGTTAAGAATTAAAACATAAATACTGCTAAGCGGTGTTGTTAGTGCCAACGTTTTCTAACTTATGAATGTCCATATACCCTTACTAGGTAGGGAGACTGTTCTTTCAATTTGCAGGCTGGGCAAATGAGCCAAAGAGTTTAATGAAACGTTTACTGCAAAAGGTTGTGCAACAGAAAGATATAAAGCTTGTCAACAACACTGGCAATTACGCGTGATCACATTTAAAAGGATGATTGTGAAATAATTCTGTTAAATTAAAGTCTTAAAGGGCATGTAAAGGCAAAAAAAATAAAATCCAATTTTTACTTAATTTAATTAAAATTTAATCCAATTTTTACTTTATTTGATGAAAAATAAACTTAACTCCAATATACTTTAATTAAAACATGTGCACCGTTTTTATAAGTAATCTGACTGTATGCAGTGAAATTCTCCCTTCATTTACTGCTGTGGATAGGAATTGTCAGACGATCCCTAACTGCTCAGCAGTGAAACAATCATACTTATGAACAGCAGGGGGAACCCCCGCCTTACTTCCCAGCCATGCAGAACTCAAGCAGCTTTGTTTGTTTTCCTGTAGAGCAGTCCCTGACTGTGTAGAGATTTGTATTGAATTTTATTTTTGCCTTTACATCCCCTTTACTGTTTCCAACTCCAGCTGCAGGGACAAAGATCATGGAGTCAGATTTAAACAGATAAACGGGGAGTCTATTTGGAAGATTATTTTGTTGCAGCCACTGGTTCTGCAGAGTTGGAGAAGGTTTGTATTAAACAATCCAAAAACTATAAAATCCACATTGGATTACATGACAACACAGGATCCAGTGCAGTCTGCCTATTCTGATTATTAAACAGTCTTGCTGTATTGGCTTCCGGCAGATATTATTTTTGTACTGTTTTTATCATTTCTGACAATCCCTAAGAATCCCAGACCCCACTGAGCATGTGCACAGTCTTGGCCTTGCAAACATGTTTAACAAAGTTACAAGATGGTGACCCTCTGTGGCCAACTTTGAAAGCATAAATCATTTATTTGATTAGGTTTGTGGTGCAGTAAGTTTATGTTTTTGTTTAATATATAAAATACAGCATTTCTAGCCTTATTCTAATTCATTCCTTTAATTGCCATGTCCTGTAGCAATTGCAAGTAAAACCTCCCTTAACTTATTAAATAGCCATTACCTACAATTTTATACTTTTTTCCGAGGACTAGGAGAGACAAAGTTTACAAGCTTTATCAATTAATAAGAATATGTGTTCCTTTACAAAGGTTGATACTTGAACAAAGAGTGGTGCATATTGACATAAATAATAATAGAATCACCTGTGGACCTGCTACCTCTCTCTGAAAAAATATCAATATTATTGTATTTCTTTTTTTTGAAACAGAAACTCTTATAATAAAAAAGAACAATGGTTTGAAAATGCGGGCATCGTGGACAAGATGGCTGTTTATTTTTTCTGAGAGAGATCTTGAGGACTGCAGTTGGGGTGGAGGCCAGGTCATCTTCAGAACAAAAGATAAAAATAAGGTACGATTGATGTCACGTACATTTTCTCTGCAAAGAACTAGTCTTCTAAATTTTTCCCAGCTTTGTAAAAAGCTTGTTCTATTCTTTCACCTTAGTCCTGTTACTTCATATCAACATTTTGATAGCATGTAGGATTCTTACAGTCCCTCACTGAAAGAAAGTCATAATCCCTGAGGGACATGTGTAGAGTTTAGTACAAAGAAACAATGCTAAATCTTTTTTTGTACTCCTGACATTTAGGATAGTCCTCATTTGTAGCACTAACCTACTTAGATATTCTATCATGTTTAACAAATACAATCATTTAAAATACAAAATGTTAATATGCCAGTTAAGAAAACAAAGAAAGCCTGACTCCACTGAATTCCCACAGAAATAATAACCGTTTCAATAACAGTAATACCAGTAACCAGGCTTCGTTACAAATGAGTCCCAAATTCCTCCCAGTGTCCCTGTGATATGGAATCATGCCAAACATGTTTTAGCATAGCAGAATTTAAAATTACAAAAGTACACTGGCACTCACAGCAAGTTCAAGCTGGGAGGCCTCCTTGCATGTTTATTTACAGAAATGCAGAATTTAAAATTAACAAGGTATTATTTTTCAGGGGGTGCTTATGGGAGTAACTGGAAATCATTGGTACATATAGTTGCAATATGGAGTCCCAACAAACAACCCTAAAATCGAATCCTTTGACTGCTACAAAACACAAATATGTTTATACATCGATTCATAGCAGTGTTGTTGGATGATGTGGCTATTTTTTTTAATATTTAGGTCCTACCTGGATCCCTGCTCCTTCTGGGACTGTGATTTTCCACACACAGTTAAGACTGTTTAAATATGGTTCTGGGAACCCAGGAGACAGAATTGTTCCCTTTCGCTCAGTCAAATTCCCACCACAGGGTACTGCAAATTGGTAAAGGACAATTGTTAGGAATGATCACACAGTGATGATAGATCAAGAATGCTTTTTACCACTTAATGATTGGGGTGTAGGTGCATAAAATTCCTAAACAAACTGAATTTCCTCTTCACTGCACAGGCTCAAAGTAATATTGTAGAGAGCTCCATGATGCTATCTTGCTTCTGGCCCCTGTGATCCTTGCTGCTGACCCAGGCATTATAAGCAAAATGACTTAGAAACTGAAAACAAGATGGAGGTGCAATATTCCCTACAATAGTACCCAAAGCTGGTGCCTTTTTTCAGCAATGAGGAACACCTCTCATGATCTGAAGTAATTACTGATTATAATTACTGGGAGGTGCCTACCAAACCGGCACACCTAGCCTTTCCTTCTTCTTTAAAGGGGGTTGTTCACTTTTTTAAGATTTAACTTGATGTAGAGTGTGATATTCTGAGACAATATGCAATATTTTATTATTTGTGGCTTCTACGTTATTTTGCGTTTTTCAGCAGCTCTCTACTTTGCAATTTCAGGGTGCAAATTTCCCTTCAACCATGCATTGATTTAAATAAGTGAGTGGAATATGAATAGGAGAGGGCCTGAATAGCAAACTGAGTAATAAAAAGTAACAATAACAATACATTTGCAGCCTTACAAAGAATTTGTTTTAGATGGGGTCAGTGCCCTCCATTTGAAAGCTGAAAAGAGTCATAAGAAGGAAAAATATATCAAAAAATAAAAAAAAAATAAAGACCAAATGAAAAATTGCTTAGAATTAGCCATTCTAGAACATACTAAAAGTTAACTTGTAGGTGAACCACCCCTTTAAATTTCCTGGGAATATTTTTCAGAAAAGATGTCCATCGAACTCTACATCCTGAGTGTTTGAAATTGAAGCTTGAACCCTCCTGTTTTATGTACAGTTATGCACAGTTTGCACAACGTGTTTGCTCTATTTGTTCAACTACCAGCAGTTGGCTGTTCTGCCCACTGCAGTTAAAATAATGAAAATACAGTAAGTATCCTACTGGCTTTTATTGGTTTATTTATCTGCCATAAATCAAGATTAAATAAAGAAGCCATTGCCAAGAACTCTAAAAAATAACTAGGCACAGCACTGTGAGTAATCATCACACATCAAGTCAGAGAGGACTAGTCAACAAGCCATATGTTACATACCTACACAGGAAGGTACAGAAGTGTTCCACTGTGCCAAAGCTCCCATAACTGCCTGGCACTCAATGTTTCCGGACTCTTGAAGAGCATACCCAGGAAAACATTCAAAGCGTACAACTGCTCCCACAGAGAAATCATTGCCAAGTCGTCTGCCATATTTTGGCTCGGGAATCGAACTACACTGAGTAGCACTGGTACGAGGTACAGCTGGGAAAAATGGATGAAGAGAGTTTAAAGGGGTGAAAATGGAATCAAAATAAGAAGGGCTAAGGCAGTGAAAAACTTAGCCCTGTGGCCTGCCATAATGCTTGCACTTTCCTTTACTATCATTGGGTAATAAACCATGGCAACCAACCAAGATTGTGCTTACACATTCTACCAGGAGCTGGCTAAACATAGTTAATCATAAGTGTTTACTTTGGGTTACTGTTAGGTGAAAATATATCTAATGTTAGTAATTGAGTGCAATTGAGTCTTTAGAGCAGGGATCCCCAACATTTTTAACCTCTGAGCCACATTCAGATGTAAAAAGGGAAGCAACACAAGCATAAAAATGGTTTCTGGGTGTAACAAAACAAGTGCTATGATTGGCCATGTGGTATGCCCTAGGACTGGCAGCATATTGGAGGCTATGTTTGGCAGTACACCTTGTTATGCAACCAAAACTTGCCTCCAAGCCAAGAATTTAAAAAAAGCACCTGCTTTGGGGGCACTGGAGCAACATCCAAGGGGTTAATGAGTAACATGTTGCACATGAGTCACTGGTTCGGGACTACTGCTTTTGGCAGCAGAAAACTTGGACTGCAAAGGATCAGTCTGCTCAGAATATACACTAATATATACACTATTGAGTACATGGCCATTTTTTTGTACAAAATAAATTAGGGTTTATGGGCATTTTAAAAATGTCAATGTTAAGTTAAAAAGCAAGAAGCAAGTATAACATTTATTTAGGGGCATAACTAGAATTTACTGGACCCTAAATCTTTTTTGGGACCCACAAAAACTTTTAAAAACGTTGGCCCCTGAGTTGCCACATGGTCTGCTGTTTCACTTGTTTACCCCTGTATTTTATAAAACAGAACAACTTAGAAAATTTGATTGTACAACTTTGATATACACAGTTTATATAATATCTCTCTCTTTTATAGAGAGGGAGAAAGAGACAAAGGAAAACTGGCCCATGTCGTGTGATCACATTCAGTGCAATTTAACAACTCTAAACATTTATCATACAAAAGTTCCAGCTTGTGGCTGTATGCCAGCTCTTTCAATGACATTTTAAACTTTCCTTCTCTAGTATTCCCACTTTTGAATCCCAGTCTTTCACAAACCTATATTGCCATATTTGGTTGAGTAACACTGCAAAATTAATTCAATACTTGGACGAGACATTATGTTTTTCAAACCTACCTTGGTAGACAAAATGAAATCCTTTGGCTGTCGCTTGCCCCTTGGCACTGAACTTAATTAAAATCTGGTTTGAAGTTGCAAGAGGTAGAGATTCACCTGCAAGAGCAGAGCACATGTGTCACAGAGCAGTGAGACCTGCCTCTAGCAGATAACCTGCTGAAGGACTTCCAATGGGAACATGCTGATCTGATCACAGTGTGTGAGATGGACCGTGCACAGTGCAGTCTGTTTAACACTGTACAGCACTGGGACATTGCACTCATTTCTCTGGCTGGAGAGGCAACTAAACCGATATGGGAAATTAACTTGTGTGTGCACAGCTGCTAAGGAGAAATGCATTATTTACAGGGATTAATCGAAACACAAAAACAGAGAGAATACAGCACAAAATAAACAAATCAAAAGCTGTAATGAACAGAATTGCATTATAAAATTAATCTTTCTGCTGCTTATGTACATGTGCAAGTAACCTACAGCAGTTTATATAAGCTTTCTTTTTTGCATCTTTATTCCCAAGACAACAATTTTGCTTCTCCTCAAATTCGACATAGAAGCTGGCAACCCTCTACCCTCCAGCTATTGTAGAACTACTTCTGGCAATCTAACTGACAGAGGTATACTGGGGATTGAAGTTCTGCAACACTTTTAGGACCCAAGGCTACCTAACACAATCTTTATTGTCACTGTAAGTGCTAGTGATTATCTTCCTTTTCCACTTTTGCTACATGATATACTTGGTATAATGTCATTGTAACAGTGCACACCTGTAACACAATCTGGGGATGCTCTTTGGGCATTTATTTCATTTGTATTATGATTTCATGATACCTCTTTGTCTTTGACAAAGAAGCATTTTATCTATGATTGATTGCATTCTTTCACTGTGGGAAATGCCTGAGGGGGAAATGCCTGAGGAACCATAAGTGAGCCAGCATGTGCATGGTTTTCATTATTTGCTATCTGTTCCATTAGATCCATCATATTCAGGTCTAAAAACCTATTTAACATATAAAAACATATTTTACCTGCCCCACATGTCCACATGTCATATTAGCAATTTACCTGTATGGGACCCAGAGAGTGAACTGAGTAGCCTTGAATGGTCATCAGGTCCATCATGTACCTCAACAACATCATTCGGTGCAGTCTGAAAAAATGTGAACTGTCCAAAGACCACTGGTAAAACAGAGAGAAACTCATGTTCAGACCATGTTGACATGAGAAAGCTAGGCAGACACAGCAAACATATTAATTAACAAAAAATTAGACACCAACACAAAAAAACTGACACAGAACAAAACAACTGCACAGCTAGAATTCCCCTGTAACATAGCAGGCTTCAGGTGCAAGCCCACCTAACAAAAACAACTAACACATTGCACATTAGCAGGAAGAAAATAGCATGACATAAAGACATTGCCCAAGAATTACAACAAGACTTACACTGAACATTTAAAGGCATGTGTACTATTTTCCCAACAAGTGACAAGACAATAGGTTTGCTCCCTCATTTAACAAAATTTGTCCCTCATACCATAATCCTTTGGAACCACAATAAAATAAGAACAGCTCTGTCCAGTGGTGTAGTTGCGAGGGTAGTTAGGAGACAAAATGACTCCTTCTTGACTGACGTATCTCCCTCCACAGGGAGCTAGAATAAGCAGACAGACAAAAATAGAAAATCCATTAACTTGACTAGACCCCTAAAACTAGGCCCTGAAACTTCTGACCTTTTTTAAACTATACCATATCACCACACACAAGACTCTACCTGATACTATAACTCATACAGTATATAGGGACTTTTCATATTCCTGTCCTATTCCTGTATCTATCTATCTATCTATCTATCTATCTATCTATCTATCTATCTACCATTCATCTATATGATGTCAGCAAATCCATCCATTTTGCCAAAAAATGAACATGCATTATCAGATTGAACCTTATCGGCATGTACACTGAAATTACCATATTTAGGTTAAAATCATAACAAAGCAAATATATGACTAAATGTACATTATGTTTATGGGGCATGGCTTCGTCAATAAACATTGCATAATATCTCTCTAGTTTCCTGTTTATTGCCTAATTATTTAAGCTCTTACCTGTACAAGAAGGGCTTGGGTGATTCCAGATTGGTTTGCCATCTTCTCCCATAATGCAGGTAAGTGTAGATTTCCCTTGAATTTCATAGCCACTCTCACAGTAATAAGTAATGGTAGAGCCTAGCTTCAAGTCATTTCCAACTCGTGTGCCATTTTTAATTGTCCCTGGGTCAAAGCACGACTCCCTGGGGTTTTCTAAAAGATATTGAAAACAAAGAAAATGTTCCAAACTTGCACTTTAAACAAAATCTCTCAGAAAAGGTACTAAAATAGCACTAGCACTTAAACACATATACCACCAAAGACAGCTATTTACATTTTAAAGTTTGGATTTGGTTTAACAAATGTGGTAACCTTTGATAGAATACAACTAGCCAATAGCAGAGAGTGAATGGGTGAATCAACAAAGTATGGGAATCATGGAAGCACATGAAAAATTAGAAGTACTTGAAGTGCAGTACCTGTATTCCTGATCTTATATTGCATACACACATATATAATAAATGGAGCATTTTTTGCTCAGGTGAAATATCCCATCGGATTGGTTGGTTTAGTTGACTGGTCAAACTTAAACTGGCCATAGATGCACAGATAATATCGTACAAAACAAATTTTCGTACGATATTCAGTGCGTATATGGTGGAAAAAGAGCCGACCGATATCGGCAGAAGACTTGGGTGGATGAAAAATTTTGATCGGGTGCCTTTTAAGGCACCTGAACATCGGCTATTGTTAGTGCTGAATTGTCAGGTACAGGTAGAATTCTATTGTTTCTACCTTTATATCTGACGATTCAGCTCTACACGTGTGTATTCAAACAAACCATCTTTCTTGGAAAGGTCTTTTCCAAGAAAGATCGTTATTGTTACGTCTGTCGCCACCTTTAGTATGGTATGCTGTGGGGTAGGTTGTGTTTATGTATACATAATTCAAAATGCATTAGTAAAATCTAAATGCTTACTGGCTGCTAAAGGTCAACTTTAAGAACACCACGGACAAAGTTAAAAATTCACATAACAGGAGCAAAGCAACCCCGGCAAAAAAAAATTCTACAAATTAATTAATTAGCTTATTAATAGGTTATGCAACACTATTAGTTTAAAAAACATTGGGTAAATGTATTAGGATTTAACTGGTAAATTCAGAAGGATTCAATATTTTTCCTGTTTAACACTTTCCTAACAGTCATGAAAATGTTATCTACGGAAAACTTTACCAGAATACACTTAACTGCTTTGAGCAGTTAAACACATTCAATTTCCATTGCTTATAGTACTCAGCAAAGCTCAGCTCATATGTGTGCAATTTACTAACTAGAGTTACATTTGCATTGGAAGCTTCTATAGTGGGTAGAAAACATGGGAAATTGCAGTGTTGCACTTTACTGTTTTTAGTTGATCATCTCTTTGGTATTTCTGATTTATTTAAGGCTTTCATGAAGAAATGATGATTATAAAAAACATACACACATAAACTTGTATGCAAAAGTATAAATATTTAATGTGTGTAAATGTGTGTAAATGCCCTTATTAAGGCAGGAAATAGAAATACAGTGGTCCTTTCTTTAATGATTTGTAAGGCAGATACAATATATCCCCTCTGCTTATCCTGGCGATTATAATCAATAATAAAGGGGGTTGAATGCGATATGCCTTCATTTCAAAATCATGTTATAGGTATTCATGGGTGGGAATTGGAAATAAGAGCAAGAGCAGCGATAAAGAATCTGAATAGAGTAGCATGGTAAGTGACATTTTATTTCCAATCTAGACACAAGTGCAGACTAAGAAGATATAAATGTTCCTAAGCAAAATACATTTTAATAAGAAAACTGCAAAAAGATCAGTCAAGCCTGGGCTAATGGATTTGTCTTCTACACATCTGTAGGGACACATAGGGTTAAGTTCCCCTATCGTCTGAAAGTCTCCACATGGTTGGAAAACCCCTGCTGTGACCAGCTAAGTGTTGGACCTAAATTGGCTCTGGGAGAGGGAGTGAGTCCTTTGTCCCATGTACAGTGAGCCCTGGCAGATTCCAGATTTTGCCAGAAGGTGTCTCTGCTGCACAAGGAGTATAAAATGCTTAGTTGCCACATGCTCAGTGATTCGTTAAGTTTCACTTCAGCAGGAAGGGAACTATAGAATAAATGTAAGGGGTCTAAGGAGTTTGAGAGGCCCTGTAAGACTTGGGGCGTGGGGCCCAAGTCTGGTGGGCTCAACCCTGGAGGGTTTAGGGCTTGGAGGCAGGGGAGAGACTGTGACAGTAGCTGCCTGATGGATGGATGCTGATCTGAAATGGGGCTTGTGAGGTGCTCACACTGCGGATATTGTTGGAGCTGTGCACTGAAGAATAAAGCAGCTTTGTCATGCTTGGCTTTGATTAGCTTGGGTACCAGCCTGAGGATTGAGTCACTAGGGATGTCTGACCCATCTATGTGAGTCCATGGTGAGTGTTTGAGAACAGGTGTTGTCCGTGTGCCTGCTACGTGGGAGCAACTACTTCTGTCCATCTGGAGATGTATTTGGGAATGTAGCGCTACCTAGGAAAATTTAAGGGCTCTTGGGGGAAAATAGACTGTGACTCTCTTTATCCACCAGGAGTGGAGTGTGGGACTTTGCCTTGGGAAAGACTTTGCCTGGGTTAGATTTACCACACGGGTTACCCAGGGAAGGGTTGACATTGATGTGTATGCTACTCTGCTTGGTTTATTGCAATTGGTGTGTTTAATTATTTTTTCCAAGTGGGGCAACCCGTAGGTGTATTCCCAGATCCCACTAGATGGAGCCACTGCCATTGAGAGTACCCTTTCCCTATCATTTAGCACAGAGGATTCAGGGCCTGTGTATGAAAACATGTTTTTTTCAAAACGCATCAGTTAATAGTGCTACTTGTGCCTGCACTTTAGGAGAGAAATGCTTTCTGATAGGCTGCTGTTTTTCCTTCAATGTAGCTGAATGTGTCTCAGTGAGACATGGGTTTTTACTATTGAGTGTTGTTCTTAGATCTACCAGGCAGCTGTTATCTTGTGTTAGGGAGCTGTTATCTGATTACCTTCCCATTGTTCTTTTGTTTGGCTGCTGGGGGGGGAGGGGTGATATCACTCCAACCTGCAGTACAGCAGTAAAGAGTGATTGAAGTTTATCAGAGCACAAGTCACATGACTTGGGGCAGCTGGGAAATTGACAATATGTCTAGCCCCATGTCATATTTCAAAATTGTATATAAAAAAATCTGTTTGCTCTTTTGAGAAACGGATTTCAATGCAGAATTCTGCTGGAGCAGCACTATTAACTGATTCATTTTGAAAAAAAATTTTTTTCCCATGAGAGTATCCCTTTAAGTGTAATAGAGCTTTTAGCATAGAAGGAGCATCTACCACAGAGAAGTACACTAAACATGTGTTATCTTATGTTCATTCCTTCATAAAACATGCTTTATCTGGACAAAAATTTAGCTTTCTGACTGATTTTTAACCCTTGATATGAATTCTATAACAGTGCTTACAAACATCACAGAAAGTGATTTGACAGGAGAGTTACACTCATACAAAGAGAGATTTTTATCTATTGTGAGTCAGAATGTATATTAATCAAACACTACCGCCTAAGTTACATATGAATCTTGAAAGCACTGCGTATCTTGTTGGCACTAAATAAATAAATGATGATGATGATGAATAAGGAAAAATTGAGTATTATATCAATATAAGCCTTCTGAAACTAGTGATTAACTATAGCAGTTGACAATAGCCTTGGATCCTTGCTCTCACTACTTATTTGTGGCAATGAACATTTTTTTCAGGGTGATATTAAATGAAATATGCATTTCTTTGCTGGGCTCAAGTTTTACCCAGCTACAAATTGAATGAGATATATATTATCATTTAACAGAACACTTCACAGACATAATTCCATATGTATCAATAAGAAGCAAGTAAATTATATGAATGATTAATGAAACCTATTATGGTTTAGGAACTTTGAGAGCACTATACCTACGACCACATTCTTAAGTTTAAAAAAATCACTGAGAATGGGGGAATAAAACAACTTTATAACTGGAATCAAACATTTAGAAATTCTGCTGAAAAAAAGAGTGAAAATGATTTTATAAAGAATAAAAATTGGACATCCCTTTAGTTTAAACATATTATATGCTACAGTACAAGACATGAAATGCAACAAGACATTATTATGGAAAACCTTGTAAAGCAAATCCTTATTGAGAATACAGTTGCTGTCAGGCTAGTTAGAGTATTTATTTTGCTTCTTTTCTCAGTATTCGGCTTTATTTTGTTCAATAAAATAGGAGGATAAAGTTGTAAGATAATGAATGTGCACTGCAAAGTGCAGAGAAAAAAAAACTTTCCACGTAATTTACTAAACTGTGTGCACTCCTGGGCCAAAATCCACTCTGTGTGTGCAGTGATAGGAGGATGCCATTGAAGCTAGTGATATAAGGCGTGGGTGGTATCGTAGGAGGTATTGGGGTCACATTAGCCCTATTAGATTTGATTTTTTGAATCATAAACCGTAGGTATTATTTGTAAGTCAGAGAGTATTTATCAGTTGTTAAACTCTAACTTTAACCCATTGATAAATATAATTATAAAAATCCCATAGGAATGAATATAAAGTAGATTCTTTCTGTGGTGAGCACACATTTTCATAAATCTGACCGTAATGTCAGTTAATACCCACAATATTGCTGACCCTATGGTCAATATATAGTAAATTTGGGAAGTAACTAGTGATGGGCGAATCTGTCACGAAACGCATTGAAGTCAATGGGCGTCAAAATTATAATTTTGACACAAGCAATAATTTTTATAAGTATGACTCTTTTGTCCTAATGAGTTAAAGTCAATGGGCATCCGAATAATTTTGACATGCAGCAATTTTTATGTGCACGTGCAACTCTTTTGTCCAATGGCAAATTTTCGCATCGAAAATCATTTGCCGTCAGCAGAATCCGGAAATTTGTCTTGAATCCATGCCTGGCAAATAAATTCACCTATCACTAGGTAACAATTAAAAATGCAGGGAAGGCTGTGTCCTGTTCCTTTGCTAGATGGAAACTATTAGTCCACTTTGTCTTTAAGTAGTATGCTTAAGTGAAACATGGTATTTACTCATTATCATTCAGAAATACTATTTAACAATTTTGGAAACAGGAGGCATAATGTACTTTACCTGTGTAATCAATAACGAATCCCCCGCTGCTAACTGAAGCATCACTGCGGAAAGCAATGAAAAGACTGTTGCTACTGCTCTCTATTCTCTCAGGTAGCAGAGATCCATAGAAGCTACCAATCAATGGGCTTAAGGAGTCTGGTCCATCGTAGATGTGCAAGAAATCATAACCAGGCTCTATGCTGAAACTGGAATAAGAAGCAGTTAGTATATTGTGATTCATTAGGTTAGTACTGCTGATGATAAGAGACAACACTAGGTCAGGTTTCGACATTTCAGTGCTTGCTGATGTCTCTGTTCCAGCAAAATAATAACAGCTACAATAATTTCAAAACACAGGAATTAGGTCTCATTCACACCAGCTAAAGTTATATTTGTATGTATGTGTATTTTTATTTGTATTGTGCTCCATGAGTGCAAAGCACTGTACAGCTTTAGTATATTTAAAAGCAATCTCTATAGCTGCAGGCCATTTTCTTGTTATTCCTACTAAATTAGGGGCAAACTTTTTTTTCTCCATCTTTGTATATGCTGGTTAATGCTTTAATTTCTCTTAAAAATAGTTTGAATTAACATAATGCACTTGAATTCCTTTTCAGATGTTTTAATTTTTGTCACCCTTGGTTCTTAAATCAACTATACAGACAGCAGATTCTTGGGCTCAGCCTGGAACATATTCTACTAAATGTATGAATTTATCATTTGTAAATGAATCGATATCTATAAAAAACAAAACTTTATCAAAGAACAGAGGCAACCATCACTTTCAGAAGCTTTTGCTGATTATTTCTGATCTCCTGCTTCCATACTGTGAGAGAAAACTTCCCTAGGGCTAGAATAAACACACATACAATAAGTTGGCTGCCCATCTAATTAGAAAGACCCTCTCCTGGCTTGTGAAGAGGTGGATAACCCCTGTAGCACTAGAGGTCCCTGGTATTTTTATCATTTGTCATGCAGCGTATCATACAGCTCCCATGATGCTACAAGTTTAAACTCTAGCAGCAGCTCGGATATATGCTTCTGTCCTTTGGGGCCTTATTATCACTTCTGATCTTCTCTACACCTTAAAAAAGCAAATGACTTCATTAAAAAGTCCTGTCCAGTACTTAATGTCAAGAAGCACATTAGCCAGATACATTAAATCTGACTTTGTACTTTTCTGCAGCTAAAATGAGCGATGCAGGGTTCAGAGTCTAGGTAATATCCGGAAATAGTTTTATTTTACACAAACGTGCTAAAGTTTTAAATATGAGGGAGCCCATTCTTTTATTCTACCAGCAGTAAGCCATTAAACCATTTTTGAACCTGGTATTTTAAGGTTGTACACCACTGGGATTGAGTTATATAAAAAAAAGCATATTTACATTTTTTAAATTTGGGATTGTGTATTTTTGTTCAGCATGACATTTACCTTTCTTGCATGGAGAGGTGTGCCAGTTCTGCACTGCTTCAACAATTGATGAGCGAAATTCTCGCCAGGCATGGATTTGCGGTGAACTTGCCGTGACAAAAAAGTCGCCATATGAAAAAATGCCCATTGATTTTCATGCATTTGGAGAAAAAGTTGCAGAGACAAAAAAGTTGCCGCAAGAAAAAATGACCACTGAAAAAAATGTTGGCGCTCATTTTCAACACTGGTCAAATTTGCCCATGGGCAGTTACCTATAGCAACCAATGAGTGATTAGCTTTTTAACGCCAGCCACAAGTAGAACAATGAAAGCAGCAATTTGCCACGTGTTACTGCCCATGGCCAAATTTGCCCAGTGTTGATAAATGACCCCCCTTGGGAACGTAAAAAATGATACGCGTAAAAGAAATGTAATGTTGTCGCCTATTAATTTAAATGTGTTTTGTTAATTTTAGAAGTGTTTCAAGAAGTATTTTTTGAGTTTTTAGAATTTTTCTGCGAAGCGAAATGGGATAGATTTCAACCTAAGGGAACTCTTAGGGGTTCACTATTATCAAATGATATACTTTGCATCTGTATCTGAGAATTCTATGGGTCATTTATAAGGTGCAGCAGCAGTGTGAGTGTGACACCGAGTGGCTTTTTTAATGCATTGGCCCAAACTTAAAATAGGCTTCTATTTGCCACCCTAAAGATTCCTTTGTTTCAAGAAAACCAAATAAGAGCATTGCAGAATACAGATAGAACAGGTACAACAGACTGTACTTCTAATTTTAAGCATGTCTGCTATGTTATATAACAATATGTTAATAAAGATGCAAAAACAATAGAAGTAGAAATGTTCCCTCAAAGAGAAGATTGATTTGCTGTTCAGACTTGCCCTAGAAGCAAGTAAGAATTTGTTGCCAGTCTTTTATATTAAACTAAAACTGTGTTTAGCTATGACTTATTGTTATAACATATATATTTTCAAATGTTTATAGAACTCATATCGCTCTTCCATCCTCCTAATATACACATTCATAGAACATTTATAAAACAGGATACGTTTTGACTTCACCTTGATAAAGCAGCTTTTCCAAAACCATTCTTTAGTCTGAAGCTTGAGTACATTTTACCACTATTCATTCATGATTTAAAAATATATAATACATGATTTATCATAGTCTGATTTATATTGACCGTATGATGGTAATACATACATGTTAAATGACAGAGCAATTACGTAGTCTGAGGACACAATTATCGTCCAATCACATTCCTTCATAGGAGGGTACGGCTCAGGATACTGAGGAGACAGGATGACTCCAGTTGGTCCACTCATGTTTCCACCACAGGGAGCTGAGTAGAAAGCAAATAGATATGCCCTACATTACAAGTAATTTTTTTACTTTTCTCCCAGCAACACTACAGAATGAAAGTCATACTACCCATTGATGTTTATTAGAAATAAATGGGATGGTTCACAAAAACAGTCACATCCAGTATGGCTGCATGGAATCAGCAGAATTGCACCATCTTGCAACCTTAGTCCGACTAGTAAATCACATCCCAACTCATCATTATGGTGTTGTATTAAAATCAGAGTTGAATGTAACTGAAATGCACCAATATCCTGTTATATGAAAATGTGGTTATGTCAGATAAGATGTTTCTGCTGTTGAAATTGAATGTCCAGGCATTGTTTGCA
Organism: Xenopus laevis; assembly: GCF_017654675.1. NCBI lineage: Eukaryota > Metazoa > Chordata > Amphibia > Anura > Pipidae > Xenopus > Xenopus laevis. The sequence continues at coordinate 79,700,010 of NC_054374.1, forward strand.
GTGTGATTAAAATCCAACTTCTGCTGTGACATTGTGAGATTTACTTATTGGAATAAGTAAAGTAATCCTTTACTATGTTTTTCTGATCCAAAGTTGCTGTTTGAATTAAATTTTTTGGAAGTGGCAAGTAGCTTGGTGTCCAAGGTAATATACATTTTTAATGCCCATTTGAAACCTACATTATAAAGAGTGTGAAAATACATAGCGAATAAGTAAACTCAAATACATTCATTAAACGCAAGTAAGGGGATAGTCTTGGTGGTGTTAAAAAGACAGGTAAAAAAAAACAAAGAGCACTATACATACATCTGTCTCTAACATATTAACACAAAAACATATTTATTACATTATTTTAATGGAAATTTAAGTATATAAAGTTTATAAATTTATAAATTTAAGTATATAAAGTTTAACGTGCTTTTGCAAAACACACTAATACATATCTTTTCTTTAATTAACCTAATGAGAACTGTCTATACTTTTGCCCTGTCAATGTTAATTTTTTATAATCAATTACATTTTTATACATCAGTTAAAAATAGTTTTAAATGAAGACAATGTTAAACACAAGCAATAGGGCTATATAGGAACCAGTGCATGTTTCAGGACTAGGTCACATAAGGGATCATTAGGGGTCATTTACAAACATACCCCCAAATTAGATGCAATGTATACCACTTATTGACAATTCATTAAGCTTTTTCTGTCCGAACATGCTCCTGCCTCTTCTAAATTAATGGTGTGCATATTGATGCTGGGGAACCCTTGATCTGGCTGTTGCCCAGGGTTCCCATGGTGGGTTGCCATTAAAGGCTCACCAGACTTGCTTACAGTAAATTAGATGCAACTGCTATTTTTATTTTTGCACACTTACCCCCACTATAAATGCTAGACAACTGATTTGGATTAAAATGCAAGTGCAATTGCATCAATGTTCATTCATCTGGTGATATTGTGGTGGATGCACTGGAATTATGGTAAAAAAAAACATAGTAGGGGTAATTTACAATCACAAGTCTAGCCAACTGCAATTTAGTACTGTAGAAGGAAGAGCTCTCGCACATCCGTGCTGGGTAATTAATTAACAAGTAGCTTGGTGCTCAGTGATAGAGGCAACAACTGCCTCCGGTAATCTGTAGAAAGCAAGTACACTGGGACACAAGGCTGTTGTTGCAGGTAACCCCATGCAATATTTTTTAATGCAATGTTTCGGGGCACGCTGCAACAACAGCCTTGTGTGCCAGTGTACTTGCTTTCCAACTGCAGTTTAGGACCCAAGCAGCATTTTTATTTTCTTATAGGACATATCCACTGGAAGAAATTACTGTGCTTTTACCTCTACATGAATCTGATGTCTGGATGGTGTCACTTCCACTGGCTGTGGCCTATTCTTTAGCTACATGTATTATGTGTCTACGTATCATGCACTGAAAGCCCTGGATATACTGCCACCTTCTCCCCAATTCTGAACAGAAGGAGAAATAGTGACACCAAGTGTAGCAGAAGGGCAAGAAGGGCATTTTGACTCATATACCTTTAATTTATGGGATTTTAGCAGCCCTGCAACTGCCCTTGCAGTTATAAAGTACATCCACTATTGTACATGGCACATTAAACTTACCCCTTTAATCTTATACACAAATATGTTTGGTTAATGCAACAGTTCTAATTATTTTCCACAGTTGCAGCTGGAATAAATAATATCAGAGCCAAAGCAATTCAATTAACATATTACAGCTGTTCTGGGCATCAGAAAAACCTTTGCTTCAATTATGATATAAGCTCAACTGGGGAGAATACTCAGTGTTTATTGCAGTAACAGAAGCATTTCGTGTCAAGCAGACTGAAAAATCAATGCTGTTGGTCTGATGTACCAAAGTCAATTTGCGTGTTCAACATTCGCACTATTGATTGGGGAACATTTGCTTAGTCTTATTACAGGAATAATGTGCACGCCATGGTAGGTAAAATCCAACACCCTTACCCTAAAGCTACCTATAAGTCAGCATTTAGCAAGCACTCTGCCCCTCTTTTGATTATACAAGCCTTTGTTGTGAATTTTATGGCTTTCAAACACAAGTACTTGTCTCAGTGGGGAAGAGTGATTTAAAAACTAGTTAGGATACAGGCTCTTTCAGAAGCCAAGAAAAATGGACTGTTAGTTGCTGAGAAATCAGCTTCTTGCAGAGTCCAGCTCCTGAAGAGTAGAAGCAGATAGATATTTGCACATGAAAGAACATCAGAAAACTTGGAGTCATAACTGTAGTCTCTATAATCATTTCTTTCAAACTCTTGATTCAGTGCTTTTGAATGCGATATATATAACTGTATAGTATAGTATAGCATAACTTCTTAGAGATACAATTCCTAATCTTATATAATATAACAAATTTAAGGCATTACATTAACCCCATAATGCCATCTTCGTGCATCAGATTGTTAGAATTGCCAAATTTACTGGATTGCCATATCTACAAAAATCAGTGTCGCTGCTGCACAAGGTCTCAAATCTATGAAGCAAATTGCAAAGATATGTCTTCTCATCATGTAATTTATATTTCTGACTGTACTGTTTCCTTCTTGTTCTTTGAACAATGTAGCTTTGCCTTCAATTGATATAGCTAAGCTTGGTACGTGTCATCTTAGGTGTAAAATGAATTTTTCTGTGGGTCCTCACTATTTCTTTTTATTTCTTTTTTAATCTACATCATACCAAAGGTTAACGCAAAGATGAACAACCCCTTTAATAATAGAATAGCTCCAAAAAGAAATGGTAGAAATACTGTATGTTCTAATTTTTACAGTTAGCTTTCCTTACAAGCAATGTATTACACCACCCCTCATTAAAATCCATGCCCCAATGCCAGTATAATAATCAACAAGATCTGAACTGAGCCACTTATGTTTATGTCAGTGGGGTGACTGTAAACTGACTAAAGTAATGATTAGGCTACAAGAGACTTAAATCATCTGTATCAGAATGACAGTGTCCAAGAGACAGGAAATATACCATATAGGCTGATAAAACACCTTAAAGGAGAAGGAAAGGTGTTTTTACTTGGGGGTGCCAAAAGTTAGGCACCCCCAAGTGATTGTGTCTGATACTCCGGGCCAGTGCTCCAATCAGGAGAAACTGCACCGGCCTGGCGTTATTCCAGTGAGCACCACGGAGCATGCGAAGTAGAGCGAAATAGCTGGCATTTTCAGGAAAGTTTGTCTCTTCGCTCTACTGCGCAGGCGCAGCCGGGAGAAGAGAAAAGAAGCCGGAAGTGCTCTGTAGGTAGGTCCTAAGAGGTGCACTTGCACCTGTGGGATGTTTTTTTACTTCCTGAAATGCACCCTTATTGGCATTTCCAATTCAAGTGATTGGGCGGTGGTACGGACAGGGTTGGGTGCTAATCTGTCCACTGAAATAACACTGGCAGTGGATATGTCACTTGTGCCATGGCTTTTAATAGGCATCTGTAAAAGCAAGAAATTGAGCTGCTATTTCATCAGATTTGCACGTAGTATCCTACACTAGTCTGTGACTATTTTTTATATTACAATTTTCCCTTAATAAAAAAAGATCATGTTTTATGTTGAAACAGGCAGAAGTGGACGCTGGCTGAAGTGATCTAAATTTCTTATAGAATAACCCATATGAATCAAAATAATATTGCACTAATATTGCACACATTATTTACATACAAATACTGAATGAATACTGAATGAATAAATGAATTTGTTCAATGAATGAATGCTGAATTTTTTTACACACACACACACACACACACACACACACACACACACACACACACACACACACTTTACCTATACAAATAGGAGGATTAGGATTCCAGTAGAACCTATCTGCAATTTGCACACAGCTGATTTTGGGTTCCCCCTGCAAAAGATATCCTGGGTCACACTGAAACACAATTGAGTCCCCAGCATCACGACTGTCTCCGCTACGGCTGCCATTATGTGGTATTCCAGGATCATTGCAGGATGTAGCTGTTGTCACTAAAAGTAAACAGAATAAGGTGTTAAGAGTTATCTCCTGTGCAATTGAAGAAGCGAGGATTAGTGAGTACCTTAAATGGAATAAAAATTTCTGCCACTTTACAGAAAAGATAGTGGATTCATGGGATAATCCCTAGCAAAAGTTTTCAAAAGCAAACACAGCAAAGGAATGAAAATACCATTTGGAACAGACATTATCTTGAAAATAAAAACTAGGTATGGATTAAGTCCACATCTGTGGATTTAAAATGAGGTTGGAGGAGAGCATTTTTGATGGGACAAGCAGCAATCATAAGCAGTTGAGTATAGTGAGATGCAAACAATAGGTATGATATTTTTGGAATTTCCATATTTGCTTTCCTCCCTCCCCAAACTAAATCACATCACTGGCAGATCAAAAAGAGGTAATACGACTTGCAAAAGAAAGTTCCTTCTTGTGTATTTATTAAGGTATTTAAGGAAACTAGGGGGATTTAGATTTCATGGCTCACTTATGATCACACGCAAATTTGCATTTGCACAAATTTTCCCGACATCAGTTGAGCATACTTATTAAAAGTACTTACATTAAAATGTGCTTATAACATTTCTGTATAGTTGCTCTTGCAGACACTACCTTCCTGTTCCAAACTGAGTGATGTTATAACTATTGACACAGAGGAACACTGGCAGTGGTGCAGTGCACTTGCGTCCAAAAAATCGGGGGCATCCATCACTCAAATGCTGATCGTTAAAATTACCACTAACTGAACCTCGAAATGAATTGCAAGCACAATTGTGTCCAATTTGATGCATTGTCTGTTGTTGTGTCAAGCACAATACCCCCAGACGAGCTCAACAACAGTAAAATTTGGGGGAAATGCTGCATTATGAGAAAGAACATGGCTATTGTGCTTCAATTTGCACTTTGCTCATAATATATATATATATATATATATATATATATATATATATATACATACAGTATAAATATAAAAATATACTTTATTCAATACTTTTTTAGAAAGTGGGGTTAAAAAACGAAATAAGGGATAGTATGAACACAAGTAGGCCTGTATCCTGCTTGATTTACGTGCAGTTTGTTTACAATAACCATATTGATTAAAGGGGTGGTTCACCTTTCAGTTAACCTTTAGTATGTTATAGAATGGCCAATTCTAAGCAACTATTTAATTGGTCTTCATTATTTACTTTTTATAGTTTTTTAATGATTCGGCTTTTTCTTCTCACTCTCTCCAGCTTTCATATGGGGGTCACTGACCCCATCTAAAAACAAATGCTCTGTAAACTACAAATATATTTTTGTTATTGCTATCATCTTTCTAGTCAGGTCCTTTCCTATTCATGTTGCAGTCTCTTATTCAAATCAGTGCATGGTTGCATGAGTAATTTGAACGCTAGCAACAAGATTGCTGTAATTGCAAACCGAAGAGCTGCTGAATAAAAAGCTAAATAACTCAAAAAACACAAATAATATAAAATGAAAACCAATTGCAAATTGTCACAGAATATCACTCTCTACACCATACTAAAAGTTAACACAAAGATGAACAACCACTTTAATAAGCAGCATTTGGAATACTGAAGTTAAATGAGTGGATAATAGTATAAATGGTGGGTAAAAAATTATAGATATATAAGGACATATGCTCTGATTAACCTTTTTCTGTTTGGTTATAAGTATTTCTGCTATAATACTTCTCTCCCAAGCTACCTTGCTTAACATTTTCTTAACTACCTCTTGTCCCCCTATTTTATAATCCCAAATATAGACACACAATACAACTTTCATCTTTATGTTACTGCCCTATTAACTCAAAACTTATACTGATATGGCTAAAGAGAAATTCAGCTGCATAAAGGCAGCAGCAATAGTGTTGTATAATTGAACTTCATAGGGTACTCTGCAGAACACACACATGCTGTTTACACTGAGACCTGATTTAATATGAAATATTAAATATGACCAGTATGACTTACGGTAATTAAATTCTGGTCTAACTTCGTATTTGTGTTTTGCCATATAGAACAAACATCTGCCACAGAAGAAGACAGAGAAGTACTGATCAAGAAAGTTGTGGTCACAGGCTGAGAAAAACCAACAGTAGGTTCTGGACCCACCAGACGATCCTCTGTTTCTGTGGCAGGCTCCTTGTCTGAGCTCTGCATCATTTAGCACCCACTTCATTACTAGGTCTGCTCCCATGAAAGTATGCTCAGATACAAAATAACAATATAACACTGCTCAACGTCTTCACTCATCTATGAAGGCAATTTGGTTCACTAAACATCACCCATTTATCTCTCCAGCCTCAAAATCTCCTGTTCCTGCATGCCCTGTATAATTAACATTTTGGTTCATTAAAAGGCAACACAAGAAGCAGTACAGCTTTCTTTCAAAGAGCACAATAGATATGCACAGTATTTCTTGTAACCAGATAACAACTGCAACCTTATTTTACACTAGACATGAATTCAATTAATTTGAGACAATTCAGCACCATGGTGACTGCAGTGAGGTGAATGAGGGATGGCACAGGCTTCACTAACTTTCTGCTATCATTTAACATTGAAATGTACAGGTTCAACAGGGAGGGGAGTCTGTCAGAATCAAATTGCCTGATTCGTTTTCTAATGTAATCTTATGTTAGAGAAACATTATTTCCATCCCATTTGAAGAGGCTTTTGGGATAAGAGGGTACTTGATGACAATAGGCTCATGAATATAATTTACTTCTGCACATAAATACATCATGAAAAGATTGAAACTATATCTGCGTATTTAAAGGTACAGAAACATACAGTCTTGGTAGACAGGGACCTGAGAGTTCCCCTTAAAGGAGAAGGAAAGGTTAAAACTAAGTAAGCCTTATCAGAAAGGTCCATCTAAATATACCAGTAAATCCCCAAAGTGGTGCTGCTCTGAGTCTCCTGTCAAAAGGAATACAGCATTTCTTTCCTTCGATTGTGCACACATGGGCTTTTGTATCAGACTTCCTGTTTTCAGCTTAAACCTCATTGCCCTGGGCAAGAGCATGCTCAGTTTGCTCCTCTTCCCCTCCCCCTCCCTTCTCTACTGTAATCTGAGCCCAGAGCAGGGAGAGACTCAAGCAGGAAGTGATGTCACAACATGTTAATACTGCAGCTCCTATCCTAAACAAACAGAGAGTTTCTAGAGCTTTTTACTCAGGTATGGTAAAACATTCTACAGAATAAATATAGCATTCTAGCTTGCACTATTGCAGCTAATCTATTGGCAATAAAATGCCTCCGTAGCTTTCCTTCTCCTTTAAGTGCTGTAACAACAAAACTGGAAATTTGTCCCTCAGCATTACCAGGAGTGGCTTTTTGCTTGTTGAAAATGCCACCTGAAGTTCTCACCTTATCTCATGACAGAAACGCCCCAACTACACACTATAACAGAAGCTTTATGCAGAAAGAATGAATATATATTTCAAATATTTCACTTAACACTACATAGCAATGGATGGTTTAGGATGGCGTATTATATAGAAAACATAAAAGCCCTACCTGAAAAATGGATGGAGAATCCCTGTTTGCTGGTGAAGAAGTCTGTGTTGAACTGTAGGGTAACAGAGTTAAAAGTGCTGTGGATATCAGAAGGCAAAATGGAACCACTCAGTTCCTTCATGAGGATTCCACTCTCCACTGAGCCATCCCATATCTTAAGAACATCATGTACTTCCTCCGTGTGAAACACAGTAAAATGTACCCTGGTGGAAAAATATAGGGAGAAAAATGGCATTTTGTCAGACTTGAATGAATTCTCACTGAGACACTGTTGCTATATATTTGTACAAGATAATTTATCCAATACATTAAATAAAGCCAATGAATCTTAACTTATATTTAATCAGCTGACAGAGAATGTATTGTATCTATAATAATAGACCAGTATAGTGATCATGCTAAGATGCAATTTATTCATACTGTAATACTGTATGTGTAATTTTTTGCATGCAAATGTCAGATTCCTAAAGCTTCCTATCGATCTTTGATTTGTGTGCAGTGCAGCCAGAACTCCTCTCACCATTGTGGCCTCATAGCATTTAATGACTTTTACTTTGAATGATGGCAGGTATAACTTCTGAGTGTGTTTGGGTTTGTTTCCTTTTATACTATTGAGTCAAGATAGTAATATGCTATAACTTTTTTGTATAGAAACACTCCTATCACACAGTCACTAATACAATCCCATTGATTTGGTGAGTGGTCCTGTGAGGCCACATGTTGTTTTATACAATTACCAAGTTTCCTTGAGACATAAAGATTGTTTGCTATAATCATCGTATTATTATTGGAAGCCAAATGTACTGTGTGACAGATAGTTCTTAATATACATAAATATACACATACAGTATACCTGAAAGTGCCATGTGGCAGACCAGTGAAGAGAAAATATGTAGGGTTAATTTCAAGAAGGCCAAACAACCAAAATTTCATCATGGTATAAGACAGTTCTAGATCTCAAGTCTTTATTTTTAAACTATAAAACTGTAAACTTCACAGTGCAGCCTGCATGCATTTAGCCCTATGTACAGTACAAAAGCAATGCAAATGGGATAGTTGGGGTACTCCTCAGTGTCAAGAAAGGTTTGCTGGGCTTCAAGCAGGGATTACCAACAAGTCTTTAAGGGGAATGTTAGTGCTGTAAGAGAGCCTTAACATTATCTTTTACCTCTACCTTATGGTCTACTAATCTGCTGTTCTGTTTGAACAAAGACTAGAACAGAACTCCCGGAAGTTTATAAAACTGCCCTCATTGAGTGAATGGCAAGCACAAAACTATCCTATTCTACTGTCTGATAAATGGCCCTAGTCCTAACAAATTCGAGACAATCTCAAGTTGAACTGGATGCCAACAACATAATTGGGTACTAGGAGTTCATTTTTAATTGCAATTCCTATAAACTCTCCCACCACCAACTCCTGTATTTGACAGATGGGTTTATGTAGATACAGTGTATAAACTCTTTATACACTACGGGGCAGATTTACTAAGGGTTGAATTTCGAAGTTAAAAAAACGTCGAAATTCGACCCTCGAATTGAAATCCTTCGACTTCGAATATCGAAGTCGAAGGATTTTTAGCGTATTCGATCGAGTGAACAGAAATCGTTCAATCAACTGATTCGAACGATTTTTAGCGATAGATCGAAGGATTTCTATTTGATCAAAAAAAACTTAGAAAAGTGCTGTGGAAGGTCCCCGTAGGCTAACATTGCACTTCGGTAGCTTTAACTTGGCGAAGTATGAAGTCAAGTTTTTTTTAAAGAGACAGTACTTCGATTATCGAATGGTCGAATATTCAAACGATTTTTACTTTGAATCGAAGTTGAAGTAAATTCAAAGTCGTAGTATCCTATTCGATGGTCGAAGTATCCAAAAAATTACTTTGAAATTCAAACTTTTTTAACTTTGAAAATTCACTCGAGCTTAGTAAATCTGCCCCTACATATATATAGTCCTTGTATTGCAAAAATAAGTTTTCCCTGCTGGGGTTAAGTGTTTAGTATGTATTACAAGCCACACCTATGTGCACCCATTAAAAAGGGATGAGCTGCATTCTTGTGGGCTTCTGTATTATGGGGAGGTGGCTCTCTCCTCAATATATATATATACTTTATATATATACACTTTTCCCTGAAGTTTTATATTCACCAGTCTAACACTGGTGAAATATAATGTACAAAATGGGGGGGGGGTGGAAGCACTCTAAAGGCTACGTTATAGTATATTTAAGTATAACTGGTGAAATATACACAATATTGTGCCCTTTTTACACACATATGTATGTATATTTCCCCTTCCCACCCCTAATTTGCATATGCAAATTAGGATTTGGTTCTCGGATGAATCTTTCACAAAGGATTCGGGGGTTCAGCCGAATCCAAAATAGTGGATTCGGTGTATCCCTACGATATATATGTATGTATATATATATACAAGAAATCCAAGAAGATCAGCACTCACAGGTCTTACTATTTGAATAAAAATGTTTTTATTGCAGAGCTTAGAGCCTAACGTTTCAGCCTCATCCTAGGCCTTTCTCAAAGTGCATTAATCACAAACATGGATGCATTATATACATGCACTGGCAGGAAATTTTGATGACGATGCTTGCTGGTAATTAACATAATCAGCTAATTATATATTACAAAAGAACCCCCCTGCAAATATTTAAATCATTTGTATGTCATCATGGCCCTTTCTGTGATTCATTTAACCACAACCTCCCCAATAAAAAACATGTTTAAAAACAACTCACATAATTACCACTTTTTCTTTTTTTCTTTTTAAAAACTACTTATGTATAATTTTTTAAAGTTACTAGGGCTACTAAAGTTGCCAAATCTGAGGATGTAACTATAAACGCGTGGACATCATTCTCTCTTAGCTCTCTCAATTTAAAAGCCCCATGTAAAGTGATTGCCTTTTCTTACATGTGTTAAATGTATATATAATCAGTATGGCCTTAGACCCAGTAGTTAATCCTCCTCCTCACCACTTAGAGACATCTCACTATACAATCCACACGCTGCTTGCATATCAGAGGATTTAAACTAGAACCTCCTCCCTAGGGACATCACAAACCTCACACACAGTTATCTTGCTCCACTATATTGCTACCCCTGTCAGGATATTCCCATGTGTGTAAAAATATTTACATACATTACTGTGTGCCTGCACCATAAATACATGGATTACCCATCATTTATACAGTAAATTAATTAGTGACCCACGTGTTGCTATGTTGTGAGACGTTAGAAACCATTAAACCACTCCTTTCTGTGTGAATTTTAACTGAAGCTAGTGAATTCATTTCACCTCAGTGCCACATTCAAGTGTAATTGTACTCCATAGTGTGTGTATACTCTTATATTAAGACAAAGAGAAAAAGAAAAAAGGAAAAAAAAGAAAAGAAGGAAAAAAATTCATTTAGCAGCAAAACAATCTTAAACCCCAAAACTTAAAAGAATAAGACTGTGTTCAATATTTTATGAAAGTCGGCCAGTTATGGGTAAAGGGTTGGTTGGAATGTAAAGCCACCGTGGACATGGAGGCCGCTGTCTCTGTGTCATTGATATGTTGGCAAATAATAAGTACTTACTGGGTGTGCGGTTAGTCCCGATAATCATATGTCTATGCAATGCGGGCCCCGTTTCCACAGACTCTTTCCTTCTTTTCCCTTTTTTCTTGCACCAAATACAGGATTCGGTTCGGGATTCGGCCTTTTTCAGCAGGATTCCAAATCCTTCTGTCCGGCCGAACCGAATCCTAATTAGCATATGCAAATTAGGGGCGGAGAGGGAAGTTGCTTGACTTTTTGTCACAAAACAAGGAAGTAAAAAATGTTTTTCTCTGACTTCTCACCGCCCATTTAGGCTGACCGAATTATTTAAGCATTCCTTCACTTTCTTCCATGTTGAAGTGATAGCAGCTAGGCAGCAATGACTATACAATGTTGGACTGGGACACCAGGGGCTCACCAAAAAGCCTTAGACCAGGGGCCCACCCTCATTACTATTATTCTTCAACCTCTATTCTCCTAGTCTCTTTTCTCACATACTATAATCTATTATTCAACCTATTTAGCCTCTTTGTTCTCATATAAATTGGGAATGGCCATGAAATAGGCCAAAAGTTTAGCAGCATGAGGGCCCACTGACTGACTGCCTCACCAGGAGTTTTCCTGGTATCCTGGTGGGCCAGTCCAACACTGTAACTGTAGCAGTATTCCTAATACCCTACCTTAATTTGCTAAGTACTTGTGCACATATTAATATTTTATCATTCAAATCTAAGTAAATGGTGGGAGATCTGCCACATGTAACATTTTATTCAATAAGGGGTAAAAGGTTGATATTATTTCCATGAGTCACCTTTTACACTATGTATAATGTGCCTCTCTGCTGTGTCCAAAGCTTTTGGCAAGATACAGACCACTGAGTAATCTACGTTAGAGGATTTGTGTTGATAAAGTTAGAGAATGTTCCACTTGTAGTGTTGTTTTTTTTGTGAAATACAAACAGCTGCAACATAACATTCTACTTATTCGAGAGAGATATGGTGCCAGAATTTAAGGTATGCCTAACGCATGAAGCTTTCGTACTGATCTGAGGATAATTTTCTGCACCAGTTATACAGCAGCAACACCTGGCTCCGTTTTCTCTCGTATACAGAGCAGATGAATTCCTACAGACTTTTCATGTACAGCCAGTTTATGAAATCCTGCTTGTTTTTAAGCTGTAAAAGCAAAGCTTTGAGATGAAGAGGGAGAAATTGAAAGACTTGTGTTTTCCTATGAGATACAGGAAAGGTATGAAGCCTATGATAAAAATTCCTCTAACGTCAGTGGAGAAATTAAAAACTTATTGTGGTTTTATGTTATTACACTCTGTCAAATCTCAGGCAGCTTTTCAGTGATTAGCATACATTGTACCAAGGTACCCATTTGCATTTATATAGGACTTTTATCCAAAATTTCATTCAACTGTACCTTACAATCTCATCCAGAGCAAAGGGGATTTAAGTTATCAGCTAAAGCACAGGCAGTGAAATGAAGCCCAGAGATTCAAGCAGACAACCTGCTAACTACCTGCCCTATGTCTGCCCTTTCCTACCCTGTCTGTCAGTTACACTCAGAGAGATGGAGTCTCTGGTCATTTTGTCCTCTGAACATAAAGGTGCTTGTGACAATGACCTGACTTAAATGATCTCTCTCTCTCTCTCTCTCTCTCTCTCTCTCTCTCTCTCTCTCTCTCTCTCTATATATATATACACAAGATAAGGTACTGGCAGATCAGTCATGGAATAAAAGTGTTTTCATTTAAAAGTATGTGGATATTATAAGTCACAGAGGAGTTCCGTGACCATATAAATACACAAGGCCAACTGCTTTTATACAGGTCATGGAAATCCTCAGTGATTTATTATATCCTCATGTTTTACAACAAGGAATACATTGTTTATTACTTTATACAAGTTTCAGTGAGTTATGTGACAGAAATTGCATCATTGAACACAGATTATAACCAATGACATCACTAAGCACCATTTATAAAGATTTAATTGACAGAATATCAATGGCTCTAGTGTATTTTATTGTGACTATTGTAAACCTTCCCCCATTGTAGAGCTCATGTAGCTTTGAGGTGACTCCTAAAGATCCTAAGGAATCTTTCTGTAATTTGGATCTTCATACCTTACGTCTACTAAAAAATAATGTAAACATTAAATGAACCCAATAAGCTTGTTTTGCTTCCAGTAAGGATTAATTTGATTTTTGTTCGAATCAAGTACAAGGTACTGTTTTATTATTATAGAGTAACAGCGTCAGACTAGAGGTCCTGGGGCCCACAGGGCCTGCAGCCTTAGGGGCTCCCCACACTATCCCACTGTCCCCGAGGCGCAACCCTTTTCCTGTGCGCCGCAGCTGTGGTCATGGAGGGAGTTAAGCAGCAGCAGTGCAGGGAGTGGGAGGCGGGGCCCAAAAGAGCCGGGGCCCACTGGGTTTCAGTCCTGCTGGCCCAGTCCGACCCTGCAGAGAAAAATTAAATCATTTTTTACATTTTGCATTATTTGATTATAATGGAGTCTTTAAGAGATGGCCTTTCCATAATAGGAGCTTTCTGGATAATGGGTTTCTGGATAAGGGATCCCATATATATATATATATATATATATATATATATATATATATATATATATATATATATATATATATATATATATATATATATATATTTAGGTGTATATATAGTTTTGCAAGTTAGTCTGCAGATACTTAGGTAATCACCATCATATCAACATCAGTGTTAATATTGGCAATTTTATGAATAAGGATTTCAGCATTAATTTCATACATTATCCTGTGGTTTCATTAAGTAAACATATTTTTGCCATATACATACACTGAATACGACCCTTACTATATTAAAATATCCCTTTACTAATACTACTGAAATAAAACCAGTTTAGTTTGATTACTGTGTTTTATCAAGTGAATATGTTCCTGTTTATTCTATTGTATTGCCATATATTCATTCGCTGGACAAGCTGATGATAAGCAAGAAGCCCCATTCGCGTAGTGATTAAGCACCAATGAAAGGAAACAAGGTGTGAAGAAAGATTCAGGCTGTGTCTCTGCAAGAACATAGCATTATGTGAAATGAAACAGGCTAAGTGAGCAGAGGGTGACAGATTATACACAGGAAGCCATAGAGATACTTCCTTAACTTCAAGTGAAATAATTAATTTACAGCCCACGAAGGAGGGATGGGAATAGAGCTCTGATAACAAAGTATAATATCATTTGGACATGGCAGAAAATGCAGTCTGACAGCAAAAACAAACAGGTATGCAGTACCAAGAACCATTCATCTACTTTTTGTCAAACTTTAAAACCTGTTTTATCCAATATTTTTCTTATGTCTTTTATAACCACTCTTTCCACTGCTATGCCTTTTTTGATGGTACAGGTATTAAATCTGTTATCTAGAAACCTGTTATCCAGAAAGCTCTGAGTTACGGAAAGGCTGTATCTCCCGTAGACTCCATTTTGTCCAAATAATACAAATTTTTCTTTATCTCTGTAATAATAAAACAATTTCTTTTACTTGATTCCAACTAAGATATAATTAATCCGTATTGGAAACAAAACCAGCCTGTTGGGTTTATTTTATGTTTAAATGATTTTCTAGTAGACTTACGGTACAAAGATCCAAATTACGGAAAGATCCATTATCTGGAAAACCCCAGGTCCCAAGCATTCTGGATAACAGGTGCCATACCTGTAGTATTTTCTATATACCTGTTTTAGTCAACTTGACCTGTTTGCAGTTTATATATGAATGCATTCAAACAGCTGAGGGATGGATAGAGTGCTAGTTCCATTTTCATTGCTAGGTCGGAAAAGTTTAATGCCTTTCTTTTTAAAAAGAACCATCATATAAAATTAGTGTTAATGTTATATATCTATTTCTATGGTTAATCAATGCATGTTTCTAACATACACATACTGTACGTACTGTATTTATACCCTTAATTATTATTGTAATAAAGTAGAGATTGTTTTTCACACCAGTATCTTCACTAGCAGAGCTTACAGTCTAAGGTCCCTATCAAATTCACAAATTCACAAAGCACAAACTGTGGTCTATTTTAGAGCAAATGAAGCTGCCGGTATGGTATGCAGATATGAGGAGAAAATATACCCTCAAAGGTTGTAAAACTTTTTTACTTCAAGGTCCAACTTTTAGCCAAGGATCACCATGAAGGTTTTATGATGACTTGTTTATAGAAGAAACATAATAAAACTGTTGATAATTTTTTTTTTTTAAGATGAATTGTTTGTACCTAAGGTTAAATCAATAAAGCATTTTGGGAACAAAGGAAAATTACTGGATGCTGTGGACATTGCCAGTCAGTTTACCTTGCTTACCCTGCCTGTTCAAGTGCCAACCTTCCTACCTTGTCTAACCTGTCTGAGCCTTCGTCTGAACTCCAAACATTGGGCAAGCAGCCAATGAAATTATCACTATCCTTGACAAATTAGTTATCTTCTTCCTCTAAAAATGTTGGTTATACTATGTAATGATGGAATCAAGCATCAAGAGGACAGCTATAGTGCTATTTACCGTATATACTCGAGTATAAGCCGAGTTTTTCAGCCCCCAAAATATGCTGAAAAACTCTACCTCGGCTTATACTCAGGTCAAGCGCAAAAACGGTCGCCGGCGTCTAAAAATAGTCGCCAGCGTCTAAAAATAGTCGCCGGTGCCTAAGAATAGTCGCCGGTGCCTAAGAATAGTCGCCGGCGTCCAAGAATAGTCACCGGTTGTCCAAGAATAGTCTCCAAGAATATTCGCCGGCGTCCAAGAATGGTCGCCGGCATCCAAAAACGAGACGCCGGCACCTCCAATGGGAGCAGAAACCCTCAATTTTTTGATTGAAACTTACCAGAAGCTGCTGCATTTCTCACCCTAGGCTTATACTCGAGTCAATAAGCTTTCCCAGTTTTTGGAGGTAAAATTAGGTACCTCGGCTTATACTCGGGACGGCTTATACTCGAGTATATACGGTAGGTTTTATTTATTTTTTTTATATACCAACATACTGGCACTTTTCACTCATAGCAGACTGATCAAACTAGTTAAACTTAGTAACATAGTTAAATTCGGGTTGAAAAAAGACCAAAGTCCATCCAAATGAAAACCAGCATCCATACATACACAAACTCAAGACAGATATTTGTGTCAATATGCACTGCATAAATCAGACACTGACCCATCTTTACACTCACAAAAACTATAGATATATAATATTAATAAACTATTATACTATAAGATAAAATAATGATTGATTGCTGTTTTTAATTGCACTGATGCATTTTTAGAAGAACATTGAGCTGGGTATTTGCAGAGCAGACAGGATTCTTATATGGGGCACCCATACCCATTGTGTTTTTATCTCGATGTGAAGGTTACCTTCAGCCAATTAACGCTAATATAAATGGGAAAGGATCAGCCTATGACCAACACTAGTGCCAAAGGCATTGTTGCAGTATCAATTTAGCCATTTAAGCAACTATTCTTATTTTTGAGAGAACTTGCTATATATTCAGTTTTTCATCAAACACGAGGATAAAAAATCATCATCATCCAATCAAGGGATTTCAATGTTTTCTGGCATGACAAGGCATAGCAAAACCTTATTAAAATAGGGACATTTGACATTCTGCTGCCGCAGTGTCATCCACTGCACTAGAGATGATATCTGGCTAAACATTTAATTTCAGCTCTTAAGTGTTTGGCTCGTGGATAAAACAACACTGGATAAAAGGCAAACTAACATTTTAGGTGCTACTAATGCTCAGGGCAAAATAGTGCATTTGCCAACAAGTTCACTCATTTGCTTAAAAAAGTTATTTTTGACTTGTGAACACAAAATCAATTTGAAGTCACAATATAAACTAGAGAGGTACATTTCCTGAAGAAAATGTGAGTGGTGCTTGCCGTGGCAAAACTCAGGCCCAAATCTGATTGGCTGTTGTTGCCCCACCCCTTTTTTTCCTAATTGTGAACCACAGTCACTCAGTGACTAACATACCAAAGTTTGGGAATGCTGTCATTTAATGTGTAAAAATGGCAGCATTTCTATTTTTTTCTATTGAAAATCAATGAATGAAATTTGATTGGTTGCTGGTGGCTCCGCCCACTTTTTCTAAACTTGAAGTGGAAACCCCCAGCGACCACATTTGTGATATTCAAGGTCCCTGACATCAATACTGAGAGAATGGCAGCCTTCTTAATTTTTCCCATTAAAACCAATCAAAGAAATCTGATTGGTTGGTTTTGGCTCCACCCACTTTTCTTAATTTTAATCCCAGTCCCCCAGTGACCAACTGTGCCAAGTTTGAGGACCCTGCCATTAACCGTCTAAGAGCGGCAGCAGTTTAAAATTTTCCTATTTAATTGAATGGCTGAAATTTGATTGGCTGTTGTAGACTCCGCCAACTTTTTGTAAATTTTGGCTGCAGTCACCCAGTGACCCACGGTGCCAAGTTTGGGAGCTCTGGCTTTATTACTGTGAGAATTACAGCTGTTTACATTTTCTCATTGAAGTCAATAGGGAAAATCTGATTGGTTGTTTGCGGCTCCGCTCACTTTTTTGGGTCCCCAAAATAGGACAGAAAAGTCACAACACCCCATTCCCGAATAAGCTGAACGGTTTGACACCTCATTCATGGGTCTGCGACAAACTAATTATTCGATAAATTCCCCATTATAAGTCAATGGGGCAAATTTGGGGACCTCTCCTGCCCCGGGGGTAAAACTTATACCCTCGTGTGGGGTATCATCTGACACAGGTCGCAAACCTCTTCAAATGTGGTAAATTTAACGTTTCTACAAGATTCCCTCTCTGCGCTAGAATCCGTCAAAAGTTGGCCTCAATGTTAATCTATGGGACTTTTCGGGGTGGTTAATTGCCCCCGCAAGGGGCAATTAACCACCCACCCCTTAGAAAAGTCATACCACCCCATTCCCGATTAAGCCGCACGATTTGACACCTCATTCATGGGTCTAGGACAAATGGTGCGGGACTAGTTACGCGCCAAACTTTCATACGGAAGAAGAATAAAAAAAATAAGTTTGCAAGATAACAGTAGTGATGCTTTGCTTCGCAAGCACCACTAAATAAGTTTGCAAGATAACAGTAGTGATGCTTTGCTTCGCAAGCACCACTAATAAGTTTGCAAGATAACAGTAGTGATGCTTTGCTTCGCAAGCACCACTAATAAAAATAAGTTTGCAAGATAACAGTAGGGATGTAGAGCGAACCGCCGATAATGTGTTCGCGAACGCCGTTCGCGAACACCGGCAAAAAATGCGAACAGTTCGCGAACAGTTCGCGAACTTCGAACATCCGAAAATCGTTCGATTCGAACGATCGTAGGATTTTAATCGTTCGATCGAACGATTTTCGTTCGAATCGAACGAAAATCGTTCGATTTTAGCGATCGAATGGTCGAATGGTCGAACGATTTTGACGCGAACGTCGCGCGACGTTCGCGAACTTGCGGCGGACGCGAACAGCCGATGTTCGCGCGAACAAGTTCGCCGGCGAACAGTCCGCGACATCCCTACATAACAGTAGTGATGCTTTGCTTCGCAAGCACCACTAATTATGTGAACAAAAATAACCTTTTGCAGTCACAAGATCACTTTTATGCTCTCAAAATTTAAACTCTTTCTGGACTGCCAAATGTTCTTTTGTGACGACAGAATGTTTTTTTTTTACTTTTTGTAGACATAAAATCTTTTTCTTGGTTTTAGAGCACACAATATTTTTTTTAATTAAAATTTTATATTATAATGTTTTTAATGTCATGTATTTATGGATTCAAAATGTATTTTGAAATCAAAAAGAATTTTGGGACCAAAAATAAGTTTTTTTGAATGCAATCTTGTTTGGGTAACAACAACTTTGTCAAAAATCATTTGTCACTGCAAGTTCAGTGCTCACAGAATGCAATTTTTCACCGCTATATTTTGAATTTTATATATTTTTTGGTGGCAAAATGCAATCCACGCTCTTTTTGTTTTACAAAATGCTTTTCATGTTACAAAATACGGTAAGTATAAATGGCAGCCAAAAGAAAGGAACAGATTCCCTGCCAAACATTGATCATGTAGTTACAAACTGTGAATGTTTTCTCATACAAAACATAAAAACCGATTTTCAGTTGGGTGAGGGACTACAATTTCTTTAAAAATTAATTGGGGCAGTGGGCAGATTTAACAGAACAAAACAGGCTCAGTAAAAACACCCACACATATCTGTAATATTTTTTTTATATAACTACAGCTTATATTTTAAAGTTTCTTTGGCTTTGAAATGCTGCACAACTTCTACACATGGGCAGCATTAGTGGTGGCTTCATAAAATTCTTTAGCTGGCAGAAAAAGGATTCTAATTATTTTACCAGAGATTAGCAAATTCACTCAGTACTGAATATATAATTAGTTAAAGACTTTCAGAGGCTCTGAAGTAATCTAGAACTGGGTAAAAGGGGATTTTGATATCAGAACTATGTGGGTTTGCTATTATTTTTAGTTGTAAATCAAATTCACTTTTTTATAAGAATAGAAAGAACAAATTACAGAAAGTATGTGGGCCTGAGGATGATGATTTAATAGCCCTGCCATTTGTTCAACCATCAACAATGATTTAGTGCAGATCAATTGTCCTGGCATATATTTACTTTAAAGGATATTGAAGATCCCGTGTGGTCTGCTTTCTCCAGGTCCGGACTGAGAATTAAAATAGGCCCTGGCATTTCAGGTACACAGAGGCCCAATCAGCCCACATAGAGGCTCAAATAGCCCCCCACCAGCCCACTAAATACTGACTTTCTATGGCACCTTACAGCAGCCCATCTGGCATTTGCCAGAACCCACAGATTGCCAGTCCGGGCCTGGCTTTCTCTGCCGGTCCACAAAATTGTCTGTGCTCCCTCAGACTCGTAATGAAATTCAAATCGTATTGTGGGGAGGACCAGCGCTCATTAGCAAGAGAATTAGACAAATAAGGGAAAAAAAGAAATAATTCCAATATAGTATAGTATCTCTTAATATAGATTCAGTGCACCTCAGGTGAAATTAAAATATTATAAAATAAAAATTGGTGCTGAGTGTCCTTTCCCAATTCTATTGCTGCTCTCTATGTGCCAATCTTTAAACTATTCAAATTCACACAGTGTGGTCACTCTTATGGTGGGGTACTCACAAGCGTTTAAAAGGAGAAAAGGCATTGACATTAATAATAACCTTTCCAGATGGCTTCTGATCCCACAATTCTAAAATAATGCGCTGACATAGTGTAAAACCGTCATTTTTTTAATTCCCAATAAAGTTAAAAGTACACTCACAATGTTACTATTAAAATCGCATATAAGAAAAATTCTTTGAAATTGTCACCACTTTGCCACTTTTTCGGGTCTCCAGAGCAGTCAGTGCAGATGGATTTGCCGGCATCTCAACCGCATGTACCCTAGGCTCCTGTGGATGACCAACGCATTTCGTCCTCCAATTTCGAAGTTTCTTGTACTTCGAAATTCGACCCTTGATAAATCTGCCCCATAGTGTAGTCTCAAGTGATATGAATTGGATTTGAAATGCTTTGTTTATTTTTCTTCATAAAAGAAATCAACAGAAGAATTCCCAGGCTATTTCTACATACCTTTTTATAAAGGAGGAAGAACACTTGGCATGCCAAAGTTTTGCATATTGTAGGTGAGATCAGACAGGACTTCCCACCTCGTGTGCCTCTAGGAGCTTCAGATCTGTGCCAGAGATTTAACTCATCACCCTGCCATGCTGATGATTCAACAGCAGCATGGCAGGGTGTAAACAGGTGTAGTAGTGGAAACAGGCTACTAAATGAATAAACACATTAAGGCTATAGGCAAAGGCACACTAATGAGAGCATAAACAATGTGCATACTTCTCAAAATCCATTCTTTACATGGTGATTTCACCAATGTGTGTGTAAAGTTAATAATGCTTTTATCAGTGTGAGTTTGGAAAGACTTATAGTTACACATTAGAGCAAAAGAAATGGGATGAGTTTTAGTTCTGATAGGTCCTTAGGGGGTCATGATTTAACATTTAATCAGATCAACCTGCACACAAGGGATATTTAAAACTAACCTTTTAGCCATGAACAAGAATTTGAATACTATAAGCCTCATTCATCAAAAAGAGTTGAGGAGTAAAGGGCACAGCCTTTAATTGATAGTACTGCACTGCACTGTAGATGCAGGAAACCTAAAATCAGAACTTTGCTGCAATCACATTTATTGAGTTGTCACTACATGTTTCAGGCCAATAGCCCTTTCTCAATTGAACACAGCAAATATATAATTAGATACAAATAGCTCAAGCATGTAGAAACCTCTTCCTGTGCATTTTGCCCACTGTCTATAGGCGAAGTTTGCCATTAACTCTCCATTGTCCAAAAAGAGGGAGTACTTCTCAGGGCTCCCTTAGAGACTAACCCTGAACAAATGCTTGAGCTATTTGTATCTGATAATAATAATCTGTATAACTGCTGTGTTTACTCGAGAAACGGCTGTTGGCCCAAAACATATAGTGGCACAACTCAATAAATGCAATTGCAGCAAAGTTCTGCTTTTAGGTTTCCTCCATCTTTTGTGTATATTCATTAGAAGACTAGTGAGTGCTATGGCAGGAGCATGTGATGAAGCCAACCTAATAACTGCTATCTTAATTGGAACACTGGATATTCTCAATTTAGCTGTACTGTAGATGATGGCATACGGAGGTCCCCAGATGTTGTCTTATTTGTTTATTTAGAATAGGCAAGGCTGGAGTGCGGGTGGTAAAGAGTACAATGGAGCCCTGTCCCCTGTGCCTTCAGCTCTGTGTTTTGTAACAGATTTTTAAAGTGCCACAAAATGCAGCTTGCAGATGGTACTAGGTACCAGTAAACTGCAAGTCTGCATTATTTTTTTACTCCACTTGTGCTTAGTTCTTTCTAAAGTACAGCTTATTTGCAGAAGTATCTAAAGGTCTGCTATACAATTACAGTAGCCTTTTGAACTGTAACCTTTTTTTTAAAAGTGTAAATACATCCAAGCAATTCATTAGTAGAAACACACAGGGACAATCTCTATACTTAAGGTGGCCATAGACGCACAGATAACATTGTACGAAACAAATTTAGTACAATATTTGGTGCGTGTATGGTGGGAAACGAGCTGTCCGATATCGGCAGACGACTTAGATACAGGTCGGCTTGTTGATTAGGCTGGACGGAAATTTTTGATCGGATGCAAATAAAGGCAGCCAAACATTGGCCGTTGTTAGTGCTGAATCGTCAGATACAGGAAGAATTCTATTGTTTCTACCTGTATATCTGATGATTCAGCTTTACACGTGTGTATTGAAGCAAACAATCTTTCTTGGAAAGATCTTTTCTACGAAAGATCATAATTGTCTATGGCCACCTTTACCCCAAATAAGTCAACCAACCATATCTCTTATAAATCTTATGTGCTTAGTGTAGAGCAATCAATGGTATTTATAAATATAGTTTTAATTAAACACAGTGTAATAAACCATAGCAACCAGTCAGTAATAATGCCTGATTTATGCAGTGCATGTTGACTAATGTTAACAAATATCTGTCTTGAAAATTGCAATTTGATTTTTTTATTTGTCTCCTGTGGGCTATACATAACAGTGGTAAAGAAACCATCTGCCAGGGTAATAGTGAATTTTTTCCCTCATAAATATAATTTCCATATTTTAATCCCATATACCCCCATAGATGACCTTTCATATTTGCATAATTTGTATTATATATCTTTGCTATTGGATAAAATCTTGCAGGATTTGCCATTTAGTGACTGCTCTGCTGCAAACACTTTCTATTTTTTTTTTAAAGATCTTTAATGTTTTTATAGTTAGCACCTTAACACCTTCATATTCTGCATGTAATGGTTTTGCTAGCATACAGTATGTAGCCCCTGCTGTCAGAAAGTCAACCACCAATAAGGCAATGAAAAACATATGAGCATTGGGACAGGAAAGTTCATGTGTAATATATTTAACAAACTATATACAGTATTAGTAACAATACTTTTGTGGAATACCTAGAGAAATAAAAAAGTTGGCGCCACTTTTCTTCGTTCCAAAAGCCCATTCGGTAAAATATGGATATTGCCAATATTTTTCAGCCTGAAAGCTAGAATGAGTTATGAGTTACCTTAAAGAGAGCTTGAGCCAAAAAGCTTGAGAAATCTTAAAGGGGTTGATCACTTTCTAAACACTTTTTTTCAGTTAATTTGTTTTCTGATTGTTCGATAAAAATAAAGACATTTTTTCAATTGCCTTCCATGTTAAATCTTTTACTGTTTTTCCAATATTAAAGCTTAATCTAATGTTCCTGTTTCTGGTGTTTCTGTCTGGCAGCTCAGTAATCCAGGAGCAGACTCTGAACTGCTACAGTTTGCCACAGTTTGCTTTTCACAGCAGCATCTGTGGAATATTAGCAACTTTTTTATTGCTTTACGTTTTGATTTTCAATTACAATTAAACATTCAATAGAATGCTCAGTACAATAGTTGAATAGAGGAAAGGTATAAGTAAAGAAAAAGAAAGGGAATTGTTGCCAGTTCCCAGGACCTCTCCCACATCTAGGACAGACATTCACTCTTTTCGGGTTAATGCGGATGAATTGTTTCAGTGTCATTTATACACAGTGGATACATTTAATTTGTATCAACTTATCCTTGGCCATCAACAATGATGGTAACAAATGCTACAACACCTAGTATGGAGGGGTGTGTGTATGGATGCTGGGTTTTCATTTGGAGGGGTTGAAGTTGAAGTCTTTTTTCAACCTGATTTAACTTTGTAATTATGTGACTGATATTCCAAGGTATTGGAATTCATCTACCCAGGACAAGGGAGAGGCCAGGTTGGGGTTATTGCTTGCTTTCTGGTCTATGGCAAACAGGGTGGATATGTGCCATTTTTCTTAAATCCAGAATAGCTGCCATACTCTTTTATCATATCCAGCACCTGTAAATTAGTAAAAGGTTCTTGGAATATTAACATCAGTGGCTTTAGCTGGAAAAATCCCGTCTGTCAGACAGAATAAATGGTTTTAGACAATTGGCCAATACCTATAATCTTGGCATCTGTAGAAGGCACACAGGAAAGCAGGAGGCGACAATATGGCGCACATCATTTTAGTTTTAATACAAAAGTTACTCACAGTACATGTTGACTGTTGCTTTCAGAGTTCAGAACCCATAATAACCAATAATAACCCTTGCAATGTTTGCTGCTTTATAAAACAGTAGGGCTTTATTTACAGTTTCTTTCCATTTATCTAGGGTGGGCGAGCTGGGTCTGTTCCATTTGAGGATAATCAGTTTTTTGGCATAATACAGTACAGTTCTAATTTCCTTTGAGGAGACAATTCCAGTGGTTAGTCCCAGCAGTGCAGTCGCTGGGGTAGGTTCAATTGTCATTACTTTTGATATGAAAGTGAAGATCTGTGTCCAATAGTCCTGGACCTTGGCACAACTATTGTATCAATTATAACAGTTGCCTTTAAATAAACTCAGGGATTCAGTGCAGCAGTGTCATAAGAAATGTAACAAATAATGTTTAATTTAAAACTGTTTATAGAGTCGGTGACTGCCCTCCTGCAGCTGTTTTATAAATATATATATATCTATTTATTAACTATCTGAAAACAACTGAACTGTAGAAAAGTGTTGGAAGGTGAGCAACTCCTTTAAATAGGTTGCTGCCTATATATATACTGTATATATATATATATATATATATATATATATATATATATATATATATATACATATATACATATAAAGATAGATTATGGTATGGACTTACCCAATAGTGCAGCCAGCATCTGCTTCTATTATCCATATGCAGTTCAGATTGTGATCATAGGGTGCTGGATAGCCAGGAGATAAGACTCTGCCAACCCTGTCTCCCCTTATATGTCCCCCACATTCCGCTGTGAAAAAAAGCACACCTGTTAATAATGTTTGTGCCTGAAAACAATATTGTAATTTTGTTGTACTTTGAAGTCCATTTGTTGATGTGGGCATTGTATATATACTTTTATATGTGTGGCTGTACCTTGAACCTTCCCTTTAAGAATTACAATCCTACTGTGAAAATCATTTTTAGTGTTCCTCTCAGGTGAAGTCTATGGGGCAAATTCACTAACCAGCGAAAATTCGCCAGCGCTAGCTTCAGGCACATCGCAACACTTCGCCAGGCGTAAATTCGCCTGGACAACGCTAATTCAT
Organism: Xenopus laevis; assembly: GCF_017654675.1. Lineage (NCBI taxonomy): Eukaryota > Metazoa > Chordata > Amphibia > Anura > Pipidae > Xenopus > Xenopus laevis. The sequence goes on from NC_054374.1 coordinate 79,725,415, forward strand.
GAAGATCTGAAGTTGCGCACAGGATAACGAAGGCTGGCGAAATTATGCTCAGCAGTTCGAAGTTATGCTAGCGATGGCTAATTAGCATATGGCGTGCAGTTAAAGTACAATGGATGTATATGCTGCAGCAAATACATTAACCTACACAAGGCCAGGGAACCTTAATAAAATTATATAAAGTTGTTATATTGCCCTACACATGTGCCCACAGTATAGTTTAGGTGCCATATGTTATCAAATGTAGGGGGGAAGGAGGGTACCTCCCAAAAAAATTCACGATCTTTTTCAGTCTATCACCCTTTAAATAGGAAAAAACTCCAGCGTTCTGAACTATTTTCTAGCACTACTCTAGCACTTCGCCTGGTCTGAGGTGGCAAAGGCAAGTCTGGCGATAGAGGTAATGTTCAGTATTATCAAAAACTTAGTGAATTTGCGTAGTAACACTACCGAAAATTTGCCTGGCGTTACAGGGCGAAGTTGCGCCAGAGTCTATCTCCTTGGAATTTACGCCAGCTAACGTTAGTAAATCGGCGAAGTGCCGAAATGACATCACGCTGAGTCAGCTGAGTCATCCAAGAATTTGTTTAGGATTAATTATGAACCTTAAAATTGTTTAGAGGAAAAGGGTTTTCTGTATTATTAAAGTTAATAATTAACTTTTTCTGCCGCCCCTTAAAGCTTAAGAATTATTGATTTAGGGCATAGCGATACAATTCAACTCTTAGATAGACTTACAGTATGTTTTCAGTTATTTGCACCACTGCTACCTGAAGCAGCTTTATTAGATTAGAGGGATAAGAAAGGTTAATATATGCAGATAAACCAAAATATAAAAATATATTTTAAGTATTGATAATTGAAAACTATACAGAAAAATATGTGATTATTTAAAAAAATAGTCAGCTATAATATACAGTAGATTGGAGCAAACGTTTGCCTAAAATACCAGCTTTTTATATAATATTAAGGCTTGATCTAAGCTTTCATAGTCTCCTGTATACAATATTTCACTAGCGCTAGTACACACCTAGAAATTACCCTGACCCTTTATAGCTGGATTGAGCAGCAAAACCCATCTACCCATCAGCTGAACTTAACTTGGCCAAGTCATTTCTCGGGTCCTGAAAGTCAGTATCTAGTACTATTAAGCTAGACACAGGGGCCTCAAATGAATGCTAATTTCAGGTTAGGATACATATACTGTAAATAGACACCAGTGCCAAGCAATCCCTACTGAAATTTGATGTGCTTTCGAAAATATTTGAGTATCTACCCACAGCTGAGCCAGCTGTCTGTGCAGCAGGAGCAGTGTGATTGGTCACCATCATCTGAAGGCCCCCTGAAGTGAGCAGATCCCCATGTAATGACAGCAGACATAAGTTTGTGGAAGTGATAAAGTACTACTATGGAATTTTCACGCTGATATACTCTAATCTTCACTAATGGCTGCATATAAAACAAAATGCTGTAAAAACAATCATTTTTTAAAAAGCATTATAAATTTTTTCTATAATAAAACTATAACCCTTTCATATAAACGGTCAATAAGTATGTACATTAATGCCTTAAACATAACAACTCAGAGTGGAAAGGCAGGCGGGAGGAGAAATGGTTCTTGTCCATCTGGCCAATCGTATGGGACTCTGGTCCCATTGACCGTGAAAGGGTATGGTGCTTTTTCATGTGCTGCTAACACATAAATGTTTTTTTTTCAACTTGACCTTTAATATTTGGGGTAAAGTAATTATTAAAGTGTTAGAGGGAAATATGTGTAATAAATAGGCTATACATTTGTAGAATAGGAGCAAAGTTTGCACCTGCTATGATATTACTCATCATTTTTCATGTTGACGGGCTTCTAAATGTTCCATTAAGCCATGTGGCCAAGCACAAATTTACTTCTGCTGACTGCAGCCTCTAAGGGGCAAATTTACCTAGGGTCGAATATCGTTTAATTAACCCTCGATATTCGACTGCCGAATTGAAATCCTTCGACTTCGAATATCGAAGTCGAAGGATTTAGCTCAATTCGAATGATTAAATCCGTTGAATCGAACGATTCGAATGATTTTAATCCATCGATTGAAGGATTATCCTTCGATCAGAAAATTGTTAGGAAGCCTATGGGGACCTTCCCCATAGGCTAACATTGGCCTCGGTAGGTTTTAGGTGGCGAACTAGGGGATCGAAGTATTTTTTAAAGAGACAGTACTTCGACTATCAAATGGTTGAATAGTCGAACGATTTTTAGTTCGAATCGTTTGAATCGAAGTCTAAGGTCGAAGTCGAAGGTCGAAGTAGCCCATTTGATGGTCGAAGTAGCCAAAAAAACCATTTGAAGTTCGAAGTTTTTTTCCTCTATTCCTTCACTCAAGCTAAGTAAATGGGCCCCTAAATGTGCATTTTAATCAAGCCTTTTCACATACTAGAAACCTTACCCAAGAAAAAGATTGTCCTCTCAGTTATAATTTAAATTCATACTTAGAGAGTATTTGAATATATAACTTAACAGAAAATATAAAATATATATGAAATAGTCTACTACAAATTACATTTTACACAATCTTCCACTGCAGAATATGTTGATTTTCCTTTTACAGCATCTTCTCCAGATGATAGAAATGTTAACTATGATATAATCTTATTTATTTCCTTTTTATAACAGAAGTACAAAAGGCAACGGCACATTTCAACTTACCCATGCACACTGGTAGAGGCTGATCCCATACTCTACGCTCCCCTGTCAGGCAAACTAAAACTCGGCTGCCACGTAGGCTGTATCCAGGATCACAACTGAAGGTCACAGAACTTCCAGCAAAGTGTCCCTCATCCTTTTCCTTGTAGCCATACTGTGGCATGCCAGGGTCCTCACATTTAATCAGTTGAAAACCTATAGTGTCAGTACAAGGACAGTGAGAAAGATGTGATTCGGCTGCAAGACTGACCTGTTTGCCTGCAGCTTTGTCAGTTTCTCAGCTAGAGGATAATTACAATTAGTGCCAAGCTTGGTGGCACTGGGAAGTGTCACAAAACAGCAAGACAGACTTGTCACTTTGTGCTGAATGATGGTCAGAGGGGAAAGCAACATACTGCACACTGAAATAATAGCGAGTAAAATGATTTAATAACATGCAAATGGATTAAACAACATGTTTATTCAGTGTGCTGAAGAAAAGAGTATCTGTGTATTGTTCTTTTAATACATTTTATATCAGTGTTGCCCCTTTAAAAAACCCTATATTGTGAACTTCTCAAAAAATCCCTTATAATATGCATTTAGAGTGATATTAAACATGGTTTTATATTCTATAAAGATCCAACAGTTCTCCAAAAAAATGTAAAGGCAGACAATATTCCCATACAGGATTGTAATACAATTCATAAAGGGGGGCAAAGCTGGCAAAAATAAGAATAAATGAGGCAGTTATTACACTGCAAAATTTAACATAAGCATATTTTTCATGACTTGTATAAAGGAGGTTCAAAAATGTACACAATGTAAAATTGCTTGCATTGCATGTATGTTTTATCCATTACCAACTATTACTACATTACCCGCTCAGTCTATAAATAACTAAGTATTGTTGCAAAGTAAAAGTTAGGTTTTTGCTTCCGTTGCATGTTTATATAAAAATCTATAAAACAGAACTAACAATTAAAAAGAGTATATTGTGTAGTGAGTCTACAGAGACTATAGGACACCACCAATACTGCTTTTGTGATTTGTCTGTTCACATGGGCTAATGTTCAACCTACAACCTGCTAGATATCACTGAACTAATACTCCAAGCATGGAAGATTGCAAGCTGGACACTCTTATGCTACAAAGTCAGTGATGCCGAAATGCATAAAAAACACATTTATGGTAATTGTACACATGGTTATTTTGAGCATTTTGCTGCATGATTAATACAATTCTGTCACCTGTAAGCACTGGGAGCATTTTTCCTCATGCATTTGATGGTTTAGAACCATGGGTCTTTTAAAGAATGTTATCATATAGTTAATGGGGAAGATGTATTACATTTTAATCCGCTAATGAGTCTGCTTATTAGTACCATGCTCATAGAAAATTGTATCTACTTCTTCAAACAAATCCAGTGACCTTTTAATGAAATAAACCTTGAATGTTTGTTGCATATACCAGCAATTAGCTTCAGAAAACATGATGTACACTGTATCTTTTATATATAGAGGAACAGAAAAAAAGTATGAAGAAGAAGAGGAGCTATGGGAATAACCAGTAACTAAGCTCGAAATGAGACAGAAATCAAATGAATTGGAAAAAGGAGGTCTTGGAAAAGGGTTTCGCAAAAGAAGTGGCACCTAAGATAGTTAGTATGGAAGAGGAATAAATACGGCGATGGAGGAAAGGAAAATTATTGTTTCGCTGATTACAAATAATGCGATTTAGGAGTCACAGAAGACTGATTTTCTATTAGTATAAACGAACAATGACTATTATCAGGGGCCATGAAGCTGGAGTAGATCTACAAGGCCAGAGCAACAAAAATATATTTTACAAGGTAATTGAATGTAAAATGGACCTGACTTACTTGAATAATGCAACTCAAACCCTTTGCTGGTATTTTCTGAATTAGATATGAATTCCAACCATAGGGCACTTGAGGTACTGTTCAAGCTCTTCCCCATCATGTCTGACTTGCTGAAAGTTCCAAGGAGTCGGGCAGAGTTATTGTGCCCATCATAAACCTGGAAGAAAGGGGATAAAGATACAACAACATAACTTGTTTACTATTAATTTGACATGATATCATATGCCAATAGAGCAGTGCATGTTTCTATTTTACCTATTTTAGCTTTATCATGTTTTTATGATAAAACTGAGCGAGTAAGGGAGAAAAGATTGTATATTTTGTTCAGTTCTTGACAAATAAACTCTCTTCCTAAGGAAGGGGTTGACAGGTTTGACTTTTTTATCCTTATAATTGATTTTGTACCTTAAGGAAGTCTCCAGGGTGCAGGGCAAATGTTCTAGCTCTCAGCTGAACACCTTTGCCTGGCTGGCTCTGGATGGAGTAGATGCATTCATGGTTGTTACTGTAATTGGCTGGGTAGTTTGGAGATAGCAGGACACCCTGAGTACCAGTAACAGATGCTCCACATTCAGCTGAAAGAGAAAAACAAGCTAGGGGTTATGATTTGCTATTGGCACTCTGACATTATTGGAAGATAAGCTTAAGCTGTCACTATAAAACTGTCTGTAATAAAATCTTTGTCCCCCAAACTATGCAAAGTTCTTTGCTAGATGCAGTAGAAGTCCCTATTTTAAAATACCTACACTAAGCTTGTACTAAGTACTGTCAGGAGTATTTGTATGCATGGGGACATGAATGAATCCTCCATGACAATTGTTAATATCCCTATGTACAGAAGTGTATCCTGGTGTCCCAATGCCAATATAAATGCAATACTTTTTCAAGCCATGTAGACTTTCTTTGAAACATATTTCACTCTCTCTAAAAAAACACAGGGTCTAGAAGTACCCTGTACACTATTTGTCAATTCACCGCACATGTGTCCAGTACCAACTCATTTATTTTACTCTGACAGACCACAAATCGGTGACACATCATATTGTCAGCTTGTTACATTCTTGCACCTTTCTTTTCCCTGGAAGATTGACTGGTTTAGCCGAGGCTTGTTGTGGGAACCTTTACACATTTTAGTGAGTGCGAACTTGTTAATAGCCTCTCTGGAGATATGAACTCATGCCTTCTGACTCACACTTGGTTCAAATCAAACCCTCAAGTACCTATAGCTGGTCAGACATAATTTAACATTGTTTCACTTTTAAATGAAAAATAAATTACAATAAATAGCTATAAAAATTGTGAAACAATTTAAAGTTAAAGAACTAAAGCTAAACAAAGCAGTAGACTATAAATGCTGCACTGTATGCTGTGGGCTCTGTACTAGCCAGAGGCAATCACTGCCCTTTAGCAGTCAATATCTGTGCCTCCTAAGATGCCCCTAGTAGCTCCCCTTCTTCTTTTCTGCTGATTCACTGCACATACTGAGCTTAGGGAGCGACAATAAATAGAATATAAAATCCTCAATTCAAGGCTGATTAGTAATTATTCTAGATTCTCATTAGATGGCAGCTCAGGAACCAGTGCAATATGTATCAAATTCATAATCAAATCTGTAGCATCAGTTTATATGACAGATAAACCTTGTTTATGATTGATGATTCATGATGACCTCTAAGCTTAGCTTCTCGACAGCTGCCCAGAGCACATTAAGCATGTGCGTGTCCCAATGCCAATATAAATGCAATACTTTTTCAAGCCATGTAGACTTTCTCCTAACAAATTCCAAGTTGGTGAACTCCTGTGCATAATTTAAAGGCCTGGATTATTACTGAGAGATTCTGAATTTTTAAGGTGGTGCACTTAGTTGGGACCTGGGGTTTTCCAGATAACAGATCTTTCTGTAATTTGGATCTTTATACCTTATAAATTACAAAATCATTTAAACATTAAATAAACCCAATAGGTTGGATTTGCTTCCAATAAGGATTAATTATATTTTAGTTTGGATCAAGTACAAAGTACTGTTTTATTCTTACAGAGAAAAAGGAAAGCATTTTTAAAAATTTGGATTATTTGGATAAAATTAAGGGCGTTATAAAACTCGAAACATTTGAATTTTTTTTTTACTATATAATTTGAATTTTCAGTGGGAAAAAAACCTAGAATTTTCCAAATCTGAAAATCCGACATCACAGACCTGCCAAGGTTGTTTATTAGTCAGTGGAAGAGGTCCCTATTCTATTTGGAAGTTTCTGTGGTCTGCGCTGGAATTAGCCTGAAAAGCTAATTATTTCTGACTTTTCGGGCAAAAATCTGAAAAATTCAGGCTTTTTGGGAAAAGCCCGAAAAAATCAAGTGATTCTGGAAAAACATCTGAAAAATAAATTGTACGATTTGGATTTTTGCTTGATTTTATTGAGTTTGTCCCTGATCCGATTAAATCATGCTTTTTTTAATAATAAATAAGGTCCAATAGTGGATTCTAGTTTGGTCTGACTTTTTTAACATTTTAAAATTTGGATTTTGATAAATAAGGGAGATGGCCTTTCCACAATTCAGAGCTTTCTGGATAACTGGTTTCCAGAAAATGTATCCCATACCACTTCTAGCCATATTCATATAATATTTAGTTCTCCTTAAACTAATGATAATTGCATTTGAAAAAAAGTTTATCACCCTTTTTTCATTTTGTTGCATACAAATTAGGGAAATAATTGGACTGGGGAATGCTTAAACATCAACAGAAAAATCAGGATAAACACTCTTGTTAGTGCACTAACCTTCCTTATATTTTTCCACTGGTGCTCCCAGTCCAAACAGTATCTTCCGTTACTGTAGGAATATTTCAGCCAACAAAAATACAGGAACATGGGGCAACACAAGTAAGGAAGGTGCCCGATTATAGTAACATTTATTTCAGACACTGCACAGTGTTTCAGAGTAACAGGTTATCTGATCAGGAAGGAGATGGAAAAGGTCTTTTGAGACTTCTGATCTCTTTCCTGAGCAGAGCAACATAAGAACACTTCTCGGTTTTCCTTTTGACGGTATATCCCTCGGAATCTACAGTCAGAACAACTGACAAGCAGGTGACGCTGCTGTTGCAAAATTCATTATATTGCATTAATACCTCTGAAACCTAAAAAAATGTCCTTAGAAAAGCCCCTAAGCAATTTTAGTTGAATCAGTTTAGTTATATACAGGCTTACCCTAGACAATTATATTCAAAGCACTTATATATTATTTATTTAGTGAGCCTAGAAAAAGTGACTATAAGTAATACAGGGGCCGATTTATAATGTTTTAAGGATAGAAGAATGGTCAGCATTTGAAATTTTCCAACTTTTCCTAAGACTACTATTGATTTAGCCTAGTGAAGTCCTACAATGGAGAATATCCATGAACGTATGAAGCTGTGACATGCAAAAACAGTTGTTTAAAAGTGAATATTTAACCAAATACATTCTCTACCTATACATTTACTTTTTCGTACTGCTACAGGAAAGGATGGCCTTATATTTATTCCTCTGTCAAATAATACAGTTTGCATCCTAATACTGTACTTTGTTTTATGCTTCAGTGAAATTACACCAGCCTCTTCCCTAACATTAGATAACTTCTTCTAGTGTCCCCAAATCTATTCTCGTTCTGTTTAAAGGAACAGTAATGCCAAAAAATAAAAGTGTTTTAAAGTAATGAAAACATCATGTACTGCTGCCCTGCACTGGTAAAACTGATCTGCTTGCTTCAGAACATTACTATAGTAGTATAACATTTCAATAATCTCACAGTCTTACAATAACACCAACCTATTGAATCATTAGACTAACCAATGTACATTTTAACTTGTTCTCTAACACACAACTCTATGACCCATTACCACATCCTGGGAAATATATTTCAATCAAAATTAACTACATAATTATGACTTTATCTTCTCCAGCCCCCACCCTACCCCCAAAAAAAAGTAACTAAGCAAAATTAAAGCACAGGACCACCTACCAACACACCTTGGGAGAGGCGAACTCCATACACGCCGTCTACCTCCCAGGCAGGTGATGCGAAATGCTCCTTCCAGACGATAACCAGGAAAACAAGAGAAAGTCAAGGAGTCACCAACACCAAACTGAAGGCCTTTTCTGATGCTGTAGGCTGGAACCTCTGGCTCATCACAAGGCTCCAGGTCATATTCTAGTGGCATTAACAAAGATAAGTCAGAATCACATGGAAATACACAACAACAAGCAACAATTCCACTCCGTCTGTTATAACCTTTATTCATACACATGTTAGCACTCTGTTATCAAGGTAGCTCTATTGTTATTAAATATGCAGCAACGCTTTCTAGATATAAAAAATTAAAAATTATGAAATATTCAAGTTACTGTTGATTACCCCCACCCCTTCAACAACCTGTCTCTTTAAATGCAGGTTTTGTGTTTGAGATGAGTTTTTTTGATGGACAATTAGCTGTAAGATTTGAGATAACAGCCATTCAAATAAACTCAAATCCAAAGCCTGTATCTAGAGAGGGTGATTCCTGAGAATAACTTGCTTTTTTTCCATGGCATTCATTTTATATTCAATTTTGGTTTTCATGAAAGTTTCCCTTTATGTAATGTTGTGATGTAAAATTACATTTCAAATATAGGAATATCTCCTGTTTGCATGGTGAGTCTTTTTTCTAGTTATCTTGAGACGGGAAGCTTTATTTCTTTCTTCCAATAGCGACAGTTTATTAATGCTTTGAACATGTGATCAAACAGACTATGCAACCAACCATGTGACTGAAGTTAATAACAATTTAATTGCAGAAGCTGGGCAAATCAAAGGTAAAAATAATAGTTCATGACATTATTTTCTCTAAAATAGCACCATTAAAACCTTATTTTTTATTGAATTGTGCAAAGTATGTGCATAGTTTTATGGTCTGCATCTGTATAGGCTATGAGTATACTTAGTAGGTGGAACAGATAGTTGGGTAATTTTTTAAACAATGAAGGTAGTGAGGCTATGGAATGCCTTAAAAGACATTAATGGAATATGCAATCACAAAAATGTCTAACTGGTCTTCTGTGTCCTCTGGTCAGTGGGTCCTGCAAACTGGTAAAATTCAGGTTCCTGTATTGAACTTATTAATAAATGAGAAGAAACAAACCCTGATCATTAGGCACACCACACACTTTGCTTTAATGCATGGGACAACAACTACAATTCATATTGGGTATTTAGAATTAATGCTAATTAAAACAGAAATCGAGAATTCTCCAGCTAAAACCTGTCAAATTCATGTAAAAGTCAATTCCAGAGGTATTTTTAAACATTTGAAGATTTTTTTTGCCTTCACAATTTTCCAGTGTTTTGTGGTATTTGACAGTGGTTTTCACTCAAAAAACTCGATCAATTAGATGTATTCAATGATTTTAAGCCTAAAATGTCAAGATTTTTTTCACGTATAATTGTTAGTAAATTAGCCAAATTCATAGATGGGAGTTATGTCAAGTTTGTTTCTGGTAAAAAAAATAGTTTAAGTAAATAACCCCATAGAGTTTGGCATAGTTGGACTGCAGTTGGATTGGCAACTCCCAGCAAACATTCAAACTCACCCAGAGATGGTCAGATAACAAGAATCATAGTAAAGCTCATCCTTGAACACATTTTCTACACTGTACTTCTACATCTGGCTAAGGATACCAAGGGTAAGGCTAAGGATCTGGCAGGATTAAAATCATGGAGCATCATGTATTTACTCCCTAACCTCTGTGCTACTGAGGCAATCAAGAGGGATCTGGTGAATTTAGGCTTTACCAGCCTCATTGCCTGCTATGTTTAACAAATCCTAGTTCCCTTATTGATTTATGTTCAACCAATAACCTTTAAAATGTATGTAAAACTGATGAAAGTGCTATTATAAGAACATTAGCAATGTAAATTCATTGTTTATTTTTATTTTTTTTTCAATCCAAGATATTAAGGAATTCATATACTGTTAATATAAATTAATTTTATTACAACAGCGCCACCTGCTGGTCAGTGTCCAGCCATTCTGACCACCAAGTTGACAAGGAAGTTGTTAGGAGAAAGAAAAAGGGCTGCTCTGATGTTCTTCTGGTTAGGAAAAAAAATTTGGAAACCTCTCTCAAATCTTCCTTGACTATTTGGTAAGTGGTAAGGAAACGGACCAGCAGGACCAGCAGGTGGCGCTGTTGTAACCAAAATGATCCTTTAATATCTTGGAATTAATAAAATAAATACAAATCATTGTACATTACAAAAGTACTTAGAATAGCACTCTCGTCAATTTTATATTCACTTATCACATTTACTTATCCTTTAAAGTAGAGGGAGCAGCATAGAAAAATATGGAATCCAGAAATGTGTGCTGGCAGTCAGAGTACTTTATTGACAATTTTAAACTATAATTCGTAGCATTTCTAAGGCTATTATGGCACAAGTTAATGTTAAAAAAAACTACCTTGAACTATTATAGATTTCAATCAAAAAGAAAAATGTGCTCATAGGTATTAATTACTGTTCAATTCCTGATAACGTTATCATATTGATTTACTGTAGAAATGTCCTTCTGCCAGATATTTTTGTTTCATATTTTGGCAAAATGCCTGCCTTTAGAACCCTTTAGTTACAAACTAGATTGTAAGTTCTTTTAACCAGGAAAGCAGAACTGACATTGTAGAGCCAAGCTACAGGCTTTGAGCTCTATACAATAAATTATGCATTGTAACTGACAGGGACATATGATTAAGAATGTGGGTGCAATGTATACAGAGCAGCAGTGTTACACACACACAGCCTCTGGCAGAACATTTGTATCAGTCACATGGAAATCAAGTAGGAACATCAAGGCAGAATACGACAGGCAAAGCAGAGAAAAAACTGCAGTCTTACATCTTATTTATGCAAGTTATTCTACACATCAGCTGTATACTGAACGATACAGTGATCAGTGCCAAGAATTCTCACATTTGCCTTTTTTGATGTTCACGAATCTATTGTTAAATGAAGACACAAATATTTTAAGGGTGATAGCTATCTTACATCTTCCCTAAAAAATAAACTAAAATGTGGCCTCGCTGGAAGGCTGTGCAATGTGTATATGAAGAGCTCTAACGTGTGTCTTGTGAAATCTCTACTGTTGATCAGTCGCAGGAGAGAATACTTATGCAGGTAATGGCCACAGTACAATGTGTCAGTCAGGGCAGAGCACTAGGTTTATGCTAAGCAAACAGCCTTTATTATATTTATAATATTATAATTTTTCTTGAAGTATATGTTGGGACTTATTTTGCTGCACGTGTGCAATAAAATATATTGACATGGCTGTATATTCTGCATTTTCAATTGGTTCTTTAATTTATGCCATGCCCATCCTTAAAGGAATTGTTCAGTGTAAAAATAAAAACTGGGTAAAAAGATAGGCAGTGAAAAATAAAAAATGTTTCTAATATTGTTAGTTAGCCAAAAATGTAATGTATAAAGGCTGGAGTGATTTTATATATAACATGTCAGTCACAACTCTACTTCCTGCTTTTCAGCTCTCTTGGTTTACACTGACTGGTTACCCTGGTTACCAGGCAGTAACCAATCAGAGACTTGAAGGGGGGCCACATGGGTCATATCTGTTGCTTTTGAATCTGAGCTGAATGCTGAGGATCAATTACAAACTCACTGAACAGAAATGTACCATGTGGCCCCCCTTTAAAGTCGCTGACTAGCTCAGAGTTATAGAGCTGAAAAGCAGGAAGTTGGATTCTGGCTGTTTTATTAGACATCTGTTCACTCCAGCCTTTATATATTAAATTTTTGCCTAACTAACTATATTAGAAACATTTTTTATTTTGCACAGCCTATCTATTTACACAGTTTTTATTTTCACACTGAACTGTTCCTTTAAATGCAAACACATGGGACTCATTTATCAACACTAGGGAAATTTACCTGTGGGCAGTAACCCATAGCAAACAACCATTTTTTTTTCAATTGTGCAGGTATAACTATGAAATCTGATTGGTTGTCATGGGTTACTGCCCATATGAAAATGTGTCCATGGCGTTTCAAAGGGTTGCCCAGCAAGCAGGCAGTTAAACTATTTTTGTGCTGAATAAGCCATGAAATGTGCAGTTTGCCTACTACTTTTAAAACATTTATGTATGCTTTGTATAATATTTTTTAGCTTTTTAGTTTTTGGTGAAGAGGACATTCAGAAACCACCAAGATAATACATAGAATATATACTATTGAGAATGCAGTTTCCACTGTTTTCTATGTGCTCTGTAGGAAAGTAACTCTCTCTTTATTTTCTATGCTGTTTCATATGATATATCTATCCCTTCCCAACAGGTAAGCCTCTTTGTTTTTAATGCTTACATTGTATTGTGGATAATAAACTGAAATATAATTGATATTTTATAGTGCTTTCCTCAGTTCTGCAATTATGTCATCATCACCTTACTTTAGTCACAGCAGATGCACATTACTTATTTACAAATTTTAAAGAAACTTGTTTTCACTTCAAAAATAATTAATTATTAGGGGTACATTTGCTTCACTTTCTCAGAAAAATCTATGGTAATAAAAATTATGTGACTTGCTGATTGTCACTAAAGGTGGAAACAGTGTTACTTTTATTTCGTAAGCCATCATTTTTTTATACTGCAGATGCCATTTCATTTGTGATCCTCTTTATCTCCACAATAGGTTTATATAATTTGCAATAAATGTATTTTAATGGAACAGTTCAGTGTAAAATAAAAACCGAGTAAACAGATAGGCTGTGGAAAAAATAAATTGTTTCTAATATAGCTAGTTAGTAGTGATGGGCGAATTTCTCCCGTTTTGCTTCGCCCAAAAAAATTGCGAGTTTCCTGCAAAATGCACGAAACAGCGAAAAAAATTAGCAAAAAATGTGTAATCGGAAAAAAATCTTGAAATGCGAATGTTTTCACAAAAAAATCATGCAAATCGGACGTTTTTACGCAAAAATCATGAAATTAGAAGGATTCCACTCAAAAATCATGAAATTTGACGGTTTTCACAAACAAATCGTGAAAATCTGACATTTCACTAAAAAATCGTGAGATTTGAAGGTTTTCACTAAAAAATCATGAAATTTGAAGGATTTCACTCAAAAATCATGAAATTTGAAGGATTTCACTCAAAAATCGTGAAATTTGAAGGATTTCACAAAAAAATCGTGAAAAATCGTGAAAATCAAAAATAGCGGAAATTCGCTGCAAATTTGTGCCAGGCGAATTTATTCGCCCATCACTATTAGTTAGCTGAAATTTTATCTATAAAGGCTGGAGTGAACAGATGTCTAATATACAGTAATAGGCAGAACCCAACTTCCTGATTTATATCTCTCTAACTCTTAGTTAGTCAGCGAAGGGAAGCCACATGGGACATAACGTTTCAGTTAGTTTTGATCCTTAGCATTTAGGTCAGAGTCAGAATCAAATTGGTGTGACCCATATGCCCCCCCCCAGTCACTGATTGTTTATTGACTGGTAACCAATTAGAGAGCTGCAAAGCAGGAAGTTGTGTTCTGGCTACTATGTCAGACATGTGGTCACAAATAAGAGATATGGGGAGCACTACTTACAGGTGCATACGGTGGTGCTATTCCTTAGATGTACGGCCAAGTCAACATTCAGCAAAATTTCACAGGAAAGGCAAGCACTTTGCCACTTCTTGCTGTGCAAATAATCCTTTATTTTAGCCAGTTTTACCATTCCAAGTACAGAACAATGTTTCGGTGGGTTTGCACCTCCCTTCGTCAGGTTGGTGAAGGGAGGTGCAAACCCCCCGAAATGTTGTTCTGTACTTGGAGTGGTAAAACTGGTTAAAATAAAGGAAGAAGTGGTGAAGTGCTTACCTTTCCTGTGGAATTTTGCCGACATTTGGTCACGTCACTCCAGCCTTTATAGAGTATATTTTTGGCTAACAAATTATATTGATACAGTTTTTATTTTCCACATCCTATCTTTTTACCTAGTTTTTATTTTTACACTGAACAGTTCCTTTAAGACCCTTGCTGAAATGTTCTAGTTTGTGTTCCAGAGAGTTCCTAGAATGTTGAAATTCATATGTCAATATGCATTAACTCTAACAATGCTTACTTTTTATGCAGGCAACATAAGCTACTCAACATGGAACTTGCTGACTTATTGCAATATCACCAGCAGTCAACCAAGGGCCCTTTTATCTCATTTATTACCATATCTTTTTATTCTATCATAACATACTTTCACCTTTTTATTTATATGTCTCCTCTTTATTCTAATTGAGAAACAAGGAATGGCCATGGTATAGGAAAATTGTACAAGGCTACATGGTTGGGTGAGCAGGTGAGTACACTGACACTTGTCCCCAGCGGGAGTTTTTTTTGTACCTTGGTGGGCTATCTGTACACTGACTGAATAATATGACAATAAATAACTTTAATAAAATGGATGGAATGGTGAAAGGTAGTTATAGTATGCATTCCAGTTTTAGTCACATTCCTGTATTTTATACAAATACTTTTCTTTGGATGTAAGCAATGATATTTTATCAGATTATAGTTACATGGAAAATGATACTTCAACAAGTGGATCAATTTAATCTTGTTTTCAGTGCACAGTACAAGAGCAATATCATCATGTATGAACAAGCTATGTAAGCTCATTCAGCTTATCCCACTGCCTACTGCAGATTACAAATGAATGCCGAAGAGCACACTTTTTTGACATACAGTTAACCCCAAAGAGATAAATGTCACACTCTAGCATTCCCTTCTCCTGTAGTTAAACCTGCAGGAATATTAATCAATGAATCTGTATGGATATAAACCAGGCTCTAGTAAAATGTAACCAGTCTGTTTATGTCTTTGTTGGCAGAACTGTCTACTAATGTGCCCCTTGCCAAAAGTCCAATGGTCAAGGCAAACAACAATCGGAATGGTCAGGAACAGGCAAGGAGTCAAACAGAATAATTAGTAAAGATTAAATGAGGCACACCCAGGAGCTTTGGAAGACAAAAATGTTGTTTTGAATCAAGGCCTGGGACATGCATTTGACATGGTCACATTCAAACATAGTGATAATGCACACAGACCATCATGTCCACAACTGCTGGTGCAACCTTATACCCTCTTTACAATGAGACACAAAAAGTACCCACGTTGGCTGTTCTGTAGGGTCTGGTAAAGGTCAGTGAGAAACTAGGTCAGTGGAATATGTGATGGGCCCCCTAAAGAATTGGCACACCATAGTCTTCAATAACCTTCAATATTAAAGTTGAAACACAATTTAAAGTAAGTAATAGCTTTGGTATATGTTTCAAGCAGTGGATAAATCAAGGAGCACTGCATTTGTACATTGCTGAGGATTGCTTTCTCCACAGGATGCTACTGTATTTTCCATAAGATCAGCCTTGATAAAAGGCATTTTTTTGACTGCCAAGGTAGTTGCATGATACATGCCAGATCTGTGCTAGGGCTCTGCTACAATATTATTTTTCCCTATGATTGCCATGCACAACAGTTATTTTGGCACATTAAGGGGCATATTTACTAAGGGTCGAAGTAAAATCCTTCAACTTTCGAATATCGAAGCCGAAGGATTTACTGCAAATACTTCGATCGAACAATAGATGGATTAATCCTTCGAATGGAACGATTCAAAGGATTTTAATCCATTGATCGAAGAATTTTCCTTCGATCAAAAAAAGCTTAGAAAGCTTATGGGGAAGGTCCCCATAGGCTAACATTGAAGCTCGGTAGGTTTAAAGTAGGTAGTCGAAGTTTTTTTTTAAAGAGACAGTACTTCGACTATCGAATGGTCGAATAGTCGAACGATTTTTAGTTCGAATCGTTCGATTCGAAATTGAAGTCGTAGTCGAAGGTCGAAGTAGCCTATTCGATGGTCGAAGTACCCAAAAAAAACCTTCAAAATTTTACGTTTTTTTACTGCGAATCCTTCACTCGAGCTTAGTAAATGTGCCCCTAAGCCTCAGTGGATAGCAAGTTTAGGGTGTATGTGCTTATCTGAGGATGGAGGGCTTAAAATGATATGTGTGTAGGATGACCGTGCTACACATTATGTTCTGCAAATAACTCCATTTGGCACAGGTGCAGCTTTCTCCCCCAAAGCCTCCATTTCACTGGCTGTCCTTATTCAAAGTGAACACTATGCAAACCACAATTGATAAAATATACAATTACACTTACATTAAGGCTATGCTACAGAATACAAATTGTAGTAACTCACTAATTAAGGCTTCAGATTTCCACAGAAAGCAAGCAGCTAATGAAAAAAAGAGGTTTCTTACCCGAGAATGTGACATTAAATCCTTCATATGACATAGAGAAATCAGAGATGAATCGGAGCTGAGCAGTAAAGTTTCCGAACAAACCGGCACTAATGGGAGCTGGTAGGCTGGCCCCTGTTAGGCGCTTCAGAGGTTGTGTAAAGCTGACATTTTCTGTGATCAGTAGAAAATCATGGCCATTCTCCAGATGGAAGGTATGAAATGTAAAGAACACACCTATTGTAAAAGGGCACAAAATAGTTAAGATCCAGACGGGGATAACAGTAAAAGATTAATAAAAAATGATGGCAGTGACAACTTTATGTAAATATTCTGTAGCCTCATTGTACCAGTGTCAAGCTGTGAAGAAAATAAAGAGCACTGTGTCAAAAGACACAGAATTTTTGCTACGTTCCTGGACCAATGTTGCAGCAACAGTCACAAGAATAAGGATTATTGGCACTGATATTTAAAGGTTGCACTGATATTTAAAGGTTCAGACTCCTTTCCAATGCATGCATGCCAGTGACCTGTTAAAATACATTAGAGAGAGCTAACATTTAGGGGCAGATTTATTAAGGGTCGAATTGAAAATTCAAATTCGAATTTCTAATCTTTTTATGGTCAAAACTGTCAAACTTGAATTGTGAATAATCCAAATTCGATTCAAATTTTAATTCTAAGGGGCACATTTACTAAGGGTCGAAGTGAATTCGAAGTGAATATTCGAATTGAAAAACTTTGAATTTCGAAGTAATTTTTGGGAACTTTGACCATTGAATAGGCCAAATACGACTTTGATTCGAAGTGAAAATGTTTTGACTATTCGACCATTCGATAATCGAAGTACTGAAGAACTTCGACACTTCGCCACCTTCAACCTGCCAAATTGCTATGTTAGCCTATGGCAGGGGTCCCCAAACTTTTTTTACCCGTAAACCACATGCAAATGTAAAAAGAGTTTGGGAGCAACACAAGCATGTAAAAGTTCCTTGGGGTGCCAAATAAGGGTTATGATTGGCTATTTGATAGCCCCTATTTGGACTGGCAGCCTACAGCAGGCTCTACTTGGCACTATTCTTGGTTTTTATGCAATTAAAACTTGCCTCCAAGCCTAGAATTCAAAAATAATCACCTGCTTTGAGGACACTGAGAGCAACATCCAAGGGGTTGGAGAGCAACATGTTGCTCACGAGCTACTGGTTGGGGATCACTGGCCTATGGGGACCTCCTAGAACCTATAGCCAGTATTTGGCTAAGTTCTGAGAAGTCAAAGGATTTTTTTTGTAAAATCGTACGATTAAAACATTCAATTAGAAGTACGATCGGAGTACGATCGTAGGATCGTAGGATCGTAATATACGATCGTACGTTGTTAAAAATCCTTCGACTTTGAATGTCAGACTAGCCTATTCGATGGTCGACTTTCGAAGTTTTTTTTCACTTTGAAATTCGACCCTTGATAAATCTGCCCCTAATTGTAATTTTGAGATTTATCAAACCTTGGCCCTTTAAATATTCTAATACGACTATTTGCTACCTAAAATCAGCCGAGTTCATGTATAAGTCAATGGGAGAGGTCCAGGGACCAATTTGAACATGTTACTAGCCTTCCTGACATTTGAGTTTTTTTCGAGTTTAGTCAAATTCGATTCGAGTTTTGCAAGTTGGTAAAATTAGTTCGAGTTATTCGATTAAATGCATAAATAACCTCTCAATCGAATTTCGAGGAAAATTGAATTTATTAGAGTTAAAAAGCTCACATGAATTTGAAATTTGACCTTTGATAAATGGGTCTATTAAGGTGGCCATACACGAGCAGATAATGCTGCCGATATCTGTCGTTTAGACCAATTTGACAGCTAATCTGCCCGTGTATGGAGGCTTCCGATGGGTCTTTCCGATCGATATCTGGACACAATATCAATCGGGAAGGTTTGATTTTTCTCCTGACCGACCCGTTGGAGCCTATTGCGCTCGTCGTAATCCGATCGTTCGGCCATAGGGCCGAATGTTCAGATTACCCCCGATATAGCCATGCCATTAGTGGCATATCGGAGAAAAGATCCGCTCATTTGGAGATGTCGCCAAACGAGCGGATCTTTTAGTGTATGCCCACCTTTAAGGTTTTTTTTCTAAAATCAGAAAATTTCTCACTATTTTCTTAAAACTACTTCGACCAAACTCCTGTGCACATTTTTACTGTTTTTTATCTATAAATGAACTCAAAAATATCTGGTGCAGGAAAAGACTTGATAAAATCAGCACTCAAAATCCTGATTCCCAAAAACCAAAAATTATTCAGATTATTGTATGAAGCCCAGCGCAGATCATGATGTCTTTCAATTGTAAACATGACATCTGCTGTTGACTTCTACATGACAGGTTTGAGATGGAGTACTTTTTTATTTGGACTTTTAGCAGCATTGAGGTTTAACAAATCACAAAAAATTTGTTTTTTTTCTCCTAAAAAATGTTTTTTTTTTCCTTTTAAAACTCTAACCAGAAAAAAATTAAAGTAGAGGTTTAAAGGAGAACTAAGCCCTCCTGCAGCTGCACACACTTACACGACAACTTTGGTGGCAAAGAAAATATTTGCAGAACAGTTTTGCAAATTGTGAATTTAAATTGCTGTCAATGCTATTTTCGCACACAACAGCCTCGCTTAGTGGCAGCATTAACGCAAACACCCATCTTATTTGCGAGCCATTTGTTCGCAATGTGAATTTGTAAAAAGAGGAAAGATGAGTACAGCAGTGCAATATTTTAGCATTCAGGTATAAACATGGGCAATGCAAGAATTTGCAAACAATTATGTGCTGAGCGAACTTTATAAATGACCCCCACTGAGAGGAATAGTATTATTTATTTATTTAGAAGGAAGTGCGTAAGCGCAGGATTAAAAGTAAAGGACTAGAATCCCTAGAGATCAACGTTCCACTCCCTTGTACCTTTCCTTTAGTATCCAAGGTTCATTGTGATATTGCAAATACACCATAGTTTCCATTTCTTTTTTTTTTCCATTTCTTACTATTCAAAAGCTGATTCAGTGGTTTAAGTATAAAGGGACCCCCCCACACACTGCAACCACAAGGTCTGCTTCTTCCATAGTTAAGAAAATCCCCAGCCTACCTGCGTGCCAGCATCGGGGATGCAAATATTGAACTGAGGAATACTATAGGAATTTAACTTCCCTTATGAATTTGCATGTTTCCCCTGTCATTTATTAATTCAATATCTCACAAGTGTAATAGATTTAGATTTTTCAGTTTAAAGGTATTCTGCTTGAACCAAAGCTGTGATGGCAATGGTATCTTGACAGGCCAATATTTTTCAGACCAAAGTTTACAGTCAAAGGTTTATTCATTTATCATATATTTAAAACGTGCAATAGA
Organism: Xenopus laevis; assembly: GCF_017654675.1. Lineage (NCBI taxonomy): Eukaryota > Metazoa > Chordata > Amphibia > Anura > Pipidae > Xenopus > Xenopus laevis. Next base: position 79,745,672 of record NC_054374.1, read on the forward strand.
ATAATTATTAGATTGTGAGCTTTGTGTAAAGATGCATTATGCCTTAATATTAAACTTTGCTTGGGCAGCATATTAATAAACCCTTCTCACAAATGACAGTTATCAGGGTTAATTCTGAATACAAGTTCACTTAAAGGCACAAACTAAAATATTGAAGGCTGTATTCTGCAACTGATTCAGTTTCTGTGACTGCCATATTAGACTGTAATTTTAAATTTCAGTGCTTGTGTATATCCATGCCTGGAAGGCTGAAGAAGTATGAACGTAGAAGAGAATTTAAGCAAAGTGTTCCATTACTAGGAACGTAATATTAAGGAATAGCTCTCTAGAAACTAAGTACTGTAATAAAAAGGGCATGCAGAACCTGTTGCTAAGTTCTACTGTTTCTAACTCTTATTTTTTCTCATTTTATCACCTGATAAATTAGGTTACAAAATGGGAATGATTTAATAGACATGTAAAGCCAACTAGCGAGTGTAACATTACTCAGCCCTGAACTCCTGAATTATTCTAATAAAGCCTGTGAGCTCTCTTATTTTAGTGAATTTCAGGAAATGTTCCTCAAAACAAGGGACAGGTTTATAAGAATAAAATGCTAATCTTTAACTATTTTTTCTTATATGGAAATTCCATCTAAAACGTTTTTTGAACACAGGAAGATGTAATTCTCAGCAAGTTTTCTCCTATATTTAAACAAGAGAGACATTTTCCTAGTAGACCAATGGCACTTCTATCTACAAAGCAGAGCAGCAACCAATAGGAAAGGAATTTTCTTTTTGTTAATAGTTGCTGGTCTTGCATTCTACAGATACAAAGACAGATACATCTAACTCTCTAAAACAGACAGAAAAGCAGAGAGAACAGGGGCTTTGTAAATGCTAAAAAAGTTTTTTTAACGATATGGTAATTCATGACAAAGCACATTGTTAGAAGTTAATGATCTAAGGTTACAATGTTGTCTCTTTAAAGGTGGTTGCCTATAAAAAAAATCTATAATGCAGAGCTGAATATTTTTCAGCATTTTTAATTTAAAATAAAATAGAAAGAACCAGAATTGCTCCAGGCCTTGATTCACAATTAAAACAGAAAGGAATGGCTGCTAAAAGAACTATTTTCAGCTAGGGTCATATATGATCTTGCAGAATACTGAATTGCCGTGAGAAGAATCTTACCACAATGAAATGAACAGCTTGTAGCATTTTCTGCAAATACATAACACGGACGTGTCTGCATCTTTGCTTGAGCAGTTAGGGGTCACTTTTAATTAATCATATCTCCCAGAAAGTATACAGTATATCTATTTTATTTACTTGGGATGAAAAAAGATTTTATTTTATCTCTATCTGGCTACAGAGCGCTATGTAAATGTTTGCAAATATACATGGCAACATGACAAAATCTACACGGTGTCTTTATGTTTTTCCTCTGTTATGTGTAGTGTGTACAGATGGGATAGGGGTTGTAAGCAATATATAAAGCATAACAATAATAAATAAAAATGTGTATATATATATATATATATATATCTATATACTGTATAATATATTCTATGTATATTAGATTCTATATTTATTATATTATTTATATCAGATAGGACCCTTATTGGACAATTTTACACCTAGACTGTTCTACCGTCTGTCTCTCTCTGATTACAACCATGCATATATCAGAAAAATAAAGAAAACCATGGTATTGTATCATTATCTCTCTCAAGATAAAATAAATAAAAGTAAAATATTCTTTCTCTCATCAATTGAGATCAATAACTTGAAAGATAATTTAAAAAATTAACACATGATCACTATCAGCTGGCCTCTAATATGCAGCAAGTGAGGAAGTAATGCATGCCCTCACCTATTCCCTTGTGCTAATGCTTTAAGCTTCTAGTGTGTTTCAGCCGCCCACTCATACGGCAGCTAGTTAGGAAACACCAAAGCATAATGCTTTCGGCTAATGTAAAACGAGGGGCAAGGACAAATATAATGTAATCAGCTGCATAAAGGAACGGTACAAAGATGCCATTAACACAAGTTGATGTTCAGATTGCTTACACAAAGGAGCATATATTAAAACTGTTGAAACCTCAAAGAGAACAACTGCCACATTAATTGTGCCTCTAACAGTACAAAGTTAAAGGGTAGTATACAATAATGCACTGTCATGTACCAAGGAAATTAGACCTTTAAGCTAGTCTTTAACAAGCACATAATCATGCTATTCAATTACTGCCAATAGCATTTTTTTACTGCCCATATGAAGCAATCACTTTTGGAGTTAACATGGTATCACTCAGGTTAGAAAACTTGAAAAAGAAAAGCATTCTAGAATTGCAGGAATTATAAAGGATATCTTTGCTACCTGTACATAAAGTTTTCTGGCCAATATAAAACAGTATTGAGCAAAACCCTGAAAAGTTATTTTATACTCCAGAACTAACTAATTTGAGTCAGTATTATTGCTCTGTACCCACAGCAGCAGACCAATATCCCAATTTTAAAATCTCAGTGTAGTCCAAACATTATTTACTAAAACTTTTTCTCACTTTTTTTAAAAAAATGACCAAACTCTCAAATCCAAATGCCCTTAATTGTCCAATTAATTAATTGATTAAATTGATGCGACAAAAAGTTGCAACAAAATCGAGCGTCAATTCGAATCGTGCAACTTTTTCAAACTGTTGCTCTAAAAATGCATATTTATCAAGTTGTTGCCTGAAAAACTTGAATTTATCAGATTATCAAACAAAACCAGCATGAAACTATCAAGAATCCTGAAGGTAAAAAACATGTTCCAATTGTTTAAAGGACCATCTGCCATTGACTTCTACATGATTTCAACAGGTTTTAGCTGGAGTATTTTTAGCAGCTTATGAGCATCATAAATCTCAAAAAAATTCAAGGTTTTTCCGTTTTAAAATTCTGATTTTTTTGCCTTTTAAAACTCAACCAGAAAAATTTGAGGCTTGATAAATAGGCCCCCTGTGTGTAAGGATTACAAAGACAAACTGATGTATGCACCGCAGTGGGCTATGATGCTACTGTACATTACATCAATACAGATGGTCATAGCAACCAATCAAATCACTTTCTGATTAAACTAATTCCATATTCAGTTCATCTTTTATTATATGGAAATGTAGTGACAGTCACCTTGAACAGATACTTGCAACTTTGACTAGTTTTTGGTTTTTTAATTGTCAAAAAGTAATTTCCCAAGTGGAAACCTGTCTATGTTTTGCAAGCCAAGATAGAATCTGAAAATCTGTCACTGCAAACAGTCCATCATTTTGCTTGAGCTAAAATGTCTGTTGGTTGTGCTAGTCTTTCAATTACTAGTCCAGCTTTTGTTATGGAAAGGACATGTTGCTCTGTACAGGTATGGGATCTATTATCCAGAATACTCAGGACCTGGAGTTTTCCAGATAACGGGTCTTTTTGTAACCTGGGTCTTCATACCTTACGTCTACTAGAAAATCATATAAACATTAAATAAATAAACCCAATAGGCTGGTTTTGCCTAGAGTAAGGATGAATTATATCTTTGATTTCGATCACGTACAAGATACTGTTTTATTATTACAGAGAAAAAGAGAACCATTTTTAAAAATGTGGATTATTTGGATAAAATAGAGGCTATGGAAGATGGTCTTTCCGTAATTCAGAGCTTTCTGGATAACGGATTTCTGAATAATGGATCCCATACCTGTTTTCTGAATACAGCTAGGGCTTTTACTGTTGGATATTAAGGTAAAGTATTCAGGCTGCTGTGAGTGATTCAGCACTAGATCCTGACATTATATTTTATCCTGGCCTCCCAATTTGTTTTACATATAACTATGCTACAGTGTTAGAATTCATATTATATTGCACCCTTGTCTAGTATTCTAAAAATCTTTCATTAATATCCAACACAAAAACTAGTCCATCTTAAAAAGAAATCAGTCATTTCTTTTAGTATTTTTCAAACCTACAGGTATATGGCATGCCCCTTTGTTTATCACCCTCTATTTGAACTAATATGGCACCAGTCCTTTAATTACATATGAACAAGATGAGAAACAATTTAGTTACTGTATGTTAAAGGAAAACTCATTAACATAATTTTATCCAGAATATTCTAGAAACACTGAATGGGAATTTTAAGTATGCCAAAGAGGGCTCACCTTTACCATGAGAGGTTTCTATCATCCATGTACAGTTGAGATTGTTGGGATAAAAATCAGGAAAACCTGGTGACAAGATGGTCCCACTGGAACCCTGGATGTAGCCCCCACAGAGAGCTGCAGAAAGAGAAGAGTAGATGTCTCCCTGAGTATGTAATATAAAGGTGAAGACAATAGACAATGCATTTACATCATGCTTGTGACTAGTAATGGGCGAATTTGTTTTGCAGGCTCGAATTTCCACGTTTCGAATGCCGGCGAATACATTTGCGAAACTGACGTGAAAATACACTGGTGAATTTTCGACGACGCCGACAATTCCGATGCTGACGACAATTAAACGCACATTCATTGACTTTAATGCAATGGGACAAAATAGACACATCAAATTGTCGCTGGCGGTGAATTTGACGGCCGCAAATTGACGGTGGCGTCAAAGTTAACGATCCACAAATTTTCCACTGTTTTGCGAATTTCACTCAAAATTCACACATTTTTCTGTGAAACAGAACAAATTCGCCCATTACTGCTTGAGACACTGACCCTCAAGCACTAAAGCACTAGATATTTCATATATTTCTACAAAGTAATTTTTCAAATAGGCTAACAGAGTGACTAAAGATAACATTATCCAGCTCGCAAAATAGTTATATGCTCTCTTCCCACTCAGTAACTTGGCAGGATTAATTAGTTGACTAGATATAAAATTCAGTTTGGGCATGATTTATTCCTATATAGGTTTGGGACCTGTTATCCAAAATGCTTGGAAACTGGGGGTTTCCAGATAGTTCTTTCTATAGTTTGCTTCACCATATCTTAGGTCTAATTAAAAAAAAAATTAAACCTCAAATAATCGCAATAGGATTGTTTTGCCTTCAATATGGATTAATTATATCTTAGTCTGGAACAAGTAGAAGGTACTGTTTTATTTACAGAAAAAATGGAAATAATTTTTTAACATTTTAATTATTTGATTAAAATGGAGTCTATGGGAGGGAGATGGCTTCCTGTAATCCAGAGGTTTTTGGATTCTGGATTAATATATATATATATATATATATAATACACAAAAGCCATGAATATCCTGTAAATTATATCCTTATAAACGGTGAGTAGTGATGTCATCAGTTATAAACGGTGAGTAGTGATGTCATTTCTGTCACATGACTCACTAAAATTTGTGTATTATAATAAATAAAGTACCCCCAGTTGTAAAATATGAGGATATTAGAAGTTACCTCGGAGTTCCATGACCTGTATAAAAACACTCGGCCTTCGGCCTCGTGTTTTTATATGGTCATGAAACTCCTCGGTAACTAATAATATCCTTATATTTTACAAGAGGGGGTACTTTATTCACTATATATATATATATATATATATATATATATATATATATATATATATATATATATATATATATATATATATATACACATTTTCACCAAATTGTCTAAATAAAATGTTATTTTTGCCACATTACAAAATAACTGTACTGTAAGATAATACATTTGATGATGATGGTGTAGTATACTACGACTGGTAGTTTCTTTTACTATTTAAAACATAGTTAATGATATTTGTTAGGCACTAGTGGGTTAATAAATATTAGTTAGTTTCAATGTACTGTTTTGTCGCATATTTTCAAAACATCAGTCCTGTTATGATGAATAAAGGTGACTTTCATCATTTCTTCATTCCTACCTTCACAGCTAGGCAATGCTCTACTCCACTGAAAGTTTGGCTCACACTCCAGAGCTTGGCTGTCACTTAAAGTATATCCGGGGTCACAGCTGAATGTAACTAGAGCACCCACATAGAAGTCATTGCCATGGCGTTGCCCATTAACAGGTATCCCAGGGTCCAAGCAGTGATCAGACTGCAGTTTAACAGCTGTGGAATAATGTGAACAGAACATCTCAGCTAAAAACTGCCTTCCTTAATATTTTGTATACACATACTAATTTAATAGATGCTATTAAATTATCCCTCTTCAAATACAAAAAAATAGGTAGATCAGAAACAATTAGGCACAAATCAGAAGAAATAAACATTCAGTAATTTAATGGCAGTGCAAGGCCATAGGCCATATGGGTGGATGGCAGCCTAATAACATTGTGTAATCTCAAAACACATTACTATACCAGTGTTATTGGTCATATTGGGCCCCTAATGTTCAGGGCATCGGGGTAAAAGTACTAGGATTATTTATGTTAGTGCAACATCATAGTATTAAGACTACTAAAAATACAGCACTACCACATCCTGAAAGACTCAAATAAGCAGGTTTTTGGAGTGCCGTTCGTGCCAAATACAAAAATATCCATAGTAAACAGAATAAATGTCTCTCATGGTATATAAGTATTTGTCACTCTATACACAGATAAAAAATATACAGAAGACCTAAAAAATGGGGGTCCCATTCTCAGCCTCAAAACTATGGGCCAGTTAGTCTGACATAAGTGGTAGGAATGTTTTTCAAAGGTGTACTAAGAGATAAAATACTTGACCTTTGTTGATCATAATACTATGAGTTTGAGCCACCATGGTTTTATACCTAACCAATCTTGCCAAACAAATGTTATTGCCTTTTATGAGGAGATGAACAGGAATCCCGACTCTGCAATGGCAATGGATGTAATCTACTTGGACATTGCTAAAGCTTTTAATACAGTACCACACAGAAGGTTAATGGTTAAATTAAGGAATATTGGCTTGGAACATAGTATTGGTACTTGGATAGAGAACTGGCTGAAGGATAGATTACAAAAAGTGATGGTAATTGGAACATTTTCTAATTGGACCAGTGTTGTCAGTGGCGTACCACAGGGGTCTGTACTAGGTCCTTTGCTTTTCAGCTTGTTTATTAATAATCTGGAAGTGGCCATTGAAAGTACTGTTTCTATTTTTGGTGATGATAATAAAGTGTACAGAACAATAAGGTCCATGCAGGATGCTGCCACTTTGCAGAGTGATTTGACTAGATTAGAAAATTGGGCAGCAAACTGGAAAATGAGGTTCAGTTTTGATAAATGCAAAGTTATGCACTTTGGCAGAAATAATATAAATGCAAGGTATACACTTAGGGGCCGATTCACTAAGCTCGAGTGAAGGATTCGAATGAAAAAAATTCGAATTTCGAAGTATTTTTTTGGTACTTCGACCATCGAATTGGTTAAATTCGTTCGAATATGAACGAAATTGAACGAATCGAACGAAAAATCGTTCGACTATTCGACCATTCGATAGTCGAAGTACTTTCCCTTTAAAAAAAACTTCGACCCCCTACTTCGGCAGGTAAAACCTACCGAAGTCAATGTTAGCCTATGGGTAAGGTCCCCATAGGTTTGCTAACCTTTTTTTGATCGAAGGATTTTCCTTCGATCGTTGGATTAAAATCCTTCGAATCGTTCGATTCGAAGGATTTAATCATTAATCGTTCGATCGATCGAACGAACGTTTAGCGCTAAATCCTTCGACTTCGATATTCGAAGTCGAAGGATTTCAATTCGAGGGTCGAATTTCGAAGTATTTTTTACTTCGAAATTCGACCCTTAGTGAATCTGCCCCTTAATGGCAATGTGTTGGGAGTTTCCTTAATTGAGGAGGATCTATATAACAAGTTGTCTTATTCTTGGCAGTGTCATTCTGTGGCTACTAAAGCAAATAAGGTACTCTTTTGTATTAACAAGGGATGAAAACATAATTTTGTCCCTTTATAGTTCCCTGGTAAGGCCTCATCTGGAGTATGCAGTTCAATTTTGGGCTCCAGACCTTAAGAAGGATATAAATGAGCTGGAGAGAATACAGTGACGTGCAACTAAACTGGTGAGGGTGGAAGATTTAAGTTATGAGAATAGATTGTCAAGGTTGGGGTGATTTCTATGGAGAAAGGACACTTGGGACATGATTACTCTTTATAAGTACATTAGAGGGCATTATCTAGTTTTCTATAAAATGGATCATCTGACCAGAGGCCACCCCTTTAGACTAGAGGAAATATTTTTTTTATTTGCAGCAGTGATTCTTTAAGAGGGGCTTGGATGATATCCAACTCAGGGTCTTGACAGAAGGACATGGCTAAGTCAACATCAACTAGCAAGGGTGAGTAAAGACCTGGCATTGCTAGGACAGGAAAAGTCAGCATAGTAAGTGTAACTGAGTAATAGGTGCACAAGCTAGTGAGGGTGTGTAGTATGGGCTGGTGAGAGCACAGGAGGCTTCTGGCCAGAATCCTTGAATAAAAGGACTAACCAGGGAAGAGTGGAGGGGTATAACCCAGAAGGTATTGGGACACTTTTGAGAGTGGGATACCGGACCACTGGAGATGGGTGTGTGTGCTATACATGTGTGAGATACCGGACCACTGGAGATCGGAATAAAGTCCCAAGGGAATGGAAACCAGAAAAAGAGAGATTAATTGCTTAGCTGAAATACTGGCCTGTGAACAGGATATTGAATTGCATGACTGAAACAGACTGTGTGTGCTGACTGATTGTTTTACTGTATGCCTCTGGTGTGCTAAGAATTAATAAAAATGATTGTTGCAAAGCAGGAGTCCACATATTTGTCGCTACCCAGGGGGTGGAGCTCCAGCTAGGTAATGGAAGGGTTAACAGCTGAGGTACTGTTACTTTAAAGGAATTGTTCAGTGTAAAAAATGTTTCTTATATAGTTATTTTAGTTCTAAAAATCACTTCAAAGCTTCCAAGATAAATCACCCTAAATATAAAAGACGGGGTTCACTGAACAGTTTGATGACCAATGTGCATAAGTTTACCTAAGTATGCAGCCTCTATGGCTCCTGAAAGGAAGACACCCCATTTGAGCTATCATTGCGGTCGTTCCAGCTACTGCAGAATCAGCAAATTTACTGAATTTTATGTGGGCTACAGATACTCTAAGCCCTAAAAGCCATATATTTTTGGAAACAAAATAATCCCCCAAATCCAAAATGGGTAATCATGTTTTTCTACTACAATGTATCAAACCACAAAACCTTCTTAAATTGGCCATTTGTATGGAATTTCTAAAAATCACCTCAAATCTTCCATTTTTTTGCAGCATCCTTTGCCCATATTTCATTAGGTACCAAGATAAATCACCTTAAATTTGAAGGCCAGGAGTCCACTGAATAGTTTGATGCCCAATGTGTATAGGTTTACCCAAGTATGTGACATGTAGAGGCCAGGGCCGCTCCTGACATGAGGCAAGGTGAAAGTGTCTGTTTACAAGGGGCATCAAATAGCCACCTCTTGTAAATTTAAGTGCCGAATTTCTGGGTTTTAACCTGGGCCCCCTTTGACCAATCCGATGCTGATGTTTTAAGTGGAAGCGAGAGAAGAGAGGCTACAGTGGGGCTACTGCCTAAAGCATCAGCAGCTCCAGGATCGCCCCTGACTGCCCCAAAATGTACCTTGTGCATATCTAAAAAAAAAATTCTGTGTATATGGTCACTCATTCCCTGTACTAGGGATAATTTTGAATGCAGAATGTATTTGGTACAAATGGCACCCCATAATAAGAGTACAGAGAAGATGTACAGAGAAAAGAGGGTTTAACTTACACGCAGACACACAACCTTTCCCACTGAAGAAAATGTCAACATCTTGAGGTGTGTTGATGTGTGCGTTTTGGGGTTTTTTTTGGATAAAAGGTTCAATAGTATTGCTTTTTCTATACAAGTTATGATTGCCTTTGACCTTAAATGCTTGATTGAAATTGTTTTCCTAACTGTAATGCTATCTTTGTAACCATGAGGCAAGCAAAATAGTAGAATCTATACATAAACAGAACAGAAGTTAGAAAACTGCAGGTATTAAATTATAAAGTACATATAGCGATCATAATAAGGAAATAATGCAATGAAATAAAAAATTGTTCTGAAATATGTTAATGCTCACTAAAAACAAATCCTAGAGATAGAAGCAGTAGAGAATTCTGGGTAGAAATCTTTTGACAACTTTAATTCAAAGCAAAACTGAAAAAAAGTAATATAAATTAAGAAGGTATAAAAATTAGTTTTCTTATTTAATAATGATGTCCAGAAGTCATTACTTCAGTTGTTATGGTAAAAAAAATCAATAAAGATGATCAGACTGCAGAGTGTGGAATGGCTTTTAATAGATTTAAATTCTCCTTAAGCCTTTGCAGCAGTGCAGCTAACACAGGGAGGCCAATTCTTTTCTTTATAAGGGGAGCCCTTCCCTGTTGAGCGCACAGTTACACAAATTAATAGTCCCTGCATGACTAGACTTACGATCCATTCCCTGCAGTAGGTGGGATAATGAAGATTTATCAAATTTGCTTGTTTTAGGAGTAAAAATCAAACCACAACAATAAAATCAATACGACAAGCGAGATGTTGGATTGGAGAGTTTATATCTACACAGTATGCAACTGACTCCCTCCTTTCCAGTTATAAGAAGAAGCTTTAGCTTACTTTCATAGCGTATCTGGAAACCAATGTCTGAATGACTTTTATCTGTAGTGAAGAGAAGGTACAAGAAGTTGCTGGTGCTTATAAGGAACTGAGGCACCTGGGTTCCATCATAAACCCCAATCAGCGGTGAAGAGTATGACCGCCCATCTCGCACTTCCAGTGTGTCATAATTTACTTCTGTCTTAAACCTGCAAAGGTTGAAGACATACACAATCTATAAACAAAGGTTAATTATTATACTACATCTGCTGTGTCTTTTTAAGCAAATAAATTGTTGACCTAAAACATAACTTCTAAATCTCAAATCTATTTTATTTTTTTGAAAATCATAACAACATACTATATGTCTATCAATCTAAAAGATTCATTTGTGTTACCAATTGATCAACCGTTCCTCTTATGTATATACTGCACATGCATTTGGGAAGTGGAATGAGGAAGGACCCAAAGGCAGATCTGGGAGCAGCTGTAGTCCTATTTCATATTAAATCCTCTTTATTTCTCTGATTTGCACTTTCTTCGATAAAGTTGTAGCTCCTCTTGGAAATACCTGCTGACTGAGGACTGATGCTGTGGTAAATATATTTTAATCTAAGTAAGTTACAAATCAAAAATTTAGGGCTCATTTATAACAGGCACCAATTACAATTTTTTCCCCCTCTCAATTCACATTCGCCCCATTGGTGTTAAACCAATATAAAAGGCAATGTGTATTGTATGTTGATGGGTACCCATTACACAGCAAAGGTAATTTACATTAGCAAGCACAATTTGCATCTTGTGCTTTTTGCTACAGTGACTTACCTCTAAACAGGCCCCTTCTGATAACTTTAAGAGCCAAATTTCCAGTTTTCAAACCAGAGAGAGCAGAAAATGTGACTTTTCTCTGCATTAGCAGGAAAGCTTCCTCAGGGTGATAGATGGGTCAGGATGACCCCTGCCTCTAAAACTACTTCATTCAAGTTACTTGTGTTAAAATGCACTCTTCGCACTTCCTTAAAAGTCAGTGTAGGAGCATACCAATTCTCCCCAAAAGATAGTTTTAGCCTATAATACATACAGTAGTTCTGATCAACAAGACTAAACGAACAAGGCCTTAAAATTACTGAGACTATTCATAATAAGAAGTGAGTACTTTGCACAAATGGAGGGAGCAAATTGTTAATTTTAGCAGAATCTTCTCTTGGCTTACGGCAAGTATCCAAGACATACTGTCTGGATCAAAACCAGGATCCTATGAGACAAAGCAAGCTCAATTACATATATATGAAAAGCTGGTTAAAGCCAAAGTGACCTTTGTGTTACTTAAACTATATTACCCAAAATATATTTTGCTAAAGCGGTACCCCCTATGGTTTGACCTGGCTGAAAAAAAGCAGAAGTGCGTCACTGAAGCACAATAACAACTGCAAACCTCTGCCAGTGCAAGAGTGAGCACATTTCATTCTAAAAAAAAAAAAAATCACCAGAAAAAATGTAAATATGAAAATTTTATATACCTGCACTTAGAATTTTGCAGATGCTTTTTAGCACTTCAAAATACAACAGATTCATATGTTCCACATGTCTTATTAGCCTTAAAGTATTTGAAAATTGGATAATCTGGAAGGATTTGGAGCCACCGTTTTTAGTAGCGGTGCCAAACTGCCACCAATGCCTGCTATACAATCACCTGAAAGCATTTGTGCAAACCATTGTCAGGCAACTTCTAAATTGAGATATTTAAATTGCGAGCAACCATATTGTCAAGAGTGCCAGCAGTCTTAAACAATATAATCTTTCAATGTGATAATGTAACACTATAAATTATATGAAAACAATTAAATGGCATATTAATTAAGGTTGCTAATTATGTGATAATGGTATCATGTGAACAGATTAATACAATATCATTATGTGTGATGGTTACATCTGCAAACAGTGATTTATACTTTCATAGTACTACAGGCAGTCACATGTCAACACCGAACATGCCAAAAATTAATACCACTGGAAGGGGTTGGTACCTGTCAAATGTGATCTTTATAGGATATCCAGGCTGAGCTTCCAGGACCCATACACAATTTAGAGAATCTTTGTAGAATCCTGGCCATCCTGGAGAAAGAATCATTCCACTTGGGGCAGTTAGGTGTCCTCCACATGGAGCTGTTACGATATAGGAAAAGAAAAATCCCTTGGTTATTGGAAACTATGTCCATCATAATTTGCAGCTTCATTGCCCCCACTCAGCTAAATAAACCAAAATATATGCAAATATGTAAAGCTACCCTGCAACCTTGTTTGGTTAAGCTTTTTAGAACAGTAAAGCTGTATATAAATATAGGACACTTAAATCTCACTAAATATCTTCCGTTAAATAACAATTATAAACAACATTTTAAACGAAAAGGAAGCTTTTAGTCATTTGATATGTATATAGCTTATAACAGAACAGTGCTCAGATGTGAGCACTATAAAACAAAACACTTCAAAGCACTAGGCTTCTGTTGTTAACCTGTATAAAATGTTTGCCCATCGCTGAGAGTGCCAAATCTTTGTAAATTCTAGGCTATGTGCCTGTGCGCCTGGGGGATTGATATCATTAGTCAGCATTGCAGACTTTCTTATCTCTCGTTGACGCACTAACCTTGCTATTTTATTAGGTTGTTTTTTTTTGCAGTGATGCCAGTTATTGGGATAGAAAGTGCAATCCTTGAATTTGTTGATTTCTCCCTCTAGGCACACACCTCTGTGCATGATAAACACAGCTCTGCCCCCCTGCAGACAGCATGTAATGTGCTGAGCATACCGATTCTTCTGCATGGAGATTCTTAAGCAGCTTTTATTTCTGTCCGTCTATCTTTATGACTACTTTATGGATTTCCAAACCTGGGTTGTGCATGTTAATGAATATAATTGCTTATAGCCCTGAGTCAGGTGCATCTAAAGCTGACATGTCAAAACCAAACTAGGGTTTCTCATTTATCTCAAATGGGAACACCATAATCTGTAAAAAAACAAGGGATCTCCACAAAATCCAGATATTGGATCTTCACCTGGAACCCTATTATCCAGCAAGCTGTGATGACGAGAAGGCAATCTCCCATTGTAACCAAAAAGTCAATTTAAGCAAATATTTCTAATTGTTAAAAATGATTTCTTTTTTCTCTGTGATAATTAAACAGTATATTGTACTTGATCCTCACTAAACTGTATTTTAGCAGACTGGTCCAGATTATGGAAGGGTGCTTTATATCAGTGTCGGACTGGCCCGGCGGGACACCGGGAAAAAACCCGGTGGGCCCCGACCCTCGTGGGCCCCCGCCGGGCCAGACCCTATCTACCAGTATAAAAATGTTGAGAAAAGTTTACGGCGATGCGCATCGCATCGCCGTTTGCGCATGCGCACCGAGAAGCGCCGCTCGCGCATGCGCATGGCGGCATTCGAGCGGCGCATACGCACAGTTTGGCGCGTCGCAGTAGGGGGGCGGGGGGCCCTGGACCAGCAGTCCCGGTGGGCCCCGGGCCCCCCAGTCCGACCCTGCTTTATATGGAAAATTCCAGGTCCCAAACATTTCAGATAATACATCCTAAATCTGTGTTATCACATGTCAAGTATAAGGAGAACATCCCCCCACATCCCCATACTATAATTTGTAGCTTTATTTTATTTTTTTAAATACTTATTGATGGGTAAATGACAAGGAAGGTTGCATTAGTCAGTATTTTTCTTTACAGAAAAAAAGAAAAGCTTATGTACAGAACTGGCCACCAGATAAGGCTGCAAAGTAGACAGAGTGATGAGTCTATATAGATTCTCATTTATCCAGGTTATGATATATGTTATGTTTTGGGTGGATGAGAATGAGTAGAGTATAACAGTGCTTTATTAGCAGAGTCATGCAGGTATTACACAACAGTAACTTTCACTTTTAAGCTACCAGAAAGTATGCACAGATAAGTCTGAGCACAGTGACATCTACAGGCCATTTGTATAAACACCACATATTCCCCCTATAGTAGGAAAGCATTTGGACAACTATAACAGCAACAATAAAACAGTATGCATTTTAAAACAATATTATACATTCTTCACATCACAAAGTCCTTGGTCCATGCAGATAGTTTTCTGATTCTCTCAGTACGCCTTATAGGTTCACTTTCTTCAGGCCTATTGCAATTGACATCAGGAGTAGGAAAATGTCCTTCATCAAATGGAGCTTCTCCAAAGTCATATCTAATAGGAGCAAGATGACTTGCATTTCATATGCGTCCATCAGACAGTTGATATGTGTATGGTCCGCACTGGCGTCTCACTTCAAGTGGTGTAGTTAATTTAGATTGTCCTTGTTTCAGTATTCCTGGTTTCCAGGCTGAAAGTGTTCTTCTCTTGCACCACGTTTTCTGACAATATAAGCCTTGCTGACGTTTCACAATGTCAGCAGTAGATGATTTTGTAGGCACAGTATTTTGTGGAAGTTTGATGTCTGCAACATGTAACTTAGTGCCCGTCTACCATGTAATAATTCAGCAGGAGATGATTGGGTTGTTGCATGGCACATTGCTCTGTAGTTATGTAGGAACTCTCTTGCAAATACCTTCCAAGATTTCCCAGTAAGATTTGCTGTCTGTAGTGCTTCTTTCAGACTTCTGTTGAATTGCTTGATTTCTCCATTTGCTTGTGGGTACACTGAAGATTTCTTTTGCACAATATTCCTCAATATTCCACAATATTTCTCTCTCTCAGAAAGGATTCAAACTCATATGAGACAAACTGTGGTCCGTTGTCTGATATTAACTCCTTTGGATTACCTTCTCTGCTGAAGACTGTAGACAGAAATGTTATTTCTATAGCTGATGTTATATGAGAAACAAATGCAATTTCAGGCCATTTACTGTAATAGTCTATCAAGGTTATAGCAAATCTGCAGTCTATAGAAGCATCTGTAAAAGCACCAACAATATCAATAGCAAGTTTTTCCCATGCTGAATCAGAGAATGGTACTGGTTTTACATCTGGTCTAAACTTAACTTTGTGTACAAATTTATTTGCACAACCCAGTGAAATGTTGCTTGTGGTGAAATTTTAGACACTGGCTGTGTGGCAGGCACTGGTGCTGTAGTAATGAGACCATCAACTAATTGTAGGTTTAATGCAGCAAAGAGATCCCTTCCAAGTATAGCAGTACCCTTATTCACAATGTAAAAGTCATATTTTGCAGTATTTAATTCAAATTGTACAGTCACTGGCAAGCAACCTAGCACAGGGATTTGATAAGTAACTGACCAGTTTCAGGGCAGGTGGATCTTTTGCAAAGTATTTCAAGAAAATATCCTTTTGTAGTATAGAAACAGCTGAACCTGTATCAAGCATCAGGTTAATGGAGTGTCCTTTGTCAGCAGACGCAGTACTGACACTGACAGTGCATATAAACTGGAATAAATGTACATTTGTAGTAGTGACTTCATAAACAGAACTACGGCAGATCTTAGCAAAATGTCCTACTTTTGTGCAGTTGTGGCACCCTAAAGCTTTTGCAGGACATATAACAAAGCTGCTACAAGTTGTTGTATGGATTCTCCCACGCGGAATTTATATCTTTCAGCAACCACATTTACTCTTGGCATGAAAAAGTTCTTGATAGCAGTAAGAGCAGTTTCAGAAGTATCATCAGGTAATGGTAATGTATAAAATATACGCTGTCCCTCTGCTCACAGGTAGTGAATAAGTAAAGCATGCTTTCTAGCAGCAGAAATCTCCCCTTGGTCAGCAGCAATAATGTAGTTTTCAAAAATACGGATCCAAGCAGTAAAAGGTATAATAGGCTCACCAGGGTTTGGGAGAAAAGGTGCAGGCTGCTGCAGAGGTAGAAGAGCCATCCTTGTCGCTATTTGTTGTGTTTTGGGTAGCCGAGGATGAGTAGAGTATAACAGTGCTTTATTAGCAGAGTCATGCGGGTATAACACAACAGTAACTTTCACTTTTAAGCTACCAGGAAGTATGCACAGATAAGTCTGAGTACAGTGACCTCTACAGGCCATTTGTATAAACACCACAATATACAGTATCTAGTAGAATTAAGTCAAAGGCCATTTTTTCTTGAAAACATTTCATCACTCATCTGAGTGGCTTCCTCAGTTCAACTGAAGTGGTAGGAAATTCCCATTGCATTTTAAACCATTGCAAGTAGTAAAGTGACGAGAGAGTGATGGTAGTGACAGAGTGTAACTATATGCCTATAGTTATTAATAAAGAAAAATACCTGGACGTTCCATACTCTTATCATTCTTCAACCACAACCCACCTTAACCCACACAGTTTACATTTAATTAAAGCCCAAACCTGCCCAGTACATAGGTCTCACAAATTTAGAATTGGTCAGCTTCAAACAGACTGAAAGCCCATTAGCTTGCAAAGGCCAGAAATAAATGGGGCCTGGTGGGAGTTATGCATGCAATGTGTAATGCATGTGTTACCAAAGTAGTCCAATATAAATGCATGCATAAACATCTATTATGAACTTTTGCATCAGTGATTAAACAGGGGTTTCATTTAACATCCAATTGCTGTCCCTGTGAGAAAATAACCCAAAGTGAAAGGGGAACTCCGACTTCCAAACCAAAATTTCATAAAGAGGCCCACATAACACAGAAACCCCTAATATACCCATCAGAGTTACCTGTTTTTCAAAAAGTATGATTAAATGCCATTTCTACACTAAAATCCAGTTGTTCAACAATTCTTCTCTTTCTGCATCATTTGAAATCCTGGCAGGGAAGGAGGGACTAAAACACTGATGTTACAAACAACTTCTCCACAGCTTACATTGCACTATTGAAATCACATGTGCAGGTAATTGTGGGGTTTGGAGGATGCAGGCAAAGGACAGATTGCTGCTGAACTGAACGCATTTTAGGACATCCTCCGGCGAAATACCTGTCCTGCATGCGATGTCCTACGGCTTAGGAATGCCGCATCGGGTGCTTTTACCATCACTCATCCTCCAAAATTGCAGTTATACCTCCATCCTCTACCCTCCCTTCTCAGCCGTCAGCCATATGAACTCCGCCCTCAGTCCTCTTCCCTCCGCCTTCTGCCCTCTCCCCTCCGCCCTCAGTCCTCCTCCCTCCGCCTTTTGCCCTCTTCCCTCCCTGCTCAGCCCTCTACCCTCAGCCTTCCGCTTTACCTCTTCATCCCTCCGCACTTTGCTAGTATTATGATAGAGATGTTTTAAACACATTTCCGCTTTCTCGGACTGAAAATGCTCGCTCACAACTGTAGGAGCTTAGAGAGAAGACTGACGGACAAGTTCTGAGGGGGGAGAGCGGAGTGCGATGTACGGAGAGATGAACAGGTAAAGCGGAAGGCTGAGTGCTGAGGAAAGAGGGTAGAGGGCTGAGCAAGGAGGGCGGAATGCTGAGGGCGGAGGGAAGAGGGTGGAGGACTGAGGGAGGAAGACAGAGGGCTGAGGGCGGAGTTTGTATGGTTGACGGCTGAGAAGGGAGGGTAGAGGACGGAGGTATGACTGCAGATTTGGAGGGTGAGTGATGGTAAAAGCACGTAAGCCGTAGGACATCGCATGGAGGATGTCCTAAAATGTGTTCCGTACTGCTGATACAAAGTAACAGTAGTCAGCTAGCTCAGCAAAGTAGTCAGAGAGATCAGCAGGAGAGCAGGGGCTAGGCTTAGGGAACTGTCAGAAACTATTAAAAATCATGAAAAGTCTACATATTTTTTAATTACGTATATAACAAAGTTGCTTGAAATTATGTCTACTTTTCAAAAAGCTCAAGTTATGATTGTGTAGAGTTCCCCTTGAAGTGCTTTAATGAAGGCTTGGTCCATTGCATCTGCAATATGTAAACGGGGTCAAAAGTCACTGTATTTGAAAAGCCAAAGATAGCTCGACAGGTCTCAGCAATAGAAAGGTCACGTACTGTCAGTCTTCATTGGTGTGTGATAAGTACCAATTATTACAGGGTCATAATTGCAGAGCAGTTTAATGTGTCAGTGATAATAAGGAAATAAAATGCTGAGCATATAGTTAGATCCTTAACATTTCTGCAGAATTCAGATATCAACATCTTAGAAATGTCCAGTAAATAATGCGCATGCTGAATAATTGCAGGTTTACAAGATAAATATGTCTCACCTATTTATCAAGTTATAAACATAGAAACAAAACAAGTTTTTTAACCGTTTTATAACCAGCTGTGGCTCCTCACTTAACAGGTATTCAGATTGCCAGCATGTAGGCTAGGAACCTTGTAGATACTGGAATCTGTTACAATTTTGAAGGAGTGTGGCAATTAAGGATTAAATACTGTAGTGTACTCTATTTACTCTGTACAGTTGGAACCTTCTAGGGGGTTCTGGACTTGTTATCATGGTTTATGTAGTAACCACTGCTTGTGTGGACATTTTGGTGAAGGGCATGTATACCATTTGTCTTTATTATCGTAACCTTTTCATGAGATCACACACATTGTTTTATGGCATATTACCTGTTTGCAATCCAGCAGACCTGACCTCCCTTTGCTTAAAGTAAACCTTTAAAATAAGTGAATGTGCAACTGATAAGAGTGCTATTCTAATCACTTTTGTAATTTAAATTCATCAGTAAGAGAATACACGTAGCGTATATGAATGAATTTTGTTACAACAGAGCCATCTGCTGGTCAATTACCGCAATTATCACAGCAATTAGAGTCAGAATAAAGGGTCCTCTTACCCCTACATTATGATTCAATACCCTATTCCTGCTCTCTACGTCCTGTAAAGCTACGAGCAAGCATGGAGAGGGTCAGTCCTATCTGCCATGTTATAATAAATGTAGGGTTAACTTCCCCTATGTTCTGGAAATGCCCTACAGGTTGGAAATCTCCTGGTGTGGCCAGCTGAGTTGGGCCTAATTTAGATATGGGAGGGGGAGTGATTATTTTTCCCCTGTGAAGTGTGGTCTGTCAGTTCCAGATTTGACCAGGAGATGTAACTGCTGTGCAACTTTTTATAAAGCAGATGCACCAAGTGGTCTGCCTCATTTGCCTTCCACCACAGGAGGAGGTGGATGCTGTTGGGTGCATGGAATCTAGGCCCAAGGGATGGTGATGTCATTGACCCCAAGCAATGTGTGGAGCTCAAATTGGAGGAGAGGTTTGTAGCCTAGAGGCAGCAAATCAAGAAAAGGACTTGCCTAGTGACCTGATTCCTTTGAAAGGGACTGTGGGGTTCTCGTGCTTCGGATAAGCTTTGGAGCTCTAGCCATAAGAAAGAGGCTTTGTGTGCGTGGCTTTGGATCCCTGTACCCTCTGTGCAAGTCCACGTGCATGTTTAGCTTGAGGAAGGGTATTGGAAAGCTCCAGCTTGTGGTCCCCTGTGTGAGGACAGATGTCCATGTGCCTGCTACATGGGAGCAACTACTTTGTTCAAAGGAGAGGTACTTTGAGGCTGGTAGTGCTACCTGGGGTAATATCAAAAGCTATTGGGAAGAGACTGAACTGTGATTGTCTTTGCTCCCCTGGAGTGGAGTGTGGGACTGTGTCCTGGGAAAGACTTTGCCAGGGTTGGGATTTAACACATGAGTACCCCCATGCAGGATTGATATGTAATTGCATTTTACATTTCTTCAAGTTATATTTGTTTACTATAACTTATGTGTTTATTTGCCCTATTGGAATCCCCCTGAGGTGTAAGTCCTTAGTGCCCATTGGGTGAAGGCACCCACAAAATTCCCATTATCTTTCACATAGCAAGGAGGATTACATCCTATTCTGCACAGGTGTCATGATAGGGTTACATAAATAAGATAGTAGTTACGCTAGTAGTTACTGTGCTTGTCTCTCTGTTTTCACACAGTACAATATTTTACCCCACTGCTATCCAAGCCATTAATTATAGTGACAATGATTATTTTGGTTATTGGATACAGATACTATGCGTACTTCATTCAGCTGAAGAGACAACTGGCTGCAAAAGCTGAATGGTTTTCTTCTCTTCAGTGTCAGTTATTAAAGTGGTTGCTATTAGGAATGTCGCAAAGTTTTCAGAATCTGTGAATATTTTGATTTTTACTTAGAAAGTTTTGAGAGATGGTTATCTGAGTAAACAGTATAAGAATTACAGAGACTGTCCCCCATCATAATCCTTAGGGTTACTAACTGGCCAGTATTCCCTAGCCTTGACGGAAAATACCTGCCAAGGTGGTTAAAGGGTTAACTTCACCCATGGCTTGGAAATCCTCAGTTTCTTATTCCCCTGCCTTTACAGTTGGAACAGGGAGTTGTTTCCCATTCTGGGGTTAAAGTGTTCCCCCGACAGTTCTAGATTTGGACAGGGGGTGTCATTATTTCCACAGTCTTTATAGTAGAAAGACATCACATGTTCTTCCTCTTTCGTTTCCTCTGATGAAAAGGGTTGATGTCTGCTGGGAAGACTGGGACTAGGGCTCCATTAAAGGAAAGGCCCTAAAGGAGTAAAGCCCTTGAAGAAGTCAGGGAACAGGGCTCTGTGAATGCGGTATGTAGATAGTGGTAGGTGAGTCCCTTTCATAGTATACTCTAGGAATGTAAAGGAGCTTGTTAAAGTATCTCATCAAATTGGAATATACATATCAGTAAATATTGCCCTACATCTTTTCCCTTGAGCCATCACATAGTCTGTGTGCTCCCTCAGAGATCACCTGACTAGAAATAATGCAAAAAAACATAACAAGAAGAAATATGGGAGTTAAAAACAGAACTGTATCCATTAAGTGGCTGGTGTGGTCCACGATGTATGTGTGCTTTTGGTTTATTTGTGTGCACTGGGAATCATATGATCCCAGGGGTGTATCTTGGTACTTTACATGGCAAATTTCTAGGATTACCCAAGAACACATAATACTAAAAAAGAATGTTATTATGAAAATTATTTATTCAGATGACTTATGATATATATTTTCAGAGACCAACATTTTTGGCTACAGTTAAGGACAAGCATTTAGCAGCAACTCTTCTTAACAGTTCATCCACTTTGCATTCCTGCCATTCTATATCTCATCATAATTCTCCCATATTATGTATACTGCTTATTTTACCATATTTCCAACTTCTGTCTCCCCAACTCTTGCATACTATTGAACTTCATTTATTACTAGGTTCTTTTATCAGCCTCCTATATAATTAACATTTTCCTCTAACCTGAATTACATTTCCAAATATGTATAAAAATGTTAACATACATGTTTCATTCTAGTTTTCATTCCCTTTTCCCTAAGTTCACCCATATGTGGTATCCACAGTCACAATGTGGAATGCACATAAAGCACAGGCAGTGTTCTCTGTGTTGAAATGCTAATATAGAAGGCTGAATCTGATACTATAGTGAATAGGAATGTTCATTGAGTGCCTGTGTCCACACACATAAAATGTCTTTGTCTTCGGTCATAATTCATGCCTTTGGTCTTGTAACATAAGGACACCAGTGAATTGCCTTTGTATATAGGGATGTAGCGAACTGCCGAGTATGTGTTCGCGAACGCCGTTCGCGAACACCGGCAAAAAATGCGAACAGTTCGCGAACAGTTTGCGAACTTCGAACATCCGAAAATCGTTCGATTCGAACGATCGAAGGATTTTAATCGTTCGATCGAACGATTTTCGTTCGAATCGAACGATCGAAGCCATTCGATCGAATGATTTCATTCAATCCAATGGCTTCGATCGTTCGATTCGAACGACAATCGTTCGATTTTAGCGATCGAATGGTGGAATGGTCGAACGATTTTGACGCGAACGCCTATTGGCGAACGTCGCGCGACGTTCGCGGACTTGCGGCGGACGCGAACAGTCGAAGTTCGCGCAAACTAGTTCGCCGGCGAACAGTTCGCTACATCCCTATTTGTATATGCAAGAAAAAGAGAAACTATTAACAAAGGAGACCACGCTAATTATATATTTTTCTTTCAACAGCATCAAAAATCACTTATTCAAACACATGCAAATATCTTCTCAGCTTAGTCACATCATTTGCTCTCAGTCCTGCTAAATAAGATACAGAAGATCAGATTATTCAACTCATGTGTGAGTGAGGTTTACCTTACTTTATTTTCCCTTACATTAAATTAGGATCTGAAGGCACCCAGGCTATGTCTAGGAGTTAACTTCATTTCAACTTCCTAATTTGAATTTAAAATACTGTTGTCTATTATTGAAGGGTATCTCTCTCAGGAGAACTAAATCTTAACAATGAGGGATGAGTTTTTTTTAAAAGTACATTTAAGATGCAATTCGGTATGTTTTTTAATCCACAAAGCAGTATTCTTTGAGCAAACACATTGTTGTATTTGCTTCTATTATCAAACAAATGCAGTGTTTGTGTGTCATTCAATGATCTTAAGTCTGCTGCACCTATTGACTCAGGCCATAGTGGGAGCTCTGGAATCATCACCAGCTTGAAGGTGGCAGTAGCTCCAGAGTTCCCCTTGTGTGTGTTTCAGAACAGGAGATGGATACAATGGGCACAGTGCAATTAGAAAGTAGTTCAAGGTGGTACATTACCTTCACATCTCAATACTGCACTATTCCACACAACATTTCCCTCTTTCAGGACACATGTGATGGTCTCTGAGCCATGAGTCCGGATAAAGCCGTCATCACACAGGAAGGACACAGAGCTCCCCAGCTGCAGACTCTCCCCAAAACGTTTTCCATTTACGGGAACTCCAGGATCTGGACACTCATTATGTCTGAAAGCTGAGGAAGCAGGTGTTAGTTAATTTCAGATGGTTGTCTACCTCCATGTTTTGTATTTAAAGCAAATGAAATATTCATTGCAGAAGACATTAATTTATTTCTACATTACTTATAAATTCATATTTTATCTATCCATTGTTGCTTTGGCCACATAGCATGGTTGTGTAATATACTAATTGCAGAATTGCCCCCACAATAGAGAGATAAAAGCAAGCTGCCGGTAAGCCGATATCATTTACCTCTACTACCTACAGTATACATTTAACCCACACTAGACAATACACTGTGTAAACAAATTACAGAAAGGTCAGCCTCTGTTAATGAAAACTCAGTTATTTGAAAATATTGTTTTAACCAGCATAAGTTTGAATAATTGAAGTGATATATATATATATATATATATATATATATATATATATATATATATATATATATATATATATATATATATATATAATTATAATTTTTTTTAAAAAGAGCTTTCATAAAGGTTTGAAGTGCTACATATCTGCAAATAAGTACATTGCCAAATATCGCAAATGCAAGATCTACTTTCATTCATCATAATTCATTCCAAAGGTTTAGCTGTCTCAGTTGATGTTTTTCTAACATCAAAAAAAAAGTCTGAAATACCCAAATGTTGTTTTTGGATGCATCTAATGAAGCAGATGGAGAAGAGAGGCCAGAGATAGATTCAGATTTAAAATGAATATTGCTGTCTAAATTAATCTTGTTCTTCAGAGGGCAGATCTACGAATGTTGGAGCAAGGCTTATGGAGAAGGCATTAAGTAAAGTATGTCACAGCAAGTCAGTCTCTTATGTTATGCTCACAACATTACCCGAATGAAATGGCGTTTCAATTAAACACATTTCTGTAGCATGTCCACTGAACATTATATAAGGAATAACTGTATCTATTTGTAAAGCATTGTGAACAGAGTTCATCTAAGGGTATATTCACAAAATACCATAGATGTTACTTGAGCATGTGTACAAGGGCGATGCAAATGGGAAAGGACAAGTTATTGGAAAGAAATTAAGAAATTAAAAGTGCACTGAATAGCAGCCTATCTGTATGATTTGGTGGGGATAATAAAGAAACAATGGGTTTCATTCAGTAGTATAGGTGCAATTACACTTAGCTGCATGTATATAAATGCCAATTTCTAGGCATTTTATTGGCTTGTGCCTAACAATGATGTCCTAATTGTGTCTGTTTATACAAGGTGCACAAGGTGCATTGTGCAGATGTGCAAGGGAACCCTGTTGTTTACACCCAGCCATGGCTCAGAAATGGTGGGTCCTTTTGCAATGGGTGCAATTTGCCTGCATTGAAGTCTGGTAAAAAATGCTGCACTTAACCCTGATTTTTTTATTTTCATAAACTAGTGTGCTGTGGTATGGTATCCATTGCCGGATGTTACAATAAAGTCTGTACATGGAGGGAACCCAGCAAACTAGAGGCAAGAGGCTAGCATTTTGTTGAAAGACTGTATAGGTTACCATAAGTTTAGTAAAGCTTGCATGGAACACACTTCTCTTTATCATTATTATGAAGAAACACATATTTGTATAAGTCATTTTGATGTCAGACTCACTGGTGAAAGTGATGTTGAAGCCTCTTTTCTCAGTAGAGTGGTCAGTCTGGAACTCCAGTCTTAGAACATGTCCACTGCTGGTCAGTGATGGTGGCACCTGGTTTCCTGAAAAAGTGCCCAGAACAGGTGACTCCGGATTCCCTCCATCTTTCACTGCCAAGAAATCAAACTGTGGCTCTACGTCAAAGTCATTAAATGCCAGGTGGATTCGGCTCTCAGTCTTGGCAATGATCAGCCAGACACAGTGCATGTGGTTGCTGTATTCCTCAGGATAGTTTGGAGAAAGGACGTTCCCAGATGGTGTTGTGAAATTAAAGAAGCAGGAGACTGCAAGATTTCAGAGAGGAGGGTAAGCAAAACAAATTAGAAATGTAAGCTCAACCAAGTTGAATATATCTGTACCAGAGTAAAGATGTCGAACAATAATGCACCTGGATTAAAAAGTATAATATTAACAATATATGAAAAAGCTGATATCCATAAATTTGAAGCACACCACAGTCCTCTAAATAGCTGTCAAAGGGGTCACATATCTGGGGGCTGCTCAGTGGTGGCAATCTGCATCTGCTCCCTTATCTCTAACAAATTGCATTGTTTAGGCAGTTTTTAAGAGATCACTGGAAAACTTTTTTCAGTATGCAGATCAGGGGATAAGATCCAAGTTTAGAAATCATGTGCTAAAACTGTACATCTTTATCATTAGACTATTCAAAGCTTGTTAAACTAAAACTAAATTCAGAGATAATTGACAAGAATAGTTAGAGAATAAGAGGTTTTATCAGCTGACCTTATATTGTGTGTTTCACAATTAAATCTAAAAATGCTACTTTTAATAGGTATTAATCTCTTTTCATAGGACAACAACAATAGTTGTGAGTCCCTTCAAAAATCAGTCAAAGGTAGTTAAAAAAAAATACAAAAAGTTTATTAGGACATAGTAGACCACGGCCTAATACACACAGCCTATGAGTAAGTGCCCCAATAGGCATGAAACACGTTAGGCTGTTGTCTCCTATGTCCTAATAAACTTTTTGTATTTTTTACTACTGTTGACTGATTTTTGGAGGGACTCACAACTATTGTTGTTTTCCTATGGCTATGTACCTGTGGACTTGGGTGAACTGTGAGTACATCCTCTCCTTTTACTAATGTTTTGCTCTACTATAATTCCATTAACTTAGGTAGAGCCCACATTGTTTTTTTGCACCTGTCGTTTTTTGGTTTTGTTATTAATCACTTTTCCTCAATAACACTTTAGGACTTTCTGTTCAGAAGCCAACCAATAACTATAATTCATGGTAATGAATATAAACACAGAGCTGCATGTTCTGCACAAAAAAAGAGTATTTCTGGCTCAGTAAAGCATGATAAGGATGATATTTGTGTATTTAGGGATAGAGTTATATATTTTTTTAAAGATTATAAGAGTACAGGCAATACCAGAAGTCCTACTCAGATCTGTGATCTTGGATTGACCTCCAATTGTCATGTTTCATAACAGAGGTAAAACAGCCTCCTCCCTTTCTATGATAGTCTGGTGGGAGAAACAATTGAGCAAATGTCAAAGCACCTATTAGCATATTAGTTCCATTTGACTCTGCTGATCTCTAATTGGTGCTTGGCATAAAAATTCTAGCGTGATGGTGCCAGTGTGACCCTCCCACACACATTTCCCAGTTTTCTTTCAAATACACATATTTAATGCCAATGTTTTCACAGCAGGGGATGCTTTAATGCATTGTTTTCCCATTACTTAGCATTCTATGACAATGTGATCAGCTTCCGTGGCTTTCTGCTCTCTCACATGAAAAATATTTCTAATGATTGTTTATATATTATGAATACAATGGACAGATTATCACTTATTGTGCTTAAGTAAAAATGTCAAGCTTCATCACAAACATCATTTTAGTCCAGAAATGTGATCTGTTGGACTTGTTTTTCTTATTCTTTTAAATAGATTTTTGCCATAGACTATCAATGTTCAGCTTGTAGCCTTCCAGCTGTTGATCATTTATACTCTGCATCCCCCTGCAGCCTAAGGCCTAATGCTTTTGATAACTTTTTATCAGCTGCTGGAGGGCTGCAGGCTGGACATCCTGGTATTATACTTTCAATATAGTTGTGCTCACTGCCAACACCACCTGCAGCAGCCAATGGTACATAAGCCTTACAAAAACTTAATTGTACAAAAGCCCTTGGAAAGTGATAGATTCTTGGTCTTTAACTCTACTGTAGGAATTTGACTGCTTCTTGCCACCCATACATGCACATACTGGCACACACAGCACAACTTCATTAAGTTACAGCAGACAACATTGGAAATATAAAAAAGATGATACAACTAAATGCAGCCTAAAACAGGGGTCATCTATTACTTTTCCTGGTTTAAAAAGAGACAATATTCAAGCTAAAAATACAGTATATGTATACAGAAAAAGTTTGTCACAGCACAAGACTTGCAAAAAAAAAGACAAAGTTTATTCATAATTAGTGTTTAAGAACCAGCGTTTTGGCCATACTAGTGGGTTGACGAATTTTCGTACTAAAGCACTACGGTAATTATAAACAATTTGCTATGTCAAAATTTTGCCTGTATGCAACTTTTTTTGTACATCACAAACAATTCACAAACAGGCCTTGAAGGCATTAGCAGAGCACAAGATATGCAGAGAATGGGAATAAAGCTAAGTATGTTTCTTTATTCTTACAAACTTCATCAAAGAAATCATTTTCTCTATAAAAAATACTTTCTAGCTAACCACTCTGGCCAAAGGATGAAAAGTTCCCCTGAGAGATCTTTGTTTTGTCATTGAATGTATCTGGAGAAAAATCAGCTCATCTCCAGGTACTGTACCTTCTCTCTAATGTAAACAGTGAATGTACCTCATTATGCAGTGTCTCTAGTTCAGTTTTTGCACAGGTGCTATCCTGTAGCCCAATGCCGACCACAATTTTTCAATGAATTTACATGGGAAACATCAATGTATTAATTTTTAAAAATCAAATAGATTATTTAGAATAGATTATATTACTAAACTGATGCAAAATGGCAGTTCTCTGAGTATACCCTTGGCGAAAATTTTAAATCGTTTTCTATTTAGATAAAATACTTCCCTGGACAGAAGTGCATGAGCACTAAGGTGTTTACAAGTGGTTCCCTTAGTGCTCATTGAGAGAACTATTCTATCTGAAGTTTGACTGCAAAAAAAACCCAACAAAATAAAAAAATTGCACCTCATGCATTGACGTAAGGTGCAAAATGCTACACTGGTGTATTTAAGCCATTTAAGCCTTACTTCCTTCCATAGAGCAGGCCACTCCCAAACCCTAATCTTTTCATGTAAATGATATGCAAGTTGGGGGGCATGTAGGGTTTGGTAGTGAAATTTCTAAGTGTCTCCTCCCTCCTGCCCTCATAAATACAACTCTGCCAAACTCAGTATTTTGCACCCTGTCTTGCACACTGCATATGACACCTACTATCTAATGGGGAATACTGGATATTACGTGGTAAGGAAGTAGGAACTCATTGCAGAAAACAATAGTACTTATTTACCAGTCTAGAACACTTACGTTGTTTACTAGACTGGAGGAAAATTGATATCAAGCCTCTAAATAGGACCATTCCAAAAAAATGGTATGCATAAAATACTATTGGAATCTGAAGAAAGTTTCATTATTTAAGAACATGTATATGCAAATCTAGTGCAATGAATTAAAGGAGGCCTACATAACACCAAACATTTTCATCTTAATTTAAAAATGTAGATGTATAAAATAATTGTATCATGAATGAGTGAGTGTACTCATGTGCAAAGAATTCATATGCAGCAGAGTCCTGTGTAAATTTCCATATAAAGGTGTTCTGGGCACAACAACAGTCTCACACATTTTTCATGCATAGAAATTTACAATTCACTTTGATAAATTCAAAGAACAATATGCTCTCATGCTTTCACACCTGATGATTAGACCTCTATGACTTGAAATAATAAATAAAAACAACATTCCCCAAGACTTCATTACTTTGCCCTACAACCTTGTACATAGTTTCCAGGCATAATTATTCCATTCCAGATTCCCTGAAGAATAAAATGATTTCAAGCAAGATACTCATTTCAGATGATCACCTGAAACAGCTCCTGATATAAAGATTCCATTACTTCGAATGTGTGCTCTAAGTAAATGTCTGTAAGTTTTTGGCACAGATAATTCTATCACACTGTTTTGTGCATTATTCAGTTGTGCCATTCAAATGCACAGCACAATAAATAATATACAGACATGAAATATACCCAGGGAGCCACAAATAATATTTGCCCTTGAATCTTCTCATTATGATGATGCAAGAATGTCATAATGGAAAGTAGGACAACCTAAACAATCTGCTGGTAACAAGCCTGCACTGAGGTGTGAGACACAAGTCCTTGTACACATTAGTTATTCGGAAAAGCCACGAGCAAAAACAGAAGTAAATTCAATTCCTCTATGGGGAACATTTACTTAGGGTCGAAGTGAATTTTCGAATTTCAAAAACTTCGAATTTCAAAGTTTTTTTTGGGTACTTCGACCATCGAATAGGCCAAATTCGACTTTGATTTGAATTGAAAATACTTTGAATATTCGACCATTCAAAAATCGAAGTATTGTCTCTTTAAAAAACTTCGACTTCGACATTTCGCCACCTTAAATCACTATTTTGTATTGCTTAATTTATGTTGAAAGAAGGGGCGTGTATCAAACTGCTTATGTGCTTATTGCCTGATTCGTTAATATTACAAGCTGCTGTGTAGCCATGGGGGCAACTATTCAAGCACAGGTACACAGTAGAAAACAGAAAGAGAATCTGAAGAATCTCATTATATACTACAGAGCTTATCTGTTATCTGCTATATATCATGTGCGTTTTCTCTTTTTCAGCTTTGAATGGCTGACCCCATTGCTACACAGCAGCTTGTTTATATAAACTATAATTGTGTTTTTGAAGCAAACACGCCAGTTTTACCATCGCAGGGCAACACTACATTTTCATAACACTTTTAGGGGGGTATTTATCAAAGTTCGAATTGATCTCAATATTTTCTGCTACAAACTCCGATCAAATCCACTTGGGTTTTTTACGCTTATTTATTGTTACATTTTCCCAAAAATTTGCTTTGCAGGAAAAAAATCGGATTTCACGACTTTTTTGAATTTTTCCATCCTATTTTCATGAATTTCATGATTTTTTTTTGGAATTTTCACCCGAAAACGACGAAAATGGGGTATTGCACAAAAAACCAGCTCACATCAAAAAATTATTGGGACTTCTCCCATTGACTTATATGCAACCTCGATAGGTCTAAGATGCCGGATATTCAGATTCAGACTTTTCCATCCTCAGGGTTTAATAGATTCTGAAAAATGTGTGATTTTTTTCATGATTTTTGCATTCATTGTTTCGTAAATGACCCCCTTATTGTTTGGTGTTACTGTTCCTTTAATCACTCTCACTGGGGTTCATTTATAAACTTCATACAGGGCAGATTGGTTTGCATATTTGCCCTGCACATGGTTACATTTATAAAGCTGAATAAGAGTGTGCAAACAGAATTGCAAATTTTTTTCACACTGCTAATGTCTATAAGAGCTTTTTAAATACAGTATGGCAACAATTGCAAATTTCGAATATTATGTGCACACTCTGAGTTTGAATTATCCCGCAACTTTGGTGGCAGAGAAAATATTTGCAAAACAGTTTTGCTATCAACACTATTTTCTTGCACAACAACCACCCACAGTGGGCGCACTCGCACAAACACCCATCTCATTTTCGAGCCATTTGCAAAAATGTATTCTCAATGCGAATTCGCAAAAAATGGAAAGACGGGCAGAGCAGTGCAATATATTAGCATTCAGGAAAAAACATGGGCAATACAACCATTTGTTAATAAATATGCGATGTGCAAAAAAGCGTAGAGGCTGACAAATCCTTGGACTGTGATGCCGCTGCCAATAATACGCCTCTGAGCTGAAACTGCTGCTGTTGCAGCAGATAGAAGCAGAAGCCAAAACATCCTGTCAGTAATAGCTACAGATCTCTCTCCAGTCAGCAAAGAATGATGGGTAAAAAAAAAAAAAGTATTATGGGATATTTCCTGCCACTTGAGAATTTTCTGGCGAAAAAATACTATTACGACACTACATAGGTGGCGGTAAAATTTTGCGAATATTCTTGCGTTAATGTGTATGTAGCGTTATTTTCAGCAAATGCGATAACTGTCGGAAACATATTTTTGCGCAAGAAAATTCACACATTTATATTTACCGCAGGTTAGTAAACTGGCGAAAACATATTTGGCGACAAATTTGTCTATATTTTGTGTGCATATTTTTACCACGCTTTAGTAAACGGACCCCTAAGTACAGGGTGAATTGCACGTCCTCTATGGCATGCAAGGTAGGGGCATGCCAGCGGATTCCATTATCACATCCATGTGCTGCTCCTGTAGAATGCACTGTATATAAAAACAGGTGCAGCTCTTTGCACTCGATTCTGGATGCACAACCAGCTGCTTTTGCCTGTTTTTGCACTCTGTATCTTCCCTCCTCCCCACTGTAATTCCTTTAGTAGTAGATTATAAATAATGATTATGAAAAGTTCACTTATAGAGCCTATATATCAAAATGGTGATATAGGCTAAACTCAAAGAAGCATGAGCATATGTTCTAGATATTAAGCAGGCATCAGAGAAGTTTTGGGGGCATTGTCTCTTCAATTTAGCTCAATATCTACATGTATTTATTATTGTTGTTTATTAAATAAAACAGGAAAAGGTAGTTTCTGTTGTCATGTTTCCATTGGCAAGTGGTCATGCAGAGGACCTATGCTTTGTACATGTTAATAATAGAGATGTTTCTTAATGTTACAGAACCCTGAACTAAAATCATGATTCATATCCTGCAGCCTTATTCTATGACGAGAGTAGATGTGAATACTGCCAGCCCGTGTGCGTCAAACAATTATTACCTGTCATCAATTTTTAATTAGCAGGAGCTGTGTTTTGAGGTTTTAATGTCATAGACTGCACATTCAGACTAAACATCTCCTGAATGTGTTGCTGTAAAAATCACAATTTCGTACTAAACGATTAAGAAAATTCTTCAAACGCATCAGTGGTCAAAGCTTCAAACTCAAAAAATTGGGAAAGAAGCCTCACAGATAGCTGGCCATTTTGTTCTGCCCTTTGCCTAACATGCTCTGGATAGTATTTTATTCAGAAACTGCCGTCTATCACATTGGTGTGCTACAGCCTAAAGTCAACCACACTAGTTCTACACACACTGATACACTGTCAACCACACTAGTTCTACACACACTGATACACTGTCAACCACACTAGTCAGATGAAAAGCTCTTCTCGCTCTTCAGCAGTGATAGGATCAGCTTCCCTTTTCCCTTCACTTCAAGTAGGGTAAGATATTAATAGACACATTGTATCTAGCTTTTTGCTACTTTATTTATGATTGTTACATTGTGTGTTATGGGTTATGCCATGTGACTATCAGCGTATCTCGTTAACCAATTTTGGATACTTTCTTTCCCCTGAGTGTTACTAAAAATGTACTAAAAATGTGCTAACATGTAGGATACATATGTTGCGATATGATGAGCTACCTTTGATACATAGTTAGAAATGTTTTGGTCTCCTGTGTTGCATTATACCTGATAACCGAGACTGCTCTGTAAATGTATTGCTTGGACATTACCATAAAAATTATTTTTGTGGAGTTTTTTCTGTAAAGTTTTTCTATAAAGTTTTTTCTACAAATGATTTTATCCAGCTAATAAATGAACTTTTATGGGACTATATCAATTCGTGATAAACGGAGATAACTATTTTCTATGTCATTTTTTATGCCAATTTTTGTATAATTCACTTGGTTTTTTATTTGTCATTTATGGGGTTAATTTTTTCATTACTTATGCTAATATTGATGATGAGTGTATGATGTCACGCAGGGGGGTGTTAAATAGCTTTCTCTCGCAACAAAAATGTCATGCTTGATAAAGGGGTCTGACTCCGAAACGTTGCATTTTCTGCTAATAAACGCAAGGGATTGTCCCTGCTTGCACCTGCCCTTTGATTGCCAGTGATTTCTTAACCACAGTAGTCAACCACACTAGTTCTACACACCCTGCTACACTGAACAGATTGTCACACGTTATCAGTAACACATGCACGGAACTGAAACTCACAAAATAAATAGTCTGGGTTATGAATTGAAAGTTTACCCAGCTGCAGTAACCCATAGCAAACAACCAGCGGGTACTGTACTATTTACTGGTCACCTTTTTAAAAGCAAACATCTTATTGGTTGGTATGGGTTATCATGCCTGGACAAACTTAGTGCCTTTTCATTAAACACTCCCTTGTACACTGAATATACAATGTGGCCAGAGTTATCCAACTTTCTACTAATTGTCTCAGTGGTTCAACATAATGCAGACATTTACATTATTTTCAAATGATAATTTTCACTGCTGCTTCTTGGTGAAGCTAAATAGATTATTTGACTTAATTACACGTCACTAAATGAAACAAGACTGGGCAGCTACAACAACAGTAGAACAGTTGCAATTGTGCATTATACACAAATTCTAAAAAATGATAGATAGATAGACAGACAGACAGACATAGATAGACAGATAGAATGAATTAAGACTTAATTCTGCTGCTTGTCCATCCCAAGGTTGTAGGAGCAGAACTGAGTTCAGTCTAGCAATTCCAACAGAAAAAAAGGTCTATTCATTCATTCTTGAATGGTTTATAACCTACATTATCAAATATGAGTTACAAAACCACACATTACAAAAAAAGCTACAAACAGAATTCCATAATTAAAAAGAGTCTATTTTCATCTTGACTGCTTCAAGATGTTCCTTGTAATAGAGTTTCCATGTTGGGAGACACAGCTCTGCCATGTGGCTCATAGCTCACTTCTTTTGAATGTGCATTGTTAATTATTTATTGACTTGATTATTTAGCACATACAGTATACTGAACCATTATGTGGAAAATATCTAAGAGCCGTGTGTATCAAGAAAAAATGAGAAGAGTTTTACATTATTTGTATAGTAATGCTCAGTCACAGAAAGGGCCAAAGCTGACCCAAATTGCTTTTGACATATTTACATATACATATATACTCAACACAGACCTCTCTGTCTGTCTCTTACTTTCTTTAGACCAATTCTTAAGTTATCATTTAAGTGTACCATTTAAAAAGAAGCACACTTTTTGATATTTAATTTTCTGTACAGTTAGGTAAGTAAATTCAGTTTAGTCTAATAAAGGTACTTGCTTCCACACATGCCCCTTTGCAACTTGTAGTGATGGGCGAATTTATTCGCCTAACAGCGAATTTCCACATTTCTGCAAATCTGCAGCGAAAATTCTTCGATGCTGGCGACAATTCAGACGCCGGCGATGATTAACGGACGCCCATTAATTTTAATGGGCGTCCAATGTCGCCGGCGTCAAAGTTGTTGCCGGTATCAAAGTCCACGGTTCACTAAATTTTGAGAGAAATTCACCCATCACTATCAGTGAGCCCCAGTGCATCCCTACAGCCTACTAATGAATAGCTCATGAATCCAGAAAGCTCCAAATTATGGAAAGGTTGTCTCCCATAGACTCCATTTTATACAAATAATCCACATTTTTAAAAAAAACGATTTTCCTCTTCCCTATATAAATAAAACTGTACCTTGTACTTGATCCAAACTAATATCTAATGAATCCTTATTGGAAGTAAAATCAGCCTGTTTTTTTTTTTTTTTAATGTTATATAATTTTCTAGTATACTTAAGTTATGAAGATCTAAATTACAGAAAGATCCTGGAAAACACTAGGTCCCCAGCATTCTGGATAACAGGTCCCATACCACCTCTGTGAATGCTTTGCAACTACAAGGTAGGGGACCTGTAATCCAGAATGCTTGGGACTTGGTGTTTCCCGGATAACGGATCTTTCCATAATTTGGACCTTTAAAAGTCTACTAGAAAATCATGTAAACATTAAATAAACCCAATACGCTGGGTTTGCTTCCAATAAGGATTAATTATATCTTAGTTTGGATCAAGTACAAGCTACTGTTTTACTTTTACAGAGAAAAAGGAAATAGTTTTTTAAATTTTGATTATTTGATTAAAATTTAGTATATGGGAGCCTTTCTGTAATTTGGAGCTTTCTGGAAATAGGGTTTCCAGATAACAAACCCCATACCTGTATAGCCAAACTGTACACTCAGCACAGAGAAATCTCTTTCAAATCAGAACTGGCAGATATTTTTCACAGTTTTACAGTAGAATTTACAATGCTTTGCTGCATATCCTACAAAATACGTACTGGCAGACGTCACACCTGTATTGAACTGATTTTGGGCATATTGTATTTGCTTTAATACATTCTGTGCCTAGCATGATTGTGCACTCACCTTCCTACATGTTTAATATATTAACAATCTGTATTGTACAGCACAGACCTTCTGATGAAATGCTTCATACCCGAGACAATATCTGTGTATGTTTGTGTCTTGGTTTTACACACAGCTACATTATGTGTGTAGACCCTTTTAATAGTACTTATAGTGCTTCTTATACACATGGGTGAGAGATTTTAATTTCTCTATCGATATTATTGCTAATTGGCATGCATGGTAAAATATATCACAATGTCTTTTCAGGAAGACTGGATTTATCACATAACACTTTTTTCTTCACACACAAATTCAAATTAGGTAACAATCGGCCGCTATTATTAAAGTTGAAAAAAGATACAGTCATTGATATTCATATTCATATTTTTATACAGATTTCATACTGTGGATAAGGAAGAAGCCTAATCATAACTGTGGATGGTAAGCAGGTATACAGTACAACTTACAAAATATACAATGGAAAGTAGAATTACAGTTATTTTATATATAAAAAACAGAAAGGCCACTGTGTATATAACAACTTTACATACCAGCGTTTTGGGCCAGGCACTCAGAGCTGGATGAGAAGGTTTGTGAACTGGTTTGCAAAGACATCAAACTGGCACACAGCTGGGATGTGGCTATCTTCAGCTGTGATTTACTTGGGGGCAAAAGACATCATATCTCATAACCCTAACTTTCCTAATAAACGTCTATCGTGTATATTCATTGTGTCAGCACCATTTGATGGGGCAGAAGGTGCAACTGCCTGGGGCCTTAAGCATTGCGGGAGGCTGCAATGCATTCAGGGACAGTGTATCACATGCTTCCCAATGCACAGATTGTGGTTACCTTGTATTTATTCACTGGCTATCAAGCTCTCACCACACACAGAGACAAACAGTTTAATGAATGTACTGTAGTGTATTATATAGCACAATTCCAATATCTTAAGCCTAATACTCACACTGAGAAACCCAATGAAAAACCCTAAACACTGATAAGTAAATCTTCTTAAACACTTGACTTCTCTATGGGACAAGGAAGTTTACAATAACAAGTTAGACTAATGTATCCAGCCTGAACCCTTCCTTACGGTAAAGAGAACACAGAATGTTTAAACAGAATAGCTCTCAAACATCCACTGTTTATCCAGACTGGTAGCTCTGTGTGAGGGAGACTATGGAAGTGAGATATTTGTGTGAATGCTTAAACTCAGCAGTATTTAACTAATCAGAGGTAAAATTCGGTTAAATATAATTAAAATAGGGAACATGCTGAATTTTCTCTGTATAACCAGTATATATTAAAGTACGTATTATTATGCCCCTGGCTTAGGAAAGTCATTTTGCATAAACGTATTACTTTCCACTTTGAAAAGTAAAGGCTCCTGCCCAGACGGTGTACAGCCTCATCAGCAGAAAACAGGAAGCCTGAGGAATTGATGTTATCTGGTTACTTCTTTGCTGTCTTTGGGCACTAGTGCAGGGAGGTATAGATTGTGCCCTTTCTGTACTATAATTTTCATCACAGAGTCTGAACCAAAAACTACATACGAAATCACAATTTTGATTTCCATGCCCTACAGCAATGTTCATGAACAAGCATTCTTTTGATCATTTCAGTTTAGGTCAAATTATGGCAATGGGGATAATTTACTGTTGTAGACCAAATTTTACCCGTGGTCCTAAGCAGTTTGTGACAGCAGAAGCCATAAATTAAATAGTGGCAACACTAACAACATATGGGAAGTAGGTCTGGGTGGGGATTGATTGGCATATTGTAATAGAGTACAGAATGGTCCAGGAATTAATTGTGCTATGAACTGTGTACAGCAAATAACTACAAGCTCAGTCTGATACAGTATACTAGCAACACAAAGCTGCTAAAAGGTCAGTTGTCTGCAGTTTCTGTGAAAATTACAGACATTTGAGCTTTATCCATGGCGTTAGGAATGGGCGAATTTTTTCACTTTGTTTCGACACAGAAATGACTCCCATAGACTTGTATGGCGTTGCGTGTCCAAAAGGTTTGCCGCGCGTCAAAAAAGATTTGTGTGCACCAAGTGCGCCAGTGACATTTTGCCTGCGGCAAATTTTTGACGAAACAAAATGGGTCAAATTCGTCCAAGACTAACGTTGACCAAGGTCAAATATGAAACTTTCATGTGTCCCTGAAGTCCTAATGTGTGCCTCTGTATAACTAAGATCAGATGAGCAAATGTTTTCTAAGTTGATGCACAGATGTTCACAATAAAAGTGGTAAGCTCCCCATCTGCAACACATATGGTGTTTGTGTGATTCTCTTAACATTTTCTACACTGTACTGATGTGTGCTGACCGTCTAGAGAGATCTGCACCACCAAGAAAGGAACATCATAGGAAAAGTGAGAGGTGCGGCTTTATCTACATACACAAATGTTTTCTAAGACCATTGCTTGTTGTTCAGGAAAATCAGAGAGAGCCTTTCAGTAATCATAGCAATTATCAATAAGTTTCTTACATGTTACACGTATATTATTATTTATAATAGACATATTGTATATTCTAGATTTGACCATTTTATTTCTGTAGAGGTACTGATTAGAAGCAATTACAATAGTCACAACTACAGGGAAATCACCTAAAATGCAGCACTTATTACCATGGTGCCTAGATTTCAGCACTCTTGGTATCTCCTTAGTAAAGGTCAGTTTTGGTAAACCATTTCTAGAAGCATGTGCATTTGTAAACCCACTTTATTTAGATGTTTATTTCTGCTTTTGGTAAATAAGTAAGATTAATTGAATGTCACAAACTAGATAGTCAAGGAAAATGACTATGCATCACAAAGCATTCCTAAGTTATAATTTATTTGGCCTGAGATGCTCCTTTCATGAAATAATAACTCTGTGCATGTCTGATTATCCACTGTACACAAACTTTATTCTCTGTGTTACGGAGTACAGTTATTATAATCATCTCTGCTGCAAATAAAGGGGGACATTCATATTCTCCCCCTGTAAGTGAACTGCAGCTCTAACCCAGAGATATCAATGAATAATTACAGCTAATTCCCATGTCTGTCGGCAACCCTTCTCATTAGCTCACTAGATACTATGCAATTATCCAAAGACACAGAGTATATGTATCAGCATTGATGCGTCTCATATTCAATCTAAAGTCTCCATAATTTAACTATTTTCATTCTAGTCCTGGTAATGTTAGATGCTTGTATAAATATGGAATAACTAAAGATAAATGAATGAAGGACATAAAAATGTGTTATGTAGATATGAAGCAACTGGATGGATTCATGAAGACCCTGAAAAAAGCATCTTAATTTTTATGAGTCTCTCTCTTTCTATATATCCTGTATGTATTGAAAAAGGTCCCAGTGGGGACCGAAACGTCACGTCATTTATGCATATACTGTAATATAACAACACACTGTTCTTTCTTCAATATATATATATATATATATATATATATATATATATATACTATTTTGCAAACTGCCTCAGAACATTTAAATACGAACAGAGAAACTTTACTTACCAGATTGATATTTCTACCCTCATAGGGGTTTTTATCGTGATTAAGACCCCTGTGAGGGTCGAAACGTGGATAAATAAAGTTTGTAGCTCGTTTTTGTTAAACCCTGTTTGTACAACAGCTTCTCTGTTATATACTGCATAAAATATCAGTGGCTTCATTAAACATTGTACATTAGACGCAGCAAAAAAAATTATGCTCTTTTGGCATAACGGGTGGCAATATTTTGCTGCCCTGTTATATACTGTATGAAAGTAATTGGTCATATTTTTTTATGTTTTCCAACTCCATACTCCATAAATCCCCCTCAGATTTCACTAGGAGTAAAAAAAAATACAATATGAAGAGTAAATGAACACACAATACAATAACAATCACTTATTGTAGAAATTGAGACGGAGTGACCGCTACACGTAGTGAAATAAACCTATTTTTATGCACTGCCTTATAAATTGGTGAAATAATGTTTTAAAAAATTGCATTTTTAAATATGAAATGGTTAGAGAATGCCAAAGCCTATGACCTATAAGTGGATGTAACTGTTCTGATGGCAATAATAATAATTACAATTATTTAATTCTTAGATTTCACTGTCAGGTTCTTTGACATTTTGAGGCACATTTATCAAGGGTTGAACTTTGAATTCATTTGGGTTTTTAAACTCCCTTAAATTCTTATATACTTAAAATTTGACTGGGGGCTTTTTAAGAAAAAAATTGAACATCTTTAACTTAAAATTCGACCCTTAATACATATACTTCTTAATTAACTGTTTACAGTTTAAAGAAAAGAATCCAAGAATCAGGCATCTTCAGCACCGAAAATACTATGAGATTTATATTTCGTGAAGAAACGCACAGATACATAGCATGCATAGTAGTAGTTGTGAAAATTGCACGTGAATGCATATTTTGATTCAGTGCCTGGAACATAGATCATCCTTACATAAATAGTTGGCACTATAAACTTTTACAGAGATCAAAAGTGGCTGAACACCATCAGTTTCCACAAAAACAATCATACTCTATGCACTGCCTGAAAGAAGAGAAAATTGTATAAATCATGAAGGGGCCAATAAGTGCAGTAAACCATCATTAACACAATACAGACCCTGCCTCCTCAAGTGCAAAATAAGTGCACAACAGTTATGCAAATGCCAGACATACAGCTACCTATTGTTCAAGAAAAACAAAATATAGTCATTCATTATCAATGGCAGAAGACAATAACACCATCAGAATTGTGACTTCAGTAAAACTTGTTATGTCAAGAACAGAACAGAAATGTCATTGACATTTGTTGTTGTGAGATTTGTGCCCCCATTCTACCTGCATCAGCACATATTACAGAAACTGTATTTTTAAAAGGTTTTTCTGGAGTTCCACATTCCTTCAGGCTCCTTAAGTCAGGGTTCCCCAACCTTTTTTTTTAACCAATTAGCCACATTCAAATGTAAAAAAGGTTGGAGAGCAACATCAGCATGCATTGGGATGCCAAATTTGGTCTTTGGTTGAATATTGGTAACCTCTATGTGGACTGGCAGCCTACAGGTGCCTCTGTTTATGCAACTAAACTTGTCTTTAAGGGAGGCATTCAAAAATAAGCACTCAATTCGAGACCAATGGGTTGGTGAGCAAAATGTTGCTCACGAGCCACTGGTTGGGGATTACTGCCTTAAAGGGGTTGTTCACCTTTGAGATAACTTTTAGTATGATGTAGAGAGTGATATTCTGAGATAATTTGCAATTTCATTTTTTATTATTTGTGTTTTTTGAGTAATTTAGCCTTTTATTCAGCAGCTCTTCAATTTGCATATTAAGCATATTAAGCAA
Source organism: Xenopus laevis (assembly GCF_017654675.1). Classification (NCBI taxonomy): domain Eukaryota; kingdom Metazoa; phylum Chordata; class Amphibia; order Anura; family Pipidae; genus Xenopus; species Xenopus laevis. Next base: position 79,786,415 of record NC_054374.1, read on the forward strand.
TCTGGTAACTAGGGTCCAAATTACCCTAAGAACCATGCATTGATTTGAATAAGAGTCTGGAATATGAATAGGAGAGGCCTGAATAGAAAGATGAGTAATAAAAAGTAGCAATAACAATACATTTGTAGCCTTACAGGGCATTTGATTTTTAGAAAGGATCAGCGACGCCGATTTGTAATCAGAAGAAAAAGTCAAATAACTATAAAACTATAAAACATAAATCATGAAAACCAGTTGCAAAGTAGCTTAGAATTGGTCAATCTATAACATACTAAAAGTTACTTTAAAGGTGAACCACCCATTTAAGTCATAGTAAGTTAGGATTTCCTATATCTGGAATGCTTAGGACTTTTATTTTCACAAGAAGGATTTTCTATGTAATTTAGATCACAGAAAAGTGCTTTATTAACAGTGAATGTAGATCCTGGTGCACAAAGCTGTGGGGGCAGTTGGGGGTAGACGTAAAGGTACAGGGAAAGAGAAGTTCAGTACTGAAGTAAGGACAGGGAATGAAAAGTTCAAAAACGAAAGAGACCAGTTAAGTTCAATAATGAAAGAGACCAGTTAAATCTTACACATGTATATATATTACATTGTATTACACTAGTCAACAATGTAAATTGTGCAAGCTCTGGTGCATACTTTGAAGGTGCCTGCAATGATGTTGGAATTCTGGGAAACAATGACGTATTGTGGGTAATAAAATAATGTATGCACATTGCACACTGTGCAGGATTCATAAATGATTCCTAATGTTTGGCTTGTTCATATACGTACATACTCATTGTCATTTATTTTTATAAGTGTTCCTGTCTAAAGAGAATGAACAATATGACAATTTTTTACATGTAAAAATGATTCATAGATATTCATAGATATTATGCTGTCCCTCTGATATCTGCTCAACTGTGTAATTTGCAATGATACAAAGCTAGAACACTATGCCCCCTGGAGGAAATGTTACTGGCTATTGCTCTTCCACGTGCTCAGTTGCAATTTTCTAATCGGCACGAGCAAGATACCCAGAATACAGTATTAACTATATTGCATGAAACCATTTCTTGACATTTTTGTGAAAAACATTTAATATATTCACTGGCAGACTATGCAGATTTTATCTGAAATGCATTTTCTTACAGAATTGTAGAATTGGAATAATTAAAAAAAAGTGTAAAAAATTGGTCATGTTCTTGCTTTTTACTTTCTTACAGTTAATTAAGAAAAAAAAAGAATTTGTTTAAATACAGATTAAAGAACATTATAACATATTTTATATTTATTATATGAGCAGTTTATCTCTGAGCAAAATATGACAGACTGCATATTTGGGATCAGAAAGCAACTTTCATTAGCAGTTATGATTGTGGCATTATGTATGGCCATGAGGATATTGTGTATGCACTGGTATAGACTGATAACACCAAAAAAATCAAAATGATTTAATGTACATGTAGATATCAAATATGGTTAGTCTGCAGCTTTGTATGAAATTTATGTCGAAATGTAGGGCCACATTTCATAGTAGCAGCTATAAAATGTTCTATAGGTAATTAAACCAAACGGACAAAGTAAACAAGGTGATCAACAAGGGACATATGACATGCATGAATACCAAACCTATAAACAAAAAACTGAATTTTACCCACCAAAAATATTTCATTTCAGATAGTGCTGCACTATGGAAATGCTTCCTGGCAGGCTATTGTTTCTGCTATTCAATGTAACTGAAGGAGTCGCAGTGGGATATGGATTTTTACTGTTGAAAGCTGATCTTATATCTACCAGGAAGCTGTTATCTGGTCAGGGTCGGACTGGGTGCCCGGGGCCCACTGGTGCTCCTGTCCAGGACCCCCCCCCCTCTGGAACTCCCCGGCCCCCCTACCATGCCGGCGAGCAAGTGCGCACTGTGTTTTCCCAGCATTTGTGGCAGGAAGGAGCCGGCAAATCGAGGATCTGGGTGCGGATCTGGGCCTGCAGGGCCCACAGGATTTTTTCCCAGTGTCCCGCTGGCCCAGTCCGACCCTGTATCTGTTATCTTCCCATTGTTCTGTTGTTAGGCTGCTGGGGGGAGGGAGGGGTGCTCTACTTCCAATTTGCAGTGCAGCAGTAAAGAGTGACGGAAGTTTATCAGAGCACAAGGCACATGCTACTGGGATATATACATAGTTAAATTGGGTTCAAAATAGACAATGTCTTGTCTAGCCCAATGTCAGATGTCAAAATTAAATATAAAAAAATCAGTTTGCGCTTTTGAAATATGGATTTCAGTGCAGAATTCTTTTGGAGCAGTGCTATTAACTGCTGTGTTTTGAAAATAACCCATGACAGTATCCCTTTAATAGTCTTTTAAGACTTTCGGTCTTTAACCACACCTGCCCACTCTTCTACCATAGTATTATGAATGATGACTGGTTTAGATAATAATAAAGCATGGAACCGTTGACTGTGGCCAACAGTATAATTGTCAATCCTAGTTCTAATTAATTAATAATGTCTTTCTTACTCTGTTCCACTCAATAATGAGGGTCCTGCTCTGCTTTTATAAGCTACCTACTAACTAAAGATCTGTTCATAAAAGACTAGGATTTGTGCTAAAGAGTGAAAAGGTGCAACATTCTTTACAGTTGCTTAAAGAGAATCTGATTTATATACAAATATTGCTCTTATTACAGTTATTAAATGAAGGTATTTGCATTGATTTTACTACTTGTAGACAGTAGTATGTAAAACTAATTGCTGGTTGTTTTTGGTACTTGTGGAAAATAGCACCTATATTTGTAAATCTGCATTAATTCCAGGAAATCTTTGGTAATAATCCCAGAGTTACAATTTTGTAAGTAACATGAAGTAGCATATAATGTGTGGGTGAATTCATGCATTGGCATCTGCTTTATAACATATACTATATCGTGACAAAGCTAAAGATACTATTCACATTAATCATTATACTGTATATTCACTAGGTACGGAGGCAAGAATATTATTAAAAAAATGTGAAAAGGGCTGGATCCACTGACATCTATTATATAGTAAACTTATATACCTTCACCACTTTCTTCAAGACACCTTGCAATACCACCACTTCCTACTCAGTTCCTTGTATTATTTCTCTGCCTCTCTATTATTTGTCATCTCCGCCTCTCCCTTTCCAAGTAATGTAGCAATCTCGTGTGTAAAAATAAATTATGTCTAGATGTGTGTTAAAACTTTTCGTCTGAAGAGTGAGAAGGTAAGAAAATGTTTAGTGACAGCATACGAATCTCTTTACAGTATGTGGGAGACACTGCACTGCATCTATGGGTATTCATAAGAATGCAGTATTGCTTGCTCTAAATCTCTCCTGTTTCATTATGTACCTCAGAGCTTGTTCATGTGCATCTGAGTCACTGCTTTATTCCAAGGCATTACACAATGTCAGAAAATAATTTCACATTTTTCCAGTAATAGTTCCATCACACACAAACACACCAGCTCACACACACATTACAGACAATTGTAGCTAATTTTAAAGTGCATATAATAAAGATAATGCAGTGCAGGTAATGGACTGGCCAGAGTCATGTTGTTTTTCAACATATTTGTCAGACCTATTACCAATTAACTGTTAAAAATTACAGTACAACCCCCACAACAGCAGCAACCATCTGACAATGCTAGAAGGTGTACATCATATAGCCTCAGTTTTTTGAATTTCATTATTTGGAAGAAAAATTCCTGTTAATCAATATAACTGTGGGCAGACAATCATTTAACATTTAAGCTCATGAAATAAAGTCTACATCATTAACAAAAAATAATTCCAGGGATCTGTATTCAAGGGTGTAACTATTGGGATGCAAAACCTGCAAATAGTGATGGGTAAATTTATTTGGCAGGCATGGATTCGCAGTTGAAAAATTCGCTGCTACAAAAAAAATTGTCGATTGTCAAAATTGTTGCATGTCAAAATTATCCGGAAGCCAATTGACTTAAATGCATTTGGATAAAAGAATCACGCATGTAAAAATAGTTGCCCGCATAAAAAGTGACGTATGGTATAATTATTTGGACACCCATTGACTTCAATGCATTTGGATAATAGTGTTGCGTGCATAAAAATTGTTGCTCATGACGAAATTGTCACGTGTCAAAATAATCTTGACGCCCATTGTCTTCAATGCGTTTTGCAATTTTTTTCAGAGTTTCGCGAAATTCTCAGCGAGGTGATACGGGACAGATTCGCCCATCACTATCAGCAAATGATGGTGGATGGGGGGGGGCAGTGGAGCGCTTACTGGCAGCTAAGTTTAGTTAACACATGTTTATAAGATGTCGAATTGCAAAAATTTAGAGGGGCCCTAAATTATTAAGATGTGGGTCCTAGTAAATTCTAGATATTCCGCTTCTAGTAATGTTACATAGGAAGGTTTGTGGGAGAATGGATTTGGTATAACATGCGGTAAATTATGTCCCTGCACCTTGCTTCACCACACAGATACAAATGGCCCTATGTGCTGCTAGCTGTGCCAAATGAACCCTGTCACAAATAAAAAATTTGCTGACTCGTGCATGATAGAATATTGTTTTTGGCCTCCTGCAGGCATTATTTGCAAAAACAGCAAGCCCCTTTAATAAAATGTTAATAACAAGCGATTCTATCATCTGTACCTGCAACATGGTACCACCATAGAAAACATAATAGCTTGCTTTGCTGTCTGGCATTCGGCCATATTTGAAAGGTTTCAATGATATTCCTTTGTAAGACTTTGGTTATACATAGTAGCTATTGGTTAGTTACATGCTGTAACATCTTTCACAATCCAGTGTTACTAAGTATACTAATCCGTGTATCGCCGGTGTCACAGCTATTACTATTGTTGGGTCTACATCAGAGATAAGCAACCTGTGGTTGTTCAGCTGTTGTTTACATCAAAATCCTACCTGTCTACGCATAGTAGAGATTGGCACTGTACATTTGTAAATTGCAATTTGGATCACAATACACAGTGCTATCTTTTCTTGCCACACCTGGTACAATAACATAACTCTTACCAGAATGAGATTTATATCTTTGTCTGATATTTTAAAGAGTCAGGAAATCTTTCCTTGTTTCATTATGCATCCTTGTTTTGCATCTGTACAACTAAATTCCTCGAGGCACTATGCAGGGGGCCTCCCTTAAAACACAAAGCAGGCTGTGGCACAGCAGGAGAAATTATGTGCAGAGCCTTGTCAATACTGAGACAGTTAATTCAACTAACAACACGGCACAAGGTACATTAAAAAAAACTGCCTGATTGCTGAAATTCTCTTCCTCTAAATTAAAACATGAATATTTCATGATAAAAAATAAGGTTCTCCTAGAGAGGGAGTAACTCCAGCTGCACCTCTCACTCGTCGAGCTGCTTAAATTACTGCTGAAAATGAAATATGAATGTTATTAGCATGCGATTAGTATTTTCATTTGCATAGCACTCTGAATCCTTATAGCTTTGGAGGGAAGAATGGGGTAAGAGAATGGGTGGCTGCACCCATTCCTAGCTGGTTTTCCATATATATATATATATACACACACATATATATATATATATATATATATATATATATATATATATATATATATATATATATATATATATATATATATATATATATATATATATTTACATGTGCACAGGCTCCTAAGGCACTTACACACACAGCCAGGTTTCCTGGCAGACCACTGGCTGTTCTTTTGGCAGGTGATTGAGGGTTGTCCTACCAGCTCGAAAGCTGGCTGGCACCGGAATAGTAGAGTGTCTCCATGCCGGAATCTGGAGCCTTCTCTTATTCCAAATACTGGTACTCCTGGGTCCCCACAGCTGCCCTGGTCTATTTCTGGAAGACAAAACACAGCAAAACATGGCAAAATAAGACTTAGTTTAAATAAAAGGGACGTGGTATCAGATAATAGGTCAATTTTACCTAGTGTGTTCATTGAGAATTACATATGATAACTCTTCCTAAGAGCCCACATATAGCATATAGAACATGGAGCACTCTTGGGATTTAATTTATGTGCAAAGTTTTAATGGTCTGTGGTACCCTAATTCATTTATCAAGTACAATATAGTCAAACTATTAGGTGCCTATTGCAGTGGAACTAAAATTAACAGTATTTCATTAACCGCAATGACAGTAGCTAAGAATGTTATGGCTTGCCTAGCCAAAAAATAATATGGGACTATAGAGAAGGGGTTATTGCACATAAGTACCGAGGCCCTGGACTCAAGTGCTCACACACAATTCATACGCTTTACTGCTCATTCAGTGGAACTCACAGAAAATATATAGCAGACTACTGGTGTATACATGGTAACCCTGTACATAAAGCCTGCAATATGGCAGGTGGAACTTGTGCCTGCTGTCTGTACATGAGGCCATGTAACCAATTTTTTTTCATAAGTTGTGGACTTGAAACTTGAAAAACACAGCAAGTCCAGTTGATTTGACTTTTTTTCTACAGATACAGTAAAGCATAACCTGGATGACTGAGAATTTTTCAATTATATAAAGCCTCAATAAATAAAATTTACAGGCATAAACATGTAGAGTGATGATAATCACAATAGGTTGAGTGCAGAGGACCTCTTGTATTTGTCTATAAATATTTTGTGGTTACAAACTCATTGCACCCCCACTAAATGTTTTCACAATTATTGGTGAGCACAATCATTTATAATCTATACAGGATCAGTAGCCAGCTCCATATTGTAGCACCCACCCTTTCTAGCTATAGTCAGGTGATCCCACTGGTGCCCAATTAAGGGCAACCCTGTTTGGGAGTTTTAACCTTGAAAGCAAATAAGTTGCAGGTAAAACGTGTAAAAAATGTGTAAAATGTATAATGAAGCAGAAGAATTCTTAATGAATCATATAAACGTTGAGTGTAGGACTGGCCATTCCAGGGATGACTTTGATGTAGTTGGCCAGCTTAAATATCTTACAATATATGGTCAAACAATCCCTGTTTTAGGGAGGCATTTTTGGTAGCTTAAGGCACAATAGGGGGAATGTAATAAAAGTCGGTAACAAAAAAAATATTAGCAATATGAAAAGTTATGCCTCTGTGCAAACAAATTTGCCTTTGTGCGAATTTAATATAGCTTTGCAAACCCAGAAACTTTATAGCGACCACTTCCGACAGTGGAAGAATATTTGTGAATTTTATAGTTAGCACCAGTGCGCAGTGAATGTAATAAAACTTCTTACTGAAAAAGTTGTTACGTTTGCTCCAAAAGATTACGAGACCTTCAATCACTTCTTCAAAGTGGACAATGCGCAATTAAAATTTGAATTGCGCAATAAAAAATCGCAATGTAATAACAGTTTAAGGAAAAGTTTATTACATTGCGAAATTAGACTTTTTATTCTTATTTGTGCTAACTGTTTGCTCTTTGGGACTTCTATTCCATTCACCCAAATGTCCTAATGTCTTATATTGATAATGGGTTGAGTGCAAAGGTCCTTTTTACAGTTATAAAAGAACCAGCAGTAGGGACCCTCATATATTGAAATATTTTGTTTTAAATTCTACCAAATAGCCATAGCCAAATCAGACAATTTTTTCACTTATTGATTTATTTTAGTAATTTATTGATACAAAATGACATTTTTGCACAAAATTTGTCTGAACTAGCAAATATTTAAGAGCAAAGAGAAAAGGAGCTCTGTACTACATGCTCTATAGCAGGCCATAAGGACAGGACTGTCTTGTGTTCATCAGGACTGTGCTCTGAACTTCAAGCCATTTTCTTAATCAAGTTATTTTGGATAGCTGTGCCCCTGGGCCCAAGTGCTTTCAAATGGGCACTAAGGTTGCATCAATAAGTGACCCCTATAGTGTTTTCTGAGAAATACATTACATTATACACTTTATTTTTGTTTAAAGTAATGGGATTTTAAGTGCATTTTAAACCCTGTGTGCCCTCCTCAGGTATGCCTGAAATGGTGAAACTGGTGCAAGGCTACTTAAAATGGAGAGTACCATCTTATAAGAAGCTATTTGCTTGGATAGAACATATGTTGTCAGCTTTAGGCAGCCTGCTACCCGTGCACCCAAAGTATTAAGCAAGAAATTGCAAGCTCTGGTGGGCTAGATGATACTAGATATTAAATATAATTGTGCCAGAATTGTGGCATTCTATTAATCTAAACCTATATGGGATTTTTTTTTATGTTTAGTGGAATATTATCAAATCAGTCCTTGAATATGGAAGGACAAATTGCACTGACCCCAAAACCAAATGAAAAGCCTAAGGTCTAGTTTTCTCTTTCGGCTGATTAAATATGGATAAAACCAGAGATTTACTGATTATCTGGATAGGTAAGGGTCCCATTCACTAATAAGCATACTTCAAGTGGACTGAAATATCTTATATAAAAGATATACTGTACAAAGCATTTTCATTTTTACAGATTAAACATTAACATATTACATCTACTGGTACATCCCAGAAAGGGGAAAATAATGTAATTTGGAGTCCTCAAACAAATCAGGACTCTGGTTTCATAGCAGACATTAGTATAAGAAATTGCTGGATAGTAAAGTGTCCATAAACATATTAGAATTGTCAATCCCGTTATCTGACTTAATTTGCACTAACATGGGGGACATTATAATTGTATTTGGAAGATTACTGAAAAATAAACAGGCTATACTAAAATATTGGTCGGATGATGGGAAAATTGCAATAGGTTCGAAATTTTTGCTGAGAAATTAGCATTTTAATAGGCAGGGGAATACTATTTCAATTACAGATGTGTCCTTTTTATCTCATTGCTAAATGCAAAATGTTCAGAGGAGATGGAGTTAAACACCTGTTTCTGGGTGAAATTTCCTGGAAGGTGGATAATTCCAGAGGTGAGAAAATGCCAATGCTTTTCATATAGCTTGGAGGATGAAATGCTCAGAAATGACAAAATCCATCAACTCTTTTATACTTCCCAATCTCATATATAGAAATCATCTGACTATTGTATTAGGTCTTCAAACTAACTACTGGTAAGCATCATGAATTATTCACTAAATATCTGTGTATGAATTTTCCAGTGCTGCAAGGCAGTCCGACTTGCAGCCCTCCAGCTGTTCCTGATATTACAATCCCCCAACATTCATAATTCAGCAGCAGCTGGGGGCTACAGATTGGACAAGCCTGTATATTAACCTTTTAAATTCTGCTGGTAGGACCAATCCAAAAAATCTGTGAAACCTCTGGGGAGAGGAAGTAATGTATAACAAGCAGAGTTGTCTCTCACATATATGAAGAATTGGCATTTCCTTCACGGAATATGATACCTTCTTTTAGAACAATGGGTAAATGCAAAGGTGGTTTTATTATAAGAAAATAACGATTGGCATTTGAAACGAGTAGTCATAATAAGAATGTCATGTTTTCTAGCACAATTTAACTGGTATAAAAATTAAATGGGTTGTAGCATAAAACAAAAAAAGCTTTAAACTACACTTTCAGTTAAAAATTAATTTGACCCAAATACAAGTTAATGAAGCACATGCATCTGCTCTCTTACCAGATCCCTTTGATTTAATCAAAACCCCATGCATTATAACTCTGGGTCGAGACCCAGTCCTAATAGTGTCATAGTAGTAGTTGCCATTGGTCCCTGAACTGTGAAATTTATTCAGCAAATCATAAGTTGTTATGGGTTACTAGACTTTGTGCAAACAACGTGACATATATTAAATTGCCCCCTTGTTGGCAAATTAGATGAAAACAGTCTGTAGCATGATGCCCTAGAAAACGATGCCCTGATAAAGAGATACCATTCCTGATGCCTTCCACAAATAATAAACTAGGTGCTAGCAAGTCTCTTGGGATTCAACGGAGGTTATGTAATAAAAGGTACTACGTTTGCCCAGGAGCAGAAACCCATAGCAATCAATCAGCAGGTTTCATTTACTGGTCATCTGTTTAAAAACAAATGTCTTATTGGTTGCTAGAGGTTACTGCTCCTGGGCAAATAGAGTATACTGCATATTCACACAAAGATTTAGCATCCTGCTGCAAACCAAGAGAATAAAAAGCACATTAATAACAGTGTCATTTGGATTCCGTACAGGAATCTTCGTCTCCCTGACGAAGATTCCTGTATGGAATCGAAACGTTGGTTCACCAATAAACCTCCACTTAATTGGACTTTTTTTGTTTCAAGCTGCTATTTTGGCGTGCTGTCATCGGTGGGATTATATATAAAAAGTGAGAAAGGCTGAGGAGTCAGCTGAAACATCAATCTGCTGCTATTTTACTAAATACATTCTGTTTAATTATTAAGACCTGAGTAGTGCTTATCCCCTTTTTGCGATTGTAAGGAGATGTTTGTTGATCGTGCACCCAGGCAACTTATTGCATCTTATCGAGAGTGCCGGCTCCACATGGCTTTGTTTATATATATATATATATATATATATATATATATATATATATATATATATATATATATATATATATACAAATGTATATCTATATACAGTGCCGATTCTGGGGCTGCTGCCCAGATGCCGCCTCTCCCGCTCCGCGTTAAAAAAATCAGCGTCGGAGCGGGTCAAATGGGGGCAGTAGAGCTAGTTCATTGAGTGCAATGGCATTCTCTGCACTAGCGGAGCGGAATTTCCGGGTTAAAACCCGGAAATTCGGCTCTTAAATTTACAAGAGGCGGCTTTTTGCACATTAGTTCAGTATTAAATTGGAAGAAGCCAGTTTTTTAACTGGAAAAATGTAGTATACACTATAAACCACGTCCCCTCTTAACACTGCTCCCTCTCCTGCAATACAATACCAAAGACTTTCACACTATTTATAATACTAATTTCAACCTGTGTTTTTAAGTAAGTATAGATCAAATTTTATACACTTGACCTTCTCTTATTCTGTCATAAGAAAACTGTTTTCCATATGTGATATAAAAGTGCTATGTGATATATTTTGCAGCCTCTTGAATAAACATTTGATGCAAGGAGTGTTATTATCATTTCCACTGGAAGGCAAGCCAAGTAGATGCTGTACTGACACCAGCTAAACTAGGTGTACAGACGGTAGACCCCCAAAGACTAAATATATAGGCATATTATATGTTCAAATAATATTAACTAAAGAGGTAATATTTTCAGATTTCAATTGCAGTTTCTTGATTGCATTTTCCCATTCCACCCCAACTTGGCCATTTGTCACAATGTTCACAAGGTGGTGCTGCAATTAGAAGCTATTCTTTCCCCAGGTGCTATTTCTGGCAATTTTTCTTCACACAATAGTGTACAATGCATAAAGTGACCAATTGTTGCTTCTGCCTATAACTGGAAAATGTATGTCTAGGTTTTCCTAGGAGAAAAATAAGAGAAGAAAATAATATATATTTTGAACTCTACAACACTGTGGGATATTTTGGTATTTTAGTTAATAATAATATTAACAGTACTGGATTTAAAAAGGAAAGTATTAAAATAATCTGATGTTTGTACAGCAGTTGGGGACTAGGTAGAATGAATAGATCATGGGATTTTTACCATAGGTTATCCTAAATGCAAATCCTGCATGTTAACTCAAGCAAATAGACCCACATCCAGCTCTATCCTCTCTGGCATGAAATGAGTTTATAGCACAGAGTCTGCATTATATTCACCCTGTGCATTAGTTTGCACTCCATTAAACTGCTCTGTTAGCAGAGTTCAACACCAGCCGTCAGCAGGGCGAAATTGCAATCCTGGGGAGCGGAGGAGTGGTGAGAACGCATTAGCCAGAACTGCCCTTTAAATATTCAGCAAACATCCATTAGGCAGGTTAGGCATTCAGGCTCAGAGCACCCCTTGCTAGGATGTGTAGAGTAAATAGGATTATTAGTGGTTTCAAAAATGTTATTTTTTCATTGGGTGTCACCTTTAAAGAGAAACTCGTTGTTGCAATACCCTCATAATTATAAACTTCCTAGACCTGCTTCAGCCTACATTTCTACTTACACTCACCATTGGCAACCCAAGCATTCTTAAAGGGGAACTCCACAAAAACATACCTTTAGCTTTTTGAAAAGTAAATATAATTTCAAGCAACTTTGCAATATACATCAATTAAAAAAATATGCAGACTTTTTATGATTTTTAATGGTTTCTGACAGTCACCTAAGCCTAGCCACCTTGTCTTCTGCTGATCTCTCTGACTACTTTACTGAGCTGGCTGACTACTGTTACTTTGTATCAACAGCCAGCAGTCCTTAGCCTGCATTCTCCAAACCCCACAATTCCCTGCACATGTGATTACAATAAAGAACGGAACATCATAGTTGAATGCATTGGGGTTATGTTAGTTCCTGCATACTGTCTGTAAGCCGTGGAGAAGTTGCTACAATTTGTAAAATTAGTGTTTTAGTCCCTTCTTCCCTGCCAGGATTTCAAATGATGCAGAAAGAGAAGAACTGTTAAACAGCTGGATTGCAGCAGAGTAAATGGCATTTATTCATACTTTTTAAAGAAACAGGTAACGGTGATGGGTATATTAAGGGTTTCTGTGTTATGTAAGCCAGAGTTCACCTTTAAAAAAAACATTTGTTATGTCAAGCAGTCATAACTCTTCATCTTCCCATATTGCAAATTGCCAGATGACAGATGTTTGCTGTATTTCTAGGCTGGGCTTCAAATAATTACTATTTTACCGTATTTCTGGGTAATCTTTTACATTTTTTTCATCTCCTTTTTAAACTTGCAAGATTCCATCTGCTACTGCTTGTCATAATAAATGTTGATCAGAAGTTAACATTCTCCCATTTTGTACAAGAGAGACAAGACACAAATTATAAGGGGATAAAGAAGAAATGTCTCCCCGCTTTTGAATAAAGCAGAGAGAAAGAAAGTCCATTTCCTGACATGCCATGAAATAAGAGACAGACCCTAATTATCAGCATCTTTTATATTTGTTTTATATCCAAGATTAAAAGAACATCTGAGGAATTAAATTCTAAGCCTGGGAAATGCCACTGGTTCACCCCCTCCCTACAATCTGGTTATAGGAGATTAGTAACTCAAACTACAAAAAAAAACATCTAATACAACCTAAGCAATGCAGACAGCCACCAAAGCTGGACCAATTAGGGTTGCCTTTGCACGTTCCAAGACAGAAATAGAGTTAAGCGAGAGCAGTATTAATCCTGACTGGACTAAATGATTTTTTTTTTAAATAAATTAAGATACAATTCCTGAAAGGATTAAGCATTTCTCAGGCCAATAAAAATTAATATTTAAACTACAGAAAATGAAAGCTACCTGTATCCTAGTTACTAGGTCCCTGTCTCTTTAAAGGAAAACTATACCCCCAAAATGAATACTTAATACTTTTGACAGTGTCCTGTGAACACTTAGGGCAGGGGTCCCCAACCTTTTTCCACCCGTGAGCAACATTCAGATGTAAAATTAGTTGGGGAGCAACACAAGCATGAAAAATGTTCCTGGGAAGTGCCAAATAAGGGTTGTGATTGACTATTAGTAGCGCCTATGTGGACTGGTAGCCTACAGGAGCCTCTGTTTGGTTGAACACCTGGTTTTTATGCAGCCAAAAATTGCCTCCAAGCCTGGAATTCAAAAATAAGCACCTGCTTTGAGCCACTGAGAGCAACATCCAAGGGGTTGGGGAGCAACATGTTGCTCACGAGCTACTGGTTGGGGATCACTGACTTAGGGGCACATTTACTGAGCTTGAGTCAAGGATTCGAAGTAAAAAAAAATTGAATTTCGAAGGTTTTTTTGGGTACTTCGACCATCGAATGGCTACTTCGACCTTTGACTACGACTTTGACTTTCAATCGAATGTTTCGAACTAAAAATCGTTCGACTATTCGACCAATCGATAGTCGAAGTGCTGTCTCTTTAAAAAAAACTTAGACTACCTACTTCGGCACTTTAAACCTACCGAGCTATAATGTTAGCCTATGGGGACCTTCCCCATAAGCTTTCTAACCTTTTCTTGATCGAAGGAAAATCGTTCGATTGATGGATTAAAATCCTTCGAATCTTCGAAGGATTTAATCGTTCGATCTAACGATTTTTCCTTCGATCCTTCGATCAAAGTATTTGCGGAAAATCCATCGACTTCGGTATTCGAAGTCGAAGGCTTTTACTTCGATGGTCGAATATAGAGGGTTAATTAACCCTCGATATTCAACCCCTAGTAAATGTGCCCCCACAGATCATAATTTGTTGTTCCAGGCAGCTAATCAGTTGCATGTGATACTGGGAAGTTATTGCTAATGCCAGCCAAGTAGAGACCGGTGCTCCGCCTCTGGCTTCAATTGAGATTTGAAATTGACCAGACTGAGAATATGCCACTGAGTGGACTTGGTTATACAGTATATCCCAAACATCAGAAGTTAACAACTTTTCAGAAATTAGGGAAACACTTTTTCTCTTTAAGACAATAACGTCCACATGGCATCATCTAAAATAAAGACTATAAAAAGCAAATGTGGACAATGGCAAAAACAATGCAGAGTCTTGGTCAGAGATATTTTCTTCACAGGTGGCCATAGAAGTCTAGTAAACACTACAGTTATCTACTGACTTGGTAATGACTAAGGATAAGCTTGATGTTAAATTGATGTTAATGGGTAAATGATGCCTAATTAAGTGCTTGCTTTTTCTAGAGGGCCAGTCATTCCCATTGATAACATGCATCTGAAAGATATTTTCTTACCTCCATAGGAAGCCTTGAAGCCTAGGTTACTGCCAGAAGCATCAGACTTGAAGAGCAGCCACATCTGGTGATTGGAGCTGACTATAAGGTCAGGAACACTGGACCCTGTCAGACTGCGATAACATTTGTTGGGAAGCAAAAAAATAAAATGTTAGCTAAGTTTAATACAGGTTTGGCCAAATGTCCAAGTTCGACAAATTAACATACAGTATGACAAGATGTAGATTATCAATATTTGCAGGGCTATAATTTGCCTATATCCCTGGCCAGCCTAAGAAACTATGCTCTACCAAGGAAATCTTCTATCTACTAAAAAAAGCTCTAGTTCTCCAAGGATGTTAATGGGGCAGGAAATTTTGTTCTGATATGTATTCCTTTTTTTCAGTTCAGTTGTTTTCAGATTATTCACCAGAAATAAAAAATTATTTTCAGTTGTTTTATTTTTTCCCCAGAATTAAAGTTTGTGCCTCTGGTGTTTGACTGGCAGCTCAGTAATCCAGGTGCAGATTCTGAACAGTTACAATTTGCTACATTAGCTGATACATTTCTCAGCAGCATCTGTGGTATGTTAGCAACTATTGTATCAATCACTATTGTATTACAGTTGCCTAATGAAACTCAGGCTCAACAGGATCAAGGATAAGAAATATATTAAATTATGTATACATTTAAAACAGTTTACAAGCCGGAGCCCCCCCCCCCCGAGTTGCTTTAGAAAGGAAAAATGAAATTTAAACTTCAATATAAGAAAAAATTGTCACAAATAGAAAATAAAAAGTGATTGAAAAAAAGTCTGGTGAGCTATCTGAAACCAAGTGAAATGAAAAAAACCTTTAATATAACATACAAATAGAAAATAGTTTAATGGTGAATTCCTCTCAATACAGTGTACCTCCACACATCATCTTTTTTATACAGTAGGGAATGGTCTCCTCTGCAATATATATAAGATATATTAAACCACATCATTACAGTTTCATATGCCATGCTTTGATTGATTTTATTATTATTTTTATTTTTTGCTTGTCCTGGGAAACATATTTCAGGTACAGGTGACTAATATTCTGCCTCCACCTAATCAATAAATAAGAATTCCCATGACTATTTTTTGTCACACATCTCATTTTACTATTGTAGTTAACAGCACATTTATATTGAATTTTCAGGACCAACAATTACACATTAAACTATGTTTCAACCTTGACATCAATTTATTAAATTTAAAATTTTTAAGGACTAAAATATAACATTTATTTAGCAACTATCTATTTTTAATAAAACCTGTTTAGGTCAATTATCAAGTTTAAAATGTGCCATGTTGTTAACAACTTACCCAAACAAAATTAGTGTAATGTAACATCAAAATTCAGTGCTTCTCCAGCTGTAATGGTAACCAAATTTGGGAGAGCAAATTTACATTTCTGGTGATGTATTCCTTTAATACATTTAGACTGTATGCTCTACGGGGCAGGGACCTCCTTTCCACTATGGGGTATATTTATCAAAGAGTGAAGTTAGAGATCACAACATACCGCTATACCTTTCTTCATTCATTTCTATGGAATTTTTAAAGGCATATTTATCAAAGGGTGAAAGTGAAAGTTCACCTTTTGATAAAAATGCCTTTAAAAATCCTATAGAAATGAATGGGGAGAGGCGGTATTTCACGCTAGTGGACTGTGGCGATCTCTAACTTCAATCTTTCATAAATATACCACTATGTCTATTACCACATAGCACTTAAAGGGGAATGAAAGTCTAAAATAGAATAAGGCTAGAAATGCTGTATTTTGTATACTAAACATAAACTTACTGCACCGCAAGCCTAATCAAACAAAGGATTTATGCTTTCAAAGTTGGCCACAGGGGGTCACCATCTTGTAACTTTGTTAAACATCTTTGCAAGACCAAGACTGTGCACATGCTCAGTGTGGTCTGGGCTGATTAGGGATAGTCATAAATGATCAAAACAGTACAAGTCAAATAATATCTGCCAGAAGCAGATAGAGCAAGACTGATTAATAATCAGAATATGCAGACTAGATTGGGTCCTGTGTTGTTATGTAATCTAATGTGGATTTTATAGTTATTGTATTGTTTAATACAAACATTCTCCAAATCTGCATAACCAGTGGCTGCAGCAAAATAATCCTCTAAATAGAATCCCAGTTTATCTATTTAAATCTAGCTCCATGATCTTTGTCCCTGCAGCTGGAGAAACAGTAAAGGGGATGTAAAGGCAAAAATAAAATCCAATACAAATCTCTGCACAGTCGCTGACTGCTCTACAGGGATAAAAAAAAAGCTGAGTTCTGCATGGCTGGGAAGTAAGGCGGGGGCTCCCCCTGCTGTTCATAAGTATGATTGTTTCCCTGCAGAGCATTTAGGGACCGTCTGACAATTCCTATCCACAACAGTATATGAAGGGAGAATTTCACTGCATACAGTCAGGTTTCATATAAAAACAGTACACATTTTTTAATTAAACTATATTGGTGATAGGATTCTTTTCCATTAAAGAAAGAAAAGATGGGATTTTAATTTATTTGCCTTTACATGCCCTTTAAAGGAACAGTTCAATGTAAAAATAAAAACTGGGTAAATAGATAGGCTGTGCAAAATAAAAAAATGTTTCTAATATAGTTATGTAATCCTTTCGACACCCCTTTGTTGGTGTTACACTCCACGTGTGACGCTTACCTGATGGCACAGGACAAACCTGAGCCACTCCACAGTGGTATTGTTCAGTTAATTTGCAATTGATCCTTAGCATGCAGCTCAGATTCAAAAGCAACAGTTATGACCCTTGTGGCCCCCCATCAAGTCACTGATTGGTTACTGACTGGTAACCAATCAGCGGAAAGCAAGAGAGCTGCAAAGCAGGAAGTAGTGTTCTGGCAATTATGTAAGACACCCAGTCACTCCAGCATTTATACATTACATTTTTGCCTAACTAACTATATTAGAAACATTTTTTATTTTGCACTGCCTATTTGCCTAATTTTTATACTGAACAATTCCTTTAAGCTCTTTGTCCTGATATGAAATTTGTGTATATGTATTATGTGATTTGTCTTCCCTGTGTATACCTTTATATATATTGTACTTTTATGCATTGTACAGCGCTGCAGCTCCTTAACAGCGCTTTACAAATAAATGATACACTCATATATTATTTAATTTTAGGTTCTGAATAAAACACCAGTGTTAACAAGTTCTTCATGTTTCTATTGCTTGGGAGGACTCAGGCTAAATGTCAGATAGAGAACTTCTTCGAGTGAAGGTCTGTTTGCAATCTTTCACTGTTCTTTATTTATTTCTGTGGGGTTTTATGGGCATAATTATCAGTAAGTGAAAGTTGCAAAATAAGCCCATAAAACAAATAAACAGGGCTTGATAAAGGGTCCTGCGAGGCCCGAAACGTTGCCATTTAGTTGTCTGTTCAAAATTATAAGTCAATAAATTCACTTTTCTAAACAATCATTTATTCTACAGTGTGCTGCAGTGTATTGGACTATTACATTGAATTTGGGACCAGTGGCAGGGTGGATTTAACACTGTTCAAGCACCTGGTCCTAAGGGACTCATCACGCAAGGTCAGAGCACTCCATTATTGTGTGGCATAAAATAAACAAAGTGAATTTTACTCTGGTGTAGTGTGGCAAGTTCTGTTTTCACACTTAATATATATGCACCTGAGTGACCATTGGTCAGTTTGATGTTTGGGGTAAAAACTTATACCCCAATAGATATTTTTGAAACTATGACTAAACCTGATAAACAATTGTTTTCCTATATAGATATCCATGTTATGAACTAAGAGGGACCCTAAATAACAGCTGGACCTAATAAGTGGGCTTAAAATGATAGCCAATACTGTATAAAAAAATCATTAAATAATACACAGTAAAGGCCATATGACGAAGCCCTTGTTGCGAACAAATAAGCCCTCAAAACTATGTTTGTGTAAACAGAAAAATAGATGTCAGTCAGGTGTTTGCTTTTAGGCTGTCCAATATGGAGATTTGATCCACGGACATTAGGGTGCCCATTTACTAAGGGTCGAAGTAATTTTTGGGAACTTCGACCATCGAATAGGCCAAAATTTGTCTCGAATTGAAAATCGAAGTACCGTCTCTTTAAAAAACTTTGACTTCTACACTTTGCCACCTTAAACCTGCCGATTTGCTGTTTAGCCTATGGGGGACCTCCTATAAACTTTGGCTAAGTTTTGAGTAGTCAAAGTATTTTTTTGTAAAATCATTCGAAATGATCAATTTGAATGATTTAATTTTTCGATCAAAAAAATACTTTGACTATCGAAGTTTTATAACTTCGAAATTCGACCCTTAGTAAATGGGCCCCTAGCACTTTGCTCCAAGGACTTTAATTTCCAAGGAAATTAAGAATACATATATTCATAGACACATAGAAGTCATATATTGTTGGTGACCCATATATTAAACTGGAGTAGAGTTAAGGGTATTGCAATGATTTACTCTGTTTACCTGCCCAGCTGGCCACCTACATGGGTTAAGTTCATCCATTTTTGGGCCCATAAATAGTGATTGTTATACCAACACAGTAAAGATCAGGATGTAAAGTAACTGCTAGATAAACAATTGTGTGTACAATAGGCTTCAGATAATCTTTGCTAATGCAAAAGTTGGTTGAAGATTTGGTCTAAAAGTTATTCTAATTTATTTGCACAATTTTACTTGAAGATACTTTTAGAGCACTTAATACTGATTCTTGCAGAGGATTTTATTAAGAGCTAATAAAGAAAAGTTAAATGAATATGTTTAAAAGTACTTGGTAACTTACAAGGAAATAGACTTTTTGGAAAATGAAGGAAACATAAAGAGTGTTCAGAGACTTTTAGAGAGAATCTGGGTTTCCAAGGTGTGATCTACTAGTAATACAGCCTCAGGGGCTGCCTTCTGCTAGATACATTGTCAATGTAAAATTTATTGGACAGCCATAATGATGGCATCTCCCACTATAACAACAATAATAATATAATGCAATCATCAGCAGAGTTTTATATTATATGAAATGTCGGGGATTTGTTGTAGTTGGAATGTCTGGATTTAAAATGGCCCCTAATGCATCATTTTGGACCTCTAAGAAAGGGACAGTATATACATTTTTCTTATTTCTTTAGAACATCTGCTTTTTGCACATTACAAAACTAGATATATTAAGTAAATTAAAATCACTATTTAAATTTAAAAAAAAAAAGGAATAGTAAAATATTTTATTTATGCTAATTCATAACCACAGAATAGCATGAGATAGTTAGTATGTGCAGTGTCGGACTGGCCCGGCGGGATACCGGGAAAAAACCCGGTGGGCCCCGACCCTTGTGGGCCCCCGCCGGGCCAGAACCCTTCTCCCGATATTTCCAATCGCTAAATTTTTTTTTGTTTCCGGCGATGCGCAGCGCCGCCTGCACATGCGCGCCAAACGGCGTTGCTGCGCATGTGCGCCGAACGGCGTTGTTGTTGCGCATGCGCGCCGAACGGCACTGTTGGGCATGCGCGCCGAACGGCGCTGTTGGGCATGCGCGCCGAACGGCTGGGCCGACAGGTTTTAGTAGGGGGGCGGGGGTCGGCGGTGGGCCCCGGGCCTCCCAGTCTGACCCTGAGTATGTGAACATTGTTTCTGTTGTTCTAACTATTTCGTGACAAAGGTACAGGTATAAGATACCTTTTTAAACATTAACCAATGCAAAGGGCCCTGTGAGAAACTTCCTGGTATTGGCATCAAGATGCTATCATAGACAATAGCAGCCACAACACTTTGTTCAACACTTACACATAGAGAACAGACTTCTGGTCCCCGACCTTCCCACCATCTCCCACCGTTAGAGTGTCGTAGCCTCTCTCTAACTCAAACTCTTCAAATGTTAGCTTGATGACCTGTGGGAATAAAGAGTGTACACACCTAGGAAAGACTGCATGACCAATAGCGACCAATAAACAGGGGTTGGGTCAATTCAAAAATAAACTTTAGAATAGTGCCATTCATAGCAGTTGGTACCATTATTATTACCATTATCACAATTATTAAGTCCACTAAATACTAAATAAGCCTTTATGGCTCATAAAAATGTTTTCTTGCAGGGCACAGTTAATAAACTGGCACACACAGATCTGTTACCATTTTCAACACAAACTTCTTTGACCTCTATTGCTGATACATTTAAATGGTAATAAAAAGTTTAATTCTTATTTTTTGATATTCCCAAATGGAGGGAGAAATATGAGATGACCTCAAACATCCCAAACAGTTAATTGAAGAAAAACATAGCAAGAATGTTGGGGTCTTGGTACAAGAAGACATAACTGACAAATGAAAGTGTTTTTGCAGATGTATTTGTTACAGTTTCATAAACTAGCCTTTAAAAATGAAATGGCAAAATAATCAAAGCATTGTTTTTAAAACTTTGGTAGTGATAATGTACTTTTTTAGGTAATGTGTATATTTTTAAGCAGTAATTATCTGAGTATATTTTATGTGAGAATTTGCACCTTGCTTAGCTCAGTTAATTCTTTCTCCATAATCCTCAAAGGGTTATTTAGTCCGGTATAGTCACTGCAATAAAAAATTGTGTGTACAATATGTTTTCTATAGTCCTTGCTAAGAAACAATACAAGTTCAAAAGTTTGTCGAAGCTTGTTATTCGTTCCCTTTTCTTTGCCCATCTGATTTGGTCTATAAGTTATCTCAATTTATTTATTATTTGTATTCAGTACATAGATTGTAGTTCTATGAGGGTTAGAACTTGGACATTGCTACTTTACTTTCTCCTTAGTCCTCAAATGAATAGTATCCTTCATAGTATAATTCATTTGTAGTTGAAAATAAGTAACACGCCACTTTTGCAATTTCTGAGGTATTATGCCTCCCACAGTTTAAAGCTAAAATTATTTTTATTACCTTAGTACAGATTTCTATTTCTGAAATTATATATTTTTTTAAATTAAATTTTGGCAGTCGGCTTAAGTTATGCCCTTCATTGTCTTCCAGTTTTAGAAACCCTTAAATAACAATGACAAAACTATGTCTATTTTGTTTTACAAATACTGTGGTAACTAAACTAAGAAGAAAGTTCATTTACTAATGTTGGCAATTGTAGCCTTTTTTTTAATCCCTATCTCACGCTTAAAGCCTTAAGTACAGTGTAAAATAACAACCACCTTTACCTGAACATCCCACGGGAAGCAATGAAATGTGAAAGGTTCTAAACCTTCAGGTCTCTATATTGTACAGAAGCCAGATAGGTTAGAGTTGCTTTATGAAAATGGATCATATAACTTTTATTCATGCTATGGGCATGCTTTGTATTTACTAGTCACAATACCATCTCTCTTATGCAAACCCAATAGATACCAACAGGTCATTTTTTTTTATTGAAAGTATCAATGAGCATTTTTCATAATATGTGCTACTTCTGCATTCTTATTTTCTGTTCTACTCTTTGTTAGGGTTAAAGTGAACCAGTGCTGTATGCAGTTCAGACTCCCCCAAAAGGGACTGTCTATGGTATCTTACAGCAGTCTCTCTGACAATTGCCAGTCTGGGTCTTATTATGTGTGATACAAGAGGTGAATTGTGCATTTGGAGAGGAGAGAATAGACACGAGGAGAGGATGTGAAAGAGGAGCAGGGATTAAGACAACAGATGAGGTGTATAGGGAAAAGTAGACAAAAAAAGAAGAAATGGGGAGGGGAAGATCAGTGATAAATGGCAAGTAAGAATATGGGGAAAAGTAGCCAAAAAAAAAGAAGAAATGGGGGAAGAACGATAAATGGCTTTTTAAGAAAGAGATCAATTATAAAAAAAACAATGAGAAAGGGACATTGAAGAAAAGGCATAGGGGCAGATTCACAGGGCGAAGTGGCCAATGCTAGCGTCAGTTCGGCAGAAATCAGATCTTCAGGGACATTGCCAATTTACTAACAGGCATAGAGGACAATTTGCTAGCGAGACAGTCGCTACTATATGTCCACACCCAATTGCCATGCGACTGGCAAACGGTCGTTACACAGATTCACTAAGATGCAAATTTTACTGAACATTATATGCCACAGTTTATATCGCCACCTCAGACCAGGCGAACTGATAAAACAAACAACATCTTCCTCAATCTTATGTCAGTGACATCATATCCTGTATGTCGTTAATTCATGACTTGCGTATGACTCGATGTCAGCCCCAACCCCTTTACCCCAGTAAATCACAACTACAACATTTTTTGTGCAAAAGGCCGCAGCTTGCTTTATTGCATAACCTTACCAAGCTTAGGGAAGATATCCACCAAACAGACCAACATTATTAATAGTATTATTATAACTATGAATAACATGTTGACATGTGTAACACTACCAGTTAAGGCTGCATATAACAGTTAACAGTAGCTTACAATAAATTATCCGTACGCCTCTTAACTAACTCATTCTCCAGCCTAAGGCAAGCCTCCGTCACCTACTTCCTTGCCTACTGTGCCTCCTTGCCCCTAAGCCTAGCCCCAGGCCAATCTCACCATAACACTACAGCCCCCCTTTAGCTACCCAGTAGGGCAGCCCCACTACACCAAAGCTGCAACGTTATCTCCCAACCCTACATGTTGGGTGAGCGGGAAAAAATTCACTACCCATGTGGTCCCCAAGGTATGACTGGTTTCCCGCACTTTCTCCCTTCTATTTAAAGGCTAAGCCCTTGCCCCTGCACTACAATCCCCATAATGCCAAGAAATTTGAATACATTGTTTAGAAATTAAGAATCCTCGGGGTGGGATAAATTGCATGTTCACTTGCATTTTAAGCAAGGAAATAATACCATCATAGTTTTAAACTTCTTCTCTTTTGGACAATATAATAAAAGTAAAAAACATAAAAAATTTCTTTTGCATGAATGTAATATAGCTTTGCCAAACTCAGAAAATGATTAGTGACCGATGTTATCATTTGCACTAGTGTGCAGTGTAAAAAATCATCTTACTAAAAAAAAAAAAATATTTTTGCCAGAAGTTTACAACTTCAAGGGGCAGGTTTATCAAGGTTCATATAGTAAATTCAAATTTTAGAGTTTCAAAATTCACACATTCGAATTTTAATCCCCCTATTCAAATGTAAATTTGAATGTGAGTTTTATCACATCTCGACCGTGGAAACAGTCCTAATTTGAATATTCCCACCTAAAACCTGCCGAGTTCAGTGTCAAAGGCAGAGGTCCATTGAGCCATTTGGAGATGTTAATAGCCTTCCAGTTTTTTTTTAGGGAGAAAAACTCGACTCAAAATTGAATATGAATCAAATACGATTAGAATTTTTGGTTCAGGAACCATTCAATCAATTATATTAGACATTCACATTTTTTCTTAAATAACTTCCCAGTCGAATTGTGAGTATATTCAAATTAATTCACATGAATTCGAAATTAGACCTTTCATAAATGGGCTTCCAAGTGTGCCTTAATAATGTGTTATATGCAATATTTAGTTGCAATTTATACAACGTCAGACATTTTTATTGTTTCTGAATTAAAGCTGATAAGTCAGATGAACCAATTTAAACTAGGGATGCAACAAATCTAGGATTTGGTTTTGGATTTGGCCTTTTTCAGCAGGATTTGGCCAAATCCTTCTGCCTGGCTGAACCGAATATGAATCCTTATTTGCATATGCAAATAAAGGGTGGGGAGGGAAATCACATGACTTTTTGTCACAAAACAAGGAAGTAAAAATGTTTTCCCCTTCCCACCCATAATTTGCATATGCAAATTAGGATTCAGATTCAGTATTTGGCCGAATCTTTCATGAAGATTCGGGGGTTTAGCCGAATCCAAAATAGTGCATCCCTAATTTAAACATTACAGAGAGGGAGTGCAAGCTGTATCTTTTTATCTTTCCTCACAATTTGCTTTGTCAGTAATACAGAGCATGTCTTCTTGTTTACTTCTTCTTAAAAATGTGGTCATATTTGACAGAGAATGCTGCACAGTCATACATAAAAGAAAAAAAAAAGACAAGAAACATGTTGAAAACAGCTCAGGAAATGGTGTATATCCTACATATGTTGCTCAAACATTTACCTATATATATATATATATATTCGTTTACATTACATGACCTCTTTTCAAAGAAGAACAACTTTGGTTCTGTGAAATTCAAAATGCAACTAATTTAAAAATAAGCTTTACAGAATAAAGGAAAGCTTGCTCTCACTGGGAATTGTTACTATTTTATATTTTATCCAAGAGATGTGGACAGTTCATTTCAATGTCAAAGCAGTTTTGTTTTAGATAGCTGAACTTAATCAATATGTCCATGAATACAATCTTATGGAGATACATGGTAGCTTGGAAAAATAAAATACAGTGGTATATTGTTTAACATAAATTATAAACATTTCAGGTGAAAATAACTTTCGTCATGTTCCTCAAACTGCTCCAGTGTGTTTTGCATTGGCTACATATTCACATAGTAATTGAACGTGGACATGCAGATGTCCATCAAGTTAAACCTTTTGGTCTAAGGAATCTGTGTAACTGCTGATCCATAGGAAGATAAAAACCCCACTTGCCAATATGCCTCAGTGGGTGATGGAATACGTCCTTCCTGTGTAACTGCTGATACATAGGAAGAGAACAACCCCACATGAATCCTTTCCAATCTGCCTCGGTGGGGATGGAATATCTCCTGCCTCACATATAGATTTTGATCGGACCACTTCCTGTATTAGCTCATTTTAGTAGCTGTGTATTTTCTCACTTGCTAAAAATCCATCTAATGCTATCTAATGTGTCTGCCAGTACAATAACTGTAGGGAGAGAATTCAACAGCTACACATATTTCATGGTACAAAATCTCCTTTCTTCTAATCTCAATGGTTGCTCTCATGTCTGTTGGAAGGATCTACTGATGATTAGGCATAAGAGAGTTTATATATTTATAATCTACAGTCTGGTCATTTCCCTATGGGACCAGACTGTAAATTATATCCTTATAAACAGCGCGTTCTGGCGTCAGAACGCGCCGTTTATAAACTTAAAGAGACAGCACTTGTAGCTGCTGCTCTCTCCTCTACACTTGTTTCACGCAGTTTGGCTTTCATGCGCCACATTTCCTTGCTTCGCCTGCACTTAACACGCTCCACCTGTTTCACTGCCTCCCATCTATCGGCTGCACGTTCCTTCCTCCCAGAGTCCCAGGTCACCTGCAGCTGCCTCCCTGGACGGTGTCGCTTCCCTCCTCACACGATTCCTCTACTCTCCATGCCCCTCCCGTCCACTATAGCAAGTCTTGCTCCCCCCTCCCATCCATCATCTCAAATCTCGATCCCATTCGCACCAACTATCGCATGTCTGGGAAGGGGGTGTGACTTCCTGTGTGAGGAGAATAACTGACTTTACTGTTGTGAGGTAATTTTGAGTAAAACGGCAGAAAAAAAGATCGCAAACACAGAAAGGAATCAGGAGTTACGATTTCTAACCATATTGCAGACAGAAAAAGTTTCACTCCCCTCCCATCAATCATCTCAAAACTCGCTCCCCCTCCCATCCACTATCGCAAGTCTCGCTCCCCCCCCTCCCATCACTATTTCAAGTTTCACTCCCTCTCCTTCCCTTGGCCCACCCCCATCTCTGATACAGCAGAATGTCGTCACACAGAGCAGGCTCCTCCAAAACAACAGAAATCAAAAGTAATACAGGTACCAAAAGGGATGCAGGGAAAGAAAAAAATCAACAAGGAGGGACAACAGAAAAAAAATTGAGCTTAGAAACTGTAGATTATAATAAATAATGTACCCCCTACTCAAAATTTATAAATATATTATAAGCACCTCGGAGTTATGTGACCTGTATAAAAGCACTCGGCCTGCGGCCTCGTGCTTTTATATGGTCACATAACTCCTCGGTGACTGATAATATCTTTATAAATTACAGTAGGGGGTACATTATCCACTATATTCATAGTTATCATATGTACCCAAAGCACCTCATTTCCAGTGTGAACATACACATGTTGGTCAACCTTTTGGAAATGTCCCATACCCTTAACAAGCCAAGGAACTCTCTCTAATTCACTAATATCCCATTTAGCACTGGAGACCAACACTGCACTACATATTCTAGATGGGCCCTTATCAGGGCTTTGTAAAGAGGAAGATTCACCCTTTTTCTATCTGCAAATCTGTAGTCATTACAGCTGCTGACAGACGTGTTTATTATCCACAAGTGCCCATAGGTCCTTATCCATCACGGATTTGCACAATATCAGTAAGGGTATAAGCAACTTGAATATTTTTACATCCCAGGTGTATAATTTTTCATTTCTCAATATTGTATGTCATCTGCCCAGATTTCCCATTTGTCCAGATCCTGTTGCAATGATGAAACATTCTAGATGGAATTAAGTGGCCTGCCTAATTCTGTGTCATCAGCAAACACTGATACATAACTTACAAATTCCCAACCTCTACTTCATTGGTGAACAAATTAAAAAACAAGCAGTTTAATAGAGAACCCTGTGGTGCCTGAACAAAAACACTACTCCAAGTAGAGAATGTACCACAACTAATTATTTGGACACAATTCTTCTGACAGTTTTCTATTCATTCACAAATAGCACTACTAAAATGTTGCTGTTGTTTATGCAGCACTGTATAAAAAGTGATGACAAAAACCAAATCGTCACACCTACTGCAGCTCCACTATCACAGTTCCTACTTACTTCTTCTTCACATATGTGAGGAGGTCTGTAACAAACCCCTGCAGTTAATTTGCCTGATACTTTATAATCTGTGAAAAGTTCAACCCATAAGGCTATACGCTTAACATAAAGACATACCTCTTCTCCTTTTCTCCCACAAATTAAGTAACATCTACAGTATCTACATAGTCCATTAAAATCATAAATCTGTCAAGTTCAAACTTCCAAAACTTTTAAGATGATCCAGTACAAAGACGGATTTCAACAAAATAATGTCATCTAAGTAAGAAGGCCAAGTGATCTCAATGGGTACTTCTTGCCTTTGAAAACATGCACCTAATATACAATCCGAAATGGTGGAATGCAGCAAGAAAAATCTGCATGTGGAAAATTAATATGAGTGAAATAATGGAACAAATTGCTATTTATAATAACCCATTTAAAATGACCTTGAGATGGTCATTGTGAGAACTGTCTCTGTATTTTGCTGATTATACTACATTTTTTAAAACTAGAAGTTCAATGCAGAATGCTGCCATTTTGCAGAGTGATTTGACTTACATTTGAGAACAGGGCAGTAAACTGGTAAACAAAGTACAGTGTTGATATATGAAAGGTTATGCTTAGTGATGGGCGAATTCGCGAAACGCCGCCGGCGTCTCATTTTTCCGGCGCGCGTTTTTGACGCCGGCGTCCGTTTTTCGAAAAAAAAATTTTTTGACGCCGGCGAATTATTTCGGCGAATTTTCGCGGGCGTTTCGCGAATTTATTCGCTGGACGCGAATCGCGCAAATTCGCCGCGAATTCGCGCCTGGCGAATAAATTCGCCCATCACTAGTTATGCTACCAAAGCAAATAAAGTACTATCTTGCATATAGAAAGACATTTAAAGCAGGAATGAAAACATAATTTTGCCTCTTTACAGATCCCTGATAAGGCCTCCCCTTGTGTATGCAATGCAGTTTTAGGCTTCAGTCCTTAAGAATGATAATAATGAGCTGGAGAGTGTGCAGAGACAAGCACTTAATTGGTGACAGGAATGGAAGAATAAAACTAGGAGGAACGACTGTCTAGATTGTTGTTTTCTCTGGTGAAAAGTACTTAAAATGGACATAATTCATCTTTACAAGTATAGGGGACTGATAAATTTATTCCCTATTTACAGTGCATTCCCCTAAAATGTGGCCACTTAAGGGCCCCTTTGTTATAAAGGAGAGCCTGAGTTTCCTGGGTCACAGCATGACCTTGATAGTTCCAAGGTTTAGCCACTAGATGGCAATATAAGCTGAGCACACGTGCTCAGGGTCCATTTTGGACAGGAAAGTTTTGCACTTGGAACCTAGACAAGTCAGGTCTAGTAAATGATAGGCTAACTAACTTCCATAGATCACTCTAGGGGTGATAGATAATTCCGAGGAGTGTTGAGTGGCATTAAGATCCCGGGTACTAATTGCCCAGAAGTATGGACTAAGGGGCCCATTTACTAAGGGTCGAAGTGAATTTTCAAATTAAAAAAAGTCAAATTTCGAAGTAATTTTTGGGTACTTCAACCATCGAATAAGCCAAAATTTGATTCGAATTGAAAAAACTTTGAATATTCGACCATTCGTAAATTGAAGTACTGTCTCTTTAAAAAATTTCAACTTCCGACACTTCGCCATCTTAAACCTGCCAAATGTTAGCCTATGGGGACCTCCTAGAACCCCTAGCCAGTATTTGGCTACGTTTTTAGAAGTCTAAGTTTTTTTTTTGGAAAATAGTTCGATCGATCGATTAAATCGTTCGAATCGTTTGATTCAAACAATTTCTATGTTCGATTGAAAAATTCGATTTGAATTCAATCGAAAACTGCTAAATTTAATCCAAAAAAAACTTAGACTATTGAATTTTTACAATTTGATGGTCGAATTTCAAAGTTTTATCACTTTGAAATTTGACCCTTAGTAAATGTGCCCCTTAGGGGCCTATTTACTTAGTTCGAGTGAAGGAATAGAAGAAAAAAAACTTTGAATTTCGAATGTTTTTTTTTGGCTACTTCGACTACGACTTTGACTTCAAATTTAACGATTCGAACTAAAAATCGTTTGACCCCTTACTTCGCCAGCTAAAACCTACCAAGGTGCCATGTTAGCCAATGGGGAAGGTCCCCATAGGCTTTCTAACAATTTTTCGGTCGAAGAAAAATCGTTTGATCAAACTATTTGTGGTAAATCCTTCAACTTCTACGATATTCGAAGTCGAAGGATTTATATTCGACCGTGTGTAAATCTGCCCCTAAGTGTTAGAGCTAGGGTCTAGAGATGGATAACCTTGAAACTCCACTAAGGGTAAAGGCTGAAAGCTGGGAATACTTCAGTAGACACGTTATATCTACCACTAGTGCTGTAAGTATATGCCTATATGTTTATCTCTCATTGAACTACTTTGTGGATTCAGTTATTTAATAAATCAGTTCTATGGTTACATTGCAAGACGTAGACAAGACAAAATTGTGCATTGCATAAAACTGTTAGAATATACAGTGTCTACAAAGTTCCTTAGAGTTTCACAAAACCTGCTTCCACACCATTGCGAGGGCTCACCTCCTGAGAATACAAAAAGGTCTCATCCTGAGCAAATATTGGGGTAAAGCTACTAATCAGAGTAACTATGCCGCTACTTTTACTATAGCCTTAAACAAGTAAATTAGACGACATTATAGACAGTATTAGTAATCCATTTTTTCCATAGAAAATATCCACAAACCAGAGGCCACCCCTTTAGACTTGGGGAACAGAGCTTTCATTTGAAGCAGTGTAGGTGGTTCTTTACAGTGAGGGCGGTGAGGTTCTGGAATGCCCTTTCTGCGAATGTCGTGATGACAGATTCTATGAATGTCTTTAACAGTGGCTTGTATCATTTCTTGAACAATAAAATCCACTATATCATTTATCAGACCAGTGTTTCTGTGGAGTCATGATTCATTTTTGACTCATGAATAGGTCTGATTTTCTAGCACAGGCCTGGAGTTTACAAAGGAATGTAGACTTTTACAGAAGCTGAAGGACTGACTTTAAGAAGTCTGAAGGACAAAAATTCTGGCGTTTAAGAGTTAACATCTGATAGCTGTAGATCTCCAAATGTCACTGTCTGCACTTACACAAAGAAGTATTGGAAGCACATAGCTTTTTTCAATGACAAAAGGTATGATAACAGAGGCACAGAGCCTTTTTGTCTTTTTACTATTTAATTAGTTGAAATGTTCTATTGGTAGAGGGAGGGTGGGCACAAATATGAATAAACTAAACAGTAGAAAACAGGGCATCTCCAATCCTTTAGAGCTTATTTCAGCTTGTTCCTACCACACACTGTTTACATTAAATTTACACCCAACTGTGCCTAGCTAAATCTCTAAGGGGCAGATTTATCAAGAGTCGAATTTCGAATTCAAAAAGACCAACCGAAATTAAGTTGAAGTTTTTTTTGGGTCGAATAGATCCATTTTCAATCGAATAGGTCCATATTCGGCCGAATTAGAATCGTACGAATCGAAGGAATAGCGAAATCAATCAAATTCGATTCAATGCTTCAATTCGATTCAAGTTCACCAATTGACTCCAAATAGGTTTTAGGAGGTCCCCATAGGCTAAAACAGCAATTCGGCAGGTTTTAGATGACGAATGGTTGAAGTTGAATTTTTAAAGAGACACTACATGATAAATTTTGATATTCGAATTTTCGAATTCTATGCAAATTCAAATCGAATTTGGACTAATCCCTAGTCGAAGTACACAAAAATAGCTCAAAATTCTACGTTTTTCAATCCAAAAATTCACCTCGACCTTTGATAAAGCTGTCCCTAAATGTTACTTGCACTGCTATGATACTTCTCAGAGAATGCTACTTGTGTCATTTACCAATTATCACTAGCTAGTTACTTGGGTGATAGGTCATCCCGAATATAAAAACAGATGCAATCGACTACCTGTACAATAACTGGTGGATCTAAACTTGACTCTGAAATAGTTAGCTCCTAATCAGGACTCCTTACACGAGTTAGACTGGCCAATACAATCACCCATGTGACCCTAGTCACAGTAATATGTAATTGTGTGCAAGAGCTTGTACACTATAATTTGTTCAATAAATAATTCTGAGATATTCAAGACAAAAATGATTGTACAAACTGTTTTATGTATTTAAAACTTCCCAATAGTTTATTTGCATGCCTTTTAGTTTTAGAAATTGTAAACTTTCCAAATTGCTTTTGTGGTAGCTAATTCAAATACAAAATCGCAAAATTTATCACTACAGTGCTGTGTAGTCACTGAATTACGAGTACCCTAGACACCCATGTACCAGCTAGAATGAGTTTTGTATTAAGTACTAGAAATATTTAACATAGCCTGGATGACAGTATTATCTAATTATCCACTGTGCACAGATTTTATTAAAAATGATGTCAGTGTTAAGGTTTTACATACACCGAAACATTCCTTAGGCCATAGGGGTCCTTAATCCTAAAGAAGACTGTGACGGTAATGCATGTACAGTATAATACATTTCTTAAGAATTTGGGGAACAGTGATTATTTCTATTTTGAGCCTTGTTTCTAAATAACTTCAAAATTATTACAGCAATACAAAATGTTTGTAATATTACTTTTCACTGACTCTTTACGAAAATATATACATACAGTATATAAATATGTACATATAATATTTATATTTCATACGGTGCATATATGCCTCATATAGATGATTTATTCGAGTATGGTATTATATTTAAAGTTTGCTTTAAGGTTCAGTATTCTGTTACATACAGGGTGTTATCTCCTCCCCCATTTTCATGTCTGAGTATAAGGAGTATCATGGAAATAAACCCTTCTCATCAATGTATTTCAGCTTGGAAGATGTAGCCCCCAGTGAGGGAGTGGCCCTCAGAACTCCTACAAATCACAGTGCAGTAGTTTCTATCTTTTTGGGTTTTAGGAGTACAAACTGGAGATTGGCAGGATGAAAAGTTAGGTGGCTAAAGGATATACCTTTATAATACACAAAAGCCATGAATATCTTGTAAATTATATCCTTATAAACAGTGAGTTCTGATGTCATCAGTTATAAACAGTTAGTTCTGATGTCATCAGTTATAAATGGTAAGTTATGATGTCATTTCTGTCACATGACTCACTGAAATGTTTGTATTATTGTATTATTGTGACCATATAAAAACACGGCCTTTGTTGCTTGGTAGATGTAACCTGATTCAGTATATCTGAATAAGAATCCTTATTCTATAACACTGAAGAAGAACCAATGTGCCAAGCTGTGATTTGTTTTCCTATGAGCATCATGGCTCCAGCATAACTTCTACAAAATCTCTCGATGTTAATATGGCACTGAATTTTATTACTTACTGTAAATATGATTTGTTATGATAAATAATGAGGGAACCTCTTAGTTGGTCATACTTTCC
The DNA here is from genome assembly GCF_017654675.1 of Xenopus laevis. NCBI lineage: Eukaryota > Metazoa > Chordata > Amphibia > Anura > Pipidae > Xenopus > Xenopus laevis. Next base: position 79,819,295 of record NC_054374.1, read on the forward strand.
CTGGTTTATATGTTTGCTTGGATTTGCTCAAACATAAAGCACATTCTATATATCTGGCTGTGGTACCTAATTACATGTAGATATTCTTTTACTTCAGAAAGCCAAATGAACCAAACAAGAGCAATCAAAACAGTTTTACTGTTTTTTGTTTAGTGTCTGTACTCTGTGTCTGTGACATCATTACTGTGCCAGTTTTATGGAGCATTAGTAGACACAAACTCTAGCTCCCATTCCATGCAGGGAAACTTGTTACTCTACTCTAACAAAATCACGCATCTGAGAGTGAACAGCATGAGTTACTGTTTTTCACAAATCCGACTTCCAAGCTACACTAAGATTGTGCTCATATTATACATTTAATTGTACGCAAGGCTTAAATCAAATCAAGTTTGCAATTAAGATGTTTAATTGCAGTAAGAGGGTAAATTGAATTTAAGAGATTGTAACTTCTCTCTTTGATGATGATGATGATTATACCTTCTGATATCAAACTCCAAAAATGCAAAAAATAAAAGCTGGTTGATTGTAAAATGGAAAAAAATGTTGTTAGTGGTACCCTCTCCAGAAACTATGGTATAGTATATCAGCAGTTTCTCCATGTCTCATATTGAAGTAGTAGAATTTATGGCATGTATGTAACTGTTAAGAACCATTAACACCTTGGTTTCTGTTAATATAGTTTTGCTTATAACCTAAGGGGAAAATACTTCATACTCCTGTATTTTTTATTCATAAATGTTCAGTAAGACATATTGCTATTACTTTTTCTTTCTACAAGTTTTATTTAACTTCATATTTGTTACTTATGGTTTGGGACTGCCATACTGCTCTTTGGTAAAATTGTTGCTCACCCAGGCATTCATTGCTTACGGAAGACAAAAGCCTCAACCATAGCCTCCACTGCAGCTTATATACAGTAAATATGCTTTATATAACTAACTTGCTCGGGTATCAGACCAAGCCATGAAATTACGCTTTGCAGTCAAGCATGTACTAGAAATTATGGATATATTAACTCACCTCCACAAAAGACATCAAATGATGTGTAAGTGCACCTGTTATGATTGGTATCCCAAACCCAGAACAGGGTCAGGGCAGAGTCAATCAGGAAGAGGGTCAAACACAGATATCAAAAATAATAATCAAACCCAGGAAATAGTAAACAGAACCTATTTTGGACAATGATTCAGTGAATGGCAGGGGTCTTTATAGGCAGCCTAAGGGCTTATACTGATCACATGGGGCCAGATTTATAGCAGGTGAACAAGCCATGCCTATTTGCAGTTGTTAGTATACCAATGGGAGTGAACTAGGCAGCCCAAAAACAGCAGGTCCCTGTTTCAACTCCAGGCAGGATATTACAGCTCCCCACTTATGATAATCTTAATTCTTAACTACCGTAGTTCACTTCTCACTAGGATAAATGAAAACATTTAGAAACCCAGGTATAATGTCAATACACGATTAGTTGATACGATTGTCTATGTTTGCCCTTTATGCTCTGTTGCAAAATGAACAATAAATATTTTACTGCTTTGATCAGTGGTGTAACAGCGAGAAACAGAAATCTCTTATCAGAGATAAACATTGGTGAAAAAATAAACTTCAAACTATAAGAGAAAGTTGCAGGGTTATGTGGCTTGTGTAAGCTTTTGTAAGTAAGCAAAACAAACTAGCACCCCTAGAGTATGGTGGATGGTAAGTTGACATGTCCAAAGGTTAGTGAAAATGCTGCAACTTTCAGTTAAACCAACAAAGAAGATATCCTGCCCTTACATTTTTTCTAAATGCACAATGACATCCAAGGATTAATAAACTGCCTTTTGCCATGAAGCAATTTGCCATATGCTGGCTGTTTGAGCAATACATATTTTTCACACAAGTATCTTTTTATGGCGATCAGTCAAGAAAACATTTAAGATAAAATACTAATAATGGTGAGAGATAATCTGCATTCCTGTCACGATCCTTCCAGCTAGCGTCTGACAGCCCGTTCTAATGAACAGCTCATGAAGCCATTTTACATTTTGGCACAGTTCATCCCCAGATATCAAAGGGTTTGATTAAATATAATTACAGTGCTTTTTAATTATGGCCCTTTTTATTATTCTTTAGAAAGGCAGAGGGGTCCAGTTTAACCTTTTTATTTCTAAATGTGAGGCAGGATGTGTAAGGTAATGAGGGAGCGAGATATAAAAAGGAGGGGGGACAAGAAAGGGATGGAGAAAGCGGAGGAAAAAAGTGGGAGGAAGGGAGAGAGGCAGAAAGAGATAAGAATGAGGGAAGGTATGGGAATGTAAATAGATTTAAAGAGTTACAGATGGAAGTGTGAGACAGGAATGGAATAAAAAACCTATAGGTACAATGAAGAAAGTAAAATGAGGAAGGAATGGGGAAAAAATGACCAAGTTTTTTCAATAGCACAGCTCCTTATTTTATGCATAGTACTGAAGATTCAGATTATTTGAAGCCAATAAGCATTGTATTTTTTTTTACAAATACTAGAATTTACAGGAAAGAATCTAGCAGACACATTTAAATCAGTCAGCTTTGAACAAAATGTGAACTTAATGGATGAGTTTCGTTTTTGCCTTGCTTACTATGTAATTAACCTACTGTCTGACTTCCCTGTGCCAGAAAATCAAACTCCCACCTCTCACAGGCAGGCCCGGACTGGCAATCTGTGGGTTCTGGCAAATGCCAGAGGGGCTGCTATAAGTTGCCATAGAAAGTCAGTATTTAGTGGGCTGGTGGGGTCTGTTTGGGCCTCTGTGTGGGCTGATTGGGCCTCTGTGTACCTGAAATGACAGGGCCTATTTTAATTCTCAGTCCGGGCCTGCTCACAGGGCATGCCTAGCCTGGATAGTATACATTTTCCCACACATATCTCTAACACAGTCTATAAATAGATCTTACCTTATATAGTAAAGAAATGATAACTTCTCTACTTTCTTACAAATACACAACATAAGTAAAAACTGACTGTTGAAGAAAAGGGACAGCATGACATACACTGCAGTTTGTTGTTATGCATACCAATAAAAATAGGAGCTGGGATGTCTGGCACATCAAAAAAGTAAATTTGGAAATCAAGATTGATACTAAAAATTAAAATTAAATTGTTAAATTATTATACCTCTTTAAAGTGCTGACTTTTGTTAGAACATAGATTATACATGATTTCTGTGTACATATCTATATAAATAGAGCACTTACAGGTTTTTAATGCATTTGCAAACAGCAATGAAGGTGGGAGAATTATTGATGTATATAAATATGCTGCTCTCAATGAAGCATGATAAATATTTACATTTACCCAATCATAAAACTCTGCTCTTTGCACATTTACCAACTACTAAAGTTGCAAGCATGAAAAAAGCAGCACACAGAGATTTAAATATAGGATTGAAGTTTCAGTGCATCAAGCTATGGGCAACAGCTATTATATCTGAATTTTAAAATTTATGGGGTAAGCTTTTTCTGCTGTGCTCCAAGCTATAGGTAGAAGTCTCAGTGTGACTTTTAGCAGCAATATTTCCTCTGCTAACCTGACCTGCTTGGTCAAGAGCATTGGCCTAATAAATGGTGGAGGGGGAGCAGGGAAAAATAATGAGGTATTATCAACATACAAAAAGCCCAAAACAACTCTATGCTGCATACTGTATATACAGCATTTGGCAGCAGCTAGTTGAATATTTTAGTTTACCTAATTAATGTGTAAGAAAGTTATATGTGACAGACTTCAGATTTAAAGGTTGCTGTTTGAATTTTATTGAGCGAGGCAGCAGAGATCTATGAAATGGCTGTTGACAGATATTTTGCTTAAAAGTATCAGTATGTGTGTAATTAGGAATAGTAATGGTGAACATTGAAGTTGACTATATTCTCACCTACCCACACAACAACTGAGATTGAAATTCAATAAAGGGCGAATTTTCGCCTCGGAAGGCTCCCCCGCACTTCGCTCCGAGGCGTCAGAGGTTAATTTGCAGCGCATACACTAATTCATCAAATGCGAAGTTAGGTCTCCACAGGCGAACGCAGCTGAAGTTCGTCTGCGTGTGAATTTCATTTAACTTTTGCAAGCGTTCATTTTTGCCTAGCGACACCTCATTAACACATGTACACTTAGTTAATTTGAATAGGGTGAGTACATATAGGTCATATATAGGTCTTTATAGAGATGTTGATGAAATTGCTTGAAGTGGCCACTTATTATAAATGTCCAAGGAAGCAAAATAAAGACAAAAGAGATCCACTAATGCCCTAGGCATGAGACAACTCTAAAACAAATGTGGCATGACCTTCAAATATAAAAATATATTAAAAAATATATTAAAAAATATATTTAACAATTACAACTTTTAAACACAATCCCACTTTAAAATACTTTTCAGCATACAAGATATGATGTCACTGACATAAGATTGAGGAGGATGAAGCTTCATCTGTAGCTTCATGCCAGGTCTAAGGTAACAAAGGTAACTCTGGCGAAAGAGGTAACGTAATGGAAAATTTGCATTTTAGTGAATTTGTGGAGTAACAATTATTCGCATAAGCAAAAATTTGCTTTGCCCTGTAGTGAATTAGCGATGTTCCTATGGATTGTATTTCTGGGACTAGCGACTGCCACTTTGCCCTTTAGTAAATTTGACCATATAGGTATATATATATATATATATATATATATATATATATATATATATATATATATATATATATATATATATATATATATATATATATAGTCAGCAGCACTCCTTGAATATGCAAAAGTTCATTTGTATTGAAAAAATTAAAAGTAGCATACAAAAATACAAATGGACTTTTGCATATTCAAGGAGTGCTGGTGACTTTTGTTTTATATTTGGTTCACCCTTGGCAAGGGTTTGACACTATGCACCCAGAGAAAAGACAAGGTGGAGTGCTGCAGACACATTGATTTTTTATATATCTAGTTTATATTGTATTAGAGATTATGTCGACACATTTTATTCTAATATATCAGGAAAGCACATGTTTCAGTGGATGTTATTATAAATGCATTTCATTTGTACATCACTGTGTGTGTGCACTAAAATTGGGGTACATTAGTAAGAATGGGATCATTGTAGCTAAGAAGTAGCAGTCACATTCAAAAGAAAGGCATAGCAGTATACCAACTCTCTGATCCCAGGAGAGCAAAGGAAACATCAGGTGCTCAATATAAAGTCACATGCACCGTTTTAGGAAATAATTCAAGGATGTCCTTGGCATTTTTCCATTCCTAATGACTCTGTAGTTCATTTTATTTTTTATTCCCCGCTATTACATTTGCATAATGTGTGTGTATGTAGGGTAAAAGAGAGGGTCACAAGCAGTTTAATGCTACGTCACAGTTACCAAGAATTACAATTTCATGCTTACCTTTGAAGGGTTGAGAGCTGTGATTACCCATACACAGTGAGCATTGCTATCATACTGTACAGGGAAGTTAGGTGAAGTGATGATCCCAGAAGGTCCACGCAGATGAGCATCACACATCCTGGCTGTGAGGATAAAATTGCAAAATAAGTTTACAAACACATTATAACAAAACTTAACAATAATTTAGCACATTATTCCTCATGCAGCGTGCTTACCTACTTCTTATCATTGGAGTCAGTAGGAACTGTCTAAAGTTATTAGAAGTGGATTGAGGCTTGAAATGCTATAATGAGTACATTTAGGCAAAACCACTGCTGTACCAGTGGTAGCAGTAGTTCTAATTGATGTCAAAGAAATGGTGGCAGTTGTTTTAGGTGGTTTTCCACTGGCTGAAAATGCCCCTATAATTAGATTAAGGGCACACTAAGCAGATTCTCCAGTGAATATTTTGGCCTCAAAAAATCAAGCTTCATTCACTGTAATATGTTCCAAATGCACTGTGGCAGGTGGATAGAAATACAGTTAACACCAGGTGGCGAAGGCAGTATTAGATAGTCCCTGATGTTTTTCATGCTTAACCTGAAGAATGGTATATAAAATCCTAAACAAAGTCCTGGCTGAAAACCTTGTAATTACCTGTTTGTCCACAATATGATATAACTTCAGTTTGGTTTAAGCCACCTTAACTTTTCACCATAGTTATCTGTTTATTGCAGATGTTCATATATGAATGCATATATAATTGTATTCCTAGTAGTAAGGACCCAGGGTTCAGTCTGGAAACATCTGGGGGGGGGAGGAGTGGGTGGCTGGACCAGACAGTAGTTTGGTATTTGCCCAATCCTTCAACCCAATCCAGATGTTCCACAGTTGTTAAAAATCATACTATGGCCAGATTAGACTAGAGATCGAAACTATACCCACTGCCATAAGTTTTAAATGGGTGTACTTTGTGGCAATTAAAGGAGAAGTTCCCTGTAATTTCTTACATTCTCTGGGGCAAACTCTAGCAAATATCAGAGTCTGCTGTAAATTTCCTTAGACTCAGTGGTGTAACTATAGAGGAATCGGACCAGGGGCTCCCTCCCCAGCTGCTCATCTACCTTTAAGCGGGGACTCCAGTAAGGAGAGGCAACAGATTGTTTGGGGGTGGAGGGGTTGGATGGAAGTGGCCAGAGGCAGGGAATAAGCAGACAGGTAGATTGCTGTGCACTCAGCCCAGACATGGTTGTATATGCCATTATCATAGCTACAGAGCAGTCTTACATGCCGAGGGTTCTTTAAAAAAAAATAAAAACCAAGTACATCACTATATGTAGTAGTTGTTAAGCACATGAGTCTGGGAGATGTAGTCTGCAATAACTATGGGGCTAGATCTATGAGAACACAGTATAAAATCCAAGATTAAATGAATAAGCAGTACCAGAAAAAGTGCAGTTGTAGTAGAAAGAATAGGTTCCGACACATTCAATTCAACCATTATTGTGGGTGGGTATATATATATATATATATATATATATATATATATATATTATATGCATACATATATGATGGATATGTATAACTATTCACACATAAGGGTCCAAATGTAAAATCATGCAAGGATTAAATAGTTAACTCTGCTGGCCAGATGGGTTCAGTTCAGCCCTGCATTTCAAGACCAGAAATCTTTGAAAGGTCATGTAGACTAGACTCAGCAGCCATTATAAGGTCATTGTGCATCTGAGGCCAAACAGAGAACTAGATGAGACTTAGGGATGCATGTCATACTTTTATGATGTGTGCTTCCAAATAATTGACATAAATCTTCACATTTAATATAAGCCTTATGTGGCAACTACTGGGTTAAGGCATTTTCATTGCCTGACAGATCTCCCATAAATGTTGGTCATGTTACACCTCCCTAAAAATCCTCTCCACCTCCCTGCCTGCTGAGTGGGTCTGGGGTAAGTTCATGACTCTGAATACCAAGTGTTGCTAGGACAGTACTACAGTGAAAAGAGATGGCACACAGAGGAATCTCACTGTCAAAGAAGAATGCTAATTAATGAGGGCCCTGTCATTCTGCTGCAGGACATTACTTGGCTGGTTTCCTATATACGTCACAACCTTTGTGGAAGGCGAACAGAGGGTTAACATGTTCTTAGGTGACCTTGCAATAAGATAGTATTAGGAGAGGATGGGTTCATTCCTTACTGGAAAAGGCAGTGACAATTATTTATCATTCGATTGAAATAACCTCTGCAATCCATCACACACAAGACAGGCACGTCCTGCTCTGCTGTTAAACATTGTGTTAATGCTTCCTTACCAGCTCACTCCCCCACACTAGAGCTCTTGTGTCATTCTGACTGATGCACTGCTGCTTTCTTATAACATATTTTTCAGCTTTTACCACAATAGCTCCTATACCGTCCCAGAGAATAGTTAAAGGACAAAACAGAATGAGTAAAATAACAGTATTAATCCAAGCTACTGGTAATTTCTTTTTTTAAATCATGCCTTGTGTATGTGGCGTTCAGATTTCCCCCATAGGGATTGTGACGGTACAAGATGGCAATAACATTTTGACACCTAATAACTGTCAACTGATAAGGAGACCATTGATGATTATGTCAATGGTTGTTTTTAATAATTTTGTCATTGGATGCTGCCATTTTTTTCAGCATGCTGAGACTGTTCCCTAAAGGGGAAGTGTTCTAGGACATCTGGGTGAGTACTGTAAAGGAACAGGTTCTGGAGAAATTATGTAGTGGTCAGCAGAATGAATTACCTAAGGAATTTGTAAACTGACCTTTAGTGGGTTAATCTTTTTAGTTTTAGCTTGATCAACTTGAGTTGATTTTAGTTTATTGTGTAGTCCTATTCTGCAGCTGAAGTAAATCCTGCGCTAATCTTATACTTTTTGGTGCTGGGAGCCCTGTGTCTTTGTTACATTAGAAAGCAAGTACATTATATCACTGCCCAGGACAGATTAGGCTGTAATACCCCTCCCTGGAACTTCTCTGATCCACTATCACCCAAAAAGGGAAAGGTTGATGAGTTTATTTGCAGGACACTGTACCTCTAAATAGCTTTACATACAGGCTGGCAGCTAGGAGCAATTTGACCTGCTAGGGGATTCCCAAGTATGTCACAGTTTCTTCAGAGTCCTAAGAAGGATTCCCTTTGGTATTCCATGCCCTGAAAAGAGCATCTTTTGATTTTCAGAGCCCTGACAAGTACTTCCTTTCTGTCACATCCTAAACAAAGCATTCTTGTCTGCCACTGGGCTTCCTTAATGACTTTTCACATACAAATCTATAGCACCATTTCCCACTGTTTTGCTTCTCTCCCAGTACTTCCTTCCTGTCAGCTCAAGAGGTAGGGACTCCTCCAACTTCCTGCACAAAAACTACACACAGGTAAAGACCAGGGGCGATCCTGGCCCCTCCGCTGCCTGAGGCAGCAGCAGATGCTGCTGCCCCCCCCCCTCCATTGGAAATTCACTCTTAAAGTACCAGGAGCAGCATTTTTGCTGCCCCTGGTACCTAGTGGGGCGCTGCCGCCTGAGGCGATGGCCTCAACTTGCCTCATTGGCGAAGCGCCCCTGGTAAAGACATGTATTGTCAGGCTCCCTACATTTATTAGGCCTTTTTGTGAGTGAGCAATGTGTGTGTATTTGTGTGTAAATGCACACTGCTAAACAATAAACCCAGGCTTTGCATTAACAATGAACAGGCTTTAACATTTCTTCAATATATATATACAGTATATATATATATATATACAGTATATATATATATATATATATATCATTTCACATGGTAGCAGACTGTATTTTTACCAATGGTTTTAAATTGATGCCCTGTTATTCATCATTCTAAATATAACCACAAAAGGCCATACGGTACCAGCCATAGAGCACTACATTTTCCTATATCATCTTACAGAAACACTGTTTAGGATTTCTGTATTTCTGTTTATGTGTGAAGAAATGCCTTGGTGATTTTGCTTTTCAGGAGCAATCATTTCCTCAGGCTATGCGTGCAATGAAATGGTTAAAGTGTGGTGTAGACGAGTCTCAGCTACCAGAGGGAAGCAATTAGAGGGAATCTCTTGCTGCGACACACATTGCAAACTCTTTTTGAGATCAGTGAACCTACAAAGAATTCTCTCTGGGCTTCTGTAGATACCAAAGGTCCCATTTTGCTCCCAAAAGGATGAAACCCAAACTCCCACTTACCATTAAGGCAACTGTAAACATTGCAGGCCACTAAAGACTAAAGTCACAAAAATGATTTTGCAGAATAAGGATGCTTCAGCTCCTTGTGGCTGTTTAATGGAAACTGGCAGTGTTGCTGAAATACCCAAGGCAAACTTTTCACATACATGAATAAACCTTAGATGTGTGTGCTGTATTCAGGTAAAACTAAAACAAGTCCTTCACTACTTTACTAAGTGACGAAGGGCCAGTAAATCATAGAAATTTACCTTCTTAAAGGTGTTGTTCACTGTTAAGTTAATTGTTAGTAGGATGTATGTAGTCATATTCTGAGACAATTTACAATTGAGGTTCATTTTTAATTACTTTATGTGTGTTTTTTTTTTTTAGTTATTTTACGTTTTATTCAGCAGTTTGCAATTTGCAATCTGGTTGCTAGGGTGAATTGGGCCCTAGGAACCAGATTGCTGAAATTGCAAACTGCATTGATTTGAATAAAGCTGGCCATAGACGCAAAGATCCGATCATACGAATCATCGTACGATCGGTCTCCCCATCTCCCGACCTGCCACTAACCATTCAGATCAAATAAAGTACAAAAGAACAGATCAGCCAATGTTCTGCCCCTGACAACAATTGTACGAAAGTTATGTCCAACAAGAGCTCCCTCTGAAAATCGTACTATCGGCAATACATGCAGAGATATTATCGGAAGCCGGATGAAAAATTTGGGGCTCTCCACACACGGTCCGAAAATCGTACGAATCGTAAGATGAGATCTTTGCGTCTTTGGCCAGCTTTAGAGACTGGAATATAATTGGGGGGAGTCTGAATAAAAAGATGAGTAATAAAAAATAGCAAGAATACATTTGTAGCCTTAAATAGCATTCATTTTTTAGATGGGGTCAGTGACCCCCACTTGAAATCTGGGTAGAGTCAGAAGGAAAAGGCAAATAATTAATAAACTAAAACAAATAAACCATGAAGACCAAAAAGTTGCTTAGAATTGACCATTCTAGAACACACTATAGCCATAACCACCTCTTTAAAGGGGTGGTTCACCTTTACATTTATTAATAATTAGAAGCAACATTTCAATTGGTTGTCATGATTTATATTTTATAGTTTTTAAATTATTTGCCTTCTTCTTCTGACTATTTCCAGCTTTCAAATGGGGGTCACTGACCCCCATCTAAAAAACATGCTCTGTAAGGCTACACATGTATTGTTATTGCTACCTTTTATTACTCATCTTTCTATTCATGCCTCCCCTATTCATATTCCAGTCTCTTATTCAAGTCAATGCATGGTTGCTAGGGTAATTTAGACCCTAGCAACAAGATTGCAGACATTGCAAACCGGAGAGCTGCTAAATAACGTAAAAACCACAAATAATAAAAAATGAAAACCAATTGCAATTTGTCTCAGAATTTCACTCTTTACATCAAACTAAAAGATAATTAAAGGTGAACAACCCCTTTAACCAATTTTTTAAATTTGGAAAGGTATACATTAAAGATGTGGATCATCCCATGGTAAAAGCAGTTTGTATATCAGTTCAAACAACCAATTGGCATTTGGGTGTTCAGCCTGATTAATACATTAAGTACTTACATATAATATGAGGTATTATTCCCACAACCTGGATTGTACAGTAAATAGAACAGCAGCCTCATCCAAATTTTGCCTTTGGCTGCTTTTGTTGTACTTGATGCAGTTAGACAAAGGCATTCACACATAAAAAGCAAGGTAAGGGCAACTTTTTACAAGACACGTCTCAAGATTTTAATTAAATTTATACCTGTAAGGTGTATTTCTGGTTATGGCTGAAATCCAATAACCATGAAAACCTATGTGTTTTTTTCTACTGAAACCACTATTGTCCAATACCTAGCTGTACTACATCCTTGTCGCAGTCTTAATACTGAGAAGAATAGTGTATGTTTCAATATAAAGTGGCATTGATTCCTTGCCTTATGGACTGAATACTTTTCATAGCAGTTCTTACCTCTGCACACAGGCCTGTGGTCACTCCAAGCAGCAAACATGTCACTCACTTTCATACATGTGATGCTTTGGGAACCTTGAAGGTCATATCCATCATTGCACATAAATTGTATGCTGGAGCCCAGCCTGCCAGAAGAACAGAGTTGCCATCATATGACTGTGTAATCATAATCAGTTGAGAGAGATCTCTGCTACAAACATGGAGTATCAACAAATATAATTTGACAGTGAAATGCGATGAACCTGGTGCATACATGTTATAAAAGTATATTGCCTGCCTTTAAAATCAAATAGTTTAGCTGTTTATGTTCTTTAATACTTCTTACTATGTCCCTTTATTCCATTCCATTGAATTGCTTAGCTTACACCAAATGAGAGAAATCTTACATTTGTATTATTTATGTGTTAAGAACTGAAGTATTGGGTTAATGCACCCAATGATGCCATGTGCATTCGCAATGGGATCACATCTGATGGGTTTGGTTTATTAACTATGGTAAGGTTTTAGTAACCCTATGGGTTCTACAGGAAACTATTCAAGCATCATTGTCTCTAAAGCAGATGACAGTTATGGGGCTTCAGAATGGGGTGTCACTCATTCAGCTGTTGTGGGCTGAATAAGATGCAAGGTCAGACATGCATGTGTTCTGTAAATGGAATACCTCCTGGTACCCCTTGGTGTTGCCTTGTGATTGGCACGGAAGGTACATCATCCTGCCATGCTGGAAACCCACCTGCTACTCTGGAAAAATTGTGTAGCCCTTTGAATATGGTGCTCAACCCAGTATTCTACAACCTTACCCCGCCTTTGAAAGCATCAGTTTTTCCCCAGTAACATTCTTTGAGAAATGTTTACTGTATTCCTTATTTTATCTCAATAAGTATTACATTTGTATTATGTACTGCAGAGCAGCAGCACCAAGCGTATATGACAAATTATTTACCAGTTTATACAGAAGTTTGTTTTACAGATAAATCTGAAATGTTGGAATATTTTATTCCAGTTCTTAGAGCCAAAATGGTTGAATATTTATGTGAAGGCCATTATAACTGCTCTTGTGTGCCTTAGTATGTAAAGCATGAAATGTCTGAGGCTGCTGTATCAGTGAACTAAAAAGGGATAAAGAAATGCAATATTTATGCTGTTGCGGAGACCTGAATGCAATGATTTATGAATACATGGTAAAATCAAAATCATTGAATTATCAAAAACAGAATTCTTTCTTTCAATGACCTTTTTATATATTGTGTAAATCAATTTATATTTACCTCTCTGGAATTATAAAAAATAATATTTTTCTTAACTTGACTTAATATTATCTGCATTGCTGTGCTGCTTATATTTTTTTATCTGAGCTAAGAAAACTCACTTTTAAAAAAAAACAGAATATCTTATTCCAACAAGCAAAGGATTAGCCAGCCAGCAGTTTTAAGTAAAATCATGTATTTATTGGATAAATTATATGAAGGAAGTACATGTATGGGACCTGTTATGCAGAATGCATGATCTTTCCATAATTTGGATTTTCATCTCTTACTAGAAAATCATGTAAACATTAAATAAACCCCATACGCTGGTTTTGCTTCTAATAAGGATTAATCATATCTTTGGTACAACTAAGTTTGATAGTTTGGTAGAACTACAAGGTTCTGTTTTATTGTTACAGAGAAAAAGAAAATAATTTTTAAAAATTTTAATTATTTGGATAAAATGGAGTCTATTGGAGTATGGATAACGGCTTTCTGGATAACGGATCCCATACCTGTATTATAACAGGTGGATTTATAGGGAAATCCAAACTGCATTACAGCAACCTTTTTTTATACAAAACTCCGAACTAGAACTCATAGTGAGACAATGGCTGTGTCTTAAGGGAGGTCTTTGCCAATTCTTTGTACAAATGGTTTGAACTGTATGAGAGAAACAGGTATAAGCCTGGAAAATACTGTGGTTTTATAAAATTCTACTTTTAAAATGGAGAAGGAGGCTTAAAATACAAGAAACAGGAGTCTCACCTGAAATCTGAACCTATTCTTTTTCCTTGTTCCGGAATTCCTGGGTCGGGACACATGTGGTGTCCTTGGTATACACCCACCTGAGTTACTAAAATGCAAGAGAGAGAGCATATACAGAAAAGAAATCACTCTGCACAAAATTTGGTGCTATAGTCACAGTGTTGGACAAAAAAACACTTGTAGTAATAGTAACTGAAGATATTATTAGGGTTAGATACTGCTTAAAACTAGGTAGTAGAATGAATATGATACTTTTCCCTCAGTCCTGCAGATCTCAGTCTTCTCCCCTAACCTCATAAATAAACATTTCCAGTAGATAACATATTCTTGGGCTTATTGTTGAAGTGCCATCCATAAAATGCTGCAATAAAAAAGCTGGCTGTGTGTTTTTAAAGCCAACAAAACTTTTATGTTACATGCCCAAAAAAAGACAGCTCTGGAGAGACAAACAGAAAGCTACAGAACAAAGGCTGGTTTGGCTTTCCAGAGATGAAGAGGATGAAAGGTGAGCCACACAAAACATACAATATACTGTAAGCATCTTTACAGCACAAGATACCAATACCCAAAAGTCTCATCCTTTGATCTCTGAATAAAGAGCAGCATTTACAACTGATATAGTACTACTTAGTCATTCCTAAAAGCAGGGCTAAATAACCGTGCCCTATTAGGAACAGAATGAACAGAATACATCTATATACATTCATACCAACACTTACACAGTGAAACAGTATAGCATGCAGCTACGTGTACTGTGCATTTCTATAATCAGGGAACATTTTATTTACAGAGAATCGCATAGACGTGCCGTATGACCCCTCTGGAAATTAGAAATATTTCCTTAGCCTTCCCACCCAATAAAAATAATAAATACCCATCACAGTTATAGACCCACAAACCAAGAAAAGTGCAAATGGCTGCAAAACATCCACAACCTAACTAATACGGCAACAAGGCGATCACATCCTATCCGGAGAATACTTTCTTTTCTGTCTAGTGTTTAGAAAAGAGATGAATAAACCGAAGTGTTCTAATGGATGATATGCCAGGCATTGCAGCAACAGACATTTAGATTTAGCTCATCCTACTTCCACAGCTAGGTCATATCAGTAATGAGTTAAAATGTTCTCTCTGTTTTAACAGCAGAATCAAGATATGAAAAATGATTAAGCAGGAAAATAGTATTGCATTATCTTCTTCCAAGATACAGTTACATCAGTCTTTTCATTATGACACCACACTAAAATGTACTTCATGAAATCCCTGTCTCGTTCAAGTGATAAGTATATTTAGCTATAAACACTTACATACTGAATGCTGTTAGGGAAGCAGCTTTTTAGGTTGTTAAAAAAAAAAAATCTAATTAGTCATATGGTATTGATTAGGATGGGAACATTCATCTTTCTTGCAGTAAGTGGTGTAGCATTAACTTGGTTACTTTATTTATCATTCTGTTCATATCTATAATCTATTTATCTACCTCTCTTTATCATCTATCCATCTCATTTTATGCATATCTTTTTATTATCTTCCTAGCTAGTTATGACTGCCTATTTATGTCTCTCTGTATCCGTTGTCATCAGTCTACCCATTTTTATTCTACTTCCTATCATCTACAGAGCTATTATCAGTTTGCCTGATATTCTAAATGTATTCATTCTTTTAACATCCAGAGAATATATTTTTTATGGTGCAAAAAAAAAAAATAGATAACGGCTTAATGTATGTAAAGGAGAAACACTTTTGGAAGGAATACAGATTGAATGTCTGAGATTAAAGCAACCAAATTACAAGGATAAAAAAGTGAAAATAAAATGGTTTCCATGCACAGACACAATAATATGGACCATAGTGCAATCAGATTCTTGTACTAAAAATGTACAGGAAACAAAGAGGGGGCATACAACACATACAATGGGCAATTTGCACTTGGGCAGTGACCCATAACAACCCTTTGGACATTTGCTTTCATTTCTCTAAATGAAGCTGCCTGCAAAAAAATAAACCCAGGTTAATTGCTATGGGTTGCTTCCCAGGTGCTTACTTTCCCAGTGTTATATATATGGTATGAAGGACATTTGAATACACATAATCCTGTTCCATATCTTGGGTATTGTTACATTTTCTTGCTATACATTTTTTTGAAACCTGACGTACAGTATGTTTTCATAGTTAGAGAGCCCTTGTAGTTACAGTGTAACCACTGTTTCAGAAAAAAATGTATGGCTTGACATCTATTGGGGTGCACATAGATGCAGGGAAATCTGTCTAAATTAGTTACTCTATAGAACCTTAACTCCATCCTCTGATTTCATGATATAGCGAACAGGTGGTCAGAATGAATATAGGAAATGCAGCAGCACATGGGAAGCAATGGATTTCTGGAAAGAATGGAGACACTGGAAAAAATGAGGTCTTAAGAAATGTTATTTAAATGAGCAATGTTTCACAAAGAATAACATGGGAGAGGTGATAGAAAGAAAACTAATAATAAGACAGAGATTATAAAGCCAAGAAGAGTGTCCTAACATCCAAAACTACCTAATTTGTCATCCCATTCCCAGAAGGGAAAGCAGTTGCTTAAATGTAATATGGAGGTAACCAAATCAGCAGTGTTTTCAATTCCCTGTATTAAAATATTAGTCATATTTATGAATACAGCTGTGGCCAGTCAGCCAGTATTATAATGCTGGCAGCAGATATGTTTTAAGGCACTGAGACCTATATAATGCACAGAGAGATAGGAAATGCACTTTGAGGCATGAATTGCTTAATTGCTTCTGGGTCATTGAGAGCTATATTAAATATCTGGGAGCGTTATGAATGCTCATTGGTGAGTACTGAGAACAAAAATATTTGCAAAGAGTACAGTGAGTTTTGGTCTTTAAATAATAAATAATATAATAATAATAAAAGGCACTTAGTTTTCCCAGAAGCAGTAACCCATAGCAACCAATCAGCAAGATGCATTTACTGGTCACCAGTTCAAAAGCAATCATCTTATTGGTTAATTATTAGTGACTGCTCCTGGGCAAACTTAGTGTCTTTTATTACATATGGGGCCATAAGTCTAAATCCTTTGGATGTATTTTATGTTTTGTAACATGACACTATGGGGCAGATTTATCAAAGATTGAAATGAAAATTCAAATGAAAAAAATTAGAATTTCGAGCAAATTTTTGTGCACTTCGACTAGGGAATAGTCCAAATTCGATTAAAATTTTTAAAAAAATTTGAAAATTCGAATATCGAAATTTATCATATACTGTCTCTTTAAAAATTCAACTTCGCCCATTTGCCATCTAAAACCTGCCGAATTGCTGCTTTAGCCTATGGGGGACCTCTTAGAACTTATTTGGAGTCAATTTGCTTTGGAGTCAAATTCTATTTGAATTTGATCGAATGCGCTATTACTTCAATTAATACGATTCGAATTCGGCCAAATTTGAACGAATACAGACTATTCACCCACAAAAAAAACGTAGTTTTCTTTAAAATAAATTTTGGTTGGTCTTTTTAAATTCAAAATTCAACCCTTGATAAATCTGCCCCATTATATATGTATATATCTAGGCACACATTATGATGCTTATTAGTCCACGCGCATATATTTTTATCCATTAATTAGCCTTGCAATTCGTTCGATCGAACAATTAAATCCTTTGAATCATTCGATTCGAAGGATTTTAATCCATCGATCGAACGATTTTCTTCGACCTAAAAAAGATTGCAAAGCCTATGGGGACCTTCCCCATAGGCTAACATTGACTTTGGTAGATTTTAGGTGGCGAACTAGGGGGTCGAAGTTTATTTTTAAAGAGACAGTACTTCAACTATCGAATGGTGGAATAGTCGAACGATTTTTAGTTTGAATAGTTCGAAGGTCAAAGTAGCCAATTCGATGGTCGAAGTAGCCAAAAAAAAACTTTGAAATTCGAAGTTTTTTTTATTCTATTCTTTCACTCGAGCTAAGTAAATGGGCCCCCTTTGTCTAGGATGAATGCACACAAGCAACTGGGAAAGCAAAGTAAACCTAAAATAAGTTAAAAATAGGAAGAAACCAATTTGGGCAATATGTATAAATGTAAGGAGGAAAGGGAATATGTATAAAGAAAAAATATAACACAGCATAATGAAAGGAAGCAATGGAATATTTAAAAGGAAGAGTGATAACTGGAGTAACTGGACAGTGCGAATGTAGAGGTAATTTTAAAAACCTAAATAGGTTTATGAAAAAAATGGAAGGTATTTATTGTATATAACAAAAACAAAACAAAAACTGTAACTCCTTATTTACATTAACAAAATTTCATGAATAAAAACAAGTTCTCAGCATTTGAATTCTAACATATAACGCTTGGATAGGTGGCAAAATGATCAACATAGGAGATGGATTTTCAGTGTCAGGCATCCAGAAATTTCTAGGTTGACTTTTGACATGATCAGCTTCAGAAATGGCAAAAATGGTTATTATTCAAACCATGATTTAAGGCTTTTGGTCAGATTGACAGAACAGACATATTTACTGAAAGTGAAAATACCAACTAAAAATGAGATTGTCCCTGTGACCTGAGTAAATAAAGAGGTAGAAGTAGAAGCCATAGGGAAAATGAGAAAATGGAACAATCCATAGTAATTGCACAGTACCGAGTTACAACAATGCTAACTTGACCATAATTACAGAAAACACAAAGCAAATGGTTTGAGAGTTCAGCTTAATTCATATCTATTGCCCTCACATCAAATAACTATTGCCCTTTAGATAGTCACACAGTTCCTAAAGCATTTCATATACAATATTATCACTTTAGTCAAAAGTCCAGATTCTACAAATGGCACTGAGGTACCAGTGAGACAATGGTTGGTATAGTTGACTGCAGCCATTCAGGGCCAGAGCTGGGTAGCCTTGTGGCTTTCCACCTGCTGAACTACAGTTCGAACTAGCAGCTTTGGGGTCAGAGATTGGCCACGTATATTTAATCCTTCCGAAATCAAATACTGTACTTTTCATACAGTGTGCTTGTTAATTAAATTAAAATGTTAGAGAGGGGTTGGGTGTATATTGAAATACAGATACCAACTTCTCACTTAAAACATAAGGTTAGCTCTTGATTTGCACATAATTGTATCTGTGTAGTTGGATTTCTATACTGGCGGAAATTAAGATTAATTTGAAACTGATTTCTACAAGAGCCTCTTACTTCCTTGATTATACAAAACTAACATTAGCCTGACAGGGATGCATAATATTCTTGCCTTCATTATGGCAGGGCCTAATAAACACTTTTAGAACAATAAATGCTGTTTTTGTATCATATGCTTTGGGATTTTGTGGTTGCAGGAGAAATTGAATAAGGGGGGGTACAATGTGTGAATGTACCAAACTGGTAGCATAGTTTGGCTGTCCACAATAGTTAGGTGTCCCGATGTAGGCATATCTAAATGAGACGGAAATAAAAGAAACTGAGCATGTTCAAAATTGAAAACACACTGTAGGCTTGGAGAGAGAACGGAAGTGAGCAAATATTATTCTGTATGCCAGTTTTTGGGAGTTGTAGATTTTACTGGCCCAATATCTAACCATAATTGTAGAAAATCAACTCCAAGTTCAACATTGTTCAATAGAAAAACCTCCAATCCTTTCCTTGCCAGGCGTTTTTTACTAGGCAATGCATTTTCACAGTAGCAAATCCCTAAAAGAGGAAACACAGATTCTGCATTGTTGGCAGATGTTACCTTCCTTGCCAATGGCTTCAAATCTATGTCATTGGCAAGAAAAAAAGTAGCTAGGACCCACACACCATTCTACAGATGCACTAAATCCATAATTTTTGTATTTGGCCAAATGCACAACAGAAGATTTACCTGAATACTGAAACAAATCTTAAAAACTTGTATCACTCTCATATATATAATGCTCTAAAATCACATGACATTAACAGTCAGCAGTAAGGATTCTTTTGATCTGATTTCTGCTGTAATCAATGGGACTTGGCTTAATCTCAAACAGTAGCTTGAATTTGATTTATATCCTTGCATAATTTGTTTGAAATATTTTAAAAGACTTATCACTAAAAGTTTAAACCTCTGGATCTAAGTGGCTGCACTGGCCACTTCTTAGGATAATTTATTGTATTTTTAATATTATACTTATATGAAAAAGTACTGAACTTTTTTTTTGGTATATTAAGCATGTCATGATTTCAAAGTCTTAAGGTGAGGTGGAAGGCTAATTTAATTTCTTTACACATTTCTTTTTCTGGAGATATCAGAAGGTATAGCCAGCCAACAATATATAAAATGAAAATGGAATTAGGACTCTGGGAAAGAAATCGATTTTCAAATATTTTCACGAACTCACCTTAAAGCTCCACAGCACCAATGAAAGTAAACAGCTAAGTCCTATGCAGCTGACCTTTTCTAGTTTTAATGAAAGCATAAAACACATTGTCCTTTCTATGTATATATCAATATTTATACGGTGCCCAACAACCTGGTATGTGTTCCACGGGACAGAAAGTAATCAGATTCAAGATACCAGGTGCAGATTAACAACCTCAAAGCTTGTGTAAACACCAAGACACAAAGCAGGCATGCATGCATCTGAAACAGATATTAACTATAAACATGCTTGTCCTACATTCATCGTCCTCACACCTTTTTTTCATTTTCCTATTTTACATTCAGCATCAGAGTTCATTCTCACAGGCACTTGATACCCACATTTGTTTCATAATGAAAGTACATAATGGCATTTCAGTAATTATTAAGCAACGGCCTGGTGGGTATTTTTGTTGAAACAAATAAAGGAAGAAGTGTAAATTTGCTAACAAAATTAAAAATATGTGGCAACAGAACATGGAAATTAATCAGAACTATTTGTTAATGCTAAAATCCTAGTGAAAGCTGAAACTTTTATTTTTTCCCATAATAAAAGGCAGTTTCACTAGAAATTCGATTCTATGTCCTCTAGAAAACTCAAGGAGCAACTTCATAACCTGCAAATTATTTTAAGTGCACGAAGGCTAATTCCTATGAATGTGAAAATCATGTTTAATGGTTAAGATATATTCTAAGTCTTAAATCACATTCTCTTGTGTAAAGTTTAGTTGTCAATCAAGGTCTATACAACTGTTTTTTTCATAGAGGTGAAAACAAGGCATTGCTAAAGCATCCCCCACTTCTCCCTTCGTATATCCAATGTATTTTAGTATACATTAAACCAGCATTCAGTTGGGTGTATGATTGAGTGATGGCAATGCATGAAGTCAATTCGCACCAAACACTTACACACTGATGTCTTCTGGTTGCTGTCCTTGTTGGGTAGAAGCTTCACTCCTCTGGACTTCATCTCCATTTGCTTTTTCACTAAAATAATTTTGACAAGAGACATTAAGCCAACCGTCAAATGTAAAAGTCAACAGTAAGATGTAATGTAAACTTTTTCTTGTCCAGTAACCAATGCAGTGGAGAACCTGGCATGTCAAGCTTACTGTTTGTTGTTATGTTTAATATTTAAATTTATATTTAAATAATATTTAAAATTATTTTGCTGTAGGACATAAAAGACATAGTCATTTGTTGTTAGTTTATGACTTTGAAGGGATGTGCACCCAAGGAATGAAAGTGAGATTATAAAAATAAAATATTATTGTAAGCTAAATTTTTTAAAGGTTTTTATTTGTATAATAAACTACTATTGTAAGACGCTCTATCCCTTTGCTGTTGATTCCACTTCTTGTTCTGATCCATGCATTTTAATGTATTGTATAAGCAGTGTGCAATGTCTTGCATGTTCTTTGACATACCTGAGAAGAAGGAGAATCAAAAATAAGAGGCAGACATTGGCCCATTTACTAAGGGTCGAAGTGAATTCGAAGTGAATTTTCGAATTCAAAAACTTTGAATTTTGAAGTAATTTTTGAGGCCAAATTTAGATTCAAATTGAAAAAACTTTGAATATTCGACCATTCGAAAATCGAAGTACTGTCTCTTTAAATAACTTCGACTTCGACACTTCGCCACCTTAAACCTGCCGAATTGCTATGTTAGCCTATGGGGGCCTCCTAGAACCTATAGGCAGTATTTGGCTAAGTTTTTAGAAGTCAAAGGTTTTTTTTTTCGAAAATCGTTCGATCGACTGATTAAATCGTTCAAATCGAACGTTCGATCGCACGATTTGAATTTGATCGAAAACAGCTAAATTTACTCCAAAAAAAAAACTTTGACTATCGAATTTCTACAATTCGATGGTCGAATTTCGAAGTTTTACCACTTCGAAATTTGACCCATAGTAAATTTGCCCCTGTGAGTCTTGGCTAGAGGAGAGCTAGCTTCTCCTACATACTTTTATCTATAGGAAATACATTTCCAAATAATTTTTAAATGATAGTTAATGTTTTACTAACGTATACTGGAACATCACATCTTAACATATTATTAGCATACAGTAGCATAGAGAACATGTTGCTCTGCATGCAATACAATTGTGGAAGCGCATTCCACTTCAGCCAGGTAAAGTGTAGGTGCCAATGGTAATGAAGACATTACATAATAATAATATAACATTACATAAATGATACAAAGGTATCTGAAATAATATATCTAAACAGAAATAAGTACTAATTAAAGGTGTGAAATTCTGAACTTTTAATCATTGGGTAGGGTAATTAATTCCCTTTTAAAGCATCCTGTATTTGTTGTAAAAAATCTTGTGTATACAAGTGTTTAGACACAACATTATATTACATAAGAAGAAAGAAAGGCATTTATGTCTTCAAGACTTGCTGTGTGCACCAGTACATTTTTTACCATTGCCCATAGTTAGGGTAGATAACTTGCATTTCTCTAAACTATCATCAATATTTGTTTTATAGAACAAATCAATTGTTTGTCAGAATGAATAATTTTTTAATCCAACATTTCAATATATACTAAAGTTACCTATGACTTGAATTAGTTTTGTCACATCAGTGCTGTAAATTCCTATCTAGCGAAATAATAACCTGGGCTCTCAGATATCTTCTACTGCAGAAAAATACAAATAACGACTTCCCCAACTACTTGCATACATTTCTGTATATATATATATATATATATATATATATATATATATATATATATATATATATATATATATATATATATATATATATAGTGTATTTAAACATGCCCTGTTACTCTAATTAAATATCTGTATTAAAAATGCCTACAACTTAGTTAGCTGCCCTAAAAAACACAATATCTATGTTTACCTTGTCATTATTCTCTTGACATATATATAGGGCTGCCACCAAAACCCAAACAATGGGAGCAGGGCAGATAGCATTGGGGGTGGAACAGTGAACTTGGGGTGGGCATGATGCCATCAGAGGCAGGCACAATGATGTTGTGGAGCTATGATGCTGGGTCTGAGTTATTACATCACTTTTATGCAAATGATGGAATTCTGTCCAGTTTTCACAATGTTTTAAATGGGACAGAAAGTTTTGAACCAGCCCTTCGACAAACTGAGATGTCCAGTTGAAACCCATGTGGCTGGAAACCCTACCTCTATCTATTCTGCCCGATGATTAAGACCAATCCTTTAACTACAGGTATGGGATCTATTATACAGAAATCAGTTATCCCGAAAGCTCTGAAATACAGCAATGCTCATTTAAAAAAAATATTTCTTATTTTTGATTGATTTCCTTTTTTCTGTTTCTTTAATAACAAGAGATTAACTGCATTTCATAATAACTAAGCCATGTCAAGGTGAGGTATTTAATTAGTATAAATTTGGCCAGATTCATGTTCGGGAGAAAGTGGAGACCCAAACAGGCCTTAGAAAAACTGAACTGTTTGGGTCAAAACTGAACAGATGGCAACCCTACATATATATCTTAGCAGCCTTCTGGTCATGTAGGGGTCAGCCAAGAGCTGGCTGCGCCCTTTTTAAACCCTTGTTCCACCACATTTCCTGTCATTAGCATTAACTTGTTGTAGTTTGAGAGGTGTGGCTTGGCCTTAGCTCTTGCCTTAGTCCTGGTCTTGCCTGAGTCGTGCCTGCTGTTTTCACCACCCTCTATAAATTCCTACTTGATGATAATGAAATACTTTTTTCCATAGTCAGGCTATCAGAAACAGTGGAACTTTAAGAAAAGTTTAGTAAGCCAAAAGTATATTCCGCTGTACAAACTTTATAGTGATATATATCAAAGTTTTAATTTATGAAACAGTTTTTGTACATTCATTCTATAACTAGAGAGTCCCTGTGGAATATGCTCTTTAAGCGGAGAAAAAAATATTTTTCACTGGCAGTAAACTAACCTGCATTATTATTTTTATTAGGTGAATAGCTCTTCAACCATCAAAACTGATTGTACATGTGTTCCACTGACACTGAAAGGAAAATTGGGGTAAAATAGTCTGCTTAATTTGAGAGCATCTGCATATTAAAGCGTGAATGTCATCTGCTTATTCTGGGAGCATTAAACCACTTTTCAAAGAAAGAGCAGCACTGCATATTAGGGTTTAAAGAAGCAGATATCCATTGTACTTGAGAGGAATAAGTTGCAGTATTTAAAATTAATGTTTAGGTGATCATTATTTTCCTGTTATATCAAATATTACTTCTTCTGACTTCATTGTCTTCTCTTCAAATAATATGAATGCATTTAAGAAAACCTTAGTAGATGGAAAGTGAACGATAGTTAAAACCAACAGGTAAAGTATAACCCTTTCCTGTGCAAGCTGGTGCAGATAAATTGAATGTTTAAATGTGTATTTTGCAGTGAAACTACAGTACAGGTTATGACCCTACATAATCATCTCTTTATCCTCTTAAAGTATTGCAGTTTTGTAATAAAAATGCTTCACTAGCAAGAGACATACACAAACATTTGGTTGAGCTATCTTTAAGAAGTTAAATTACATGGGTGTACAGCAAAGTCTATTTAGGGTAACCTCAAACCTTGGGCAATATATATTAGCATTGTGCATCAGGAATTGAATCTATAGATTCATTAAACTACAGTAGACTTGGTCCAACTTCTTGAAGCTTATTTCTTCTAAAGTTTCAGTTCAACACGTTGTCTGAACAAGAAAATGTTGTTTTAAGGAGTACATAGAAGAAACTTTTTTCTTGTTCCCAGTCCATATTTCTACTTAAAGGAAAAGTATACTCTTTAAACAATGTTATCCAGAATGCTTTGGATCTGGGGCTTTCTGGATAATGGATCTTTCTGTAATCTGGATCTTTATACCTTAAGTCTACTATGAAATCATGCAAACAGTAAATAAACCCAATAGGCTGGATTCTGTTGACTAAGTGTTAATTTTGGGGGTATAGTTTTCTTTTAAAAACACTACTTAAAACACTGCCCATTGTTCTCCACATTTTGAAAAAGCCCCATGCACAGTTATTTCTCAGACTTTTTGGGAAAGAAATTGGAAACATGCTATATGGGTGTCACAACAAATTTAAAAAGAAACATGTCCTCAAAGATAGCTGACAATGTACAGCTAATGATAGAAGGAGTCTGGTTGTAAATACTGTATGCACCAAGTATGCACCAAGTACTATGTTGCCAAATCTTCATTTTGAGATGTGCATGCTTTCCCCCTTTGGCATTGCTTACTATTTGTCATTGACCTTAGTCAAGATCTAAATATATGCTAAATGTTTTTTCTAGTTATGAAACATGTCACCCTGAGGCTGAATTTAGGAATTTACAGAACTGGTATTCATATTTTCTGAGTTTATCCCTGAGTTCATAGAGGGTATGTTTTTCCCCAGGGTAAACAAGGAGACTAGGGGCATACTTTTAAAGAAAAGTGTAAATGTGCATTGTTTTGAATGCTTTGAGTTTGTATTTGCTTTCACATTATGTTCTGCATTGTAAGAAAGAGTGTACTCTCTAATTTATAGTATATAGAATCATGATTCAGAAGGGAGTGTCAGGAGCGACAAGGCTGGAGAGCCTATGACTGTCAAAGTACAGAACACAGCCTGCATAGACTATTATTACAGATGCAAGTTCACTGTGCATAGGCTTTAAGGGACACAACACTGTGAGTATCTCAATCCTAGTAATTCTTTGGTGATAAGCGTTTCCTCTGTACAAACACTTGGAATTAGCTCATGGGTTACAGGCCTGATTTCTTATTCATGACACTCAAGATTCCTGATAAGGAAACTAAATTAATTTGTTCATTCCTACTTTGGAGAACTCAATAAGGGATCTAATTACGAGTTGGGAGAAATGGCAGTGTAGTAGGCCCTAGGGGTCAGTCTTCTCCACATCAGCTGAGGTAATTTGGGTTTGTATGGACAATTTAGACCCTAATAATTTGCATGACAATTTTATGGCACAGGTTTTTGAGGAACCTACCAAAATGCTATTCTAGATCTAGTGATCTCAAATGACCCAGAACTTATAGCAAATATGCAAGTCATTGAACCCCTGGGTAATAGTGACCATAATGTTATATAATTTAATGTCTGGTGCAAAAAAGAAATATATACTGGGGCAACAAAAACCATGAATTTGGGAAAAGCTAATGTTAGTGCCTTAAGGGCTGCCCTACAGAGCATTGATTGGGGCATTAAGTTTTCAGCAAAAAACACAGAACAGAAATGGTTGTTTGGTCATTTAAATGCTATTAAATCATTACTGTTCTCAATTTATTCCCTTAAGGAGTAAATGTAGAAGCTCTAAGAATCATCCTATGTGGCTTAATACAGAAGTAAAGAAGTTAATAGGAAAGAAGAAGAAGAGAAATGCATTTAAAAACTACAAATCTGTTGGGACAGAAGCGGTATATAATGAATATAAACGCTGTAATAAATGTTGTAAATCAGCAATCCGGAAGGCAAAGAAAGGAAATGAAGAGTTAATTGCGGTGGAGGTGAAAACTAACCCTAACAAGTTTTTTAAATATATTAATAGTAAAAAGATGCAGGTTGAGAGTGTTGCTCCATTAAATAATGGTACCAGAGTGGTTGTAACAGATACAGAAAAGGCAAATGTGCTAAATCAGTTATTTTCTTCAGTGTATACAATAGAGGAGTCTGAGTTCCCAAGCTCACTTCATAGCTGCACTAATGGCTCAGCTCAATCTAGTTCAGTTTTAGACCAGCCCCTATTTCTGATTTTCTCAGATTCACTTTCATCTGGTATGGTGCCTATGGATTGGAGAAAAGCTTATGTTATTCCAATATTTAAAAAGGGATTACGATCTCAGCCTGGCAATTATAACCCAGTAAATTTGACATCTGTGGTAGGCAAATTATTTGAAGGTTTGTTAAGGTATCACATTCAAAATTTTGTCCTAGTGAATGGCATTATGAGCAGCAATCAGCATGGCTTTATGAAGGATAGGTCATGTCAGACAAATTTGATTTGACTTGTTCATTATTGACTTAGGGGAGGGTGTTGTAAGTAATGTATCCGTGTTTGCAGATGACACAAAACTATCCAGCCCAATTAATTCCATCCAGGATGTGGCATCCTTGCAACACGATCTTGACATACTGGCAATCTGGGCAGCTAAGTGGCAAATGAAATTCAATGTTGATAAATGTAAAGTCATGCACCTGGGATGTAAAAATATCCA
The DNA here is from genome assembly GCF_017654675.1 of Xenopus laevis. NCBI lineage: Eukaryota > Metazoa > Chordata > Amphibia > Anura > Pipidae > Xenopus > Xenopus laevis. Next base: position 79,846,528 of record NC_054374.1, read on the forward strand.
TGCCACTTATACCCTTAATGGGACTGCACTAGGCAAATCCATTATGGAAAAGGACCTTGGAGTCCTTGTAGATGATAAACTTGGCTGTATCAAGCAAAGCCAGTCATCAGCATCAAGGGCAAATAAGGTCTTGAGCTGTATTAAAAGGGGCATAGAGTCACGGGAGGAGGGGGTCATTCTTCCACTGTATAGAGCACTTGTAAGGCCCCATCTAGAATATGCCATACAGTTTTGGTCTCCATCACTCAAACAGGACCTTATTGTATTAGAGAGGGTACAGAGAAGGGCAACTAAGCTGGTAAAAGGTATGGAAAATCTTAGCTATGAGGAAAGACTGGCCAAATTGGGGATGTTCACGCTGGAAAAGAGGTGCTTAAGGGGACATATGATAACTATGTATAAATATATAAGGGGATAATATAATAATCTCTCTAATGCTTTATTTACCAGTAGGTCTTTCCAGCTGACACAAGGTCACCCATTCCGATTAGAAGAAAAGAGGTTCCGTCTAAATATTCAGAAGGGTTTTTTTTACAGTGAGAGCTGTGAAGATGTGGAATTCTATCCCTGAATCAGTTGTACAGGCTGATACATTAGATAGCTTTAAGAAGGGGTTGGATTGCTTTTTAGCAAGTGAGGGAATACAGGGTTATGGGAGATAGCTCATTGTACAAGTTGATCCAGGGACTAGTCCAATTACCATTTTGGAGTCAGGAAGAAATTTTTTACCCCTCTGAGGCAAATTGGAGAGGCTTCAGATGGTTTTTTTTTGCCTTCCTCTGGATCAACTAACAGTTTAAAAAAAAACCTAAAAGGTTGAACTTGATGGACGTGTGTCTTTTTTCAACCTTACTTACTATGCTATACTAGGCATTATAAGCAGGACTAAAAACATACAAGTCTACTGCAGATAAACATGGGTCACATTTCTCCTTTCATAAGTTCTCACTATCCCACAAAACCTTGTTCTAGTATAAATTGTTGTTTAACTACACATTAAAGCTTATTAATTTATATTTCTACACGCATTAATAACCCTAAATTATAGCATAGCTATAAGCATGGTATTATCCTGCATAAGTGATATGCTTGTTCTTTTAATGAAAATATGCTCATATGGATTAATCATGCTCAACTATGAATTTAGTGCTCAAAGTTCCCTGATGCTGGGGGGATACTTCTAATTCTTTCAAAGTTAACTGTATATTGCCACACTACTCATTGGCACCAGGACTTGAGCTACATACTGTATATGATAGCTTCAGTTACTTAACTTTATTCTGTGTGTCAAATTAGTGTCATACAAGCTAGAGTTTAAGTAACTCTGCATTGCTTACTGTACCCTCCTGGCAGGGCAGGTATTGGGGTAGACCAGGTTTGCCAGGTTACCCAAACCACGGGGATCCAATAAATATATAAATGGCAGATTATAATCTGCACTACATTCAGTACATAAATAATATCCTGTCTAGGGTGCTTCAGCATGTTTCAACTGCAATGCACAATATCTCTAATGCAATGAGAATGAAATGGTTAGGAATTGTCAGCAATTTGATGGTTGTGCCTGATCTATTTGTAAAATGTTTTGATTGGGGCCCCAAACTCTCTTGATTGCCAAGGCCTCTTTTTACTGTCCTGTCTTTTTCTTATAAATGAAGCTGATGTTTAAGAAATAAATTTGCTATTCTGTACAGGTATTTATTACATTAAGAGCTAGTTATTTCAGTACACCTTTCTTCCACAGTGGCATTGATTATTAGATTTGCATACTAGGCATACTATTGTGGTGAGACAAGGTTTGTAGCATTTAACTCCACAAATAAATGAGAATGAGAATAAAAGAAAAGTAAGAGGCTCAAAAATGACTGCACAAATGTGTAACTGACAAAGAAGCCTGCAGTGCAATAGGAAAATGGAAAATCAGCTATTGAAGAGTGCACATTTATATATAATTTCAGTTCGTCAAGGGAGATTATTTTGCCAGTACACTGTTTATTCTGCAATGCTACAAACTGTTATTTTAAATGGGAAAATATTTTGGCTAGGGAAGAGTGAACTTTTTTGGCTGATTTTTTTCACGAATTTGTGCTAGAATTTCTCCATGTGTTCTGTCTCACCAGAAATGAAAAAACAGCCTGCATTAAAACTGACTCATCCCTGCATCAAGATTCGCTTGCTGCCACATCCCAGTCTCAAGTTTTACTTGCCTGACATCTTTGCATGGAGACTGACTCACCTAACATGCCTACATCAAGATCAGCACATCCAACATGTGCATTTCATTGATGTCAGCCAATTGTTAATGGGAGAGAGCACGAGACCGTGCTAAACCACAAAAAAAACCACAAAATTCACAATATAATTTCGGTGTCCGACTGAAAAATGTTGCAGTTTACCATTTTTTCAGCAAAGTGAAATTATCATTTTTAATACTGTACATCACTACTTTTGGCTTTTTAGTATTTATTAATTACCCAGGGCCAGTGTCACAGCTATAGTGGCATTCAATGTATGCAGGATTATTTTGAATCCAAAAATAGATGGATTTTAAAAAAAATTATGGTTATCAATTTATTTATTTGTGTTTAGATCTCCTTTAATATTGATTCCTTCAGCTGGAAAACAGACAAGCACCATGTTTTTTTGTCTTCTTCTATGGAAAAAAATGCTCACAGTATATGCACAAGAAGTATTTTTATTATAATTATTTTGGTTAAAATATATGTTTAATATCATATATATATATATATATATATATATACATATATATATATATATATATATATACATATATATATATATATATATATATATATATATATATATATATATATATATATATATATATATATATATATAGCTTTTTTCTTCTTGTTCAGTAATGTAAATGGCAATGATTAATCAGAGGTAATTTATTTTGTGGGAGTACAACTGTTATTTTAAAATAGGCTGTATGTTTATTTAATCAGGGAAAATTATAGCACCCATTGTTATCAGTGAATGGAAAAGTCTGCTATAGTGATGAAGAATGATCCAAGGGCAATGTTATCAAGGTTGGTGGAGAATATAACAAAATATTGGGGGGATGGGGGAATGTTCCCTATAACCTTTGCGGCAGAGTGAGGCATTCTGTGGGCAAGATAAGCAATATTTCTGCCAGCAGCTCTAAAGTTAATGTTGTCAGACAACAAGCATGTGCATCGGCATCCAATTAAAAAGCTTGCCTCCAACTCACTGGGCTGCCTATTAGAGGTGATGGAAGCTCCTCAGTGAAACTACTCAGTTTAAAAAAGCCACACTTTACTAAACTGGTGAATTCCTTCTTTATGTTATTGAATGCCAGGATCAGAATAGCTTACCAAAAAAAGGAAACTCTTATGTTTAGTTAGCATCCAAACAGGAGCAGGATTTTATTGTGTGGTTTTGCATAAGCCTTAAAAGGGTTACCTGCTGTTTGATACACAATCTGCAGTTAAAGCAAAGTTGAACATTCTGTTGCAAGACCCATTGTCCGGCTCCTTCATTGCCAATTTGCCATATGGTTCCCCGTAAATCTTAAGCTACAAAGTGATCAATAATATTGCCTGGTCTGCATGCTTCACTATTTTTAGCCTTTTTTTTAGGTTTTCATCAAGCTAAATATATTTTGTTTCTTTTAGATATGTTTTATATATACTGTTTATATAAAATACTGTTGCTGCAGTTTTTGCAGATGCATGCATTCCTCTGTCTCTAAAGGTAGCAGAGCTTACGGTTTCATACTGTGGATCCAAATACACAAGGGAGCAAGAAACAACAAAATGACCCCAGCTGACATATAAACACCCTGAATTCCTTGCATTAGCGACTATTAGGATTTAGTTGAATAAATCAACTGCAATTTCTGTAAAATCTTGTAAAGATATCATGCTATCCAGCCTCCACTAACCATGTACGTTTATCTGACTTACCTTGGTACTGAGCACTAAAGCCTTTTTGTCTGTGATTGCCATCAGATGTAAAATGCAGCCTCAACCAATGTTTGCTGCTGATGACTGGAGGTGGTAAATTTGATCCAGTAAACCTGAAAAACAATGACATAGGATATTCAGATATAGAGAGAAATATTCAGTGTCATGAAATTATAATGTGTGCTACAAGTGAAAATAGGGAAATGTTATATCTTTATATTTGCTTTTATATAATTTTAGTGACCTATTTATTAATGGGTGAAAAGAGAGTGAATTCTATTTTCAGCCTTTGCTAAATATTCCAAAATGACTATACAATTAAATAAAGAGCTGGGGACTTCATCTCTGTTGAATTTATTTCACCAATTGATAAACATGCCCATGTAACTAAGAAAAGTTGAATATCAACTCATTCATTTGAGGGATGTGCCCCACATAGGAGGCAGGGCCTTACAGTCTTGATGATGATTATTATTATGGACCTAGTGAAATAAAAAATACTGTCCATACATATACTTATGTATGCCATCACAGAGTCATGCAGTGGACCCTAAGATGTCTAGATTTACACATTTTTACACAGTTTATCTTTGTCATTGGATATGCTAGTCTTGATGATAGGCTTTGTTTTTCTGCCCCAGTGTTAATCGGATCCTTCAAACTTAATTTTCTGGAAAGTGGATTCTGTAATGATATAAACTCAAGGGTGCCCTGGGAGGCCGTAAGGAAGTGAAGGAGATGGAGCCATGACAGGGGTTAGGAAGGGAGTCAGAAGATGGTAATTGGCAAGGGGTTGTGAAAAATGTAGTGTAGGATGTGATTGGTTGGAGGCAGTAAGGAGAGGTGAATGAAAGGGATAAAAACAGGAGGAGTCAGTTGCCATTTTACCTTTCCTGCCCTCCTGTAATAATATTGACTGACAAAATTTTCAATAAAAACAAAATCCCTTAGTGGGGGTGATGGTAGAAAGGAGGGTAATAAATAAATAGTCACAGGTAATGGCAGAAGTAGTTTAGGTCTGGGGCTAGGGTTACGGATATCAGCTGTTAAAAGTGGAGGGGTTAAAGGAAAGGGGGGTAGTCTAAGGGGCATAATAATTAAAAAAAAATGGTGGGATAATACACTGCAGCCTTTTCAACCCATAAAGATGTGTTGGCTGGTGTGTTTAAATACATAGGGTGGTGATGTTGGGAGGAAGGGTCTGAAACTTAACGCTGCCCATGTCATGCACTCATTCACCAAGTAGCATATATTTGGGAAATCACTGGTTTAGGTTGTGGTACATTATGAATTCATGAATGAAGAAAGTCTATTTTATTATGAATGCTATTTGAGATCCATTAAACAAACATATTCCATTTGAAAATGTTGGTAAATCTGTGTGGCAGATGACTGTTTTGCCCCCACCTCCACCCACCCAGTGAGCTAGTTGTGTGTCCAACTGCTGAAAAAGAGAATCCGTATTTTTACTGTCTAATTTAACCCTCCATGTGTGGAAAAAATGGCCACAGGCAGAGTTGAACGATCTGAGCTCTTCAAGTATACATTGTGTAGGGTCATATCTTATTCAATGTGAGTTTAGTGCAATGAAACTCAATAGAGTAACCATCATCTTATGAATGAAGTATTTTTGAGTGGATACAGTGATTCCTGATCTATTTCACTCAGTAGAAAGTCAGCCTAATTGGTTATTCAGTTATGTTTCAATAGCAAGAGAAACAGAGATTAAACAATTCTTTCTTGCCGAAGACAGACATATTTCATTAAAATGTCAGTTTGTATTCAGAAAACTCCAGTCTGTCCCACTTATGTTTAAAATTGAACCAATTCTCCATCTAGCCAGATGATATATGTTTAAGCTCTAATTGTGTAAGTGCTGGCAGCTTAATTGGTTGGGGACCCACAAACAGCATAAGATGACAAGTGATAAGATAAAAGACATATACTAAATATGCATTCAGTCAGTATACTGCTTTCTTCTGAAGAAATACATTTTCAAAAATACACAAAAGAAAAAGATTTACAAATAAATGGTTGCTAATTTACCTAATTCCAGGACCTCCTGGGTAGTGAAGGGCCCTGAAGTAGATCTGAAGTGTGTACCAGGCATAAAATTATGGTAAAATTATGTATCCATTTAAAGCAGGATTGTTGTGTGAATAAAAGATAAGTATACCCAAGCCGGTAATTTACAATTATAGTGGATGAAAGGATCTCGCCAGGTGAAAACTATTATGTGGCAAGTTCTTGTATGTCTGCAGAAATAAGTTGCTATGGATGGCTCTTACATCTCCACCTTAATCTATTTGTATTTCAATGCAGCAGTGTGAGTTATAGAAACACAAAAGACTAAAAGTAAGTTTAACTTTTAATTCTGCAGTGACCACATGGGATTCTCAGGAACAATTTTTGTCAAGAAAAGACTTTAACCAGGGGCGTAACTACAGAGGAAGCAGACCCTGCGGTTGCAGGGGGGGCAGGTATTTAGAGGGCCCAGAAAGGCCCTAATTAATAAGACATTTCTGTATATCTTGGTATATTTCGCTAAATCTTACCAATGTTTTAGGGCCCTAAATTGAATATGCTTTTGGGTCCAGTTACATCTAGTTACACCACTGACTAAGGGGCAGATTCATTAAGGGTCAAATTTCGAAGTTAAAAATACTTCGAAATTCGACCCTCGAATTGAAATCCTTCGACTTCGAATATCGAAGTCGAAGGATTTAGCGCTATACGTTCGTTCGATCGATCGAAGGATTTTTCGTTCGATCGAACGATTAAATCCTTCGAATCGAATGATTCGAAGGATTTGAATCCAACGATCGAAGGAAAATCCTTCGATCAAAAAAAGGTTAGCAAACCTATGGGGACCTTCCCCATAGGCTAACATTGACTTTGGTAGGTTTTACCTGCCGAAGTAGGGGGTCGAAGTTTTTTTTAAAGGGAAAGTACTTCGACTATCGAATGGTCGAATAGTCGAACGATTTTTCGTTCGATTTCGTTCGTATTCGAACGAATTTAACCAATTCGATGGTCGAAGTACCAAAAAAATACTTCGAAATTCGAATTTTTTTCATTCGAATCCTTCACTCGAGCTTAGTGAATCTGCCCCTTACTGTCACAAGTAGAAGAATTCTACAAATTAAGTGCTACTGGACATTGCATATCCCCTAGGTCGGCTACAGTTTTTCTGCTCCGCCCCGTGCGCAAATGTGCACAGTAAGTGCACACGCCCACTTGCACACTTCACGTCCCTATCTGCACTGAGGACTGCATGCACCTGTTAAGAAACTGTAGGCAATTTTCCACACGCAGTCCTTGGTGCATTGGTAGATGGTGCAGCTGGGGTGGCATGCCACCCTTGAACTCGTGCTGCCCTAGGCCCGGGCCTTTGCGGCCTTGCACAAATTTGGGCCTGGTTGTTAAAAGTGTTTGGCCTAATGTAAATTGGCAAGTATGTCAGAATATAGAGATGCCAAGAAAGTCATTAACCCACTGCATTGTCACCACTCACTGCATTTGACAGATGATATTCAATGATTAAGGAACGCCAGCAAAACTTATACTATTAAATAAAGATAAAAACACTACAGCAGTAGTACCCAACCAGTGAATCATGAGCAACCCCTTGGATGTTGCTCTCAGTGGCCTCAAAGCAGGTACTTTTTTTTTAAATTACTGGCTTACAAGCACGTTTTAGTTGCATAAAATTAAATGTACTGCCAAACAGAGCCTCCTTTAGACTTCCTGTCTACATAGGGGTTATGAAATAGCCAATCACAACATCCCCAGTACCTTTTTTTATGCTTGTTTTGCTCCCCAACTCTTTTTACATTTGAAAGTGGCTCAAGGGTAATAAAGGTTGGGGAACCCTGTGCTAAAGTAAACAGAGGACTATGTGCTCTTTCATTCTATTGGGTTCTTGGTAAACAGTAGTAACAAAAACCTCACACAATCATGAGAAAGCTTTGGTTGCAGAAATGATTCTAACATGTTTTTCCATTGATGTTTATATCATTCATTGCTCCATCTTACACTGTTGCTGTTCAATATTTCTAATGTTTTTATTGTCTATTGAGTAACTTGTGCATATACTTCTTCTCCTGTGAGCCCTGACTGCTGTTCTTGCTGCTGTCTTTGTACATTGCTCATTCCTACTTGAATTCCAAGGGAATTCTTTTGTAACAGAGTTTTCACCATTTTTAGTAATAGCAATCAACCAGAGCTTTGCTTTGAAATGAATGACATATAATTCAACTGATTGACTGCTATATATATACTGTAGGTTCTAGAAACTCTGTTGCTTTTTTTACATTGCCCTGTGCCTGTTGCTATAGCTGGTATACAACATACTTTTCTGGTACCTTCATTTACAGGAATGCAGTCCATGAAAGTATCTGCTTGTCTCACACTCTAATCACCTCTGTAGCCATGGTAACAGCCTTAACTTTGAAGATCTAAGCATTTTCCTATTTCTTATTCCCTGTTGTTAATTTTAATAACTTTTATTCTATTTTCTTAATTGCTCTCTTAAACTCCATATTTTCATAATTACATACAGGAGTCAGTGCTATTCTGGCAATGCAATGGGGGGTTGGATAATAAATGATGGGGAAGCAGTAGTGGGAGCACATGCCAGAATATTAAATCACACAGTATATACTTATACTTAAGGACAGATATAGAGATAAAGTAGGTAATGTATATTTATATTTTTATATCATTAAGCAATGTTTTAGCTCAGTAGGTGGAAGACAATGTTGAGATGTTCACACCTTCGAATCAGGTAGTTTTAAATTTGAGATATATACCTGTTTACATAACAAAAATATAGAAGAGATTTAGCAATATATGATTAATCGCATTTGGGATTTGACTTATATAACATATATGGGGTTTAATAGGGAAAAGAAAAAAGCAATTGATCACAATATAAAATGAAAAAGAGAGAGTGAAAGAGAGGAGCAGGACACTTTTTCCTATTAATATCTCAGACTGTGTTCAATACTAGTGCCTACGCTCAATAATGGGATCACATAAATTCAATGCCATGGATGATATAAGTGAATACAGGAATGGACAAGGGTCATCTGAATGTTAACATCTTCCATGATGGCATAGATTGTGATACAACCTTAAACTGGAAAATTTGGAAACTGTTATATTGGAAAGAGCTCCAAGCTCTAGCATCATTATTTCAATGTAAATAATTATAGTAATGGAAAAATATAATCATCAATTTCTTATAAATTTAATTTATATGGTGTACCATGAGTGTTGGATTGTTCAGAACATATGCCCCAGCAAAGCAAAGCTATTTGAAGATCATTACATTCTCAGTTAAATAATAAATACATTTTATTTATCCTTCAATACTGTATATGTTCGGTAAAATACTGAATTAAGTTAAGTCTATGGCTCCTTATTGCATACTTTTTACCTATGCTTCTACATTGCCATACTGTTAATCAGATAAACCATTTAAACTATAACCATAGCCTCCACTAATTATTATATAAATTGTGTTGTACTGTTATTATATAAATTAGTTTTTAAAGGCGATTTTTTAACTTGCCATATGTTTCTTGCTTTTAAATAATAGATACTAATATGGGTGATAAATATTTGTCCCCTATGAGCTTTCCAGGCAGTATCCCCAGAGCAGAGTTCCCCCACCTTTTGAACTCGTGAGCAACATTCAGAAGAAAAAGGAGTTGGGGAGCAACGCAAGCAAGAAAAATGTTCTGGGGATCACTGCCCTAGAGCAATAAATATTTTAAAATCACAGTGGTGGAAATAGTCTTAGCCCTTGATAAAAATTAGCGAGCATGGGGCATCAAAGTAATGAATGTGATTATATTATCTCAATTCCAGTTAAATGGAAACTAGCATGGAAAAGAAAAGCTTATTCTAATAATTAGTCACATTAGAGATACAAGAATATTTTGAACTATTGTGGAGCTGTTGAACACAAGCACTGTTACTGTGTTCTTAATTAAATTTATATCTATTAAATACAAATCTTCAAACATGGAACAAAAGGAAAAAGAGAATATTTTATATAAACACAGATGGGGATCAAGTGATGATCTTCTTCACATTGTAATGATTACATGTATTTGTTGTGAGAGATTACAGTAAATGATGAAATGCGGCAGATTATGTATAGAAAATGAGCTGTTATGCCTTTCATTTGATTCTTTTTGCCCTAGAGGCTCATTACTAAACTGATGAAGCAAAGTAACAAATAGCAAGTAACAACCAAACAGTGATTGGCTTCATCAGTGTAGTGCAGGCACAAAAATAAAAATATTGGTTTATAGTGATAAATGCTTAGGTGCAGCTTTTCACATGCTTTAATGAACAAGTATTCAAAGTTTAAGTATTTAACAGGATTTTCATCTTGGAGTAACAAAAGACTTTTAAGTCCCCTCCATTGTCCATAATGTTTTTTTGTCTAAACCATACTGATGCACTCATAGGTCAGAAGAAACACTCACTGCTACATTTATGAGTGATAATAGACTGACCTGCTCAAGCACAGACAGAGTCCAGGTGATTATCATTCAGGACAAACATGGGCATTATGGTTTTGGCATTTGTGACCGCAAAATCTGGTAGTGAAGCAGTGAAGATCTGTGCCTCTGACGATGCCCATGGTAGCACCTCATCTCCTTTTAAGCACATGCTCTGGGCTGCTATCAATAACCTAAGCTTAGGATTCACAATATGAAATTCATGAAACAAAACCGATTTAAGTAAATAATTGATGAATAATTTTCAATAAATGGCAGCATAGAAACCAGTGTATACTGCATATCAACTGATTATTAGGATCTGTAGCACTATTTTCTAACAGAGACAGGAGTTTTATGTCCAGATATGACTTTAACTAAGGCATATGACCCCTAGAAAAGAAACACAGCTTAGGACAATCTGCAAAATACACTTTACTTAAGTTGACTTCACCTCACAACACGGTGCCGCCTGTACTAGTGTTTGCTTCCTTGACTAACGCTCACCTAGTGCTCACCCTTGGGGGCTTATCAATATCTGGGCTGAAATATTGTCTTATCCTTACCAGTCACAATTTGGAGTTTATTTGTTACAATCTGGTATGGATGTGTGAAGTGGATAAGTTCTGGTTCCATATGTTTTACCACTCAGTGGAATCTTTACCTGTATCTTTACTTTTTTCTTGTCCAATTCCTAATTTGCACTGTTGTGTTAACCTTACCTTATTGTATCTTGTCTAGTTCAAACTATATGACCTGACTGAATCCAGACCCCTGGACTATTTACAACCCACCCTAATTACTTTTATTATCTCTGTCTATCTGTAACTTTTTAATGTATTGCCCATAAACCCTTTTTCAATGTTCTAACAGTATATAAGATGTGCCTTTTCTGTCTTTCATTTGTATTTTGCCTGAGGAAGGGACCTGTGTGCTCCAAAAGCTTGCAATTGTTACTTATTCAGTTAGCCAATAAAAGGTATCACCAAACTGTACATTTTCTGCATTTTTTCAATGGCTAACACAGTACAACATCTTAAAACTATAAAAGTGGTAACATTACCTTCTGTTATGATCTGACAACTCTAAATTTTGCTTTACAGCAGCAGCACAGAGCAGACCAAAAGGGTAATTTACAACCATAAGTGAGGTGGAGCTAAAATGTGTGTTGATGTTATGGGTACTTACTAAAGGGTATCAACCCTAAACATGTCGTGTAACCACAACCTGGAATAAAAGTTTTACAGAGAGTCTGCTGGAGTTCTCCTTCCTTTACTATTTTGATTTACTGACACAGTGGAGTTGTTGGCACAGAGAAAATTAATTGGAAGTAGTGATGGGCGAATTTATTCACCAGGCGGAATTCACGGAATTCACAGCAATTTGCTTAACCACCACGAAAATTCGCCAGCGAAAAAATGAGACGCCGGCACCGTTTCACAAATTTTTTGGCAAAACGCCACAAATTCGCCCATCACTAATTGGAAGCAGAACATCCAATTCCCCATCAGCTGTACAGAACTCTAACAACCCTTTACTTTGGACTGCATGTTATAGGTATTGATGCTATTTTGCCCTTGCACTGCTGCATACAGTATTTTTTTTTTGAGTGCCATTGCATCTGCCCTGCCTTTTCTGATGAATCACAAGCAAATATGCCCACTGACAATTGGGAAAAGAATTTATGCTCTATCCTTTTTTAGGCGTTCTTCTTTAACTTTTACTGATATAAAATAAACAATAGAAGCAAATAATTTGCAGAAGACTTGCTTTTACTAAAGAGTGTCTTTCAGATATTTGTGCATTTTTCAATTTTTTGCTGTAATGACATTTACTGCATCACCTCACCCTCCCTCAGTTATAACCCCATAGCAATTAGTATAAATGATAACAGCTCAGAGATAAATGAGAGGGAATCCGAAGGACAAAATGTAGCAACTTTCAGAAAGTAAAGCTTATATGTAAAACTTATTTCAGAGCTGACAATATTTGCATTCATTTTACATTATAAATCCTTAGGCTTATGGCGTGGATAGAGGGGTGTTTCTGCCCTGAGCCAAGCTAAGAAATTTGCCTCAGGCGGCAGTGCCCCATAGGTTACTAGAAGCTGCAAATAGCCTCTCCTGAGCTAAAATTCCTTTTTTAAGCAAGAAATTTCTCTTTCAGTCTAGGGAGAGCAAGTCTTGGTTACCTGCATAAAAGTTTACTTTACCTCAAGCAATGTACCAGACAACGTAGTTTCAACTACCATATTCCTGTGAAATAATAAATACTACTGAAATGCCATCTCTATTTAAAATATGATACAGTATCAAATCATGAATGTAATCAATCTGATTCAACAGCACAGTATACAGCTTTCTAGACCTACAGCTTAGTAAAAAGTAGTTTGTGGCCCTTTGGTTGTGCAGTGACCATGTTTTGTAGAATTTCATTGACAATAAGCTTTGTGAGCACTGAGAATATACTACACATATGCATTGCAAACTCCTAATTAACAGCACAACACTTTCTGCCCTTAAGCATTTCATGTTGGGAAGGCCACCTGAATGTGGTTACTGCTGATATAAAAAAAATGTCATAAATATAGGCACAGATCCACTACTAATGAACATGACCTAAAGACCCAAAGCCAGTCTGAATTTTTGCTGGTCATCAGAAATGAAGTCTTCAGCAGCTTGTGGGCAATGGGGTGGAAAAACGGCTGCATGATAATAACTTTACCAACAAATAAAATAGTGTTTAGCTTAATTTGTCAAGCAATAATATAAGTAGCTCATCCTTCAGCAAAGATTAAAACAAACCATATATAAACAGGAAAAACACATTAGCAAAATGTATAGTTCAGTTATCTTTGAATAATAATGCCTAGAGTCAGCTGAATGCCATAGTGTAAGCAAAAGCCTATTTGAAAAATGACTCTTGTACTCCACAGGGAAGTGAGATAAAGAACTGCAAAACATTTCTTGTTTGCTACGGTATGTATTTTCCTTTACAGGCTCTTTGGTCTATTTTGAACATATCATAAGGAACGTTCATATTGATCTTTCTCTACTGTTGGCTTATGCGTGCAAGAAAACTTGACTGAATAGGCTGAGAGTTCATACTTAGCTTACTTGAGGTCATACTGAATATGCAGAAGTTTATCAAAATATTTAATAAGGCCCTTAAAAGCCATTATGGAGTTTCACAGAAGCAAAGTGTTTTCGAAAATTTTATATAATCCATTTTCTCTTGTTAGTTAAGCAGAATTTACTTCAGCTTTTTGGAACAGAACTCTTTTGATAGAGGAGAAGTGGTGGGTGAGCATGAGGTGGTGGGAGGAAAGCTCCTCAATCAATTACAGAAAAATACCATTATTTAGAACTTCTTTTAATATTATTTGGGGCCTTATATCTATTATAACACCAACACAATGAATCTTTGTATTGCTCTCTCACTCTCTCTCTGTTCTTATTTTATAGATATGCAGAACTCTTCCAAACACTACAGGAAAATGTTCTAATGAAACAACAAGTACTAAAAAAATGATGTCTAAACAGAAGGAGATTTATAAGGCACTTACATGAGTAGCTGAGAAGGACTGGCTTTATGTCAACATAAATAAACCATCATTGTTATATACTGTACAGAACTGGTAAACTATTATGGAGAGAACAATGCCAAATATCAAGTACTGATTCTGTTTTATTTTCCCCGATACTCATTTGAAGTAGTCAAGGTGTAGATGGATTTTTCAGGGTGTTTTATATGTGCCAGCATCACTCAGGAGCAGAACATAGTAACAGCTGCTTTAGGGAGGTGCAAATCTCTCTCACAATGCTCCAGATGTCCACTCTTTGTTGAATAGTTTCCTGCTAGGTCCCATGTGGTTCAGAGCCTGAATTTCAGTAATATTATTATAAGAAAAAAGCTCCAAGGGAAATTAGCACATTAAGTATCTATGAGATTAGACAACAAACAAGGTATATGTTGAAAAAAAAGTAGAAAATATTTTGGCTTTCATAAGTGGAACTCAACCGAACAGTCTTCCAAATTGCTTGCTGTCAAGTGTGCTGGCTGTCATTCTGTTCTTTTCAATCCTCTCTCCTTTGGCCTTGCAATAACATGAAATGAAGTGAAAGCTGGCAGTTCTGTAACCTGAGAGTGTTGCTACAATGTGCTATTCATTTCCTTAGCCAGTTTACAAAGAATGCAGAGATTGATTGGCAGAAGAACAGAAATGCCATTTTATTGGGCCAGGAAAACCCATTTATTACATAGCAGTGGCTTGGTTTTTGTTTGTGAAGGGAAAGGCAGAGTTCCCAGGGTGAAGCCTCTGACATAATGAGCATAATGTGTAAACAAGGCAATTCAGCTATGAATGTTATAAACGAATGATATATGACATAAAGATAAAGTAATGTGGCAATGATCCTGAGATAAAGTAATGTTCTGTAAGCAGACTTTATTACAAAGCTAATGCAGGGTCTCTTTGCCATAGTAACTCTTTGCAATGAGTGGTGACAGGCATTGGCAGAGCTCAAATCATCTTGTCAGTACAGTGTACCAGCCATGCAAGAGCTGAGAAAAGCATGGTGATGGATGGACAGTAGACATAAAGGGTTTTTCTGAAGGCACACCAGTTGAATTGACTTTAGATCTGTCTAGCTAATAACAGTAGCGGGCTAAATTCATCATAGGTAAGGAAGGGGTGGCAATGTGAGATGTAAATGTTTGCTTGCCATAGAGCATTGCATTGAACTGCTTTGTCTTTATTTATTTCTTTTTTTACAATGAAAACACGCACACTTTAAGCAGTAACTCACTGTACTTGTAAGCATGTTTCTTAAGAAGCAACAAAGAATCTGAATAATGCCTGAGATTTTACAAAATGCACAAAACAAATTTGTCCAAAATAGACTGGTGATTCAAACTGTGAATTGTTCATACAGATACTGTATATCTGCATTTTTTCAGACTCTAGACTTGCTACAAACTGAATATGTTGCATCACAGTGCTAGATTGTATGAATCAAATTTAACATTGTAGCAAACAAAGTAAAACAGTAATCCTTTAAAGCTTTCCAATAAACATGGTATAGTGTATGTTGCAGAGTCCTGCATGCAGCTCCTTGCTCCAGATTTTCTATTCAGTTCAAGGGGTAGTCCTGCACTTGTAGCTGTTGGTAAATGAGCCAGAAGGGGTGTAAAATCAGCACCATGGACAGCAGATACTGCAGAACATAAAAGCATTTCTGCTATGTGCTAAACAAAGGCTCATGGCAGATTGGGTATATTCGCTGCTATATATTACATATTTCCCATTTAAATGATGGGGAGGCAACTACTGTACACCAACTACATATACATGTACCATAAGAGTTCACTTTTTAAACTAATTTGAAGTAACTGGGTTCTGATTTGACATATACAGTAAAGAGAATATAAACACCCTTTTCTTTAAAGGAGAACTAAACCCTAAAAATGAATATGGCTTATTTTAAAATGCCATATTTTATATACTGAACTTATTGCACCAGCCGTTTCAGATTCTCAATAGCAGCAATGATCCAGGGCTTCAAACTTAGCCAACTTAAATTTATTTTTGTATACAGATATGACTGATTCCTGTGATTGCAGGGCATGGTTACCAACCAACTAAGGCTCATAGTGTCATGCAGCCCCTCCCTCACCTTGTCCATTGTGTAGTGATGGATTCTGGGACTTGAAGTTACTTAGCACAGAAAATCTGTGCCCACCCACTGTCAAGATCCACGTAACTTTATGTCCCAGAAGCCATAACTTCAAACATCCCATTAAACTATGAGAGTAAGTATGAGTGGAAAATGGTTCCTATGAGTATCACAGTTCTTTTTTTATTTCTGTGAAATGAAGTATGTCTGTGAAAAAGAATATATATTTAAATATCATATAATACACAAAAGCAAAAAATATCTTGTAAATTATATCCTTATAAACGATGAGTAGTGATGTCATTTTTGTCACATAGCTCGCTGAAACTTGTGTATTATATTAAATAAAGTTCCCCCTGTTGCAAAATATGAGGATATTAGAAGTTACTTCGGAGTTCGATGACCTGTATAAAAAAATATTTCTGGAAGTTCAGATAATGTTTATGCCCCTTTTTTATATAAACTCAACTGAATGAGCTCATACTAAAACAGGAGATGGAATATTATCCCTTTACTGTAAGACGTTAAGGAGTGAAATATCAGCACCATGGACAGCAGCATGTGGCATCAGAAAAACAAGTTATGTCCCTTTTTAAAAAGTACAATTTTATAGGCTTAATAAGTCGCATTAATGTACATCTGCACCTAAAAAAAAATATATACTATTCTGTACTCTGTGTTGCAAAACACACACAGAGCTTTATCAGGTATAATTATTGACAATTACATTTGAACAAACACAATTTTAGGAGTTCCACCAGCTTTGTGCATAGAACCACCCCTGATAGCACCCACTACGGAAATTGTACTTCTGCAACAGCCTGTAACTGCTCTCCAATAACATGGAGAATTAAGTAACATTGGTTTCCCACATGTCTGTCTTTTTCATAGCTGTCTCATTCCCAGACTATTCAGTATTATATGCTATGTTTTTGCATGCTATTTTCAGTGCTGTGCAGCAGAGATTGCCCTGACCCAGACATTAAAATACAGACAATTTTTCATGAATACTAATAAATTATGTACAGCGAAAAGCTCTGGTATTAAACCTGCAAACAAGGAATACACAAAAGAAAACTTTTCAAACAATAATTAATTTCAGCATTTTTATTTATTTAAATAGTTTTAGACCTCCTTATACAGATCAATATAATTGTATAAATAATAAAAATACTATGTTAGTATCACTGCCTACTAAACTTACTCATCGCTTAGAATTGGAATTGCTTATCACACCCACTAAAAGACAAATCACTGTTTTGTTAAAGATCAGGATACTGCATTGAAAGACTTTATTGAAACAATTTAAAAATATGTTGTGTTTTGTGGCTGTGTCTGCGCCACAGACTTTGTATAAAATGCTTGCCTAAATAATATACTATTCTTCTGCTAAATGTGATTCAGCCAATTTGACTGGGTTGCAGGGCTGGAACTAGGGGTAGGCACTTGGCAGGTACCTATAAGAGCCTTCTGCCTACCCCTAGTCCATGTTCACTACCCTCTCCTTCACCCTCTTCCCCTCTACTTCACCCACCCCTCACTCCCCTCCTTCACCCGGTCAGCTTGACCCTGCTGTGGAATAAACGTTACAATTTTTTAAACGAAAGCAATACTTCCTCACAAAACATTTGAAGATAAAAAAAAACCAAATAAAGCAGAAATGTTTTTACCTTCAGATACATACAAAAAATATATTTTCACAGTTGAGCCTTTAGACTTCTTCTAACATAAATGCAGAGACACACAAGAGTTTATCCTCAATAAATAAGTATTTAGAACTTCAGGTACAAAAGCTGTCTTACAAGGCAAGACAGTTCAACACTCAGAGAGTTATTGACATCATCATAATAACTGAATCAAATGATGTAAGAACCACACCATCAAAGGCGTTAAACAGGGATAAACCCCTCCCATGAAAGGTGAACTTGTAAAATGCGAATTAACAAAAACTTTATCTGAAAACAAAACAATTGTGGATTTCATAGGGGCACATTTACTAAGGGTTGAATTTTGAAGTGGTAAAACTAAGAAATTCGACCATCGAATTGTAGAAAATTTTGTTTGAGTGAATTTAGCCATCTTCGATCTAATTCAAATCGCTCATAGAAATCGAACAATTAGAAAGATTTAATCGATAGATTGTACGATTTAAAACGATCTAAAAACTTAGCCCAATACTGCCTATAGGTTGTAGGAGGTCCCCATAGGCTAACATAGCAATTCGCCAGGTTTAAGGTGGCGATGTGTCAAAGTCAAAGTTTTTTAAAGAGACAGTACTTTGATTTTCGAATGGTCGAATATTTAAAGTTTTTGCAATTCAAATCGAATTTTGGCCTCGAAGTACCCAAAAATTACCTTGAAATTCGAAGTTTTTAAATTCGAAAATTCACTTCGACTCTTAGTAAATGGGCCCCATAGTATACTCTGTGAAAGATGTGACATACGGTATGACATTTTTATACAAACAATAATGATATATTTGTGCTTGTTGTACCATGTTGGAATTGTACTAGAGTGTTGTAAAAAAAGCAATTTCCCTATTAAAAGGTTCCACATTTTTTTAGCATGTCAGCTGCCTTTACAAATGGTTATTTCCCAAATACATACCAATACATAATTGATTATGACCTGAATGAACTCATCTGAATGACCTGACCATAATTGATTATGACCTAAAGGAACCATCTTGGCAAATAATTGTTGAGATAGGGATGTTAATAAAGAATTAGTAGGCAATTATTAAAAGTCTCTATCACAATGAATATTGAGGCTTAAAAAGTCAGTTTGGTATACTAAGATAAATACTAATCTAGACTCCCCATCACAAATAAAGTAAGGAAGCAGCCTTCATTTACTACATTTACTACAAATAAAGTTTTACAGCAAATCTCACTCCATGAAAATACTCATATTTCTTAAAAAAACAGAAACCATTATTATTATGATAGTAAAAAATTAGCTTAAAACTTAAAAAGATTCAACATTATACAGTATATAACACTTTTTAAGAAAGAAAACGGAATATAACAATATACTTTGGCACCTTATCCATGCATTCATGGAAATTAGCCATCTAAACACAATCTAAAAGCAATAAAGTCTGTAAAATCTGAAAGCCATTAATAAAAAGCTGGAGCTCAGAGTTAATGTTAAATACCCACTGTCAGAAAGGGGCGGTTCTGTGGCACTAAGCACTACCTTAGGCCTACACTAGGGGGCAGATATTTCAAGGGTCGAAGTGAAATCGAGGGAATTTTCGAAGTTAAAAAAATCGAAATTTGAAGTAATTTTTGGATACTTCGACCATCGAATAGGCTACTACGACTTCGACCTTTGATTCAAAGTAAAATCGGACGACTATTCGACCATTCGATAATCAAAGTACTGTCTCTTTAAAAAAAACTTCGACTTCAATACTTCGCCAAATTAAACCTGCCGAAGTGCTATATTGGCCTATGGGGACCTTCCAGAGCATATTTCTAAGTTTTTTGTATTCAAAGGAAAATCGTATGATCGTACGATAAAATCGTTCAAATCGTATGATTCGAAATACGATCGGAGTACGATCGTATGATTGTACTATGATCGGAATATGATCGTACGATGGAAAAAATCCT
Source organism: Xenopus laevis (assembly GCF_017654675.1). Taxonomy (NCBI): domain Eukaryota; kingdom Metazoa; phylum Chordata; class Amphibia; order Anura; family Pipidae; genus Xenopus; species Xenopus laevis. The sequence goes on from NC_054374.1 coordinate 79,866,285, forward strand.
ACAAATTCAACTTCGAACTTCGTAGTATTCAATTCGATTGTCGAATTTCGAAGTATTTTCCACTTCGAAATTTGACCCTTGATAAATCTGCCCCTAGGTGTAGGTCAGTTTTCTTAGTAGTCAGTTCATCATTGTACCTGTGAAAGTGAAAGAAGTCAGATATGTGACCAAAGATTTGTGGCATGGATAGTTTGCACCTTCTGTCATGCTTGGTGCTGACATAAGTTCTACAGATTTTTTCTTTATCTTCTGTGTTTATATTTTTTTTTTTGAGGATGGAAGAAGAGATATGAAGTGTACTATGGTAAATTGTTTGGAAACAGTAAGAAAAAACTGCTTTCCAAATATGTGTTTGGATGGATAAAAGGGACATCTGACTTTGAAGGCCCAAAAGTAATGGCGGACAATAGAGGCTATAGCAGGGATCCCCAACCAGATGCTCATGAGATACATTTTGCTCACCACCGCCTTAGATGTTGCTCCCAGTGGCCTCAATGCAGGTGCTTTATTTTTAATCCCTGCATTGGACTCATGAGCAACATGTTATGCACCACCTCATCAGTTATTGCCCTAGTGGCCTCAGAGCTTATTTTTTAATTCCTGCTTTGGAGGTACATTTTGGTTACGTAAAAACCAGGTGCCCTGCCAAAGAGAGCCTCTTGTATGCTGCCAGTACAGGGGCTACAAAATAGCTAATCACAACACTTATTTTGCACCACCCAGGAACATTTTATAGGCGTTGCTCCCAACTCCTCTTACAGCTGAATGTGGTTTATGGGTAAAAAAGTTTCGGGAGCCCAACAATTACACACAACAATTTTTTACATGTGGAATTTTTTTTCTCACTCCAAATGCATTAAAAACAAAGGGCATTTTTTCTTGTAGCAATTTTTTCGTCTCTGCAACTTTTTTGTCTCTGCAACTTTTGTCCTTTTTGTCCAAATTCATTAAAGTCAATGGGCATTTATTTCTTATAGCTACTTTTTTGTCTCTGCTACTTTTTTTTTGTCTTGGCAAATTTTTCTTCTTGGTGACAATTTTGCCTTGTCGACAATTTTGTTGCAACCAATTTCTCAGATGTCAAATGCAGAATTTTGCTGTGAATCCATGCATGCTGAAACAATTCGCTCATCTAGCACTGAAGTTGCCAGGTTGGAAAATGGATTTTATTAAACCCACTAAAAATGTGGGAGCATTTTTTATTTGAATTGGTATATCTATCTAAATGCTATAGTTACTAAGTGGAATTTTGGACACAGTCCAAGCTTATTCTACTTGTTTCGATGGACATTATATAAACTCTTAACCTACTCTATTGTTATCTTCTATGCTTTTGTACAATGAAAGCAGTCTTAAATGGTGCACTATATCGCAACATGGCTCATCATGTTGAAAAGGATTACTATATAGAGGGCAAAGAAAGACAAATGCACCATTACAGCCTAATCTCTCTGAATTCATATAAAGTTTCTAGGATATGTATTAACATTCATCAACTCATATTTTAGTGTGACTCCTGTCTAACAAATTGGTAAAAGAGACTCAAGTTCTCTCCCTCTTATTCACTACATGAATTGGAATGTAAAAACATTACTTTTAGCTATATAAATGCCATGATGGCTTGCAACAAATTGCAGAACAAGACACTACAGGTGCCCTTTGACAGGATATGGTTAATCAGCTTCCAATGCAGAACAAATTACATGGATTCTATTTGTAGCTACTTCACCTACTGTGCATCCTTACTTCCAAACACTGCTGACTTGTGCATTGACCCAATTAGATTGTCTCCACCTGTGTGCCTGCTTTGAGCAATCACAACATTCTGAAGAGTCTTTTTCACTGTAGTTGATTAGTGAGTGATTTGAAAAGTTGGTTTGTCTCATTGCACTCTGATTAATACCTCTGCCTGTCTTATCAGCATTTCAGATTGCTTTCACTTTTCATGTCTGTTGGTGGTTTTCAGACTTCATAAAGCACCATTAATTAGAGAAATGTAGTGACAATGGCCATCAGGAAACTTTGCATAATTGTTGCATAAACATAATCATACCATTTCTTGGGTATTGACTGCTAGGAAAATGTTACACCATTATTTCATAAAAGCAAAATCTAGATGCAAATAAAAGTAACATAAAATTAACACCGTTTTTTAAAATTGTTTCTAAAGCAACCAAACATAGATAAATATTGGGAAACATATGGTTATTTTTTACTTATTGAGATACACTAATGGGCATTGGCATTCTATAGTTTAGACATCTGCAACAGAACCTTTGTCATTTAGTGGCATTCCATGAACATGCATGTGACTTACATCATATTAGGTGCAAACTATTATTCACTTATCATTTCTCAGAAAAATGAAGGAAGCATCTACCTTTATTATTTGGATACTGTTGGACAAAATATGTTGATAAGGAAAGAATGATTTGTTGCTGGAACCCATATATTAAGTTTACAGCTTATGTGGATCCATTGGAGAGAGATGACTCCTTGGTCATGAAGCTATCTAGTACATAGGGGGATTAAGGAGCACAAATACTTGTCTTCTTAAGAGAACTCTTAAGTGGACTTGTTATTAACTACATTATTTAGGTTAATTTGCCTATTTAAAGTACAAGTAATAAAAAATACTATCTTTATTCTGGGTGGCATATAAAGGGCATGCCACTTAAACAGTGGCTTGGTACCTACTACATAATGCACATTAAAGCGTGCCTTTATGGGATCTTAATTAACTGAAGGGTCATTTACTTTTGCAAGTGCAATGTGCAAATTGAAATATTATATTTACCCAAAATTCAGCAATCAAGCACAGTTTCTGCGTAATCGTGGCTTCAAAGGGAAGGTGTGCCTATGAGTCAAGCATGACTGTGCTTGTGATTTCATGAGAATAAAATGTGTGAAGCCATAATTTCCAGTGCTTGGCATGATTCTTTAGGTGCATGTTGCCCTTTGTATTTACTCAGACTGCTTTATGAACCCTGGAATTACCACCAACTTGAAAGTTAAAGGAAAACTGTACCCCCAAAATGAATACTTGAGCAACAGATAGTTTATATCATATTAAGTGGCATAGAATCTTACCAAATTGGAATATATATATTTAAGGAAATATTGCTCTTTTACATCTCTTGCCTTGCGCCACCATTTTGTGATGGTCTGTGTGCTGCCTCAGAGATCACCTGACCAGAAATACTACAACTCTAACTGTAAAAGGAAGAAGAGTTGAAGCAAAAGACACAACTCTGTCTGTTAATTGGCTGCTGTGACCTAAGAAATAGAGTTTGTTTGGTATGTTTGTGTGCACAGTGAATCATACGATCCCAGGGGGCGGCCCTTATTTTTTAAAATGGCAATTTTCTATTTATGATTACCCAATGGCACATACTACTAGAAAAGTATATTATTATGAAAATGGTTTGTTTACATGAAGCAGGGTTTTACATATGAGCTTTTTATAGAGACCTACATTGTTTGGGGGGTATAGTTTTCCTTTAAGCTTGTCGGCTCTTGAAATTTGAGACCCTAATTGTGAACATCCTACAGTGCTTCAAATAACCTGTAACACCAAAATGATATACATTAACATAAAAGGGAGAGCCTATTCCAAAGATACTACAATTCATAAAGCTCATTGTTTGCAAACAGCTTTAGAAACCTTTATTTAATATATTCCAATAATGCAATCTTAAAGAAAATCTTTTACCAAGTTTTATCACTACCACATATTCCATTGAGTTTATGTTATTAGGGATTGTCTGACAATGTATGGATGCGACATCAAAATAGAATCATTGGAGATCCAGGCTATAGAAATGAAAACGCTTTCATTAAAAGTAAAACTAATTATGTTAAACAGAAGTATGTATAATCAAGTACCAAGAAAAGGTTCATTTTTGTCTCATGTTATATGTGCTTCAATGTATGGATGGGATAAAAAATGGAATCATTGGATATCCAGACTATAGAAATGAAAATGCTTTCATTAAAAGTAAAATGAATTATATTAAACACAAGAATGTATAATCAAGTACCAGGAGGTTAATTTTTTTCTCATGTTATATATACCTCTCACCAAGACCAGGGGTATAACAGAATGACTTTCCTAGCCAATCTGAGAGAGCCCTTGCTACTAAGATTACACATTTTATATTCTATTAGCTAAAATGAAACAGTAATATAATCTGTTCACTCTAAAGAAATAAAGTTGCAAGTGTCAAATACATAAATCCTCGAAGGAAAGGGATGTAGATGTGTCTAATGCTCTGGATTGTGAGGAGTTTAGCTGTGCCTGTAAGGGAAAAAGGAATCAGACTGTGCTATTGTAGAATAAACTCTGCACTACGATGATGTGTGTGGCTTTTAATCAGTAATAAACACAGAGTGTGTATTTTGGCCGGTTTAACTATAAGAACCCTCAGGGTTGTACCATGTTCTGAAATCTTTCCAGTTCAAGCTGGCATGAAATCCACAAGTTTGGAAGGATTATTTGTCTGCTTTTAGGCATGATTACAATCTCATCCTTGTCCTAAGGCCAAACCCTGACTGTTGTTTTTATATTAATATGGATGCCACAGTTCCGAGCCACAGGTGCACTTGCATCCCTTTAGGCCCTTTTAGAGATATCATTTTATAAGCATCTGAAGAGGGTCTCATTAAAAAAAAAACTATGTTTCCATCACAAAGCTCTTTGCTGGTTCTGATTCATTGGTTAATCAATTCAAAATGTTGTTAGCACCCTCTGCAATTTATAAACTTAAATCTTTTAATTTCTCTAAAAGGGGCACAGCATATGTGTCTGAGTACAATTTATCATGTTTAGCAAAGGAGAGTAGCGTTGAAAAAAATATTTAATTGAATTTTGCACATGCTGTAGTTGACCACAGCATGTGCTTCCAAAATAGGGCCTTTTCCCATGGTTAACATGTCATTTTTTTGACACAGCTGCAGATCTGCCATGCTTTATTGCTGTGATTAATCAGCCGAGAGATTGAAATTAAAAATATATTAAATGGGTCCTCTACTCCTTAATAAATTCATGAACATTTTTCAATGGTTTTAAAGTTTACTTTCATTATCATTATTGTTATTGGGTGAAGGAAACAAGAAGGTATCGTATTTTATGTACTCTGCACTTACAACATATTTTTTGTATTTGTTTTAAATGTTTTATAGGTCCCTGTACCTCACTTTTTAATGTATACCTTATTTCTGAAGAAGTCTTAAAAAGTTATATGTTGCAGAACTATACCTCCAAAAAATGAAACAGTTTATACTAAATGAATAACATAAACTGCCAACAGGACTTATCACCATAAAACCATCTTTCAAAACGACTGATTAATCAGATTTCTATTTTTCAGGAATCTCATAAAATTTGTGTTTTTCCTATATTTCTAAATAGCTATAAAAATTGGAGATTTATTAAAATTTTCATTTTCAATTTTTTTATGGTCAAAACTCTCAAATATAAATTGTGAATTATTCAAACTCAATTCGAGTTTTAATTTGAATTTCGAGATTTATCTTTAAGAATTCCAATTTAACTATTCACCACCTAAAACCTGCCAATTTGATGTATAAATCAATGGGAGATGTCCAGGGACCAATTTGGACATGTTTTTAGCCTTCCTGACATTTAAGTTTTTTTTGGAAAGAAAACTCGAATCATGTTTAGTCCAATTCGATTTGACTGGACTGCTTTCAATCAATTTGTACTTTTTTTTTTTAAAAAAAAAAAATGTCCTGCTAGGAATTGTCTTAAAAATGTGATCAAATAGGTGTGGTGGGCTGAAAAGTTAAATAAATAATGATGTCTTTACTCCCTTAATGGTGACCCAAAACATGTTGTCTAACCACTGACCTGATGAAAGAAGGAACTTTCCTTCCTATTTTTTGATTTGCTGAAAAACTAGAATTTCGGTTTTCGAGGTACTCATATTCTTTAGTGCATTTTTAAGAGCTTTTTCCCCATGATATTCATGGTTTTAGAGAAAGTGAGTTTAGTTGTGGTTTCAAAAAACACTACATTTTAACCTTGCATGCTCTGGGTTACATACAGCTCGCAGAGGCAATTAATTCTTAACCTTGTAGAGCAGTGTGCCTACTAGAGATGTCGCGAACTGTTCGCCGGCGAACTTGTTCGCGCGAACATCGGGTGTTCGCGCTCGCCGGAAGTTCGCGAACGTCGCGCGACGTTCGCCATTTTGGGTTCGCCATTGTTGGCGCTTTTTTTTGCCCTCTCACCCCAGACCAGCAGGTACATGGCAGCCAATCAGGAAGCTCTCCCCTGGACCACTCCCCTTCCCTATAAAAACCGAAGCCCTGCAGCGTTTTTTCACTCTGCCTGTGTGTGCTGAAGAGATAGTGTAGGGAGAGAGCTGCTGCCTGTTAGTGATTTCAGGGACAGTTGAAAGTTTGCTGGCTAGTAATCGTTTTGATACTGCTCTGTTATTGGAGGGACAGAAGTCTGCAGGGGTTTGAGGGACATTTAAGCTTAGGTAGCTTTGCTGGCTAGTAATCTACCTTCTACTGCAGTGCTCTGTATGTAGCTGCAGTGGGCAGCTGTCCTGCTTCTGATCTCATCTGCTGACTGCTGCAATAACAGTAGTCCTTGTAAGGACTGCTTTTATTTATTTTTTTGTTGTTTTACTACTACTACTACTACTACTACTATAAGAGCCCAGTGCTATTAGTCTAGCAGTGTTGGGGAGTGGGACTGGTGTGCTAATCTGCTGCTCCTAGTAGTTCAGCAGCACCAACTTTAATTTTTTTTTTTAATATTCATTTTTTTTTATTTTACTTTTTTTTATTTTACTACCGCTGTAGTAGTGTATAAGTTGACCTTTTAGGCATTATTTGCCCTGTAGGCATTATTTGCACACTGTTTTCTTCAACCCGCCATCGAGCTGTGTGACCTTGTTCACATTCTGTCTAAATATCCATAATATTACCGTCTCCAGAAAAAACACCGGAGTCACTTTTTTCAAGCAGCCATAATATATTTTACGTAATCCGTATCCACCGCTGTAGTAGTGTATACGTTGGCCTTGTAGGCATTATTTGCACACTGTTTTCTTCAACCCGCCATCGAGCTGTGTGACCTTGTTCCCATTCTGTCTAAATATCCATAATATTACCGTCTCCAGAAAAAACACCGGAGTCACTTTTTTCAAGCAGCATTCATATATTTTACGTAATCCGTATCCACCGCTGTAGTAGTGCAGTAGTGTAGTAGGCAGTTGTTTAAAGAGAACAGTAGATTACTAGCCAGCAAAGCTACCTAAGCTAAAATGTCCCTCAAATCCCTGCAGACTTCTGTCCCTCCAATACAGAGCAGTATCAAGCAGATTACTAGCCAGCAAACTTACTATCATCTGTCCCTGAAATCACTAACAGCTCTCCCCCTACACTATCTCTTCCAAGCACACACAGGCAGATTTTTCAGATACATTTTTGCCCTTGATCCCCCTCTGGCATGCCACTGTCCAGGTCGTTGCACCCTTTAAACAACTTTAAAATCATTTTTCTGGCCAGAAATGTCTTTTCTAGATGTTAAAGTTCGCCTTCCCATTGAAGTCTATGGGGTTCGCGAACCGTTCGCGAACCGCTCGCATTTTTGCGCAAGTTCGCGAATATGTTCGCGAACTTTTTTTCCGACGTTCGCTACATCCCTAGTGCCTACTTGCTCTAGTGAAAGTTTTCTATTATGGCAGTGGGTACTTCTTAATTTAACATTAGTGGTTGATGAACTTGCCCTGCAGAGTAAATCTTAGGGAGCTGACAAGTCATGCTCATTCCCCTGCTTACCCCCAAAAAGTGCTGCATCCCGGAATCAGTTTTTTAAAAGATGGGGATACAAATTTGGCCTCCCTGGTTCTGATGCACATGATTTGCATCTAAAAACATATACAGTAAGAATTCAATTTGCAAGATAATAATCCAAACAATATAATTACACAATTAACTTAAAAACATAAAAAGGAATGTAAAGTACAATGGTAAACTTAAAAATAGGCATGAAGTCTTAAAAGCCCTTAAAAGGTTTAAAAAAAACTCTTGCCTAGCTCTCAGTGTTAATTCTCCTATCTTCAACCTTCAGGTGTCTTTTTTTAAAATAAGACAAGACACAAATGATCTTTTCTATAATTCTATAATTAAAAATCAAGGCGAACATCACACAGAACTAGTCTGTTCACAGCAATACAAAACTCAAAGAGAAGTTGTGTTTAATTTCTTCTTTGTTCGGTTTTTGTCTCTAAAAAAAGGAGGCTTCCTCGTTAATCCTCATGTCTGTGTAGGCTTTGGTTGTTTTTCGGGTTCAAGTCCCTGCTTTGTAGTTCAAAATGTTGTCTGCTCTACTAAAAATACTAAAAATAATTCTGTCTGTATTTAGGCAACGAAAAAGCATTTCAAAATCCATCCCTAACTAGTCAGAAAAAGGTCCCTCATGAATTATCCTGAGTTAAATTAAGGGGTGATGCCTATAGTTTGAGCATTGTTAGCTGCATTAATATTGTATTTAATATTTCATTTTATATATAGTAATAAAAAGCAAATTCCTTCTTGTCTCTGTAGCTGGTGTTTGGCTCATCTTTGAATTCTCTTGGCAAATGTTAGCCAATTAAGGCAAACACACATTAGTTTTCAATGTGGCATGCACAATATAAAAGGGATGACAGAGGTGAAGAGGCAAAAGATATGAAAAATAAAGACAATATTCCGACAGGGACTCCACATGGAATGAAACTGTGGCCCAGGGTCAAACAGATTTCATAGCAGATAGAACAAGGGGCAGTTTCTTAGAATGAGGCTGTTAACTGCAATGACACTCTATGTCTCTTTGAGTCACATACCAGGAACACATTAGCAGGTGTAAAAAAATAATCAAAGGAAGAAGTTTTGAGAGAGGAAGAAGGGAAACAGAGTTCATGCAATAAAAGGTAGAATCAGGATAAAAGGAGATATATCATATGTATATTATTATGCTGGTTCACTGGAGTGAAAAAATCAAAAGACATTTTGTATATCGGCCCCAATGAATGTGTGGTTATTGCAAAATCATTACTGTGATTACAGTGATACAGGGTGATGCATGAGTGTCATCAGCTGATTTACTGTACTACCCTACTTTTGAACTATTTTTTTTTTTTTGAGAAGGAGCAGGTGTTTGGAGCCCCCATAAAACCTAGTATAATGCAGAGACAAACTGCAGCATACACTGCTTATACAGTAACCAAGTGTCATTGGATTAGGTGCTAAATATACTCATTTTATTGGAAACCTTGCATCTGGCATATAGAGGTCCATCTGTGGGCTATCACCCAACAGATAGTACAAAAATAATGCAACAGTTGCATCTTTTTTCACTTTGCACCATATACTTAAGGAGCAAGTACAAATATTCAGCCCCTATATCCAGCCAGTAATAACAAGGTAATAACTGGCAAGCTGTTTACTTTACTTGCACAGCTGTAACTACTGAGTTTGCAAATGGCAAAGAGGTTGCGAGTGTAACCCCTTTGGGAATGTTCCTCAGAGTTTGTGCATTTTCATCATTTTATCCTGCTTGATACACAAAATATCCTTATACACATAAAAGAAATTAGGAAAGAATATAGGCTGTAAGAATGAGATTGGCACCCAGTTGCTTTCAAGTTCTTAGTGAAGTAACCATCTCAGCATCTCAGTCTTCTGGTGGTAGTGGTGTAGTTACCTTTTGCCCCTTGTCTCAGCTTCTGCAGTAGTTATTGGGAGAAAATACAGCTGGTTGAGACAACGTTCGTAACAGCTGGCATAGCCTGTATTTCAGGCTATGAGGAAATTATTGAGCTATTCAGAGACTGCTCTGCTCTTTGCTCTGTGCAACAAACAACCTTCAAAATCCACTTTCTTGACTCTCCTTTACTGGAATAAACAACTGTGATAGAGCATTAATCGACACAATTTTCATGTGCCGTGTTCCCCATAGAAATTGGTACAAACTTTTAGCAATTCTGTCAGCACAGTATGAGTGTTTGGAAGCAGGTAATGTCTGAGGACAAGTTTAAATGGCGCCATTAGAAAGATCAATCAAGACTCTCATTTGCATGCATTTTAGCATTCCGTGAGACGGGGAAGGTTAAGCCTATTTTTCAAGATTGCATTTTAAGAATTTTAAAAGGTTTGCTATTAATTCTGAAACCAATAAGACAATGTGTATCTTCCACAAACAAACTCGTTCCCATTGTGCTGTGGCTCTTATCTGCAAACATGTCACAGCCAGGAAATGTACAATTGGATTTTTCATTAATGAATGCTTCATTTTCCCTTTCATTTCTACTATTGTCCGATTTCCATAGAAATCTTTAGCCATATGGTTAAAACCAAACATGGCAAATTAAATAAGGAAATATCTCAAACTCAACTCCCAAGCATGGCGTGACACAAGCATGTAAAATAAAAACGTACGGAAACAGAAAAAGAGTTATGAAGTAGTTTTGGGGATAATTTAAGAATGCTCGAGCATTTGGGTACTAAATCCACACAAGTTCTTAAACTCTCACCTGATTTCTTCTAGTAAAGGCATTCTTAAATCAGCCCCTCAGTATCAGATTCTCTATATTTTTTGTTAGTTTATTTTTTATGGCAGACAGTGGATTCAGTAAAATAAAATACTATACATCTGGATTACAATTTAGTTCAAACTTTATTTTACATTGTGATGTAGTCTCCTGCTACCACAACAGTTTTGCAATATATGAGGAAAAGTATTCAAATTTGAAATCACAATTCTTTTTGCAATATGCAAAAATTGTGTTAAAAAAACTTTAGTTGTCTTTAAATTTTCCAAACTCAAGTTTTTGAGCTTTAACAACTGAAAAATAGTGATGAGCGAATTTTTTCGGCAGGCATGGATTTCTGGCGAATTTCTGCATTTTGCTATCTGCAAATTTTTTTGAGAAACTGCGTAAAATATCTGCCACGCTAAAAAAGTCCCCAATGCAAAGAACCTGAGAGTTCTATAGTCAATGAAAGGTTTAAACTATATTTTCAACATTCAAGATTAGCTTTTTTGTCATTTTCATTGTTTAAAGGGGAGAGATTTTTTTTTTCTTAAATGAGATTGTTTTTCAGTTTTTTTTGGAAATATGCTATTGATTGAGAAAAATTCTCAAGGTGGTATATATAATTGAATGATGATAGTTATAATTATAAAGCACAAGTGATATTATAATCATAATATACATATGTTCAACACTACTGGGATGAAAATGAAAGTATTGTTGGATGTTCAGTGACTGCTCTCCCACAAGCCCACTCCTCTGCTCAACCTTTCAAGCCTAAAGCCTTGGCTATTGTCTGTCTTCTATTATTTCATTATTAATGTCACTAAAATGGTCACATAGGTCCAACTTTTGCCCAGCGCATCCATATATTTAATAATACATTATTAAAATATAAAATATTTAAAAACTCCCACAATGCTTGCACACTATAGCCACACCCACAGCCACACCCCCATGCAGATGTCATTATTTGCGACATAATTGCCTGATATTTGCGACATGCGCATAAACAAAACCTTCTCAAAAATAATATTTTATGGGCAATGTAACACAAATGTAGTTGGGTGTGGGAACAAAATTGAGCATAGATTCCATTTTGCCAGATTAGGTGTTGCGCTGCGTTAATAATAATTAATTTACCTAAAAAAAAAAAAAAAGAAGTCAGGCGCTTATGTATTCCCAGTAAACAGTCTGTAAAGTATGCTGTGTAGCTGGTGAGTCACACTTTTATGACGTTGAAAAGGCAGGAAATCCTGTCATCAGCACCTTAATGGCCCTAGACTCTTCCTGAAAAGGTGTCTTAGTCTCAGGTAGATGGGGGGATTTGAGTGGGGTGAAGGAACAGTTACTACTGGGGATGGGATTTGCAATGGTCACTCAAGTGCCATGCACATTATGTCTTTTTGGCTTTGACCCCACAAAGTTCTTAAAGTAAGGGTAAAGTAACTAAACATGTGCCACACAATTTAGCAACTACAGTATATTACTGCACAGCCAGCCACTGCATTAGTTGGTCAAGAAAAATAACTAGAATGACCTAAAAAATCTAGACCAGTTTCTGCACAACGTATTTTAATGACCTGATTTATTTTGCTGTAATCTCATCTTTCATCCTCTTATTATTTGATTTGCTGCATTAACTGCTGAAAAAGATCTGATTAATTCTCTGTTGTGATCGTTTAAATTGGCTCTGCGATAAAAAAAAACCACTGCTTTCAAATAACACCCTAGATTATGCTATAGTGGCTAAGCAAGCAGTCATTCTGTGCCCCCAGGGAACTCCTTAACTTCATGCTCCCTAGACAAATGGGATGCTATTTGCAATTTTTGAAAAGGGCATTACCAAAATAAAACAGCTGTATCTGTATAACTGCATCAAAGTTAAACAGCATTTTGTATTACATTGTAAATTAGGATACTGGGAATGTTTTTTCTACATTGCAGGCTAACAAGATTAGATAGAAAACAACTGACATCTTTAAAAAGGGACATGAGCAGGGGAAAATTCCACCAATGACCACCAATAAATTATTAAACCTAAGGAAAATTCCACTTACCAGTGAACTGACTTTAATTAATTATTTTGTTAACTGTTTATATGAACTGCTTATTACAGAGCAGCTGTTGTTTCTGTTGGGAAATTCTCCAACATGAACGTTTCAGCAGTAGAATAACTGGTTATTAGGCCCCTCATCAAGATCATCGGGCCCCTTAGACATACACAATGTATTAAACTTTTGCAAAATCCTTTGTTACATATGCAAAAACATACTTTATGTAAGGAACTTGCATATCAAGCAATGATATTGCATAACAGAGTGACAGGGGCAAATAGGTGGTTAGGGTTTAACTTAGGACAATACACCTAGGCTTATACACCTACTCTGCCAATCCCTGGACTGGCTTCCGCTACATTGCAGAATTAAATTCAAATTAATGATCCTGACATTCAAAGCACTTCATAACTCTGACCCTCCCTACATCTCTGAACTCATCTCTATATACTCATCCAACTGCTTACTACACTCTTCTACTCAACTCTTCTCTCATTACCTCCTCACATGCATTCAAGACTTTTCAAGGGCTGCACCCCTCTGCTGGAATTCTCTCCTGCAGTCTGTCCAACTTTATGCTTTCAAGAAACGCACTTATTTAGAGAAGCCTACCCTTGCTCTTCTTAAATACATAATGCAATGCCACATACAGTCTCACATCTCTCACCCACTTAATTCTGATGTTGCCCACTCCCACACCTTATTCCATTCCCTTTAGATTGCAAGCCCTTTTGCACAGGGCCTTCCTCACCTTTTGTACCTGTATTGGATGTGATGTATGTAACTCCATATGTTCTACGTATGTAATTCATGTGACTTAGTTGTATAAACACATTTACTTTATAGCACTGAGCAATATGTTGGCGCTCTATAAATACATATAAATAATAAAACAAGCTGATCCAGGGACTAGTCCGATTGCCATCTTGGAGTCAGGAAGGAATTTTTCCCCCTCTGAGATAAATTGGAGATGCTTTAAATGGTGCTTAAATTATGCTTAAATGTAACAATATAAAGCTGATTAGTAATTAATACTATTAGATAATTAGTAGATAATTACTACATGGCAGCACAGAAACCAGTGCAATTAGCATCAGATTAATAATCAACCCTGTAGCATCAGTTTATATTACAAGCCAACCTCATTTTCTGCCTGATAATTTGCAACTACCCCTAAACTTAGCTTCTCAACAGCTGCTCAGAGCCCACTGACCATGTGAGTTTCACAGACACTTCCCAAGATGGTGAGCCCCTGTGACAAGTTTGAAGTCCTGGATCATTACTGCTATTGAGAAGCTGAAAATTTAACCAGGCACAATAGGTTCAGTATCTAATATATGCCATTTATAGCCATATTCATTTTTAGGGTTTAGTTCTCCTTTAAGCAAACTGGGCCAAATTGCTTGTCTCAACTGCAGTTTGGTTTCTTATGCTTATGATTTATGCACAGCCCCATGAACATCGGGAGAGGACAAACTGCAAAACAGCCTTATATATAAAGTAAAACCTTTGCAAAACACTGTTAAAATATAACACTTAAAAATAAATGCATAAATAAAAATTTACATTTGCCAATGGAAGGTGTTGAATACAGGACTTCCTTGCTATTGTGCAAGCTGCACTGGACCTTGTGCTGCATGGGTACAAGGGTTAGAGAATAGCTTACACCTGCCAAAGGAAAGGCATACATGCGTGGGTCCTAGGCCACCACATAGCCTACATAAGTAAGTAGCTCACTCATGAATAATAGAATAGTCAGTAAGGAAGTTATGCAAGCTAATGGTAAAAGAGTTATTTAGCTGTTCAGTAGTGAGTTACAGTGACTATATAATTATGCAGATCATTATCCAATTACTTGGTGGAACCATCAACAGATATGCTTCTCTAAGGCATGCAATGATTATAGGAATGACAATTACTATGTATTGATACAGTAATGAAATTCTTATCACCTATCCTTATATATTTTGAAGCTATCCCATAAGAAAGATAAGCAAAAATAAATAAATAATAATAATAATAACCTAACAACCTTGCAGTTTATATTAAAAATAAAAAATAATTTAAAAAAAATTAAAAATAAAATATATAATATATAATCATAGAAAAATAAAAACGTTACCTTTATTTAATATATAATTAAAAGAAAACAGGCCAGAGTTTCGGTCCCCATCTTGGACCTTTATCAAGACACAGTTTCATGTTTAAAACCTCAATAAATAGATAAAATCAAATTGGTAAAGCCATCAGTATACAGCTATACCTTGCATCATGACATCACTGATTTCCATTCGTTCGAACGATTGTAAGCATTCGATCGAATGAAAATGCTTCGATCGTTCGATTCGAATGAAAATCGTTCGATCGAACGGTTAAAATCCTTCGATCGTTCGAATCGAACGATTTTAGCGGGTGTTCGAAGTTTGCGAACTGTTCGCGAACGTTCGCATTTTTTGCCGGTGTTCGCGAACGGCGTTCGCGAACACCAAATCGGCAGTTCGCTACATCCCTAATGATGTTTTATAGCAAATCTTTCACCTGTATGGCGATGTCTAAAACTAACCCCCGGAGTCATGTACCTACAAAATTAGGACACCTGAAACAAACCAGTGTGATGTTCATAAGCCAATTATTAGTTGTGTTTAGTCAGGACTTTAGTAGGGTAACCTTTCTGTCTGAACCGGCCCCATATATCCATAATCTGTTTCTGAGCACCTTCTTCTTCTGAGTTATTTTTAAACACCCTACAGAATTGTGAAATCGGAAGTGAGCACTTAGTCGCCATCGGGTGGTAGCTGTTGTAATGTAATAAGGCATTCTTGTCAGTTTTCTTGCGATATAAGGTAAAACCTAAATGTAAACTTTTCCAAAATATCTCAACATCCAGAAAGTTCACTGATTTTTCATGGGCTGCAAAGGTAAATTTCACAGGGGAGGACAATGAATTAAGAAATGACACCATAGCCGTAAATTCCTCTAAGGATCCATGCCACACAATCAGCATATCATCTATGGAGCGTTTTATGAAATTTTGCCACTGTAATACTGCATAATGTTGACTTAAATTTGTGCCTGTATAAATTAGCATATGCTGGCACCATGGCCGTCCCCATCGCTGTCCATGATACCTGTAGAAAATAATCATATTCAAAACAAAAATAATTTAAATTTAAAGTTAATTGTAAAAGATCCAAGACGAATGGTATAGGCGGACCACTATATGAGTCAAATTGTTCCAAAGACCGTTTCACTGAATCAATGCCTTCAGTATGTGGTATTAAAGTGATACTGACACTAAAAAATTAATTTTAGCATATGAATGTACATTAAATGTTACCTATAGGTCATGTTGATCATTTGTTGCTGAGAGGTTTGTTTTTGTATATAATTGTTAGTTGAAGTTCCTAAGCCTGACTCTCTGACACTCTGACTTTGCCAACCTGACTGTCCCATCTCAGCCTGTTAGTTACAGTTTCTAATGCTAACGGACTCCTGCTGCACAAATATGGCAGCCCCCTCATACAGGAACATGGGGGATCAGACAGGTAATGTAAAAGCATCATGCAAATACTTTATGGCAAAGTTAGAAGTAGCTTGCAAAGCCAATATTATAATATATGTAAAAAATTTCAGGTGTCAATATCTCTTTAATGTATAAAGGCTCACAACATCCATACTTGCTAACAGCACTGGTTCATTATCAGGAATTATCACATTTTCAAGACATTGAAATAAACGTGGAGTATCTTTTAGATAAGTGGGAGTTTCTCAAACCACTGGTTGAAGTATCATATCAATGTATTTACCAACTGGGTATAATAAGGAATCTCATCCCGACACTATAGGGCGTCCAATGGGAGTTGTCAAGCTCTTATGTACTTTCAGTGATGTATATAGAAACGGACTTTTGACAATCCATGGTCAAAAAATCTTTAATCTGTGTGGTAATGGTATATACAGATACTGTATACATAGACAGGTGATTATTAGATGTCTGTGAGAAAAAGTGCATCAGGCTGATTATTGGAAATAGCCTCTAGTTGGCATAGTTTACTCATACATCAGTTAAACGATGTCCAAGACCAGAGCTGTGGCTGTATAATGTAACTCGCAGTCTATGGCAATGTAAGATTTAACAGAGCATAGGACATAATCTTAATGTTCGCATTAGTTTTGCAGATGAAGTAAATAAGTTCTGTGCTGGATGCTGTCAGTGAGTTCAACAGATTATTTGGTTCATTCATCACAGCACCAAATCCAAATTGTTTTTATGGTGCTATTTTCTCCATAATTCTGTATTTTTACTCAGCATGATGCATCATGACACTTACAAAAAAACTGCAAAGAAATGGTCTATTACTTAAAATGTTCTATTTACATTGAAGCCTAAAAGCCGTTGCTAAGCCACTGAAATTTAGGAGAACAGCAAAGAAAAATACCAGCCATAAACTAGCTACAGGCATCTTTGAGACTGTGGCCAATTTATATACACAGTATTATATAATTATTGAATAGACCCGCACTCCATTTTGTGCAAAATTCAAACTCCTTTTATTGTGTACAAAAATCCGACAAAAACGCACGCCAGCTTAAAAAAAGACTCTGGCATCAAAAACGGACACCGGCGTCAAAAACGAGATGCTGGCGCCGTTTCGCAAATTTTTCACCGTTTTGCGGGAAATTCGCAAAGTGAAACAGCCCAAATTCGCCCATCACTACTTCTTATACTTCTCCTCTTACTTTTCCTTTAAACACAGTCACATGAATTTACCTTTGCTAAAACCTGGATTGCAAATACCGTTTACCTAATTTAACATAATTAGCATGATAAAAATATTGCAGGAAAAACCATTGCAGAACACATTTTGTGCAGCTTAATAACAAAAAGTCTGGACCCATTAGACTGATGTTTCTATTTAATTTTTTTATCCCTCCAGACTGATTTACTATACTTTCCCCTGATGCTTACAAACTGCTTTGGGCTCATACAGGAGGCATTTGCATAAATCAAGGGAACAGCAAAAACATTTATACTCGATTGAGCGAAAACAGGTATATACTGTATATACCTGTGTATATATATATATATATATATATATATATATATATATATATATATATATATATATATATATATATATATATATATATATATACACATATAGTATATATACATATGTATGTTCTGAGTCAGATGTATAAAAACCAGCTTTAAAGGATAAGTAAACCTTTAAAATTAGTGAATGTAGTGAATGAGTGCTATTCTAATATCTTTTGTTAATTCCAAGATATTAAATGCTGCATGTACTGTTGATATAAATAAAGTTAGTTACAATAGCACCACCTGCTGGTCAGTTTCCAACCATTCTCACCTCCAAGTAGTCAAGGAAGTTCAGGAGAAAGAAAAAGGCTGCTCTGATCAGAACACCATCTTTCTTTCTCCTGACAACTTGTTTGACTAGTTGGTGGTAAGAATGGTCTCAACTGACCAGCAGTTGTAACAGCATTCATTTATATTGATAGTACATGTATACTTTAATATCTTGGAATTAAAAAAAATGTAAATTGTAAATTTCAAAAGTGCTTAGAATAGCACTCATCAATTTTACATTCACTTATTTTAAAAGTTTGTTTATCCTATAACAAGATTGTGGCAATAACTGCATAGTACTGGCAGATCACATTCATCCACTAGGACATAGTTACATTTTTTACAATCGATAAAAAGAACATTTTGTGCTGAATAAATTTTTTTATTTTGTTCTTCTTACAGCTCTGCTCTAAGTTCTTCTTATTTTAAAATAGCTTTTATATGTTTTACACTACAATAACACCAGGAAAAATGGTATTTGCCCTCTCAGGCAGTGACAGGTATAATTCAATTTTTCATTGCTGTTTCTAAATGGTTTGCACGGATAAGATGATATCATCACAATGCATCATGTTTTGGTAATCTATTCATTGTGAACGGCAAAGACCAAATGCAAAACTGAGATTTCAATTTTAAAAAAAAAATATTATTCTAAGGGATGTCAGCGGAGTTAAATGGCTAAGAGCTTTCAATTCATCAGATCCCAGTTGAACATATTGAGAAAGCCTGATACTTCAGGCGGAACTTGAAGGGGAGACATCTAAGTACGCAGATAAATTAGATTAATCAGTAAAATATATGTATTTGCCTTTCTCCCATTTCGGTAATTATGCATTTCTAAAGTGCTTGAAGGAAAGAAAATGTCTCTTTCAAATATATTGTTTTAGCCAATTAGAAACATCCTGTTTATTAACAAGAGTAGTATCCTGTGGTGTGGCAGAAGGAAAAACATTGCATTCATGAATTAGGAATCTAATATTTTGGATTAGGTTGTTACTCCTTGAATAAATAAATAAAAAAAAACAAACAAAACAAGCATAAATTCAGATTTTATATGAAAAACAATACAGGTGCAGGTTTTGCTCACTTTTACTTTAAATTACTTTAATCCAGCCAAGGTTAGGGCCTGTTTCACAGTTGGGAGGGTGAGCAGTTTTCATTTTCAAAGTTAAAGTGTTCCCTGGGAGTTTCCTATTTTTTACCACATGCTCTGCCTCTTTGGACATCACTTCCTGGTGAGGGGTGGAGGTAGGCCTCAGTAGGAGAAGACAGTGGAGATAATAATCTGTAATAACCTAAAGGGTATATTTATCAAAGAGTGAAGTTAGAGATTGCCATAGTCCTCTAGAGTGAAATTCTGCCATGCCAAAGGCGTATGAACTTTCACTTTCATCCATGATAAAAATCTGAAATAAATGGAGAGTGGCGGAATTTCACTCTGTGGCGACCTCTAATTTCACTCTTTGATAAATATACCCCTAAGAGTGAGAATCAGGATTAGGGTAGTTAGTGGAGCAACCAGAGGCTTCTGCACAGGGACTCAAGTGGGTAGGCTTTTACCCCTGAGAACTAGTTTTCACTTGTTAGCAAGTACTACCTTAGGGTGTTGTCAACACTATGTCTGAGGTAACAGTATAAAAAGGATAAAATTGTCTGAAGTGTCTATGAAGTGACTGATTATTGTACCATTTGAGCAGTACCACCAAATAGATTATGTGTGAAAATAAAGTATAAACAGTTTGTTGCGTGAAACACTGGTGTCCAAGATATTAAGAGATCAGTCCTGCGTGTGTCAGTGTGGTTAACTCACTAAAAATACTAACCTTAATGATGGGCGAATAAATTAGCCAGGTGCGAATTCGCTGCAAATTTCTGCGTTTCAGTGCAGGAGAATACATTCGCAAAACTGCCGCGAAAATTCACCGGCGTGAAAAAACTTGCGACGGAAAAGTCACTCGCGTCAAAACTGTTGCGCATCAACATTGTTCGGATGCCCATTGACTTTAATGCTGGCGTCAAAATTGACGCAGGCATCAAAATTTGCGTTTCATAAATATTTCGCCATTTCGCAAATTTCGCAGGAAATTCGGGAGTTTTTCCATGACAAGAAACAGGACAAATTCGCCCGTCACTACTAAACCTCAAAGGTGGAGTTCAGGCTGCACCAAAAACCTGTGTAATGCTATTTAGAAGATGGTATGCTATAACTTTATTACTTTCAGATGTGAATCTCAAACAAGTTGCAACTCCCTGTGGGCTGAAAACTGCCCCAATTAAGAAAACCCCCCTCCCCCCACCGGTCCTTGGTGCGAGAAAAGTTGGGAACCACTTGTATTTGTTTGTAAAAAACAGATCAGTCACTGTTTTCTTTCAAATAACTTTTAGGGCAATTGTTTAACCCTGATCTTAACCTTTGAGCTGAGCCACAGGAAGGGTGAGGTGGGGTGAATATTTATATCATGTATCATATATAAGCCCCATGTATCAGGGTAGTAAAATACTATTTATCTCAATGAGAAAATTTTTTGCTGTGTGTTTACTATAATAATTTTGCTTGTTACACAGGCATGTTCTAAAAAGGGCACAGCTGGCCTATAGTTGGTTTCAGATCAGCAGGTACCATAAGCTGTGATTCTACAATCCAACTGGTCAGCACAAGCTCAGACATCTGAAATGAAATATAACTACACTGGTACACCACAATGCATATTGGCAAAGGGGTAAGAGCTTTGAAGACTCTAGGGGGGGGGGGTTATTTATTAAAGTAATTTTTTTCTGGTCTAAGTTTTAAAGGAGAAAAACACCATTTCTGCATAATTGTTCAAATAAATTTTTTTTTCACGATTTATTAAATCCCAATAGTGTTAAAAGTCTGAATAAAAAAGTACTCCAACTCAGATCTGCCGAGTTCATGTAGAAGTCAATGACTGATGTCCCGTTGACATTTTGAAGATATCCTGATATGCGTTGGGTTTCATTCAATAATCCAAAGTTTTATTGGTTTCAGAAAAATTAGCATTATTCAGCAGCAAATCTGAAAAAAAAAACGTACGATTTTCCTGCACATAAAAATTGTTGAAAAATGGGGGGGGGGATATTTTGATAAATAATCCCCTATGTCTTTGTAATCACTTATTCTGTTTTAACAGAAAAACAGTAATTCATATAGATACCAGCATGAGCAAAATAAGTTATGATAATGTGTTATGGAATAACATTCCACCACCTTTCTGCATACATTCTAATTCTAAAATAAGAATCTGTTGGGCCCACAGTGGTTTCTGTTTCACTCCCTCCAAAACAATTCACTTCTCAAACTGCATAAAGGTTTTTGTTTTTGTAGTAGAAGTGGAATTTTGTTGCTAAGCAAGGCAAAGCAAATGATGTATAAAAGCCGCCGTCCCATAGGTAGCAGGACTGAAGTATAGCAGCAATAAGAATAAATGCCGTCTCATTTTAAAATAATTTTATTTGGAAAAAGAAGCAGCGTTGCCAAAAAGTAAATACACTCTGGCTAATATGAAGCACTACAATAAAATGCCGTTATTATTAAAGCACCTGAGCCTTGCAGAATAAAATGTAGGTCCCAAATCCTCTACAAACTGAATTCTACAAAAAAATATTTATTTTGATAACATATTAAAAAAATCTTTTATTTACAGACAACAAGATATATATATATATATATATATATATATATATATATATATATATATATATATATATATATATTTTTGTCATTTCAGACTTTCAGAAACCTTCTGGCAGCATTTTTTTTAATGGTTTGCAAATGGAATGGGAGGAACATGTTCTCTTGAGATACCAGGGTCAACGAATGGATTAAAACTTCACAGTTCTATATTATGTACAACTATAGTAATGACAAGGCACTCGAGCATGGAGCTTCCTTATTTAGCAGTTGCTCCATAATTTAAGATGTCACAGACTTTACATCTGTAAGTGGGTTTGGAGCTTGTACTTGGCAGAATAAACACAGCAGCAGAGATTTCCTCAGAGCTCTCATACTCTAGATATCAGTAATACACATACAGTGTGTCCATGACACCGAAAATGTAACTGAATTTGTTAGCTGCATTGTTAAATCAAAATAGGTTATTACTTCTAGTACCTTTCAATGATTAGAAACCACAGCAGATCAGACCTCTACACCCCCTCTGTTACACTGATTCTAGCTTTAAAGGAACAGTAACACCAAAAAAGTGTTTTACAAGAATGGCATTATTATTTAGTGTTGCCATGCACTGGTAAAACTGGTGTGTTTGCTTCAGAAACACAACTACTATATAGTTTATATAAACAAGTTGCTGTGTAGCTATGGGGGCAGCCATTCAAGCACTGGGTACACAATATATAATAGATAAGTTCTGAAGAATTCCATTGTATGCTACAGAGCTTATCTGTTATCTGCTGTGTTTCTTGTGCCCTTTCTCCTTTTTCAGCTTTGAATGGCTGCCCCCATGGCTACACAGCAGCTTGTTTATATAAACTACAGTAGTGTTTCTGAAGAAAATACACCAGTTTTACCAGTGCAGGGCAACACTACATCATGGGGCACATTTACTAAGGGTCGAATATCGAGGGTTAAACCCTCGAATTCGACCCTTGAATTTAAATCCTACGAATTCGAATATCGAATTCAAAGGATTTACTGCAAATTATACGATCGAAGGAAAAATCGTTCGAATCGAACCATAAAATCCTTCGAATAGAACGATTCGAACGATTTTAAGCGATCAATCGAAGGATTTTTCTTCGATCAAAAAAAGCTTAGAAAAGTGATGGGGAAGGTCCCCATAGGCTAACATTGTACCTCGGTAGGTTTAAACTACCGAAGTATGTAGTTTAAGTTTTTTTAAAGAGACAGTACTTCGATTACCGAATTGTCAAACGATTTTTAGTTCGAAACAAAGTCGAAGGTCGTACTAGCCTATTCGATGGTCGTAGTACCCAAAAAAATACTTCGAAATTCGACGTTTTTTTCATTCTGTTCCTTCACTCGAACTTAGTAAATGTGCCCCCATATTTTCATTCCTTTAAAACACTTTAATTTTTTGGTGTTGCTGTTCCTTTAAAGCCGCATAAGTAAAAGTCACATTTTATGAAGAGGGTAAGTGCTTTGTTCAATCGTTACTAAGGAAAACCATCAAAAGACTTAATCCAAGCCATGAAGTAGGTGGAGATGGAGTAATCCAAACCATGGAGTAGATTAAAGGATTTAACCCAGCCATGGAGTAGGTTAAAGGTTAAAGGAGTTAACCCAGCCCATGTTCTCTATAAAAAGTTGGTTAAGAATTTAATAGAACAAGCAAGACAATTTACCAATGAGAAATCTACTGACCATTTAACTATATAAAGGTAAGAAAACTGATAACCAGCACTGTGTCATCTTGCTGTTATCTCACATTAAACTACAATCAGGGGTAGGGATGAGTGAACTTTTATACCTTGTACAATTGTTACAACAAAATGTTTTTGCAAGAAGTGTGAAGAAAAGCTTTGTGGGGGTTTTTTTGCAGGAAAAAAACAGCAGTGACATTATTATAATTTCTCAATGTGACACTTTAAAAAAAAAAAGACACTTTAAGAATTCCTCAGTTTATTTTATTTTGCTAGAAATGTGGGTTTTTGAGCTGGGCAAAAACCCAGAAAAAAGGCCAACATCTTCCCAGTGACTCCAATGCATTTACTAAATCACTTATCACTACGCAGAGCTGCTCCAGGGGCTGCTGTGATCACTGCACTAATAGAAGGGAATCGAGAGACCATCACAATCTAATGGTACAGTGAAGCCCCCAAAGAAAACAGTGGTCCCCAGTATATAATTCTACAGTGATCCTGCAGCATTTAATAATTCAGTGAAGTATATTGACCCTGACATGTACAGGTATAGGTACAGGTATTACGCTGCATGAATCCATGTTGGTGGCAAAGCAATCCTTTTGTGTTTATTTAATGTTTTAAATTATATTTAGCAGACTTAAAGATTGGAGATCTAAATGACGGATAGACCCCCCCCCCCCCCCCCATCTGCAAAGCCACAGGCACAGCTGTGGGTGACCTGCAGGGGTAGGCCACAAAAAAAAGTTTTTTGCAAAGTTACACCACTGGCCACTGGTATGTAGCAAACATAGATGCAAGAGAGCCATGTATTTAATATCTGGCTTAAGCATGCTTTACAGGACTCCCATATATCCTATAGGGGCTAACAACTGAGTGTTCAGGTACATAAGTGTCCATGACCTGCCCTCCTGCAGCCCCTTTGAAGTGCAACGTGTGTGCAACTATTACTTTCTACTCTTTGAAAATAAGGTAAAATGTTACATCAGTGATTTGAGACTTTTTTTGCACTTTACACTTTTCTCTAAAATCTTTTCTCTCAGAAGTATGCTTTAACCATTTGCATGCCGCAGATCTACATTTTACAACTTAGGCTGTCAAACAACTGACTGATAGCCATATAGGATTTATGTGTCTGGGTTACTTTTTGCTTTATGCCATGCTGTATGGTGGGCAGGGAGTGGTGTGGCAATATCAAAGAGCCCCTGCAGGAAAATAATTAAACAAAGGATTCAATTGCCCCATTTTTCTGGATATAAAATCTTTTTTATCATCATAATTCTTCCTCCGTATACTTAATATTGGCATCAAATGTCAAACTTTTAGAGGACCCCAGCATTATTCTGAAACCTCTGCTTTTTCATTTCAAACCATACCCTGGGTATTCCTACTTGTTAACCACTTAGAAAATATCCTCAATTTGTTCTTTTAGAACAGAGCTGTCCCACTGGAGGCCCACAGCTAGATGTGGCCCTCCAAAAGATTTTTATGGCCCTCAGACTGCTCAAAGACTTCTTAACTTCAATGTATGACATCACACTTTTAATCTATTTGAGTATGCTATATGCAAAATATAGGTTGAATCATGGTAGGGGTATGGAAATAATCCTTAAAGAAAGGATTAGTCATTGAACAAAAAATTGTACTAATAGAGGCTCCGATGTTTCAAGGAAGTGAGAGGCTATTGGCATAATTTTGTGGACAATTGATGGGATTGAAGCAGGGACCTTTGCATGGAATTTGGAAAATGCTTGAGTAAGCGAATGGGGGTGGTAAAAGAGGCCACCATCCCTGGAGTGCCCATGTGAGTACAACTGCCCTACAGGATTGCTGTTGCTGATGTGGTCCCACAACATGAAATTCCTAAGGCATGAATACAACTCTCAGGGATAATCACATGGGAGAGCAGAAAAGTCAGTAGTGAAAAATTAGCGAAATGGTGCCGGCGTCTCATTTTTGACGCTGGCGCCCATTTTTTGATGCCGGCGCCCATTTTTTTGACACCCGCGGCCGTTTTTGATACCGGCGAATTCGCGCCTGGCGAATAAATTCGCACCATCACTAAAAGTCAGCAAAAATAAGGCCAAATGGACACATAGTGATTTTTATGCTTTCAGAGAGCTACTATATCTCTGGATACATACAGCAGACTGATGTTAGTATGCTTGTTTGTCTACATAAATACATTATCTGGAAACCCAATATCCAGAAAGCAAAACATTATGGGCAGGCTATCTCCCATGGACTCAATTATAAGCAAATAAAATGTCACTTTTCTCTGTAACTATAAAACAGTACCTTGTATTTGAGCCCAACTAAGATATAAGTAACCCTATCGGATTTATTTCATGTTTAAATGATATTTTATTAACTTTAGGCATGGAGATCCATATTACATATTAAAAAAATATTAAATTTTACAGTAAGAAATCAATACAATTAATTGGATGGATTGGATTTGGCTTTTTGTCTACAAAGCCCTTGATGAATTTTACAAGCTTTCAGTTGGTTTTAGATTACTAACCTCTGGTGTTTTTTTTATTTTGGTTCAAATAATGTATCAAAGAATCTATCTTGATTTGGCTTTTTATGTTTCCTATATGTGTAGTTGTAAGTGACCGATAATACACGTAGAAATGCTGAGCAGAGAACAAAGGATTCTACAAAGGAGGCTAAGTACTGTAGATAAAGATTAGGATGGATTTTCTCTTTGGGGTTTGGTAATGAACGTACATGTCTGCTGTGGGATAGCAGAATGAATTTTTATTACCTTCCATAATTATGGCCATGAACCTTTCATCTTATTTTTCATTCTCTAGACACAGTAGTTCATTACAAACCTTAAACTTTCTCTGAACAGTCCTAGAAAAATCTCTTTCTGCAAAATGTTGTCATTTTGCTTCCTAATTCACATTCTTTTTTTTTTTTTTGCAAGTTTTACAATTCAACCCAAAGGAATACTGGAAATAGAAAGAGAAAAAAAGCTGCAGATTTTCTAGTTAAAGAAGCATATATTTTCCAAAGATCATTGCCATTGCTCTGTTGGCTAAATCTAAGATAGAAAGCAGCCCTGAGGGGAATTGTGCATGTTGGCTGAAATGTCATAAATCCAATGTCCTCAAAGTTTGTCCCCTTCAAAACACAAGAGGAAGTTAAATGAAATACTTTGTCGTGCTATGACAGCACAAGCTATTGTTTAAAACAGTTAATCAAAGCATGGCCTGTACTTTAACAAGTTGGGCTATTGGAGTTGCCATTGTGAAATTGCAAATTTAAAATAAACAACTCTTTTCACGTTTTTTCACGTTGATAGGATACTATTCCACACCAAAAGAGCATTATATGAAAAGTCATATTTCTAAAAAGGCACTGATTGTAAATGCTGCCAGCTTTTCTTTGAACACCAGTAGAAATATATAATCAGATCCACCCAACTACTAATGTATGAACACAAGTGTAAAAATATTCTCTCAACTACAATAGTTTCTAAAGGAAAATAGGTCTTATCAACGGAGTTAGAAAAAAAAGTAAGGCGAAAATGTCCATGGGAGCCTGGTTGATACGGCTGGGTGAGCTAAGCTGACATGTTTCTAAATCGTTATGCTCAAGCAGAGCCGATTTTAGGGTAGAGCAGAGACTACTTATACCTTGCCTGCCGGCTTCAAACAGGCCCTTCGACAACAGAATGTTCAAAATGTTACGAAAAATCACCCAATACATAATATTTATGCCTGTAATTATTGTTATATTTTTGCATAATATACATTTAAAATTTGTTGATGAAAAAAGCAATGAGTAAAAAGACAAGATGGAAAATTGAATTGTATGAGCCACAGGGAGCAAGCTTCATAATACATAGGTGTTATATCATTTTAATACATATATGAGACTGGGAAACATTTATGCAGTTATGGGACTAGGGAGTCGCCTTTACCTCTCAAATATAATTTTGTACTTAGTTTATTGGCCTTTTTAGTGAAAACTTATGAGAAAGAGCAACACTTTTCAAATAGTCTACTTTGGTCAGAATTTCTTTAACATCTTCTGCCCATATGGTATATACAGTAGACTCCATCCCAGGTATGACTAGAGGAAAATTACCAGCTATAGCCCCTAGAGATAAGCTTAGGTTTGTCACATATTAGAATAACACTCACTTCTAATCTATGGACAGTGAACTGTTCTACTGACTGTCCCACCTGTGCTAAGACAATTCTGAGTTATACCACATCTGTCTCTTAAAACCTTAAGCTATAACTATATTAAAATATTAGCACAAATGCAAGCTAAACGTCTCTAGACAAAGATATTTTGCATTTGAAAAATCTTCTAACTTTCCCTTTGTTCCCTGGGTAGAAAAGAATACTCATGACATTATATAACCTGTAAAATATATCTTTATAAATGGTACTTGGCAATTCCGTCATTTATAAATAATGTCACTTGTTTCAGATGATTCATTAAATTGTCAGTTTAAATACATGAAGATTTTAGAAGTCTGTTCAATGTTCCATGACCTGAATAAATCCCTTCACCTTTGTACATTTATATGTTCATTTGACTCATTGATGAGATATAACACCCTCATACTTTATAATTGGGGGGTACATTTAACCTCTATATGCTCATGTCTGAAAACTACTTGACATATTCATGTTTGCTTGTGAAATCATGTGTAACTATATTAATAGTTTTAAATATAAATTGAATTCACTCAAACACAATGTTTTCACAAGGCAAGCACATTTTTATTATTACCATACTTTAAAGGTGCAATGGTATTTATCCCCTGAGGGAAAACGGGACCTGTTCTTGACTTGCACACTTAGATTCTCTAAACATTTATTTCACGTTAATGAAAACCATTGATGCAAGGAAACACTGTTGAATAACTGCAGAAAAATAGAGAACCTGCCCATTTATTGCTAATTCCTCATTGCTGATTCCACATTCCTTTAAAAAAAAAACATGGCAATTCTGTTTTGATAATGATGCAGGGTCTTTGTAAATGACTAATTGTCAACTAAACAGCATCCCATCTGTTTACTTCATTTGTATAACAAAAAATAAGGCAGGTGTGATGTTATTAAAATGCAATTAGAATTGTGATTTGCTATGTTTTCCAGTGTGTTTTAGTTCATTTTTTTCCTGGTGCATTAAAATGTTGACTGATGAATGAGGCTGCTTATTCTATAAGCATAGGTAAACCGTATAAAATAAACATAGTTACAGAGTTAAATCGGGTTGAAAAAAGACAAAGTCCATCAAGTCCAACCCCTCCAAATGAAAACCCAGCATCCATACACACACCCCTCCATACTTTAACATAAATTATATATACCCTAACTATAGAATTTAGTATCACAATAGCTTTTGATATTATGTCTGTCCAAAAAATCATCCAAGCCATTCTTAAAGGCATTAACTGAATCAGCCATCACAACATCAACCGGCAGTGCAATCCACAACCTCACTGTCCTGACTGTGAAGAACCCCCTACGTTGCTTCAAATGAACATGTCCTACATGTATCTTGAACTACTCAGAATGAACTTTCATTCCTGATTCAAACCCTTTAACTCTTACCCTTCCATTTGTTGCTGAACTACAGCTATGAATGGACATACCTTGCATATTTATACAGGATACAGAAATACAACCATATCCCTACATGAGCTAAAGCCACACTAGGTATAGCAAAAAGAACATACTTAGAGCTTTGGCTAGTAATTAGTCTTGCACTGGTCTGTTTTTGTAGACCCACACCCGACCCATCAGCTATGATGTATTTCCCTACCTGAACCTACCAGAAGAAGTGCCTTCCCGAATCCACCTGCTGAACATCTGTTAGTGATGTTAGTATTTCAGGCAGGATCGACTCAGGAACCAGAAATGACATCACAAATTAGGTATTTTGCTGGGGAGCTCAAGTATTTTTGTCTTAAAGTTTTACAGTTGTCTGCAACTTCCCTAATTGACTCCACTGGGTACCAGCAGGCCATCATACAGTGAGGACATCTGGGCTTTTCCACAAAATTCTCAGAGATTTGTGGGTGTTCCGAAGGTACCAACCCACTACAGAGCTCTAGACTAGACCCTTGAACCAAAACCAGACATAAAACATCCATTAGTCAGCTTCTTATAAAATGAACGATAGGTTAATGAACGTTCATGCATTAAACATAGATGCATTTTTCCTATTCTGTGCTCAAATTCTCAGGAAAACATCAAACCAAAAGTACAAGGGCTATTGTATATTTGTTTGTTACTATCTTTAAATTGTATGCAAATTATCAACTGTTAGTGTTAACCTTTAAAGTGCCTAGCCATCAGGAAAAGATGAGCTGCACACAGATGCCACAGGGTATGCTGGGGAAAGTAGGGATGAATCACTTTTCAACTGAAGACTTAATTATAGATGAAATAGTCACCAGTGGTTCTTATAAAACAAATGAATGATTCATGAGCAGGGCATATAAATAGCCACAGAGGATTACTTCACTGAGAGCTCAGTAGACACAAAATATAATAAATATAGTAGATACTTGTGCATAGCTAAACAGCACAGCACATTAGAGAGGGAGTAGAAATATCAACAGCAAATATACTGAAATCTAGTGGAATTTGGGCTCCCCTCTGCTAAAACTAGGTTATCGGGTAGGGTGAGCTTTTGTGGTGCCATTTACAGTCCAGCCACACTTTCCTACTCCTTACTGCATTAACTTCTCTCTCAATGCTATTATACAGCTGTCATCTGGTTCACAATAGCGCTCCTAAAGCTATTAACTTTGATAGGTATGATATTCCCTGTTTCCCTGTTTCTCAAGTGTTGAAACTGCACAGCTCCAGCTCCCCACTCTTGTGTCTTTTCAAAAATTCCACACTAACCTAAACCCTAAATATTGTATCTCCATAGGGCAACTATCACCCCACTACCACCTTGTTGGGGCCAGGGGTGCCATGCTTACTAGACTGTCTCTTTACTCAGAAGTTAATCGAGTCTCTCTTATATATAACTAGTCTTGCCCACTACAGATACCCATACATCCCAGCCTAAATATACCCGTGCTCACTTTCAACAACCTTATATATTATATATATATTATATATACCTTATATATCATTATATATATATTAATGAACAGATTAAATAACTTGACCCAAAACAGAACCATGCTTCACACCACTTGGACCCTAATTATTTAAATAGTTAATAGACAACTCCACTTTGTAGTTGCAAACAAGTATATGTTATCAAAAGCTTTGGCAAAATCTATATGAATACAATTGTCCAAGTTCCCACTTACTACATCATGAAAAGCTAATTTGTATGACAACATCTGTCCTTCACAAAACTATGCTGATAAGATAATTGTCCAGGACATAATGAATGTGATCTATTCACAAACATTTAGGTAACCCCCACTACAAAAGTCAAACTTTGAGGCCAATTTGCAATGTAAATATTGATAAACATATAAGCTCTCCTTCATACCGCATGAAAAAACATGCCTGAGAAACTGACAGTTTGACAGTTTGTGTGAACTAAGTCTTCCTTAATAATGTAGAGTGAATCCAGTAACTCTGAATTCTCTGTTACATAGAGAATAAATACTTAAGTGTATTTGCTTTTTTAGAGTTCCCTGTAATTTTTTTACTACTGATATATTAAGTTGGGGGAAGTTGTTTTGTTAAACATAGTTTTATTGATCTGTGCAACATTTTTTATCGGTGCAACATTCCTGATAATTTCTAATATGTATTCTGTATTTCAAAATATTCTACCTTTCTCATTCCCAGCCCCCACTTGAAAATTATTTAATAAATGAGGTGATAATTGAAAAGTGCATAAGATTATCCCATTTTCTAGGACACAAAGAAAACTTTCAAATCACAGCTGTGAGATTTGACTGTGAATTAAAAGCATGAAATTAATATCAGTTTCTAATCCACAGAGCATGCTCTGGGGTTGATTAATGCAGAAACAGCCATTAACAGTCTGAAATATGAATTATTTGACATGGTTATTAAAACATGTCAGTCTCCTTTGAAATAAAACCTGGAGAAAGATTAACCACTTTTTGATCATATGCATTTTGTTTTTAGAAAACAGGGTTAATAAATAACTAAACAAAACTTGTGGAATGTTCTTACACATAGGGAAAAAAATAAGCTCTACTCTTCCCTTTTGTTATCTTTTTTAAGATCCTGTATGTATGGACATAAAGCACCTTACAGTGGATTGCAAAAGAAACACAATTGGCTCTTTTACTGGCGCAACCACATTTTTAGTCGTGAAACTGAAAATGCTTGTACAAACTGAGGCTATTCATTATAAGTTCTTGCATCTAAAGCAGCTCTTTGCACTTGGCTGTCTTGGCACAAAGCACCGATACGCCCCAAACGTCAATAGATGCACTGTAGTTGGGGCTAGAGAATGGGGCATAACCATCATTTTGACACTGAGCACTGAAAATGACAATATCCAGACATTGATTTTGCCAGAAAAAAATGCAGTCATTATTATTAATGCTTTCCACATAAACCAATGGGATTAGAGTACCTAAGAAGCTGTTGGGGTGCCGTGTTTGGAAGATATTGGCCTTTTATACTATGAAGAACAATTGTAGCATAATAAAAACAATGCAGGGAAATTTATATATCCTATTAACCACTATGTAATTTACCTATTTACTTCAATGCATTTTGGCAAATTTTCGTCATTTTGCAATATTTCGAACATCTGAAAATATATGGATACTGTTATGGCTCAAAGGAAAGGATGTACTGAAGAGTCTTCCCATCAATTAAAACTTGATAGTTTTCACATTAGTGTGAAATAGGTATTACAATTTTTCTTTATTCTCCAAAACTCTTCTTACAGCCTGAGAGGAAACAGAGCAAATTTGGTGTGAAAATGTTTTACAACAGTAATAGCTTCTGAAAGTCATCTAATCAAGTTCATGATAGAATTCTTCATAACAGCGTGCGCTACTTGCATTTGTCAGTTTGGAGTAGGATGAAGTTATAGAACTCAAAAGGGGTTATGGCTCACAGGTAATTTACAACAGAAGGTGCCTTAATCCAAATATCATGTGTTTGCTATATGCCAAACAATATCCTTAATATTAATGAGAAACCCAAGAACCGTAGCATACAAATGCAAATTGGTATAAAGCCTCAAGGGTAAACATACTGTATGCTATTCTTATACAACTGCAAGTGGCTCTTGTGTTAAAGTGACAGTTTACATTTTGTTCAACATAATATAACAAATACTTATGCAGCACCTTCAAACATACTGCTTAATACTTTGCAAATAGCTTTTCTTCATCAGATGATATTATATTATTTTATTAAATGTTAAAGATAATACAAACCTCCCATATTAAACTAGACCATTGTACCTCCAGCTCTCACAGGCAAGTGGCTTTTGAGAATGATGGAATTTATTTGTTTTGCTATGAGTTTCTAAATATGGTACTATAACTGGTACAATATTGTTTTAACTCACTCATAGTTGAGTCAGCTCAAGGATACAGAAGGTTTAAGCCATGTTTCCATTTTTTCTGGTGTCAGGCCCTCCTGAAAGTCCATTAGTCACTACATACTTTGATGATGTAAAGGTCTCAATAAAAACTGAATTACCAAGGACAAACAGAAATATTCAAATTTTTTCCCTATGTGTAAGCAAATGACTGCCCATAAATGGCCTGTGATATACTATAATCTGTGCTGCTTGATAAACAAGCCAGTGGCTTTCATTGGAGCTATTTCCTTCATTCTGCTGCCAATGGAAGCAAACTCCTACTGTTCAGTTGCCAATGTGATTTATTAAAATAGGCAAACCTCTTAACACAACTTTCATATTTATTCTGCAGTCTAATTAAATATGTAAGCCAATAAAAGGGAATCACATGTGAGCCACGCTTCCATTTTTCCTGCTTAAGTTAGCAGTGACATAAATGCATTTCCTTGCTCCTCTTAATTCAATTTAATGCACATTTCGTTATTTCCCGAGACTGCCTGAAACTAAAGGGAAGGAGTTCCCTGCTGATGCTGTAAATTTGCAGACACAAACTTGTCACCAGTAATCACAGTTTACAATGAAATGTCTCTGCCCCCTGCATGGCACACAATTTGGAAGATTTTCTTTAGAGCTGTAAGTTGTAACTATAGTTTAGTGCACCAGTACAAAGTTGCACTGATATGTATTCGTCTATTTTCTTACCCGTTAAAGTTGATCACATACACACAGATGTTCGTATTGCTCTGTAGGGCTTTTAGTGTGGCACTTAAACAAAAAAAACTAAAATAATATAGTGGACTAAGTAACCAGACTGAAATACAAGTGCAATGAAATTTAGGGGTAAATGCTAAATTAGTGTGTCTGATTTCAAAGCACAGCTAATTGCTGATTGGTTGGTCCAATTTATCACCTAGTAGTAAATCAACCCTACGATGTGCAGCATACCATGATTTATATCACTGGTAGTGATGGGCAAATTTATTCGGCAGGCGCAAATTCATGGCGAATTTCCGCGTTTTGCCCCTGGCGAATAAATTAGTCAAAATATATTTGAGGCTGAAAATCTCCAATATACTTTACTTAAAAAATGTGTACCGTTTTTATAAGAAACCTGACTGCAAGCAGTGAAATTCTCCCTTCATTTACTACTGTGGATAGGAATTGTCAGACGGTCCCTAACTGCTCTGCAGGGAAACAATCATACTTATAACCAGCAGGGGGAGCCCTCACCTTACTTCCCAGCCATGCAGAACTCAAACAGCTGTGTTTATGACGATCCCTAAGCAGCCCAGACCACACTGAGCATGTGCACAGTCTTAGTCTTGCAAAGATGTTTAACAAAGTGACAAGATGGTGATTCCGTGTAGCCAACTTTTTTTTTTTTTAAATTTAAAATTTTTATTGATTTTCACCAATACAGTATAGATTGCAGAACGTAATGCAACAAAAGGACATCGGCTGAAGTAGTAACAAGGAAGGTATCTAGACAGCAGATCAATAAATGCAGTTTCCACATATGAACCAATACCGCAAAAAAGCTAAAGTGACTGTATTGTCAATTATAAAAGGGGGGATAGGGGGTCGAGAAGGGAAAGATAAAGAGAAAAGGGAAAAGAAAATAAAGAATGGAAGAAAGAAGTCAGAAATAGCAGTGCGTTCGGCCATAAAAGTACATCGAAATGAAGGTAACGTGTCTTACACCATCCAGGTGCAGTGCCTCACATCGCCATATTTGTCCCCAGCTGAGGCATTTCCAAGTAACGGGTCCACGGATGCCACTCCAGCTCCTCCTCATAACTTCTATCCAAAAGCCTGGCTCGAATGGACTCCATCGCTCTGATCCAATTAACTTTCGTCAGGGTTACCATCGAAATATAATCTTATATGCTCTCTCGGCAGAGACTGCACAAATGGACGTCTTTCTGGCCGTATCCCATATGCGTGTCCATGTTTTGTCCGAAACCGGAAAACCAAGGTCCTCCTCCCATTTCGTCATGTAGGGTTGGCAATAAGTAGTGGTGTCTGATGCAATGGTGCTATAGAGGCTGGTGATTAGATGGGTCGGGTATGAACGGTTGTGACAAATGGTTTCAAAGTACATTAGTGAAGTGTTCGTGGCGGACTTAAGGGCAGATTCCACGTAATGTCTGATTTGTAGATATCTGAAAAATTGCGAGTGTGGTATGTCATGTTTTTCTCTACATTGTTGAAAAAAGAGCATTGTCTGGTCCGTCAGAAAGGCAGTGAGGGTAGTCAGATTTGCCGCTATCCATGGAGTAAAATCAAGTGGAGAGCAACCCGGTGTGAAATCAGTATTGTGAAAAATAGTCCTAAATCTGGAAGTAGAAGTACTCAAACCCGACTTTATAGACACCATCCCAAAGATCCAAAGCCTGTTGTGATGTGGGTAGAATATTCAGGGAGGCATTTCTGGAAGCTTTAGGTATCCAGAAAAGGTGAGCTAGCTGGAGGGGATAAATAAAGTGATTTTCAATTTCTTTCCAGGGTTCGCTGGTTGGGGCATGCACATGTATCATAGCCTCCAATACGCTAGCTATATAGTATCGGTGTATGTTAGGGACCCCCAGTCCCCCCATAGATTTCGGCTTAGTCATGATCTCCGCCTTGATTCTAGGTTTCTTACCACTCCAAATAAAGTCTGATATTGACTTTTGGAGGATACGAGCGGACTGTTCAGGGAAGTGAGTGTAGCCAACTTTTAAAGCATAAATTATTTGTTTGATTAGGATTGTGGTGCAGTAAGTTCATGTTTATGTTTAGTATACAAAATACAGCATTTCTAGCATTATTCTATTTTAGACTTTACATGCCCTTTAATGCTATAAATTTTGACCTCAATCATACCTTATTGGTTGACAAAGTATAAATCCATAAGCTTTTCAGGAATGAAACGGTTTCTATTAAAACCTTTGGTAACTCAATTTGCAGAAATGCCCCTCCTTGGATTAAATATGGACTTCATACATGTAGCCTAGCCTAGGCCTAGACCTAACACTCTACATGCACATCATTAATGGGATGCCACGCTACACAGTTTTTTACTTAGAAAGCTGTGCTAGGCTGAAGTGACATCTCATTGCAGAGTGGTGCCACATGATCTTCACTCTTACAGGATCTGACACCACATAAACACTTTGATGCTAGGTGCTAAATTCTTCCACCACATCCTACCTAGGCAAATACTACCCATTTTGTTCCCATCACTCAACAAGGCGATTAATATTACAGGCACATACACTGTAGGGAAGTCATTCTTACCACATCCCTACACACAATATGCTGCATTGCTGTAGCCTTCCAAGATATAAAGAAGAGGTTTTTCAACTGCTTTTTCATCATACTGTTGCAACTTAGTAAACAAGTCGAACACATTACAAGCACTTAATAGAGCAATTGCTCTATTATCACAGCAGAGTGATCTAAATTATAGAACCTTTTTTAGAAACCATTGTTCTCCTGGCTTGAGAAAGGGCCAAACTCGACTGGAAACGTCGTTGTAAAATGTGCACATATATGGTGATGTATATGCTTTTTTCACTATAATATAACTATTTTGCATATAGTTGTGAGTGCTGTCCGTTCTTTTATACTAAATATTGAGGGATAAACCTCACTGGGATTTGCACCACACATAGAGAAGATATAGCGTGAGTGCTGTTGCTGAAACACAAGAGAATATATATATATACACATACACACACAATGGGTCTATGGACCGCATTGTGAAAAGTGCAATTTGAAAATCAAGTCACACCATACATCAAAAGAGGCAACCATGTTGAAGTGCAGGAGAGCATATTTACTCATATCCAGGGTCTGTCCGGAAAAAAAACCTGGTGTGACTCAGCCCTTCTGGAAGCTGTTGACCCAGACTTGTTTCCTGACCAGAAGCCATGGGCACTGCCCCCCTACATGGCCCCAATTGTGTCCACAAATAAAGTAAGGGATACGTGGAGGGAGGTTGTGGCTATGGCAGGGGAACCTGGGCCCCTGAGGTGGACCCCCAATTCTGACACTGCTCATATCAAAGAATTGTGTTAATATTTTCTCCACATTGAATCCATTTTAGAATTCTCATGCTCGCATGCCAAAATGTTGTATGATAGATTAATTTGTGTTTTTCTGTTGTTATATATAAGAAAAAAAAGGAATTATATATTTTTTATCCTATTGTGGCAGCCATATACTGTTAGCAAGGGTTACAAATAATGTCTCTAATATTTAGCAAAAAAAATCTACCTCCAATTATAAAAATAAGTAGTATGTTGTTATAGGAAAGCTTGATCTGGGAAGTTTAGCGTACAGAAAATAGTTATACAGTACCTTATGAGCTCTAACAATGAAGGCTTGAAATTGTTTTTGACAAGCATATTTTTTTCTTCATAGAAATAATAAATCTAGCAAGAAGAGTATTTGTCGGAGGAAAATAGTGGCTTTCTGTTCCCAATTTAGAAAGTGTATGTTTGCACAGCTTTGTTGGCAGTTTCGCTCAAGCATTTGAAGCCTCAGCGCCTCTATTGGGGGCAGCAAATGGTAAGTTTTCAGTATTTATGAGGTACTGAGCATTCAATAAGGTTGTTATAGGGATCATTTATGGGAACTACAGCAGTTTAGGTCATGCAAAAATGGACATGGCTGTTGCACAAATTGACACCATTCATTAAAGGCATCATATTAAATTGTATGTGCAATTGAGTTTGAGACTGAAATGGCACTTTGCACACTACACTTGCACATGTAAATCACCACTTATGTTTCATGAAAATCTTTGCATTGGTAAATGAGTGCTATTTATTAGGATAAAAGTTTAATGGGATGGTATTTTAAATGGGATGTTTACCTTTGAGATAACTTTTAGTACTATGTAGAGAGTGATATTATAAGACAATTTGCAATTTGTTTTAATTTTTTATTATTTGAGGTAGAGTTATTTAGCTTTTTTTAATCTTAAATTACCCTAGCAACCATGCATTGATTTGAATAAGAGACTGGAATATGAATAGGAGAGGCCTGAATAGAAGAATCAGTAATAATAAGTAAGAATAACAATACATTTGTAGTCTTACAGAGTCAGCAACGTCCACTTGAAAGCTGCAGAAGAAAAAGGCAAATAACTATAAAACTATGAAAAAATAAATAATGAAAACCAATTAAGTTGCTTTGAATTGGCCGTTCTATAATATAAAAACGGTTACCTTAAAGGTGAACCATCCATTTAACCTACTCTATGGATACATAAATTGAGATGAAAGTATTTTTGAAGGACTATTTGGAAATGCATACATAGAATAATAGTTGGGTATCTATTGCAAGGTCATATTTTAATGAAATATATGTTATCTTATTTAAGGGGTGGTTCACCTTCAAACAACTAGTTGTTTTCAGTTTTTTCCAATGACTTTCTACTTTCTATGTGTGACCATTTTTCTTATATTGAAGTCCTTTTTCACCTCCTGAAGCAGCTCTGGGGGTCGCTGACCCTGTAAAGTGTTCTAAATTGATACATTTAGCTGATACATTTCTTATCTTTGTCCCTGCTGAGCAGAATCTCTGGGTTTCATTACAGGCAGCTGTTAGAATTGATACAATTGTTGCTAATACTCCAGAGATGCTGCTGAGAAATGTATCAACTAAATGTTGCACAATTGTAATAGTTTAGATTCTGCACCTGAATTACTGAGCTGCCAGAATGAAACACCACATACACAAACATTAAACTTTAAACTTAGATTTTTCAAAAACATAAAAAAAAATTAAATAATGGAAAGTAATTGAAAAAAGTCTTTATTTCTGTGGAACAATCTAAAAATAACTGAATTGAAAAAAGTGTTTGGAAGGTGAACAACCCCTTTAATTTAATTTTTGTGTTTATAGAGGAACACAATGCACACAATGACACTGAAGAGGTGTCTCTAGAATGGGGATCCCCGTTTTTTTTCCCTGTGAGCCAAATTCAGATTTAAAAAGAGTTGTGGAACAATGTAAGCATAAACAATGTTACTAGGGCGCCAAATAAGTTCTGTGATTGGCCCATATGTGGACTGGCAGCCTAGGGCTCTCTTTTTTATGCAACCAAAACTTTCCTCCAAGCCAGGAATTAATAAAAAAGCACCTGCTTTGAGGCCACTGGGAGCAATATCCAAGAGGTTGGTTGCTTATGAGCCACTGAATGGGGAATGGCTAGAGCATGTAGCTGGGCATTTGGCAAATCATTTACCATGTAACATGTATGTAAAATTACTTTTATTAAAGGTTGGTTTTCTGATGTTGGTATTTTTGCTATTCAAATGAACGTGTGTAGTCTTTCCATCAGCTACATAACCTCTAGTTTGTATGTTTGAATCTGGTTTTATATATTGTATCATTTTAGTAAGTAGATACAGTACATCTGGAAATACATTTCACAATGCGGCAAACCCAGTCATGTCTTAGATTTATGTTTCTATGATTTACCATATTTATAAGCCTGCCCAGGCAAATTTTAAAATTATAGTCTCCAATAATATTAGTTCTTTCAGACCAGGTATAGTGTTTAGATCCCCTATGCTGTTAATGTTTTCACAATTTCTACTAATACTGATAAGGATACCTTGATTGTCATTTCCATTCCTACCATTTTAAAGGTTTTTTTTATTCCAGAATGAAATACTTTAAATTTAAATGTTTGTTATTTCTATTTATATGAAATATATATATATATATATATATATATATATATATAGCATATTAGATAGAGTGGGCATTTTGTAAATTGTGCTTGCACATCTAAAAGGCTGCCATTAGCTCACCTACAGTATTAGCTCTCCTAGGGCTCTTGTGTTAGGGGCAGATTTACTAAGCTCGAGTGAATGTTTGAATTTCAATAACTTAGAATTTCGAAGTAGATTTTTGGGTACTTCGACCATCGAAAAGGCTATATTCGACTTCGATTCGAATGATTTGAAGTAAAAATCCTTCAAATATTCGACCATTCTATAATCGATGTATCTCTGTAAAAAAAACTTTGACTTCATACTTCGCCAAATTAAAGCTACCGAAGTGCAATCTTAGCCTATGGGGACCTTCCAGAGCACTTTTCTAAGTTTTGTCTGTCGAATAAAAATCCTTCGATCAATCGCTAAAAATTGTTCGAACGCTAAATTCGGTGAAAAATCCTTCGACTTCGATATTCACGTCGAAGGATTTAAATTTGAGGGTCGAATTTCGAAGTTTTTTTAAATTCGAAATTCGACCCTTAGTAAGTTTGTAAATTCATAAAGTGCTGAGTCATGTTCCACTGTTCTCTGCCTCTCTATTTCAACACTTGCCTACTTGACCTTATTGGTCCTTATCTGCTTTGTTCCTTCACATAAACTCCAGTAAATCATGTACATGCTACTTTTGCAGAATGTCTGTAAATATTTTCATCAGTTATTTCATCAGTTTTCTATACGTGACATGTACAACTGTTATTTTGCCAGCCATGTTTCCCCCAGCTTGCCTTGGCTATATTTCTGGTTTTTAATTAACTCAGGCTCTATTCATTTAAACTGCTCTATATGGTTCATTCTGGAATATTTTTACTCAAATTAACCCCATATGCTTTTGATGGCTGATTTAAAATCCAGATTCCAGGTTAAAGTACAGGTGGTGCCAACTGTTAACTTTCCAATGATCCAAATCACTAAACTTTTACCCTGTACTTTGCTGGGAAATATGGCCATTACTTCACTGTGCTCCTGAAATGTTACTGTTCATATTAGCTAGTTTTTTTTATGCAGGAAGCACTGCCCTGGGGTAAAGGGTTAGTCATTTTGGACACTGGGGTCAAAATAACAAATTTGCATTACAAGTATTCTTTCTTCCTTGTCCCTTATTAATTTAGTAAGTATAAAGTACTTATCTATGACAAACATGGAGTCACTAAAATGATAATATTGTCTATAATTACATATCATTCCATCTGCCAACTTAAAGCACCCTCTGCATGTTGTAAAAAGCCTAAAGTGCTATTAGGAACGTAATTGACAGTTTCCATGTGCAGTGAGCCAATCTGCATGGTATGACTCCCACACATAGTCTTCAATTCACTATCATTTCTTCTAACACTCACCTTTGAGCACGTAACTGCACACTCCTAATTTGAATTCTAGCTATGATGAACTGTATCGAATTACAATTTCATAATTTCCTTTCTTGTACAATTAATTTTAATGACATTCTGTCTAATTTTTATTTACACATATGAAAACTGTAGTGCATCAAACAAAAATGTTAGAGTGAAGAAATGAAGAAGAAAAACATAAAGAGAGAAAAAGAAAAGAATAAAAGAGAAACACTAAGCTCTAATTATAATTACATACAGTACATCCCATGGTGCTATAATATTGTTCTGTTTTCTCTCTGGAAAGGGGTCCTTTTCAATGAAATAACTTTATTGTAATCTTGCAGATCAGTTGCTACCCTCGGCCCAGACCCATGACGGAATCTGCAGGAGACTTTGTCTTGGTACTATTGTTTTCCAATTTCCAGCTGCAGTTTCCATGGATGTTGTTTTTTTTATCAAATTGCTGGTATTACAATTGTTAGCTCCACATTACAGAGTTTTTACAGTACCTTTTTAAAGATCAAGAGAACCTTTCCAGACATCTATTCCAAATACCTTATTTAGTTAAACTGTCTCACATTTAGTCCATTACATTTTATGCACCAACAAAGAAACAGCAACAATTCATTTACCAGAAGAAAACCAAGCAATATCTTATCCCCCAAAAAATGACTTATTTCCTGATTCAGTCTTATTGTTGCTTTAAATGTATAGCATTAATGATGATTTAACATCAAAGGACTGCTCTTTTTGTTTGACAGATTTGCCCTCTGTTTTACTATGACAAATGTAAAATCAACATTATCACCCAAACCTATGCTTGAATATTAAAAAATTGGTATTCTGGCTTTTTTATTAGTCCAGGCAAGCTACAGTTTATTGACAACTCTGCCACAAACCTGAGATTCTCTAGCTGATCCTGAACCCGTTAATATGGGCTATTTGAGGAGGAAAGGAGATGTTCTTGAACAACAGCTGAGCTGGGAATTCACAGGTTCCTACTACAGTGTATACGTTTTTTGCTTATTCAGTGACCCAAAGCTCTCAAGTTCAGAAGATTAAGATTTTATCCAACATTCTAACACATTAGTATTGCTTCTCAGAACTGTACCAACAGTAGTTTATTTCTATTTTCTGGAAAGCTGCTTATCATTAAATACCACAAAACCCAATATAGATTGCTGACTGCAATCTGTTGGCACAAGCACCAGTATTCTGTGCAATGCACAGCTGTAAAATCTGTAAAATAAAATACTAAGAAAGAAAAAAGGAAGGCAGATCAAAATAATGTGTTCCCCCTCAGGACCATAACTCTTGCTCTGGTGCAAAAGCAAAAAAACAAACAACTGAAACAATTGATTTTTGATTAACATGCAGACGTGGGTTCCATGCATCCCAATCTCTAACCACTGTAATTCAACCACGGCTCAATACAAGTTAATCTGGCTGGTAGCCAAGTTTGGGAGTTTTACATTGAAAGCAGCAAGTAAGTTGCAGGTAAAACCTAGTCCCTTTGTAAAATGTATAATGAAGCAATAGAATTCTTAATGAATCAGATAAAATTGAGCATAGGACTGGCCAGATATGGTATGACTTTGACGTAGTTGGCCAGCTTAAATATATTGCAATATATGGACAAACAATCCCTGTTTTGTTTAAAGGGTAAGGCATTTTTTAGTAGCAGTATGCACAAAATGTCTCTGTCTTAAATATATTGATAATGGGTTGAGTGCTTAGGACTCTTGTATTTGACTATATGTATTTTGTGGTCACACCCTCATTGCACCCCCGCCTAATGGTTTTAAAAATTAGTGGTGAGCACAACTTTACCTTGTTTGTTATAATCTGGCCGGTACACTGTTGGAAACTCAGAGGAAATAAAATCATATTTGTATGTTCGTACACTTACTTACACAAATACTAAATAACAGCTGCAGAGTCTGAGTCTGACCCATTATTCTTGGGTGCCTCTCCAAAATATGCCACTTGAACCAAAATGCAAACTCTGCTAAAAGGCTCATATTACAACTAAAAATAATACAGACAGTGTAGATAAGATTTTAACTTACTTACATGTAAAACAAGTTAAAAATAATATATATATATATATATATATATATATATATATATATATATATATATATATATATATATATATATATATATATATGTGACACCCTGCTTCATGTAAATAAACTGTTTTCATAATAATACACTTTTTTAGTAGAATGTGCCATTGGGTGATCATAAATACAAATTTGCCATTTTAAGAAATAAGGACCATCCCCTGTAATCCTACAATTCACGGTGCACACAAACAAACCATACATGTTAGATCACATGAGCCAATTAACAAAGTTCTGTCTTTTGCTTCCACACATCTTCCTGTTACAGTAAGGGTCCGAATTATTAAGGTTTAAATGGTAAAGAACCTTTGAAACAGTTTTACTTTCAAGCGATAATTCGAAAACTTGATACTTCCCCAGTGCATTTCCCTTGGGTGGGTAGAAGTTGGTTTGTTCTGTATGGTAGCTGCTGACAGACATGTATTGTAGAAAGTGGTACTATATGTGACTCTTTTCTCTGACCCAGTGGCTTGAGACTTTTGATTCATCAGCATTCTTTACAGCAAGAGGAAGCCTGAGGTGTATCAGTTCCATGCAGCCTGTTGTGAGGTTTCTACATTATGGCATTGCCTCTGGCCAGAGCTCTGTGTTATCATTTATCAAGCAAATTGGTCAGAACAGAAGAGCCATTTGACTGCTGTTGCATATAGGAGCAACACTGGTTTTTACTCTGCAAAGACAGCAAATCTTCTAAACTGTGGGTGGGGAATAGAACTATATATATTCATCTACTCAAAGTACTATATCAAGAATGTGGTTCAAGCAAACATGTTTTTGCTTCTTATGTTATTCAATATCTATACATAACTGTGACAGATTACATTTCCAAAAATTAAATTAGAATGTGTGATATACACACAGTCAACTACAAGAGGTCCTCTGCACTCAACCCATTATCAATATATTTTTTTAAAAAATAGTGGTGAGCACAACTTTCCCTTGTTTGTTATAGTTATACAGGAGCAGTGACCAGCTCTATGTTGTAGCTCCCACCCCCTCCAACTATAGTCAGGTGATCCCACTGGTGTCTAATAAAAGGGCAGCCAAGTTTGGGAGTTTTACTTTGAAAGCAGCTAGTATGTTGCAGGTAAAACTTAGTCCCTTTGTAAAATGTATAAGCAATTGAATTCTTAATGAATCAGATGAAAATTAAGCGTAGGACTGGCCAGATATGGGATGACTTTGACGTAGTTGGCCAGCTTAAATATATTGCAATATATGGACAAACAATCCCTGTGTTGTTTAAAGGGTAAGGCATTTTTTAGTAGCAGTATGCACAAAATGTCTCTGTCTTAAATATATTGATGATGGGTTGAGTGCAGGGGACCTCTTGTAGTTGACTATATGTATTTTGTGGTCACACCCTCATTGCACCCCTGCCTAATGGTTTTTAAAAAATAGTGGTGAGCACAACTTTCCCTT
Organism: Xenopus laevis; assembly: GCF_017654675.1. Taxonomy (NCBI): domain Eukaryota; kingdom Metazoa; phylum Chordata; class Amphibia; order Anura; family Pipidae; genus Xenopus; species Xenopus laevis. The sequence goes on from NC_054374.1 coordinate 79,910,804, forward strand.
GTTTGATATACACACACAAATACTGTTTTATCTAAATAATGCAAATGGTTTCAAATGATTCCCTTTTTCTCTGTAATAACAAAACAGTACCATGTAGAGCTGCTTTAAACAAGGCAAGAATTTACCAAAACCATGTATAGAGTATCACAGTACAGAATCTAGTCTGTGTTAATAAATCGTGAAACAATTTTTACATTGTTTTTTTTAAATGGTTCTGACACCGTTTACCATAGTGTAAATTAAGGGGATGTGGAAACAATTCATATGTGTCATGTATTACCCAGCTGCCAGGACTAATAGTGTTCATGTTAAACAGTATCATCCCTATCCAGCATTTTTCTGTAATCACATTGATTCAACAAACTTTTCTATAGTGCAGCCCTGGATAAAGTCTCCAGTCTAATCCTAAAACCACCATGAACTTTAACCCCTTAATGATCAGCACAGCAATCAAATATCCCAAGAAGCACATCTTAAAATGGATAAATTCACACAACTGCAATTTATATGGTCCAGGTTACTTTAGCTGTCACCTACAATGCTATGGTGGGAGGATAACAATACAAAGTAACTGTGGGCATTTATTTATGACCCTTTGGTGAAGGTATTGCACCAAATAGGCACATTTGGCAATGTTGCGACTTGACTTCAGAGATAAAACTCATTTCCTTTCCTGTTGTCTTTGTATGCTGGCAAATTTTAGGGAAATAGAGAGAAAGTAGTTAATCTCAATGCCTACCTAAAGCCAAAAATTACCAAGTAATATTGCCTGACAGCTTAAAATGATTTAGGAAATAAACAATAAAGCAAGAAGAACAGAATAGCCTTGTAATTTGAGCAAATCAAACGCCAATTCAAATTGGGTACCTCTACAAAAGACTTACAGTATATTATGTAAACCCTTTAAATACAAATCACAACCAGAACTTTAATGTTTGCTTCACATTTAAGGTTGGCAATAAACCTTGTTAAAATGAACTCCTGTAGATTTAGAATGCAGTGTGGGCAGTGTTAAATTGCCTCAGTGCCATGCTTGTTTATTTATTTAGGATAACCAAGACTGGACAATAATGAACTAAAGCTTTTCACACACAAAATTATTTTTGGATGCCATATATTGGAATATAGCAATCGCATATGAATAACCATGCTCTCTATGCTCCCTGTGTGTGCCATGCTCTGCCTGCCCTATGCTCCCTGTGTGTGCCATGCTCTGTCTGACTTATTCTCCCTGTTTGTTCCATGCTCTGCCTGCCCTATTCTCCCTGTTTGTGCCATGCTCTGCCTGCCCTATGCTCCCTGTGTGCCATACTCTGCCTTCCATATGATCCCTGTGTGTGCCATTCTCTGCCTGCCCTATGTCCCTGTGTGTGCCATGCCCTGCCTGCCCTATGCTCCATGTGTGTGCCATACTCTGCCTACCCTATGCTCACTGTATGTGCCCTACTCTGCTTGCTCTATGCTACCTGTGTGTGCCATACTCTGCTTACCCTATGCTCCCTGTGTGTGCCATGCTCTGCCTGCCTTATGCTCCATGACATGTGTGTGTGCCATACCCTTCCTACCCTGTGCTCCCTGTGTGTGCCACCATTATTGTGAACATGGTCTTAAAAGTTCTTTTGCTAACATGGGTGTTATGTAAAGTGAGGGCACGGTTGGACTTGAGGGCCCAGAGCCCACCGGGATAGCTTTCCCTGGGCCCTTCTCCAGACCCCTCCTGCTGCACATGTGCACACACACACAAAGTTTTTTCTGCGACCACCCGATAAAGGGAGGTTGTGGCAGGAAAAAGCCTCGGATATGGGCTGCGGATCTGGGCCAGCGGGGGCCACAAGAGCTGGGGGCCCACTGGGTTTTTTCCTGTTGTCCCAACAGCCCAGCCTGACCCTGAGTGGGAGTGGTATAAATACAGGGAGTGGTCAACACTTACTGTTATAGATCACTTGCTTTCATTATAATACTGTACATAGCTGTATCAAGAAGTGCTGCTGAATTTGAGTTACTGGCCAGAAGACACAAAGACAGGCAGATCACAAATCTCAAAAGAGTTGTCTGCAGGTTATTGATTTAAAATGACATATACAAAATCACAAAACAGTACATCATTACATGAATGGATAAGCATTTCAGTACCACTCTATATACCTACATCATAAATTACTGGATTACTAACAGTTAACCTAATTAATGTTCATCCTGGCTTTTCAACCACTTCCATGTTACTTTTTGGAAGCAACTGGAGAGGAACAATAATCTGCCATAAATTCTTTGGATAGATACACAATGTCATAATTTTATATTTTGATCTGCCCTCAATGTCCTGCCTTTTAGACTTGGCATTTAACATGTAGCCTCTTTTTCTAGTTACATCTTTCTTTTTAAGTTTATTAAATCAATTTAGCTGAGATTAAAATAGGAACTTTCTTCTGAAGTGCCAGCGAACAGCAGGGGGAGCATTGTAGCACCACACTGAAAATAAATAAAACTTACAAGAATATCAAAAACAGCATTGAAATTTATAAATAAAAATACGGATAGCTAATCTGTTCTACAGGAGCTAACATGAAGCGCGTTTTAAAAACTGGTTATGCTTAGGTCAAGTACAGCTGTCTGAGACAGACTGGTGAGAAATTGAGTTTACAGCTTATGGCTTGAGACATAATTTTTAAAACAAAGTCTACAAAAATTGTCACTAAAGGAAAAATGCCAGAAGCGAAGTGACTGCTGGCAGATTTCTGCTCTTCTTTAGCAAACAACAAATCAATCATTATGTCCCGTTGGACTTAATTAGTTGAAATGTTCAATGAATGACACCAATGAAGATGTTAAACAGCAACACATTTTCTGTTCAGTGTTTCAGAAGTCAGCTTAATTACAGTCCATAACAGCATATAAACTGCCCCGGGCATCAATACTTTTTTAAAAAAAATCTAAATATTAAAAAAAACTAAAAAATTTGCATAAGCTTGCTCAAGCCTCTTGGGAGAAGCAGTCCCAGTGCATTTAAGGATGGGGATAAGACAAGACTAATTATTTAACTTTATCAGTTTCAGCATAGCCATAGCCGTATGTTTAGGCCACTAACAATTTGATAGATGACCTTCAAACTCTGTTTTTTCTGTATTGGAACCAGATGTGATAGAGATGAAAAAATAAAATTAAATAATAGGCAGACAAACAGATAGATGAAAGATAGATAGAGAGTTGTAAATTTCTTCTTTGTTTTAAGTTGTTGATGTTATAGCTTTAGCTTTCTATTATCTATCTGATTATAAAATAATTTACTTACAAATTAGTCTATACTTTGATGTTTTCATTGTATAATGGACAGCAAAGCTCGTTGTTCATATTAGGATCACCATCTCTGCAAACCAATTCTGCATGGACCTTATGCACAAGGGTTATATACTGCCAACGTAGAAAAGGGCCTTCCCTAAACAGAATTGCCAAGAATTAGTGATGAGCAAATCTATGACTTCACAAAACACATTGAAGTCAATGGGCGTCAAAATTATTTTGACGCACGATAATTTAGACGCGAGCGTCATTTTTTTTTGCGCTAATATTTTGTCCAAATGCATTAAAGTCAATGGGCATCTGAATAATTTTGACCCGCACCAATTTTATGCAAAATCTTTTTTGTTGCTGCAGATTTTTTGCCGACAAATTTTCGCAACAGTTTTGAATTTATTCAGTGGCGGCAAAACACAGAAATGGATATTAGGGAGGGTTTGAAACAAACAGAAAGCAAGGGAATTCCTGCCACATAATAATTAATCCAGAACTGGCTTCTTGCTTAACATGAAATCACTAATTTTATTTGATTCTTGTGCAAAGAAATCATGTTCTCCAGATGCAATTAGTATTGGTTTTATATCTATCTATCTATCTATCTATCTATCTATCTATCTATCTATCTATCTATCTATCTATCTATCTATCTATCTATCTATCTATCATCTATCTATCTATCTATCTATCTATCTATCTATCATCTATCTATCTGTCTCTGTTTGTCTATCATCTATGTATCTGTATCTTTCTCATCTCTGTGTCACTTTATTTTTATATTTTATTTAGTATAAAGTATAAAATATATACATTATTTAAATTGTATTCAGTATAATCATTGACCTGAGGCATCAACGGGGGAATGTAATAAAAATCGCTAACGGAAAAACTATTCGCAATGCGAAAAGTTATGCCTTTGCGCGAACAAATTTTGCTTTGTGCGAATTTAATATAGCTTTTGCGAGCCCGGAAACTGTTTAGCAACCACTTCCGACAGTGAAAGACCGTTTGCGAATTTTATTGTTTGCGCCAATGCGCAGTCAATGTAATAAAACTTCTTACTGAAAAAGTCGTTATGTTTGCTCCAAAAGATTACGACACCTTCAAGCACTTCTTATGAGTGCGCAATTAAAATTCGCAATGCAATTACAGTTTAAGGAACAATATTACATTGCGAGATGTGGATTTTTAGTCTTATTGGTGCAAATTGTTTTGCTCTTTGCGACTTTTATTACATTCCCCTGCATGTCTTTATACAGGTCATGGAACTCTGTGGTATAGCCTTTCAACTACCATCTGGATGTGAATGCTGAGAACTGCAGTTTTACACTTACCTATCTTACAGTTGTATGTTGGGTATCCTTATATTCTATGAGTCAAATTTTTATTAGGTTGTGTATATGTTTTTACATGTGTTGTTATAAAAAAAATTACAACAAACAAGGGAAAGCTGTGCTCACCACTACTTTTCAAAACCATTAGGCGGGGGTGTAATGAGGCTGTGACCACAAAATACATATAGTCAAATACAAGAGTCCTCTGCACTCAACCCATTATCAATATATTTAAGACAGCAACATTTTGTGCATACTGCTACTAAAAAATGCTTTACCCTTTAAACAAAACAGGGATTGTTTGTCCATATATTGCAATATATTTAAGCTGGCCAACTACGTCAAAGTCATCCCATATCTGGCCATATCCATGTTGTAGCTCCCACCCTTCCCAGCTATAGTCAGGTGATACCACTGGTGTCTAATAAAAGGGCAGCCAAGTTTGGGAGTGTTACTTTGAAAGCAGCAAGTAAGTTGCAGGTAAAACCTGGTCCCTTTGTAAAATGTATAATGAAGCAGTAGAATTCTTAATGAATCAGATAAAATTGAGCCTGGCCAGATATGGGATGACTTTGACGTAGTTGGCCAGCTTAAATATATTGCAATATATGGACAAACAATCCCTGTGTTGTTTAAAGGGTAAGGCATTTTTTAGTAGCAGTATGCACAAAATGTCGCTGTCTTAAATATATTGATAATGGGTTGAGTGCAGAGGAATCTTGTATTTGACGTTATAAAAAAATTGTCATCAATCATTTGTAACGTCACTCTTTCAATAATGAATAATTTATATTAAACAATGTACCCAGATAAAAAGCACAGATGGAGTGCTAGCTTTGCCAAATGATTACTCTGGATATCTCAAATAGATGAAGCTGAATTCCTATTTAATTTGTTTCTTATGGCTAAACATGTGTTTTGATATTTTGTGTTTTTTTGTTTTTTTTGAGTATTTCAAAAAACATTTGCATTATCTTCAGTCATGTTAGTTATGGTATCCCCTAAGAATCCATGTTAGAAATTCTAAATCTGAGATATTCCAAAAAATCCTGAAAGGGATACAATATTACTAATGGTGTGTGGGCAGCCATCTTAATTCATTATGCATGATCCAGTGACTGCAGAACAGCTAGCACAGCACAATTCAAGTCCTTTCAAGCAGTTACTGCCTCAACTATTCAATTCATATCTCTTGGTCCTATATGACACAGCTTATCTTATTTCTTCTGCTGGGTGCTATTCTCATGCATACATTTAGTTGGCACATAGGAAAGACTGGCAGGGGGCGGGGTCTGGGCAGACACATGACAGGGATTGAGTAGGTGGGAGAGTGGTTATGGATTTCAGTTTGCATGGCCCGGCACACTTTAGTTACACCACTGACAGGGGGTTCATTCTGGGCTGTAGCCCACCAGGCATTTTGCCCTTTGGAAGTGAGTGGCAGCTAAAATGCCCCATTGCCTGATAATATTAAATGAAAACGGTGTATAAGGAATTGTATAAGGCAAACCTCCACCTGTCACTGATCATGCTTTAGCCATGACACTTTTCATCTAATAGACTCAGAACTTGTGAGAGGTAGATGGGCATTTTGCCCACTGTTGGTTGCCCCTGCCAACATCAGCAAAGCATTTTAAATGCTATCAAAAACCTATAGGGTTTTGATAACATTTTGCCAAATGCTTCAACAAGGCTGCAACTTTGGCTCAAACTTTATGATCGTTTAGAGAAAATACCAACACTGATGCAAACATGCACAATGTAATAATGGGTAATACATAAAATAATCTATTTAGACATATTTTAAATAGGCCACTAAGTGACTTGCTCAGCGCTTCAAAGACTATTGCAACCACCTCATCATCTTGCTGCAGGAGACCATTTCCTGAACTAAGAGTGGTACCTGTTCTTGTTATAAAGGGCCAGCAATCTAATTGACCTGACCTGTTTCCCTTCAAAAGACAAGTATTTCTATTAATTACATTGCTGAATGGGTGCTTCTATTATGCTTCCAACTTGCAGACCTTTTTATATGCTCTGTTGTCAAAATACTAGAACGACTGTATTGATCTCTGAGAATGACAGAACGAACTCAGCTTTTTTCATCTTTATGTGCAATAAAAGACCTTTACATTTATAAACAGCTCCAACTGCCATATTTTTTTTTTGAACTTGCTCAACCGTTAAAAGACCCTAAATACTTTATTGACATAACTGATAACGTATATCAGTCACTGGAAAATGCATTAATCTGACTTGTATTAACACATACTTGTTCTAATGTCTAAACATAATGGGTTACCAAATGTTTGAAATCCAATCCCTGGTTTGCTCTTACTATTGGATCTAAAATGTTTAATATTCTGCAGTTAAAGTCTAGCTTGAAATTTGATATAGTACTTTTCTGCAGAAAAAAAATTGTAATAACAATTACATAAAGAAGCTTAGCAAGCCTAAGGCTATCCATATTTGATTCATTCTTAAAAGACTGTCCAGCTAGTTACATATTAAAGCAGGCACTGGGAATGTCATGATTTTTCACCAGAGCCTATAAAGAATATAAGACACAGGATTCCATTTTATTATCAAAATATGATCCTTGACATGAAAAATGATATGATATAAACAAACTGGTTATTGGGAATTAGACAAAATATGTCAGATAACACCTCACAGGGAATATAATAACCTTCAACAAATGTATATAAGCACAACATTTACATATCCCAAAGGCTGTAAAATCAAACAGGGGCATCCAATATGATAGACGGAATTACCAATACTTTTATATAAAGAGTAGCAATTGTGATGCTTGCTATAAAGGCAGCATTTCTGAGTTTCCCTGACCTTCAACTTTTGCAGTGAACACTGTGTATACAGTATCTTATTGCCACATCCTCTTCTGATGTATGAGCCTGTAATCATGGGAACATTTCCTTAATAAAGGATATCTTTTTTTAAAGTCTGGTGTACTGCGACTACTAGTCCCAGTAAAATGTTTCAGGTGATAAATTCCTGTTCCTTGACAATATTCAATCATATGAGAATGTGCATAGAGGTTCATTGGCTGAACAAGGTATAGATGGGACCTCACATCTTTTGCAAACGTTCCATAAGCTAAATTAATTTTGCAATTTGACATGTGTGCAGTCGTACAGTTCAAAATATTTGGTTTATGTGTGGTGGTCTTTAGAACCAACAAGATGGATTAATGGATTAACCATCAATCAACAAATTGGATAAAGTAATGTAATACTACATGTAAACAAGAGGCTAATATATACTTTAAAAAAAGCTGAAATAACATTTACAGTTTGTAAAGCTGTTGCCTTTTGTATCATTCTGTGTTTTTCACAATGTTGAGAGTTCAAAAAGCTTAGGGTCTATTTACTAAAATAATTCTCTAAACATTTAAGTGTAACAACCATGAAAATTTCTAATACAAAAAAGTTGTCGAGGTCTTATAGATACCAGTGGGAGCTGCAATGATCCTCCTGGACCATTTTTAATCAATGTGGACTATAAAAGGTTTTCTGATTCCTTTTGTAGTAATGGTCAGAAAAACTAAAATTTTTAGAGGTTTTTGTATTTTATTTTCATTCCTTTTTTTTTAAATTCAAATCTTTTAAAGGAGAACTAAACCTTAGAACTGAATATGGCTAATGATGTCATATTTTATAAACTGGACTTATTGCACCAGTCTAAAGTCTCAGCTTCTCAATAGCAGCAATGATCCAGGACTTCAAACTTGTCACAGGGGGTCACCACCTTGGAAAGTGTCTGTGACACTCACATGCTCAGTGGGCTCTGAGCAGCTGTTGAGAAGATAAGCTTAGGGGTCATCGCAAATCATCAAGCAGAAAATGAGGTTGGCCTACAATATAAGCTGATGCTACTGGGCTGATTATTAAATTCTGATGCTAATTGCACTGGTTTCTCTGCTGCCATGTAGTAATTATCTGTATTAATTACTAATCAGCCTAATACTGTGCCATTTATATTCTATGTGTACTGTATATTGTGAGTTGGTCCCTAAGCTCAGTAAGTGACAGCAGCACAGAGCATGTGCAGTGAATCAGCAGAAAAGAAGATTGTGAGCTACTGGGGCATCATCTGAGCCACAGGTCTTTACTGCTAAAGGGCTGTGGTTGACTTGAGCTGGTACAGAAACCAAAACATGATGTAAAACATGACTTCTTTTGTTAAGCTTTAGTTCTCTTTTAATAACTTTCATGGCATTCATGTGAGAAACAAAATTTAATCATTATTTCAAAAACCACTATAATTTGATGTTTGATAAACGGGTCTCCCCGTCTCTCTGAAATAACCCTTCCATTGCTTGATACTGTTCTGTTGATGCCATTTGATTCCAACATTCCTTTCTGCCTACACTTCTCTCCTGCATTCACTATCCTCTTTACAGAGCAGCTATTCTTAGCTTTAGATTCCTCAAGCCAGCATCAAAGTATGTCTTATCAAAGAAACCTCAACATAACCTTTTGCTCCACAGCCATATTAAAATACATTCAAGATAAAAAGGACATTTGCAAGATTAAACAAAAAAAATTCAGACTGATTAATCCCAGAAGGGGGAAATGTTTTTACGCTATAGAAAAGCTTGAATATTCATGAAAATGTTTTCCATCATTAAGCAAAAGGAATTAATTAGAATTATGAGCGGAAATAAGATTAGTAAGGATGTAGCAGGTGAAATTCTGACCATATTTTGTTGGTTGAAGAAAACTCAATAAACTCATTATGCTGCATTCCAATCTGAAAATTGTCCTCACGTAGACGTTCAGTGCAAGACTGGCAGAGTGTATTCTATGATGTTTGTAGAGTTGTTTTCCAATTAGTTGATGTAAACATGTCTGTGGCTGCTGAACATGCATAGTGTTTGTATGCATATTAAGCAGTGATTGGAAGTGATTGTTTATGTCTGCTCTGTGACAAAAAAAAAGTAAATGCCATTGCTAGAAAACAGAAAAAGGAATTTTTGAAGAGCTATTCTTCAGCGGGATATAAAGTAGTTTTTCAGTAACCCTCTCCAGACATATTGGAATGCAAAACAGGATTAAAGAGAGCTTGAAGGATTCAAAACAGGGGTTTCAGCTTCAGATTCCCCTCATCGGCAGATTACTTAGCATCTATGCCAACGGCAATTCCAAAAGACTCCTTATAATACAAATGCATGCTGGGTTGGTAATTGGGACAGCAGCAAATGCAGCTAGACGTGTATATAAATAAAATGTTTTGAATATAGTTAGTTAGCCAAAAATTTAATCTATAAAGCCTGGAGTGACTGAATGTCTAACATAATAGCCAGAATCCAACTTCCTGCTTTTCAGCTTTCTAACTCTGAGTTAGTCAACGACTTGAAGGGGGGCCACAAGGGAAAGAACTGTTCAGTGAGTTTGCAATTGATCCTCAACATTCAGCTCAGATTCAAAAGTAACAGTTATGAGCCATGTGCCCCCCTCAAGTCTCTGATTGGTTACTGCTTGGTAACCAATCTGTGGAAACCAAGAGATCTGCAAAGCAGGAAGTAGTGTTTTGTTATGTTCTGTTATGTTATGTTAGATATTCAGTCACTCCAGCCTTTATACATTACATTTTTGGCTAACTAACTATATGAGAAACATTTTGCACAGCCTATCTATTTACCTAGTTTTTATTTTTACACTGAACAATTCCTTTTTTTACACTGAAAAGTTTCCTAACTCCCGGTGGGTTTCATGCAAATAAACCTTGTAAATCTTCGTACTTTTATTGGAACTGACTTTTTTAATAGGGATGCACCGAATCCCGGATTCAGTTCGGGATTCGGCCAGGATTCAGCCTTTTTCCACAGGATTCTGATTTGGCTGAATCTTACTGCACAGCTGAACCAAATCGGAATCCTAATTTGCATATGCAAATTAGGGTCAGGGAGGGAGATTGTGTGACTTTTTGTCACAAAACAAGGAAGTAAAAAATGTTTTCCCCCTTCCCACCCCTTATTTACATATGCAAATTAGGATTCAGATTCGGTTTGGTATTCAGCCGAATCCTTCGTAGGATTTGGGGGTTTGGCCGAATCCAAAAAGTAAAAAATGTTTTCCCCCTTCCCACCCCTAATTTACATATGCAAATTAGGATTCAGATTCGGTTTGGTATTCAGCCGAATCCTTCGTAGGATTTGGGGGTTTGGCCGAATCCAAAATAGTGGCTTTGGTGCAGGCCCGGACTGGCAATCTGTGGGTTCTGGCAAGTGCCAGAGGGGCTGCCATAAGGTGCCATAGAAAGTCAGTATTCAGTGGGCTGGTGGGGGCTGTTTGGGCCTCTATGTGGGCTGATTGGGCCTCTGTGTCCCTGAAATGCCAGGGCCCATTTTAATTCTCAGTCCGGACCTGTTTCGTTGCATCCCTATTTTTTAATGAAGAGAAACATTGGCAGCTTTTATGTACCACAGTTCATCTTTGTTCTTTGTGAGTTAGGAAACCTGCTTGTGCCAAAAAGCACGAGTAATCTTAAATAGACCCCTATGGGTTGGGTGTACATTCTTGCATCATGTTCCTCAACATTCAATCCATTAGTAAGAACTCAATAAATAATAGCATTATTATCATGGTGTGTGTTTATTTATGCTTTATATTGGTGATGTGTAGAAAAATTCACAGTTGTGTATTCCTTTCACATCAGACCAAAACATGGCCACCGACACAGGGCCGGAACTAGGGGTAGGCAGAAGAGGCACTTGCCGAGGGTGTAACAAAGGTGGGGGGCACTGGGCAGGCACCTTTTAAAGAGTATTCTGCCTACCCCTAGTTCCGGGTTCACTTGCTCCCTCTGCTCTGTTCTCCCTCCTTCTCAACTTGCCGCCCCCTCTCCGGGAAGCGTGAGGTGGCCGGCTGAGCTGCCTAGGGCCGCCCATGCTATTGCATATGACATCTCTGCAAAATAAGTAAAATAAGTAAAAATATATACTGTAAATATATATATGTGTGCATCTAGAACTAGCCCCCTAGTGAAGCAAGCATACTATTGAACAAATTATTCAGGACCATATCAATTCAAATTTCTTGCAAACTGAGGACCTTAAAGTTCAAATGTCATGCAAGCAGGTGCAAATATGAGACTTCAAAGGCACAATATTTCTGCTTATCATTAAATAACATTTCTAAAGATCTTTTAAGACATTATCAAGAGATGTTGCTTCCATGCCGCATAGAATTTTATATTGATACATATCACACAGAAGCCTCAGAATGATGAATCTGACAAACATCTTCCCCATCATATCTAGATAATGAAGCAGACTTTTCATTACAGAAGCTGATCTTATCATGAAAACAAAACTTTTAATATGACCATAATTAATCACTCTGCTTAATTAAGGAGATGAAACATTGGCAGAAGTTTCCGTATAAAGACTATGGTGAAGTGACAAGATGAATCTGTGATAGTTGAAGTGCTGTTCTGTGTAGCAAGTGAAAAGCTAAATAAAGCAAATCCCACTGCTTTTGATGTTTTCATCAAGTCCCCACCTCACTCCACCCATCAGGTTCTAATGGGAGGGAGCAGACTCAGTCTGGAAGAACTCATCTGAAAGTATCTACGGCATGTCTGGATCTTGCCTTTAGAAAATTGACACAGCAGTTTCCCTTCCTATTTAAATTCTGCTCTGCGTTTCCAATTACTGGGTTTATTTATTTATTTGATCCTTTTCCAAAGCATTGGAAAAATTGCGACATACGTTTATATTTGATGTTTTGAGATGTACAGCAGTGATATTTAAATGGATGAAACCCCTCTAATGTTTCATTTTAAAAACAATATATTTATTTACTGCAGAGACTGTCACTAACTCCTCCCACTCATAACTCCGCCCAAATACTTCCATTCCCAAATAACTCTTTGTTACAAATAATGGCCTACAAATATATTGGTTACTCTTTATGAACTGAGCAGCATTTTTATTCTAAAATTTTTAATGACTTTTCGCTAGTGAATTTAGGGCATTTTGCTTCGCCAAAAAATTCGCAAAACTGCATTTTTTTTGTCGAAATTGCACCGATGTACAAAAAAACGGACGCCAGCATTCATTTTTTGTTTGATGCTGGCAAATTTTCGTGCCTGTTTCGCAAATTTATTCGCCCATCACTACTTTTTCTCAATACATTAAACTAAAATGTATGCACTAAATGAATGTACAGTATACTGTACATTGCTTATTTTTTTGTTTTTTCTTACTTCTTCACAAGGTGGTGCTTTAATTCCTCCAATGAGCTTTTATGAAGCCCTTTGACTAATCTATGTTTGCCAACAGAATCCCTGCCTACAGTAGAAAATGCTGGTCAGGACAAGCCAAGCAGAAAGTCAAGCACATAGTGTTTTATATAATATCTGGTAAAGAACACTATCAGCCATTTTAAACACATTTCCAAGGCTTTTATAATAATGTATATTGAAATAGGCAGGAGCACATATAGAGATCATTCTTTCTTTAATGCTCAGTGCAACAGCCTGAAGCCACATAAATATACAATAAAGATAATATAATTACGCCTAGGCCGATTACCAAAAAATGCACAGAATTTAAAGGATAACTGAACGCTCCCTTCCTACATTATTAAAAACTTATTTAAATGTTACCCTTCCGCATATTTTCCCTGACATTATGGTAAAAGAGTAAAAGCATATTGCATGCATAAATCATTCCTTATGTGCATGAATGCCTTTGTTCATACTTTGTGGGAAGGAACTGTCCTATTGCTTTCTTTATTCTCCCTAGATAACAATTGAACTGCACAATTTGTAATCATTAGGATAAGGGATATTGCTGCTGATGTTTTCTGAGAATCTCAAAGCTGTGATGCCATATATTAAGTAAATAAATAATTTACCAAAGCAAAGAATGTAAATTATTTTCTGAGTGGTTCCCAATAACCTAAAGAACTGAACTTTTGCCCAGTTATTAACTTAAGTGTCTGTATATGGGGCTGTGATTGCTGTGCAGGGCCCTCCAGTAGGATCTCAACACAAGGAACCGAGTAATTGGTCCCATTCAGCCATATGGGTTTGTACCCACAGAGATGAAAATGAAAGCTGATAACAAAATCAAATTTTTCCTGTAATGCACATCTCCATCCTTATGGCTGCAGAGTTGAATGACAGAGTGGGATCAATTACTCCTTGCGGTGCTGTTTGACTGAGCAGCGGGGGACACATTAAAATGCACAATTTTACATGACCACCCTCAGTACCAAATACTAATGGGTAGATACCATTAGGCCAGCTACTTGAAGACATTAACAGGATGACGATGCACTGTCACTTTTTTGGCAGGGTTATTTTCAAACCTCGATTTTTGGCATAAAAAAATTAAGAGAGCAGACAAAAAAAATGTATCGCTGTGATGTACAATTCTAGTGGCAGCAAAAGGGTTTATAAATGTCTGTTTTAGCTGATTAGCAGATCCCATTACCATAATTCCTGTGTCTTTGCTCCTGTGATATTTAATCCTATACAACATTCTATATCAATCCCTGATCCATTCTTGCTGTGAAATTGAATTCATGAAAATAAATAAAATGTAATACTGCATTTATTTGTTTGATTACACCAAGGATAAACACACATTTCTCATGACACCATCAGGAGTTTTCATTAACAAACATGTCAGTTTTTACTGATTTTCTGTCAGGCTAACTAATTGGAGAGTCAGTCTCATGAGTGACCATCAGCTCCTTGTATATGCTCAGAGAAGTCTCCTTGAATACATTAACAACCTTTCTACTAGAATGACCCGGCTCACTCCCACTTTCCACTCTAATAAAGTGTACCAGTTTTACAATGGCAGATTTACATCTCAGCTTAAAGACGATCCTGCAATAAACAAAACACATTACTTTCCGTTAGAGTGACTAGTGAAGTCTCAGTGGTTCCTGGCAGACTATCTTCATGACCCAGGAGCTGGTATTTATAGACTCACAGAAGAGTATCTCTATCAGCACATGGCCTCATTGCTGCACATATAGGCACAATCTTGATGAGGCTGAAATTGTGAAGAGCACATTTTAAGAGTTATGTTTTTTTTTACCACAAATTAGAACATGGAGGTGGCACAACTGAATATTTTGTTCTGTCCTGAAATAATCATCAACCAAACAATGGTCTAAGTTGTCCCTAGCCACTCTGTATTGACCCATAGAGTTGTTAGTGTCAGCTTCTGCATTAAATTGCTGTCCCATCTACTTCATTTTTCATGCCACCTCCCTATCACCTCTTGCTGTCAATGTCATACCACCAACCTATTATCTAATGCCTGCGATATACAAACTACCAACCTTTATCTACTTTCTTATTTACTCTTGCTGGTGCAGTCTTTTATCCTCCACTGGTATCCCTACTTGGAGCTTATTAACCTCCTGCTGAAGCTCTTCTCCTTCGCTATTTTCCCCAGGATGTAGTAACCTTAAAAGATGCATTTCTATTAGTGATGGGCGAATTTGGGGCATTTCGCTTTGCTGAAAAACTGCGAAAAAATTGCTGGTATCCAAAAACGCCAGCAAAATTTTGCAGTGAATTCGTGCCTGCCGAATAAATTCACCCATTTCAGATTTCTATATCCTAAAAAGTTGGTGAGAGAGTCCTTGTCTCCGTCTTACTCTCTTTTTCTTTTTAAATATAATAAAATATGGTATTAATAATATTAATAATACAGATATGGGATCCGTTATCCAGAAACCTGATATCCAGAAAGCTCCCAATTAGGGAAAGTTTGCCTCCCTTAGACATTTTATCCAAATAATCCAATTTTTTTAGAATTATTTGCTTTTTCTCTGTAATAATAAAAGAGTACCTTCTACATGATCAAAATTAAGATATAATTAATCTTTATTGGAAGAAAAACCAGCCTATTGGGTTTATTTAATGTTAACTTAATTTTCTAGTAGACTTAAGGTATGAAGATCCAAATTATAGAAAGATCTAATATCTGGAAAGCCTGAGCATTCTGGATAACAGGTCCTATAGCTGTATTTTCAAAAATAGATATTTTAATGTTCTATCAAAAGACTAATTATCATACCTCAGGTATCTATTGTCTATTGAAACCAGGTATTATTTCAATGTCTATACTCTAACAGACGTAGGTCCTTTAGAATGCACCTATCTTGTCATAAAAGAGAAACTGTTTTTTTGGGATGGGTCTCAAGTTTCCTTACAGGCCCTAGGTTTAAATGCCATTAGCTAGACCATGTACTCACAATTTATAACCTTACAGCTGTTACTGAGCAGTAGTTCCCATGACTGATCTGGAATTTGTAGGACTGAGTATTACAATAAAGGGAGATGTCACTTAGCAACAGCAAAATTGGAATCCCTTTTTGAGAATCCAAACTCTAAACAACTACCTGGCCTTTATGTTTTTTACTAATGTAGTTTATTATTTCTACTATTATTTTACTTAATATCTTAATACGTTTCACAATTTAAATCAGCTATCTCCATGTCTGCATAGATACAGTATATACCTTATTTGATATTCATAAGGATCACCCAGCCAGGATCTATGTTTTTTTTCAGTACATTTCCTGGCAGCTGTAATTTTTGCATGTCTTCTTTGTTGTGTACCAGAACACTCCTAATGAAATTGGGAAGATTAATATAAGGTTTAACGAGGCTGTAGGAGGAACATGAAATGTTCACTTGGCTGAATAACTGAAGAAGAATGGTGTTTCACCTCCTTCGTTGTTATGCAGACAAGCCTAACATACAGCTACTCATAAACTTAAAGGCTGGAAGGAATTCAGGACAAGTATGAATGTCAAACACAAATTTAGACAGTGTCTAATCAAAGCATGAGAAAAAGAAGGTTGTAAACAGATGATTATAGCAGCAAGTAATAATAAAACATTAGCTTTACATTATAAAAATGTATGAAATAGCAATATCAATTTTTTAAATTTCCTGATGTGATTCTGCCCATGTATATCTCCACAGAAATAATATTCAGTTATTTGCCCCTGATTCCATACCATGTTCCAGTATTCTGCCTTTAGATATGATTTCTGTGAAGCTCTCAGTGGCAATAGCATAGCCTTTTGGGTAATTAATATATGTAATCATGGCCTGAGTTTGTAGACAAACTGCGTATGGTATAAGAAATCATGTAAAGCCCAACAGGGCTAGAAATTTATGAATAACTCACAATGTTTTCATCTGACAACCCAATGTAATATATAGAATTCCTCTGAGCATTTGGAAAGTAAGAAAGATTAGAGATTAGAGATTGTCTACTGAAAAGCAATAAAGTATCAGAAAACAATCTATATCCGAAAAGCTATATTGAAAACAAATAGCATCACAAGGCAAAATATCTCATACAAGCAAATACTAAGATCTTGGAGGGCAATTTTCTGCCAGGCAAAGGGGATTGCTTTAAATAGGTATAGTAGAATGGAGTATGCAAGGCTATTGCCTCTATGCTACTACTAAAAATACAGTGATCATATTAGCTTATTGGAAGTGAGGCTCTGAGACAGATCTAGCTTCACAATGCTTCAGATCTGCTTTCTTGTTGCCGATTCATTGATGCCAGCAACCAGCATTTAAAATGTCAGACGAGAAAGCAAATATCTCAAAAACTTCAAAAATACAAAGAGTAGAAACACTGCTTCAGAACTACAATATTTACTGTATATTCCACATGGCTAAAAGTAAAGATGTCTGCCATGTACAGCTGAATATGTATGTCCTCTATATCCCTAACAGGCACTATATGTCTCAGATATCAGTTTTTAATAGGCATATATTGCATTTATAATATCATTTTATCAACATTTATTCTCCCGCAGGAACATAAATGATTTCCATACATATATAACCATAAAACTATGTCATCTGCCTTGAGCCTGGTGGTACTATCATTGCATAAGACCCTTGCAATGTTTGCTACCTGTACATTATACAAAATAATATCAATACTCTTAAAGCAAAACTGTTAGGATATATATACCAGAAAACAAATACGTGCTTGGTGAAAATACTCTGTAATGGAAAGCAGACGGTTATCTTTAGGATTAAGGGAAATAAGGATACGTCTAGTGCACCTATTGATGCAACCTGCTGTGAGAACCCTGTGGATACTGCCAGACTCATGGTGGCAGTAGCTCTCGGGTTCCCCAGGACAGTTGTGCACCATTCTTCAGAAGAAGCAGGATGGTGCATTATCAATCATGGGAAAGTGCAGGAGCGTGCTTAGACTCAAGTACCTTAATGATTACATATATTTATGTCCATTATATAGAGCACCTGAACTTGTGGGTGTGTTCGTAAATGACCCTTATAAACTCCATCTTCTTCATCAGTGTATAAGGGACCATGAATGTGGGCAACGCACCTTCTTTTCTGTTTTAAGGGGCATAGTAGGATAGTTCTCTTTTAAAAATATTTTTAAATTAAATTGAAGATGTGGAATTCTCTCCCTGAATCAGTTGTACAGGCTGATACATTGGATAGCTTTAAGAAGGGGTTGGATGGCTTTTTAGAAAGTTAGGGAATACAGGGTTATGGAAGATAGCTCCACAGTACAAGTTTAACCAGGGACTGGTCAGATAGCCATCTTGGTGTCGGGAAGGAATTTTTTGCCCCTCTGAGGCATATTGGATTGGCTTCAAATGGGGTTTTTGTCTTCCTCTGGATCAACTAGCAGTTAGGCAGGTTATATATAGACTTAAAATGTTGAACTTGATGGACGTATGTCTTTTTTCAACCTAACTTACTATGTTACTATGTAAATAATGGCCTGTAGTCATCTTCATCTTTAATATGATCCTCTTACAATCCTGCTTGTCACCTCTGCCCATCCAGTTTACATAGTTTATAATTTCCTATACCAAATGCATAAACAGCGATATAGTTAACAGGAAAGAGGCTTAAGGCACAGGGGTTCCCTGTGTTTCGGCCGCATATTAAAAAAGGTCCATGGAATATAATGGATCTGGTACTTTCAAGATTCAGAGCATGCACATAGCAGAAGAAAAGCCAAGGTTACAGAGCTAAGACCTACTAAAAGTGAAATTGCATATTTTACTTATTGTTTAAAAGTTGTGTCATTACTCATACCCCATCTTGGACATGGACAATGTAAAGCTATTTGTAGTAGTGTATAAGCTAATACAAATACTAAGGGGGTTATTTTTACAGTCAGAATACAAAAAACCCCAAGAATTCGTTTTTTGGTTTTTTTTACTATAAAATTCGAATTTTTTGTGAAAAAAAACCTAGAATTTTCCAAGATTTATCCTAAGGATTGTACTATATATAAGTCAATGAGATAAGTCCTGAAGATATCCTGTGCTGGGTTTCGTGCAAAATTTTCGGGCAGAAAATCTGAAAAATTTGTACAATTCAAATTTTCCTATGCTTTTCACAAGTTTTTACCTGCACTGGAATTTTTTGGAAAAATGTATTGATAAATAAGGAGAAATAACCTGTGCGGATTTGGTCCGAGTATATTTCAGAAAAAAATGACCCAGTATGTGTCAAATCTTGTATCAAAAAATCTTGCTTATAGCATCATTATGTATGGTACAATTTACTGACTACCTGTTTCAAAGCAAAAGTGTGATTGTTGCTATGGGTTACTATGCCTGGTGTAAAAACATTTTTTTTTTCATTTTTTTGCAATTCAATCTTTCCAGCTGCTAAACTACTACTTCCAAGATTCCCTGCCGGATTCTGAAATAAAGGCATGCCTTTCTTGAAAAGCAAGGTGATGTTTTCTAAAAGTTGTTGACTGTAAGACACAGTAACACAGTTTTGACTGAAATGTCTTATTCAAAAAAAGGATAATGGTATGTCATATTCAATGATACAATATAATCTAGGGATGTTCTGATTTGATTTGTGTTTCAGCCAAACCATATATCCAAACCTCTGGACAGCTGTGGACAACTGACATATTTTTTGTTTATAATTATTACATGTTTTTTATGTTCCTCATATATAAATAAGCAAATTAGGGTTTTGTGCGGATAAAGTGTATCGCCAATTAAAACACAATGTAAACAAAATATTATTTTTTTTACAGCATTTGATCTAATTAGCTCTGTACAGAAAGAAGAGCCGAGCTAGAGCTATAGTACAGTATGCTTCAATTTATTAGTATCAAATGGCAAATGGTAATGAGGGTGCAGGACTGTCATGCACATGTTACTGCAAAGGGATTTTCTAGAATTGATTTAATAATGATTTATACTATATGCATCTGCTTTGATATATGAATCGAATCCTAGGTTTAGCTAAAAGCAACACATTTGTGAACAGCTATTGTCCAATGTTCAAGGTACAATGTCTTTGTTTTATGTATATTGCTGGAAAAACAGTATACACAAGTACTGCTAACCAGGAAATATCCTTGGTATAAACAAACAGAGCAGAAATACAATAAATTATCTAGACCCCTTATTTGAGTAACAAAAGTTAATATATTTGGAACAAAGTTTTTGACCTTTTAGAATGTTGCATTCATGACAACAGTTTGCATAAGGTTCAGCACCTATGGTTGGGGGGGTTCTCAGAACTATGGGAACCATTCTGTGTCAGGAGCTTTGCCTCAGACCCCTGGATGAGTGGCAGGACATTTGGAAAATCACTTGGTTATTAAGAGCTGAAGGTTCTGCACCAAAAGTTGTGGGGTTTCCCAATTTCTGTTGAATTAATGCAGAATTGACTATTCTTGAAACTACTAGTGATGGATCTGTCCCATTTTGCTTCAAAGATTAATTCGTGAAACCCCCGAAAAATTTGTTAAATGGCGAAAAATATGTGAAAAGCATTGAAGTCAATGGGCGTCAAAATAATTATAAGACACTTCGATTTTTACACACGCAACTTTTATGTCGCAGTGAATTTTTCCGACTGCAAATTTTTCCAGCAGTTTCGTGAAAAAATTTGCAGGTGGCTAATTGCATAAATTCGGCACAAATCCATGCCTGGTGAATAAATTTGCCCATCGCTAGTAACTACCATAAAACAAAGGTGCTGCCTGCACCCTGAATCATTACTTCTGCTTTGGTGCAGACAGATGCATCTATTATATCGTCGCCGTGGGCAGAAAATCTGTGTTGTTTGGCCCAAGCTTAACAGTTCATCAGAAGGCTTAATCATTGATCCTGAATATTTTTTATTTTATTAATATGAATTAATACAATCATTAATATTAATAAAGGTTTCAACAATTTAACCAACTGTCTTTTCCATAGATGCCACATTGTGAGAAGCTGCCAATGGCATTTCAGCTCCAACAACTGATTTGCAACAAATTTAGCCATAGGTTTTAAGGATTAAATAAAAAATGCTTTTGCAAGTAGCCAAAGTAGAGGTCAATTTTCCATATTTCTAGCTTCTATAAATAAAAATAGAATGAACACATTAGGTGCCATTTAACATTCATGAATACATTGTTCAGCTCATAGATTGCAAAACAACTGTAAGTGCAACTTGCTTATGTTCCCAAACACATTCCCCTACTTTTCTTTTCTCTTAGCAACTATCAAAGCCGACCAATGTTACAAAAGGAGAGGAGCAGAGCGGCGTGACTAACAGAATAATTATCGTTGGACTGCCAACGCCACACAGCCATATGTTATATTCACTAGCTGAGTGCTTGTCCCATTTTTATGTTTAAAAGATTAATGCCTGGTCTACAGTTTGTATACAACATTGGCAAGTTGTGTCCTTCATCTTACAATAGCTCCCACTGCTTAAGTCTAGTTTCATGGGTTTACACTGTTGAGGGCACAAGCTAATTAAAGAAATGCAGAGACTGTGGAGCTCCTGAGATGAGTTTGAATTTATATACTGTATATATAAATATACAGTTATAGGAACTATTATCCAGTATGCTTGGGGCCTGAGGTTTTCTGGATAAGGTAACTTTCCTTAATTTGGATCTCCATACCATAAGATAAAATCATTTAAATATTAAATACACCCAATAGTTATCACTCTGTAAATTAATGCTCATCATTTCCTACTAAACAATTTATTTATAACAATGTTCACACTGAAATTTATCACAAATGATTTATATTAGGAATTCAAAGCAGTAAAACATAAACTTATGAAATTACATGTGACGTTTTCTAACTGTCAGAAAAGTGTTGGGGGGGGGGGAAATCAACAGCTAGATTCCCCAGTTTAGTCTTATATAAGTCTGCCCTTAAGAGTTTAAAATTCTACTAATTTCACATTTCAATCTTTAATAAACTTGTCCCCAAGAGCGTGAGCATCATTTTGGAATGTGGAAACTGCACATTATTTTAGCTCTGCAGTTTTAACATTGGGTTAAGTCTAATATAAAAGTAGAACTTGACACAACACAGCACTGTTAATAACTGAAACCCTTATTTCCATAAACTTCCCATCATGAGAAAGAAAGCAAGCTTTAGCCCCTTATCGCTAGACCTGGGTATTTAGGGCAGATTTATTAAGGTTCGAATTGGAAATTCAAATTCAAATTTAAATTTTCGAGTTGGATCTTTGGTCAAAAATTAGAGTTGGGAATAATCCAAACTCAAATTTAAATTCAAGTTTTATCGTACCTGGACCCTGGAAACAATTCGAATTTGACAACTCAAACCATGTAGAAGCCAATGGCAGAGGTCCAGTGATCCATTTGAAGATGTTCGGAGAAAAAACTTGAATTTTATTTGGGTTTTCGGGTCAGTAATATTCGTTTGAGTTTTAGATATTCAAGTTTTTTCTTAAATAACATACTATTTGAATTTCAAGGTCATTCAAGTTCAATTTGAATTAAAAAAACTCTAATATTCAACCATTGATAAATCTGCCCCTAAGAGGCAGATTAACTAAGGGTCGAATTTCGAAGTTAAAAAACTTCGAAATTCGACCATTGAATTTAATACTTAAATACTCTAAATATTTTTTCGATCAAAAACAATCAATTAGAACGATTTTACAAAAAATACTTTGACGACTCCAAACTTAGCCAAAGTTTATAGGAGGTCCCTCATAGGCTAAACAGCAATTCAGCAGGTTTAAGGTGGCAAAGTGTCGAAGTCAACGCTTTTTAAAGAGACAGTACTTCGATTTTCGAAGTCAAAGTTTTTTCAATTCGAAACGAATTTTGGCCTAGTCGATGGTCGAAGTACCCAAAAATTACTTCAAAACCCGAAGTTTTTGAATTAGAAAATTCACTTCGACCCTTAGTAATTGGGCCCCTTAATGTATTGTTGAGATCAATTGAAAAAAAGGACTGAAGCTTTGAAGTTCAAAGAGATTCATTCTATTAAACATATGAAATATAATTGTGCATATATGGTTTCTAAGATACAAATATGCTTTCCTTCATATCAAGTGAAATGATGAGTAATTACTATTAGTCAGGCTCTCATGCAGGAATCAGAAGGCATTCTTTTAAGATCCTTTCTAATAAGTAAACCAAATGGATATATTCAGTCAACCTTTCAGGAAGACCTTTTTCCAGGTTTTTAACACTCTGGGCCATTAGTTTGGTTAATAACATGTGCATTTTATTAAAACAAAAACCAAAAAAAACCCAAAAACAATATTTTTAAAATGTCAAACTGCAAGTTGGTGAAGCTGAAGGTTAACAAAATTGCCAGTGCAATTACCACAGCAATTGATCAATCATTGCCTTACATATTCAAAATGTTTTTCATCAAAACATTAACACCTAGGTTAGTAAAGTAGACATAGCGATAGCTATTTTATTTTGGATAAAAACATTATCTTAACATTAAAAAACTAAAAATATAAAATTACATTAATTTAAACATTTTGTTTCTAGTTTTATGTTTCTAATGCCAACTATTTTATAAAATTCATTCAACAGACATTTCACTGTGGGCAGATTTATTACTTAGAAATGGCTTTTTTTTCACGTTAAAACAGCTCCAAAATGCCATTGGAAAACTCTGACACATAAAACCTGCTAAGTTGCCATAAAAGTCACTGGGAACTATTTCTTCAGCATCTAAGCAATTTGGTGTTTGAGCTTTTTTTCTGTCATTTTTCTCAGTTGTCATTTCTCGGTCTCATTACAAATGAATAGAACAACATATATTTTAGTTTGTGATTGACTTTTTTTTTAGCAGGACTATGCAATATAAATGGATAACTTTTACTTATCTATTGTTATGCTTTACAAAACATGAAAACATTGTTGCACCTATTACTTTACCTCAATATTCTTTTTATACAGCTACTAGTGGGCCCTTTTCATTTCGTTATGCTGCATATACCGGTAAGATTTTAAAAACCCAGTAAGTTGAAGATTCCCTAGTGATTTTACAACATGTCAGGGGAGACTCTAGATAGTTCATTTAAAATCACTAGGGAATCTTTAACATTTTTCATAAATTAATGTATTTATTATTCATTTAATAATACATAAAGAATAATTATTGATTTATTTTAGGAGAAAATCTTTTCCGTGATCAAGAAATGTAATGGGAACACTATAGGGGTCATTTACAGACAGTTTACATATGATTGCACCCTGCGCCTTCTGCAAGATGGTGCAAGGTGCAGAGCTAGTCATCAGTGGTTGCAAGCCATCTCTTACGTTATCACCTGCATTTGCCAGCATTCCATCTTGATTGTCAGAGGAGGATACACCTATGTGCCCCACTTTCCATTTCCAACAGAAATACCCTTTGATTTTAACTTACCAAAAAATCATAACTCCTGGTAATTTTAGATCACCTATGACTTTGCCTACCAGCTCCATATATGTTTGTCAGACCTACATCCATATTATGTCTGCTTAGGGTTGGCACCTTCTCCTGCTGCTAACTCTGGGTGGGGCGATGACATTGTGGGGACGGGCTGATGTCAGGGGTGGAGCTGTTGTCTGGTGATCAGTGATTGGCTGATTGCTGCATCAATATTAGGAATCCTGCTCAGTTTTCCTAATTTGAAAAACTAGGCAGGCAGTTTTGACCCGGACAGCTCTTCCATAAACTGGACAGGTGGCAAACCTATGTTTGTTGGTATACCTGCTGAAGCATGTTCTTGATATACTGTATGGCATGAGATTATAATACTGTTTGAAAAACCCATTTACAGTAAATTATTTTTATAATAGATTTATCAAAGTGTTAAATTAGAGCTCACCACTGAAAAATACAATGGCATCTTTCAAACACATTTATCAAATGACAAAATCTGACTTTCCCCAAACTCTAATTTCACACTTAAAGCATTAAGTTGTCCTTAAGTCTAGTTTAGAAATATATAAACTAGATAAATCAATATGTTTCTTGTACAGTATTAACAGTAGTTTTCAAAAAAATAAAGTAACCCCTGGACTTTACCTGGGTGGAAGGGGGCGTGACTGGGGAGGTCTAGGAGAGCAGCATATGGCCAGGAAGGTCAGGGCAGCTGGCATGCAACATGGAGGGAGCGGAGTGAAGTCATGGGCCAGGAAGATTAGTATAGAGAACAAGGGGGTGGTTGCCTCTTTCTCTTTCGGCACTGGACATCACTGGAGCAGTGAGAAAAGGTGTTGTACCACCCTCCCTCCCTTTTATGACGGGTGCACAGTGGGGTTGCAGTTGAAGAACAGGAGGGTACTGGAGTACGAAGGGGGGTATCCCGATTGTTTTTTTGGGTTGTCTATTTATGATTTCTACATGCTGTTACTTTGTTGCAGCATATGGCGGTGGTCCTGGGAGGCTGTGGAATGTAGAATGTAAATATTATGGGCTCTGGAGAGCTTGTTGAAAGGGGTATAGTGGGCCAGCTCAGGCACAGGGTACCTTGGTGGCAGAGTACCATTGAGGCTGATGGTTAATAAAAGACGTGGGGTATGGAAGGATGGACAGTGCACAGGATGGTATTCCTAGTACCACTTGCCCGGTGGCATTAGGCTAGGGTTAAAAACTAGTTAAGGTTAATATTCGTGGAATACTGATAAAATGTTGCATAAAATGTTGTACGATTTATAAAATATTAATATAAAACAAAATGTTGGTGTAATGTTTGAGAGCACTATTTGTTAATAAAATGTGCTGTGGTCAAGATTATCCAACAAGAAATTGGTGTGGTTTGTTTATGGAGAGAAGTAGTGCAAGGGTCAGAACACAGAGCAGAAGGGTAAAGAAAGGGGTATGAGAGGGAGCTGACCCATCTTGGTAATATGACCACTGGATACAATGTACCCTTCAGTCCAGACAGATTACAGGTACATAATCAGATGCCCAAGTACAGAAATAAGGCACTGTAACCTATAGCGACAGTGAGACAAATCTAAAACTGTAAAATGATTTATGCAGCTCCTTTAAATAAACTTCTAATATACCAATTCCCTGAATAATATTGTGACTTGCTTTATGAATTTATGCTGAGTAGTTAGTGATGCTACATTTAGAAGTGCATCTTGCTCAGCCTGAAAGTAGACTAGAGCTTAATTGTGTAGAAAATGCTGGGTATAATTTGCCTGTTCAAGAACTTCACTGGTTTACTATGATTAATGTATCAACGTTATTAAGTGAGATATTAATAATTAAGACTTCAAACTGTTTTTTTACTGTGCCATATATGTACTGTCCTTTTATTAAGGAAGTTTTTATTGGCAAATTGTGGTTTTCTACAAAGAGTTATAATATTATTTCATTATCATTTCAAAAGCATCTTAAAAAATATAGCATAACTGTAAAAAGGACAATTATCCTTGATGATGGGCAATGGGTGAAAATAAGAAAACCCACAACCAGATCAAAATTTGATCCCATATAACCTGACAGATAGTTGGGACCATTAGCCTACAAATTGCAAGATGGATCTACAGTACTTGGCATGTGAGCAGTTTAGTACCTGTTCCTGAGCCTTCACAGGTGCAGGACACAAGAAAACCCATCAGCCAATACGCTGTGAACTGGTGAACCAGGTTGCACATACAACTTACCTAGGAGTCTGGCTGAGAGAGGGACATGTTATGTATTTGCATAAGCTGTGTTAAGTTTTTTTTAAAGTATGTCAGAATGTGGCATTGTGGGAAGAGACTGGGAGGCTATTCTATGTGTGCACCTAGACCAAAAGTGTTAGCTTGTATGTTTTCTGATGGTTCCCATCAACACCGAATTAATCATGTAATGGAATCCTGTTGGTTTGCAGGCATACAACAATCCCTAAGATTTCCTTAAATATGGTTATTCGTTGTCAGCCAAAGTCTGAAACTGTAGACTGAAGGTTTTAAAATATGTAAGGAATAAAATCATGAAAATAATAAAAATTCATTTGTCCCTGGATTCATTTTGATCCAGGGACTAGTCCGATTGCCATTTTGGAGTCAGGAAGGAATTTTTTCACCCTCTGAGGCAAATTGGAGAGGCTTCAAAAGGTTTTCTTGCTTTCCTCTGAATCAACTAGCAGTTGGACAGGGTAAAATAGAGTTAAAAGGTTGAACTTGATGGATGTGTCTTTTTTTCAACCTAACTTACTATGTTGTCACAAATTAAGTGATATTTTACATCCATGGCCACACAGTTGGCTTAGCATCAAGAAGGAGAATTCCTATCAAAATTCTTGGTACAACTTCACTTGCAAATATCCTTACTCTTACTCCCCACAATCTCATTGCTTCATTTACTGACATTATTAACGGCATGTAATGGAGCAGATTTCAGATCTAGAACTGCAATTAGAAACAAATCCAATTAAGCAGATCGAATGGTACAGAGTCAGTTTCAGACAATTTAAACTACAGAGCTAAAAAACCGCTTTCTTTTTTTGTTTGTCTGGGTTGTTTTGCAGAAAATGAATACCCATAAGACAGAGCAATAGAAATCTATTCACCCCATAAGTATGCAGGTCTTGTTTTATGAAACATGGCTCTTGGTTTCCTAAGTTCCTTTTCAAATTTTCCTTTCAAGTTTTTTTGTGTTTAGTAATGACAAAAATCTGATGTTCATATATTAGTTAACAAAGTGTATTGTGCATAAATAAGGCTTTTTTGCTGTAGCCATTTTTCTAATTTTGCATCACAGCTCCTTTTATTTAAAATTGTATTTTGCCTAACTTTACAGCATGTGTTGTATAGGGCTTACTACAAAAAGCCTTTACTAGCAGATATTCTTTTCTCCAACTGAGCATGATAATTAGTTTAGCTCACTTCACGGTAAGTTTGCCTGGAATATGTAGTCTCTGAATACCTTTCTAATAAGACTCAGTTTGCAAAATGGTTGCACAAAAGGGGACATTCATAAGTAAAGTCATACAAGCAATTTCTAGGAAGTTTGCAGCTATAATTTATTCTTGTAATTGAGCCTGAAATTTCTAAAAGTACCAGGTGCCATTCATTTGTCTATAGTCCAATCTTGAAACTGTCCACAATTACTGCTTGGTGAAATGCCATTATTTTTCAATATTTTGATTCTACTCTGTAATTTGGAAGAAGTCAGGTACCATTTCTTTCACAACCCAAGCTTGAAACAGTCCATAATTTTTGCATATATGAAAAAAGAGAAGAAAAAGGTTGGCCCTCATGATTGCACCTACCCATCTATTACTTCTGAAATCTCATATGTAACAATTAAAATGTAACTTTTAAACCTTATTTAAAACAAGGTCCTGGAAAAATAGATTAAAAAGAAGGTAAAAGGCAGATGGCCGGAATGACTAGAGGCAAGGGGTTCTTGGTAAAGACATGCCTCTGTAAAGGGAGTAAATCACTTACCTAACCAGTAAGCTGCACTTTAAGCACAGTCACATTTGCCATAACCAATTCAGTCTACCCCTTCAATCCACAAACATCACCAACCCCTACATTTGCAAAAGGAGGCTCAACTAAGTGTTGATGTAATATCTCTGTTGGGGTGCCCAAATTTATGCACCTGTCTAATTTTGTTATGATGCATATTTTCTGTTAATCCAATAAACTTTATGTCACTGCTGAAATACTACTGTTTCCATAAGGCATGTTATATATTAAAAGGAAGTTGCGACTTTGAAAGCTCAGCCAATGATAAACAAAACTCCAAATAATTAAGAGGGTTTCCCAAACTTTTTCATATGACTGTATCACTATAGATATAGTGGAATCTCCATGGGAAAGTTACCAAATAGAAGAAGAATCAAATAATCAAAGAAACAAGGGTAAAAAATGCCCTGCATGACCTGGGAGCTCCTTTTTGAAAGGCTTCTTAGGAAAGGCCTACAAGGAGTTGAAAAGTCCAACTGTAAGTCTAAGCAATATGTTTATCTCCCTGCAGAGATATCAGCAACTTACAGTACCTAAAAGGTACATAAATATTGTCGATACCCAACTTTACAACTGTAAGGGATTCTTAATGTCTCTTATACACACTGTAGAAGATTTAAATGCAAATGAAGCCAATCAAAAATGTTAATTTTCAAAATCAATAATGTCAATATTATCCAGAACCCTCTGTGTATTGTACAAAACTTCCATTTCATTTTCATAATTGTAATATAATAATAATTGTAATACTCTTTTTCTGTTTCGTTTATTGTGAGGTACCAATTACTGCCATGTAACAAGTAGGAAACAAAAGGAAAAAAATACTGAATAATAGTTGACAGCACACTGGGAAGGTGTAGAAGATATGTTGAGATCTCTCAAATTTTGATAAATGAGAGGCTAAACCAAGATATAATAAAAAAAAAGATCAATTTACTTGCAGCTTCTCCAAGAAAGCTCTGCTTTTTCTCTATACTCATATAGCAGAGCAAATGACAAGTGAAAAGGTTATATTGTTTGACAGCACATAATTAATTTCTATATTCTATCTGCACTGTAGCGACTAAAAGCAAATCGCTTGTCTACACTCTCAAATGAAAGCCCTGTTTAGATGTGGGGTTCACACATTCTTTAGTAGAAGTGGGTGAAACATCTTTCACACTTAGAAATATCTAGCTTATGCCTTACAGGTCTCAGTACTTTATTCCACATTCTACTGCAATAGGATAACCCTGAAGGTTTTGCCACAGTTACATAGTATGAGGAAGAGTATGATGGTACAAAGTTATGACACATAAAATACTAAAGATTGATATCATGCTGGGGTTTAACATTCACTTCCAAGCTGATTAAAAAGAGATTTATTTCTTTGCTGTACTCAGATAGATGATGTACATTCTGTACAACGCCTCCCCCTTTGAAATCAATAGATGAAATAAGATACAGTGTGGGCTACATTCTAGTACCTTAAACTGAAACCTGCTGAATTTACGGTATATACTGTACCATGAGAGTGTTCTATCCACTCTGCATTGCACTATAGTTTTTATTTTCCATTCTATGAGCAAAACAATAAATATTATGACTTTATCACATTTCCATACAGGCCTATTAAATGATAAGCCTGGCATTATATATCATCCTATTAAGTAATTATTCACAGGGGCGATCCTGGCCATTTTGCCGCCTGAGACGACCTTCCTTTTGCCGCCCCCACCCCTCCCCACGACACTCACCTTTTCATCGCCGGAGGGGGTCAGGCGGTCCACTTTGCGCTGGAGGGGTCGGGGACAGTCCATGTCGTTAGTGCAGAGAGCGCAATTGCGCGCTCTGCACTACAAGAGCCGAATGTCCAGGTTGAAAAGCGGAAATTCAGCTCTTCGTTACCAGGAGCAGCATTTTCAACCAGGGGGGGGGCTGCCGCCTGAGGCAAGTGCCCCAACTCACCTCATTGGTGGAGAGCCCCTGATTATTCATTCAGAGAAACAATTAACTAGGTACAAAGTGATACAGGGGTTTATGAGTAGGAATGGGTGCTTTTTTTGGCCTTGTTTCGCAGCGGAAATGACACACATAGACTTGTATGGGGTTGTGCAACGAAAAAAAAAATTGCCGTGTGACAAAAGCTCCCTAATTTCTCACTTGAGCTCCTGAGTAAAGGGCAAGGGCACAATTGTCTTACTACTCAGTCACATTGGTTGCTGGGGGACTTGGTTTTTTAAATGCACTACAAACTTAGAATGCTCAGAGATAGTGTAGGACTCACATATAGGGGCAAATTCACTAACAATCGTAGTTTTGCCAGGCGCAACTTCGCTGCGCTTCGCCACACTTCGCCAGACGTAGTTTCGCCAGCGCTCCGCAAATTCACTAAAATCCGAAGTTGCGCTCAGGGGTAGCGTAAGGTTGCGAAGTTGCGCTAGCGTTGATTCGCTATGTAAAGCGAAGTTACGCTAGCGAAGGCTAATTTGCATACGGCACCAAATTCAAATTTCAATGGAGGAATACGTATCAGCACTACAAATGCCAAGAAAACCTTCAAATCATCAAATAAAAATTTTATTTTGCCCTACACATTTTGCCGACTGTCTAGGTAAGTTGCCATGAGTCAGGAAATGTAGAAGGGAAGGAGGGGAGCCCCAAAAATTTTTTCGATCTTTTTCAGCCTATCACCCATCATGTAGAAAACACGCCAGCGTTTTTTGGGACTTAGAAAAAAATTTGACTTTTTTTTAAACAATCCCTATCTACTCTATTGCGCTTCGCCAGGTCTGAGGTGGCGAAGGAAGTCTAGCGTAAAAGGTAGCGTTCAGTACACTGCGCAAGTTAGTGAATTTGCGTAGTTACGTCGCTAGCGAAAATTCGCCTGGCGTAAGGGTGCGAAGTAACAGTAGCGAAACTACTCCAGCGTTCGTTGTGAATTTGCGCAGTAACGAAAATGCCAAACGCTAGCGAATTAACGCTAGCGAATTAACGCTAGTGTTCGGCGCTTCGGCGCTTAGTGAATTTGCCCCATAATGAGGGGCTTTGACTTGAGCTTACATATTTTGGCCAAAGTGTGGTACTAACACCTATTTCTTTGTAATCATTTTAAAGGCAAACCGTGTGCTGCCAATCTTTCTTAGTCTTTTTGTGTACACATATTGACTTTTTATTGTTTATAGCATCTCCAGATTGTGGGTTAGATCAAGCGCTGGGACAAGGGTGTTTCTAGCAGTTGGTCAATGCTACAGTGTTGGTTAGACCGATCACTCACAATTTTTTTTCTGTGTTTAAGGTACAGAAAGTAGGTCTGGGAAAATAAACAAGTAGCCTACGATCCACCCAGCTGTCATACCAAGTCACATTAATATCTGGTCCGTTCTTTCTTATTGCCTTACTTTGAGTTTAGACCCTCTCTTAGCATCAGTGAGTTTCATCCTCCAGGGTATAGATGAGCACGTCAGCTCAGATCTTGAATTGTTAGCAATTAGGCCAATTCAAAACTGATTCACACAGAGTTCTTGAAAATTGAGTAATCTGAACCTGTTCCAATTGGGTTGCTAATCCAATCAGAGAGAATTCATTCAGCTGTACTCCCAGGAGTACAGTGATGTGGCAGCTCAACTCCTTTAACCCAGAAGGTAACATGCAGATTGTTGGACACTATTCCCTTGAGACAAGATGTCCAGCATGTCCAGGAAGCTAAAAGGATTGAATATATCCTGCTTTCCAAAGATACATGTAAGAAAGTCTGGATACACATATGCAGAATTTAAGAGATGACAATGTTGCAATGGTGGAGGACATTAAAAATGTTACAGCGTAGGAGTTCTCACATTACAATGCATACTCAGACATATATTTTGGAATAGATCTTGTTCAAGTAAATAGTTTAGACAGAGTTGTCCTAGCTATTTAAACATGGATGACATACTGTATGGGACTCTAAAATATCTATTATTCTACAACATGTATTCAAGTTTGCTACGCTTATTATAATGAAAATGAAACTTACATACACATAGAACGGGGGTCTTACAAATGGCCACCAAGAAATTAAAATGCAGACGTTGTCTTCACCCAAACATAGACGCAGACAGACGGGAGCTCAAAAAGCGTCAGTATTTGCTCAAGGTGACCTGTTACTTATTCTTCAAAAGAAACTCACTGAACACTGTGTGAAATGTCGTGAATCAATAAAGCAAACAGACACAATCTTGAAACAGATAAAGGGCAGCTATTTCTCTTCTTAAAAGTGAAACATTCTGCCTCTTTTTATTTATTTTTTGCTATTTGTTAGATTTATGTGCATCCCTCTGAGGGTTTCTGACACCTGGGACAGTGGTGTAAAAGTTTTATTTGTAATGTAATTTGGAGCAGGCCTGTGCGCGCTCCATATCGTCCGGGGATAATGGCCCTTCTCTTGTTATCACTTACAAGGCATATTTCAATTTGTTTTTTGGCAGGCCTTGCATTTGAGGAATGGAGCTATTAGTTTGGAAAATCCAATCTAAAAGTTAAAGGAAGTGTTATAGCAGCTTGACAAGAATGTAGTTGTCACACACCTCCAAAGATTTTTGCTTACAATAATTCTTTATAATTACGTTTTCGTAATGCAGTGGTAAAGCGTGGTTTCAATCTCATGGGATGGTGAACTACAATAAAATCTTTCACCGAACTACCTACAATAGCAGATAGATTATTGGATTTCAAGGAAAGAGTACTAAAAACTCAACTCTAGATACCTTGCAGTACATTACCAACAATCACATAATCACCTCAATTTGCACCATCAGCAGACAGATTATCAATACAGCCCTGAGACAAAATGTGGACTTGACTTTGCTTCAAAGATAATTAACAACATGCTGGATACATGAAAATAGGTGGTCGTGTAGGAACAACACTTGGTTTGATCCAGTCCCATTATTCATAATAATAAGACATTTGCTTTAATTACACAGGATTCACTAAAATCAGAGAATAGTGGACTAGGACAATAGTCCAAGGGTGACTACATATGAGAGTAGAAACATTTTTCACGATTGAAGACAGAATACAAAAAAAACAGTAACTTTGTAGAAATAGCTGTAAACTTGGGCACAAGAGTGCAGTTAATGTTGCAGCGTTTCAGCTGTCTCTCCTATTTGTATTTTGCACTAAAACAAGGTCCCATATTATTGTATCACCCCATAATTTAATATAGAGAAATGGATGTATCTTTTTATCTAAAACAGGTACTATCCCTACAATAAAATTGCCTTAAAATCCCAGTCTCGGCTAGACCCTCATATGCCTTTTTTCAGGGTTTTGAAAGTAATGTGCAATCATATAATGTAGATCTTTTCCTAATGGTTTGTTGTGTTATCAACCTTAGTAGAAATGCAAGTTGAAATGGAAATGCAAATAAAGAAAAGATAGCACTGCACTCAATAAATACATTCTCCTTTCCACATTTACTGCAGCTTACACATGCATACGCTCCGTAACACCATTGGAAAGCTTTTAGAATTTAATCATTTCAGAAGTTTCAGTCTGATAAAAGGACTTTTGAAAATTCCTGTTATTTTGTGTATTAGTAAAGTGCTTATGTATTTTGCAGTGCAAGGGAGGCAAACATTATTGGGCCAGTGCATCTAAAAACACTGATTTAAATGGGCAGGAGCTTCTACTAACAGAGGCTAAAATTATATAGATCTTTGTAATTTAATGTTAATCAAAAAAATAAATCACTAACACAAAGTTGGACATTAGGGAAGATGCTGAAGAGTGCAAGTGATTGGTTGTTGGCATAGCATCCTTTTTAACCAACAATGCTGGTCTATGTTCTTGAGATTTATACAGTCATTCATACTGCATGTATTCTACAATTATTTGCTAAGCAATTCCAGTAATAAGTGGCTCTGAATTTTCTTTTTAAGCATTTTTTATTAGTATATAAATATATTTTTTTGTTTAAAGGACCAGTAACATCAAAAAAATTTAAAAAAAAATTCATTAGTATACATAGAAAAAAAAAACACCAAGACAAATTAAATTTTGAAAATCACAAAGTATTTAGTAAGAAATAACTTACTGAAACTCTTCTTCCGCTCCTCTTCAGAAAAGGCGACACGACGATGATCCATTGTGTGGCGCTCAATTTCTCCTTCCTGGCTATATCCTATAAGGAAGGCAGGTAGGTGAAATCGAGTGCCGCATAATGGATCGCCTGATTTTCTGAAGAGGAGTGCAAGCGGAGTTTCCATAAGCTATTTCTTAATAAAGACTTTGCGATTTTAAAGTTTAATTTGTCTTGGTGTTTTTTTTTATGTATACTAATAAATCTTTTCAAAAAAATAAGAAAAAAGGCATGCAAGCAAAGAGAACAGAAGGCAATACCAATGGAAGTTGCTATAAAAGAACATAAAGGAGACATTTAAAGAGTTATCTATTAAAGTCCAGCTTTTTCTGACTTTTTCATAGAAAAAAAAACTAGAATTTTTCTTGATTTATTAAACCCTGATGGTGTTAAAAGTTAGAATAAAAAAGTGCCCCAACTCAGACCTGCCAAGTTCATGTAGATGTCAGTGGCAGATTGGAAGACATTGTGATCTGGTTTCGTTCAATAATGCTAGAATTTCATGGTTTTGGGTATCAAATCCAAAAAAAGTCACAGTTTTCAGTTGACAAATCCGAAAAATTTGTACGATTCAGATTTATTCACGATTTTATTTCCCAGAAATTTTCAAGAAGTTTTCTTGAAAAATGAATGATGAATAGGGGGCAAACGTCCATGCGAATTTGGTTGGAGTGGCTTTCAGAAAATAGTGAGAAAATTTCGGATTTTGATAAATAACCCCTAAGCGTGTAAGCAAAGCATACTATCATTATTACATTATAAACAAACA
This sequence comes from Xenopus laevis, assembly GCF_017654675.1. Lineage (NCBI taxonomy): Eukaryota > Metazoa > Chordata > Amphibia > Anura > Pipidae > Xenopus > Xenopus laevis. The sequence continues at coordinate 79,946,035 of NC_054374.1, forward strand.
ACTACTTTGTTTTCATTTATTGAGAATACCTGTGTTCAAGGCTATAAGTTTATTTACTTTTAATATACTGTCAAGTTAATGCGGAGCTTTCTACTCATCTGAAAGATGCTATTTATAGCTCGATAGCTTCATCTGAGCTGCCATTTCCAAATCTTTCATTGCAATCAATATTTCTAGAAAGTAAAAAAGCTGGCGTAATAACAATGAATTGAATATTGGATGACTGGAAACGTTATGTGTTTATATGAATGATCATTTACGCTTTTTTTCCTCTATCATGTGTATGTTTATAAATCAAACAAACCATAGTAAAACGTATAGTAACAATGATCTTGGCTGGAATACTTTAACTAGTTATCATATTCTATGTTCACCCTGTGTGTTAAAGACAGTCTTGTCAGTTTTACAATCAGTTTACAATGCTCTAAAGTTCCACTCATTGAGGTGATGCTTTAAACACATGGAGGCTCGTTTAAGGTCTAGCTTTGTGAAACCACGTCCACTAGTGATGGGCGAATTAATTTATTCTTCAGGCGCGCATTTGCGTCAATTCCTGCAATTCGCTGCCGGAGAAAAAATATACGAAACCAGCGCGAAAATTCACTGGCGCATTTTCACCAGCGAATTTGCGCCACCGTAAAAAAAATGGACGCTGGCGTCAAAAACGAGACGCCAGAGCCGTTTAGTGAATTTTCCACCCGTCACTAACGTCCACAATAAAACTTTATTGGGGAAATGTAACATAGGTCGCTAATGGAAAAACTGTTCACAATGCAAATAAATATTCACATTGCAAACAATTTTGCCTTTGCGCAAATGTAAAGAACATTTTGCAAACCCTTTGCCCCTCACGCAACAGTAGTGATTACATATGAGACAGTGAGCAGTATATGTCATACAACTTCTTAATGAAAAAGTTGTTACGTTTGCTCCAAATTTATGCCACATTCAAGCAGGTGTCAAAGGTTTGCTAAGAACAATTAAGATTCACAATGCAATAAAAGCCTAATGAAGAATATTACATTGCACTATATGAATTTTTATTCTTATTTGTGCACAAATTTGTTCTCTTTGCAATTTTATTACATTTCCCCCTATCTTTCTAAAATCATGAATGCCATTAAAGCTATTAAAAGTACCGATTATAAAAAGTATGCAATAACAAATACAAATATCTTTAAATTTTTAGTTATTTGGACAATTACTAGCGGAAAAAAATTCAAAAACCTTTAAACATCTGAATGGCTATAAACAAAGTCGAACATGATCAGTGCAGCTCCCACTGACTTCCATGGGACCTTGAATACTTTTACTTGGAAAAAATTCGTATTACATTTTGCATTTTATTATGAACCTATGAATGTAATTAAAAAGAGTAATACATAAACAATTATGAATAATTTGCAAAGATAAACAATGATTGACCTATAATTTATTGAAATAAATTTTCTTGACAGTATTCCTTTTAAAAATGGCACCATCATCAGACTGCCTTTTTTTTTTTTTTTTTAAACATTCAAGTTTGAATGTAAAAAGCCCTCTCGATCTAATGCATTCCGAGGATGTATAACACACAAGCCACTTGAGCAGCCAGAAATTAATTACAATTAACAGGAGCGATGAGTGTACAAGTGCTTGACATAGCTCTTTTGTCTCACAGAGCAATATAACTGAACAGAGTGTTCACATGAAATATTGAATGCTGTCTCTCTCTCTCTCTGTTTACATGAGAACAGCCCAAATAATAGTTCTTTTTGATTCCAACTCCCAAACTATTTGGTTAATCTGGTGACCGAGATCTGACTAAATAAATTTTATTTGCAGAGATCTGAATGTTATACTACAGCAAGTCATCCTGGGCAGATTTTTTCACCTGCAGTAGCAATGTAAGTTTAAAATTTCTTTGTCACTTAAGCTCCCCATAGACGCGACGATTCTTCTTGCCGAACAACCGATTTTAGGGAAGTCCGACCAATCCTTCGAAATTATCGTGCGGTTAGTGGGATTCGAACGATCGTACATCTTATGATTTTTCCGACATCTGTCAGGAAATTGATCGGCCAGGTCAAAAAATCTTTGTCGGACCCAGTGCAATCTATCTATGTTTGCAGGGCCAAGCAGGCAGCTCCCCTTTGTTTTCCTGGCAAATTGGTCTTTTTAGTTGATGGTAAATTCCTACGATCGTTCCAAGAAAATCGTGGTCTCGCGATGAGGATCAGATCTTTTAAAAATCTCAACATCTATGGCCAGCTTTAGATTCATGGCAATGCCCACACTACCAACCACAATATAACGTTACCTGAGCTGCATAGTTTTCTGCATTAGAAATACATTTCCTCATTTGTATTAGATTTGTTTTTAGGATAATCTTTTCAAATAGGGATGTAATCAGAACAAAAAGGGGCAAACTAAAATGGAGTTAAAATCTACAAATGTTTTTCCATTTCCTGTGCATAAATTTGTATATAGACACGTGTACTATATATATATATACATATATATATATCTATATATCTATATATATATATATATATATATATATATATATATATATATATATATATATATATATATATATATATATATATATATATACCTAAGAAATATAGCAATTGGATGTACACTTAATAGCACAACTTTCATACATTTACATTGATGTGATTATCCAGTTGATGCCCACTTACAAGTATACAGTTACTCTAAAGCACCAAACCTTACCAACTTTTGTAAAAGCCATATATTTCAAGTTAGAAATTCAGGGTTGTCTTGCCTCAATTAGGCTAACTTAGAAGTAAGCAACTTAGCAACTCAGGAATTAGTTTAATAACACTGGAAACTGGGTTCATTTGACATTTCCCAGTGTCTTATTATCAATCTCAAGAGCCCACTGTAAAGAAATTACCTGGTGGTCTAGTGGGGGAGCAATGGGGACACCCGCCACGTCCTCTTCCTTGGCATGAAATTCACATATTTTGAGGAGATTTGGGCAAATGTGCATTGCCCAATGTAAAGGTCTCTTAGTAGTTCCTGGTGAGATTTTTGGTTCATTTGTGATTCCCTGACCTTTGACCACGTCCTGTAAACCGCCTGTCCTGACCTCTGCCTGTACCTGACCACTCTTTCGGATTCCATTTTAATTGATCTTTGGTATTGACCTGGCCTGTGACGACTATGCTATTGCCTCCTGATATTGTACTACGTTGTCCGTTTGGTATTGACTTGGCCTGTGACCCAGACTACTCTATTGCCTCCTGATATTGTACTACGCTGTTCGTTTGGTATTGTACTGGCCTGTGATTCTGACTATAATGACTGTTCTCCAATTCCATATAACATGCACTTCCTTTGCTTTTCTTGAACTCTTCCCTTGGTCCTCTCATATTAAGACCTGGCGGCACCTGAGTAGCGGAGGACTCCTCCCAAAGCCAAAGGTGGTTGCTAAAGGCCGAAGAGTGAGCCATCACCAGGACCTTGGGGTTTGTTCTAGGTTTGGGATACCAATTGTAACACCCACACAACTTCATACTCATCATACACATCACAGATATACAGTATATAGTGTGCCATGAGCAATATATACACCAGATGGATTAATAAAGTCTATTTTCTCTCTATACATATATATATATATATATATGAGCGAGTATGTACCACCCTATTGAAATATAAGTACATCAGAAGTCATATAAGAGTTACATGATCATATAATGACATACGGCCACAGGACAAATGTTTTTTTATATAGATATCAGAGTTGATATTAAATTTTATTTTATTAGGGACTATATTTGAGGGCCAGGAAAGTGGATGGAATCACTTTGCAGGAATATAACTGTTTATAGCTTATGTATATGTGTAAAAGTTAAAGGCACCTCAACTGATTTTATAATTCAGTTTTTCAAGTGCATTCCAAAGCAATCGGGCCTTATCCCTGGGTATAATATAGAAATAAAATAAAACCAGAACCACTTATCACTAGCAAACATACTCTATATGAGTTACAGTAAATCAGCAAAGCTCACATTAGACAGTGTCAATTTTTTTTATGTCTATGCGTTTCAGGCAATCCTCATACGTTATGGTCTGTAGGGATGGGCAAATTTTTTTGCCTTGTTTTGCCAAAAAAATTACGCCCATAGATTTGTATGGCAGCGTGCGTCCAAAAAAAAAAAAAGACGTGCGTCGAAAAAATTTTTTGCCACGCGACAATTTTTTTTGAGGCCCATAGACTTTAATGGGCGTCGCCGACGGCAAATTTTTGGCGAAACGAAACGGGTCAAATTCGCCCATCCCTATGGGGGGACAGCTTGGGTGGTGTTGACAACATCAGGGGGCTATCAGTGTTGGCTATCGGTGGGGCTGATTACATTGGAGGCAGGCCAAATGATGTGGAGATCAGCGATTGGCTGATCACCATATCATTAATTTCAATGTCCTGTCCGGATTTCATAATTTGGAAATTATGACAGGCACTTTTCACCTGGGCAGTAATTCTGAATACTGGGCAGTCCGGGTGATATCCGGACAGGTGGCAACCCAAGCTGACAACAACTTTGTTTCTGCACCAGTGCACTACATGGTTTAAAATTCCCATCACTGAGCAATTCACTGGTCTGAATATGCAATAAGGTATTTAATTAAAGGGATGGATGTCCATAAAAACACATTTTAGTATGATGTAGATTAGCATTTTAACATCATTTGCAATTAGTCTTTAATTTTTGCTTTTTTGTGGTTTTTGAAATATTGACATTTTGTGTTCTGTAGATCTCAGGCTTTGAAATTCAACTGCATCTGGTTACTAGGGCTTAATTATTCTAGTCATTAACCCCCAGGAACCAGAAAGCTTTTACAGGTGCACAATAGAAACGTTATTAATAAAAAGCATACAGAATAAATAATGAAGACATATTGAAAATTTGCTTAGAACAGAGTGCTCTAACGCACTGCATGTTTATTTAAAAGTGAACCTCAGTTTTAAGTTGATTGCCTTTAATAATAACAGAATTATATGATAAATGGTAAATATTAATGTATTAGTAAGATAGATATGAATGTACTAGTAAACTAGTATAATGACCATACAGCATGACTGTTATCTGAAGCACTTATTAGCTGCCAATGTATTGGATTTTTTCACTATGGATAGTGTTTTGAATTTCGACCTGCAAGACGAGTTTCAGTGATATAAAAAAAAAATAGATATGAAATATGGCATAAGCAATTACTGCAGGAGGCACAGGGCAGACCTGTGAGATGTGACTCACATTTACTGTCACTTTCTGCATTTCCATGAGGGAAGGCATTTGTAATATATTACTTGTGATATATGTATACAAGTACTAATGGCAATGACATGGCAAAGGTTTAGCCCCCCAAGGACCACAAGGGAATGATGACTGTCACATGTTCACTGGATCCATTTTCCCCCATAGGATTACAGGGATTAATGACAGCAACAAGATTAGCATGCCATTGGGTGACTGATGTTTTATTCCTGCAATCTGACACTAAAAGGTATTACTAAATCTCTAAACTTGCAGAGAAAAATGATTGCACAATCCAGCTCGTTGGTCTTTACATGCAAGGTAAAGCTTATTTCACCCTTTAGCATATTCGTGTACTCGTGTACTTTACCCATTCCCTGATTTAGAATAGAAACTGCCTTGGGGAACACTGCCTATATTTAGCAACTACTGTATATATCCCTTCAGTGTGTGCTATCTTACCAGCTTTTTAAGAGGAAAAACATGTGCACCATGCAATAGGGGAACTCTCAGTTATAACTGGTACAGGCTACAGCAATACTGGAGAAGGAATAATTATCATCTTTTGTGCCTTCTTTATATTAGTAATATTTTTGTTTTCAAGCCCAACAGGAGAGTAAGACAAAATTGTTTCTGGGAAGCAAATTAGTTCGCAGCGATATAAAGACAAAACAGTGTTTGCTCTCTAAAAAAAAAAAAAATCTGTTGAAGGGAATATAAAATCAGCCTCCAGAGTGTTTGATTTCTAATTCACGATTTAGGAGATATAAGCCACATTTGACAGCTAAAGCTTATGTTGTCTGAATTGGTGGCCATACACTCTACTCTCCGCAGTAGGAACTAGAGATGTCGCGAACTGTTCGCCGGCGAACTTGTTCGCGCGAACATCGGGTGTTCGCGCTCGCCGGAAGTTCGCGAACGTCGCGCGACGTTCGCCATTTTGGGTTCGCCATTGTTGGCGCTTTTTTTTGCCCTCTCACCCCAGACCAGCAGGTACATGGCAGCCAATCAGGAAGCTCTCCCCTGGACCACTCCCCTTCCCTATAAAAACCGAAGCCCTGCAGCGTTTTTTCACTCTGCCTGTGTGTGCTGAAGAGATAGTGTAGGGAGAGAGCTGCTGCCTGTTAGTGATTTCAGGGACAGTTGAAAGTTTGCTGGCTAGTAATCGTTTTGATACTGCTCTGTTATTGGAGGGACAGAAGTCTGCAGGGGTTTGAGGGACATTTAAGCTTAGGTAGCTTTGCTGGCTAGTAATCTACCTTCTACTGCAGTGCTCTGTATGTAGCTGCAGTGGGCAGCTGTCCTGCTTCTGATCTCATCTGCTGACTGCTGCAATAACAGTAGTCCTTGTAAGGACTGCTTTTATTTATTTTTTTGTTGTTTTACTACTACTACTACTACTACTACTACTACTACTACTATAAGAGCCCAGTGCTATTAGTCTAGCAGTGTTGGGGAGTGGGACTGGTGTGCTAATCTGCTGCTCCTAGTAGTTCAGCAGCACCAACTTTAATTTTTTTTTTTAATATTCATTTTTTTTTTATTTTACTTTTTTTTATTTACTACCGCTGTAGTAGTGTATAAGTTGACCTTTTAGGCATTATTTGCCCTGTAGGCATTATTTGCACACTGTTTTCTTCAACCCGCCATCGAGCTGTGTGACCTTGTTCACATTCTGTCTAAATATCCATAATATTACCGTCTCCAGAAAAAACACCGGAGTCACTTTTTTCAAGCAGCCATAATATATTTTACGTAATCCGTATCCACCGCTGTAGTAGTGTATACGTTGGCCTTGTAGGCATTATTTGCACACTGTTTTCTTCAACCCGCCATCGAGCTGTGTGACCTTGTTCCCATTCTGTCTAAATATCCATAATATTACCGTCTCCAGAAAAAACACCGGAGTCACTTTTTTCAAGCAGCATTCATATATTTTACGTAATCCGTATCCACCGCTGTAGTAGTGTATACGTTGGCCTTGTAGGCATTATTTGCACACTGTTTTCTTCAACCCGCCATCGAGCTGTGTGACCTTGTTCCCATTCTGTCTAAATATCCATAATATTACCGTCTCCAGAAAAAACACCGGAGTCACTTTTTTCAAGCAGCATTCATATATTTTACGTAATCCGTATCCACCGCTGTAGTAGTGAATACGTTGGCCTTGTAGGCATTATTTGCACACTGTTTTCTTCAACCCGCCATCGAGCTGTGTGACCTTGTTCCCATTCTGTCTAAATATCCATAATATTACCGTCTCCAGAAAAAACACCGGAGTCACTTTTTTCAAGCAGCATTCATATATTTTACGTAATCCGTATCCACCGCTGTAGTAGTGTATACGTTGGCCTTGTAGGCATTATTTGCACACTGTTTTCTTCAACCCGCCATCGAGCTGTGTGACCTTGTTCACATTCTGTCTAAATATCCATAATATTACCGTCTCCAGAAAAAACACCGGAGTCACTTTTTTCAAGCAGCATTCATATATTTTACGTAATCCGTATCCACCGCTGTAGTAGTGTATACGTTGGCCTTGTAGGCATTATTTGCACACTGTTTTCTTCAACCCGCCATCGAGCTGTGTGACCTTGTTCCCATTCTGTCTAAATATCCATAATATTACCGTCTCCAGAAAAAACACCGGAGTCACTTTTTTCAAGCAGCATTCATATATTTTACGTAATCCGTATCCACCGCTGTAGTAGTGAATACGTTGGCCTTGTAGGCATTATTTGCACACTGTTTTCTTCAACCCGCCATCGAGCTGTGTGACCTTGTTCACATTCTGTCTAAATATCCATAATATTACCGTCTCCAGAAAAAACACCGGAGTCACTTTTTTCAAGCAGCATTCATATATTTTACGTAATCCGTATCCACCGCTGTAGTAGTGTATACGTTGGCCTTGTAGGCATTATTTGCACACTGTTTTCTTCAACCCGCCATCGAGCTGTGTGACCTTGTTCCCATTCTGTCTAAATATCCATAATATTACCGTCTCCAGAAAAAACACCGGAGTCACTTTTTTCAAGCAGCATTCATATATTTTACGTAATCCGTATCCACCGCTGTAGTAGTGTATACGTTGGCCTTGTAGGCATTATTTGCACACTGTTTTCTTCAACCCGCCATCGAGCTGTGTGACCTTGTTCACATTTTGTCTAAATATTGATAATATTATCGTCTCTAGAAAAACCACTTGAGTTACTTTTTTTCAAGCAGCATTCATATATTTTACGTAATCCGTATCCACCGCTGTAGTAGTGTATACGTTGACTTTGTAGGCATTATTTGCACAGTGTTTTCTTCAACCCGCCATCTAGCTGTGTGTATTATCGTTTCCAGAAAAACCAACTGAGTTTTTGTTGTTGTTGTTGTTTTTTTAAAAATAATGCCAGGCAAAGGCAGGCCGCCACGCAGAGGCCGTGCTAGGGGCCGTGCTGCTATGCAATCCTGTGGCCCTAGCAAATTGCCCAGTTTTAAAAAGCCAATGACCCTGAACTCCCAAAATGCTGAAGAGGTAGTTGACTGGCTTACACAGCACACCCCATCCTCTACCGTTTCTAACTTTACCACAACATCCTCCTCATCCTCCACTGCTATGGCCACCCCACGTAACACTTCCTCCACCACCGGTGCCCCTTCTTCACTGGGGTCAGAGGAGTTATTTTCCAATGAGTTTCTTGAACTGAGTAATGCGCAACCATTATTGCCAGAAGAAGATGAAGGAGATGAGGACCTTACACCAGATTTAATTCTGGCAGAGAACACGATAGAGATGGACATAATGAGTGATGAGGAGGAGGTCCCCGCTGCTGCTTCCTTCTGTGATGTGTCAGAAGAAATTGATGCATCTGAGGAGAATGATGATGAGGAGATTGATGTTTTGTGGGTGCCTAGTAGAAGAGAGCAAGAGGAGGGTAGTTCAGATGGAGAGACGGAGAGTCAGAGAGGCAGTAGGAGAATAAGACTTAGAAGAAGCAGGGAGGACAGCCCGCAGGGATCAGCAGGGCAACAACATGTATCGGCACCTGTGTTCAGCCGGCCAACGCACCCGCCATTGCCGCCAATACCGCCAACTCCGCCAACTTCTACTGTTACCGCCAGATCGCACACTTCCAAAAAGTCAGCAGTGTGGGATTTTTTTAATGTGTGTGCCTCTGACAAAAGCATTGTAATTTGCAATGAGTGCAGTCAGAAACTGAGCCTTGGTAAGCCCAACAGCCACATAGGTACAACTTCTATGCGAAGGCACATGAGCGGCAAGCACAAAGCACTTTGGGAGCAACACCTCAAAGGCAACAGGCAAACTAAAAGCCACACTCCTTCTGGTCCAGCATCTTACTGCTCTACCTCTGCTCTCCTTGACCCGTCTGAACCACCCTCCACTCCGCCTTCCACCTTGACCACCTGTTCCCATTCCCAGTCATCTGCCACCAGCCAAGTTTCTGTGAAGGCCATGTTTGAGCGTAAGAAGCCAATGTCTGACTGTCACCCCCTTGCCCGGCGTCTGACAGCTGGCTTGTCTGCACTCTTAGCCCGCCAGCTTTTACCATACCAGCTGGTGGACTCTGAGGCCTTCCGCAAATTTGTAGCAATTGGGACACCGCAGTGGAAGGTACCCAGCCGCAATTTTTTTTCTAAAAAGGGAATACCACACCTGTACCAACATGTGCAGAGCCAAGTTACCGCATCTCTGTCACTTAGTGTTGGGCCAAAGGTCCATATGACTACTGACGCATGGTCCTCCAAGCATGGTCAGGGCAGGTATGTCACCTACACTGCCCACTGGGTGAACTTGGTAATGGCTGGGAAGCAGGGAATGGGTAGCTCAACAACAACAGTGGAGTTGGTGTCACCGCCACAGATTGCACGCGGTTCTGCCACCACCTCTACTCCTCCATCGCTCTCTACCTCGTCTTCTTCTTCTTCTTACTCTGCTGCTGGGTCCTCCTTCTCCTCCTCCACACCTGTGCACCCCCAGCTCCCCCTAGGCTATTCGACGTGCCAGGTACGCCGTTGTCACGCTGTCTTGGGGATGACGTGCCTGGAAAGCAAAAACCATACCGGATCTGTACTCCTGTCATCTCTGCAGTCACAGGCCGATCGGTGGCTGACCCCACACCAACTGCAGATCGGAAAAGTGGTGTGTGACAATGGAAGCAATCTGTTGGCAGCGTTGAGACTAGGCAATTTAACACATGTGCCCTGCATGGCACATGTGTTAAATTTAATAGTCCAACGTTTTGTCTCCAAGTACCCAGGATTCCAGGACGTTCTCACCCAGTCCAGAAAGGTGTCGGCCCATTTCAGACGTTCCTACACAGCCATGGCACGCCTTGCTGACATTCAGCAGCGCTACAACATGCCAGTCAGGCGTTTGATTTCTGACAGCCAGACTCGCTGGAATTCAACGCTCCTTATGTTGGAACGTCTGCTGCAACAACAAAGGGCCGTCAACGAGTACCTTTTTGAACTGGGTGGTAGGACTGGATCTGCACAGCTGGGGATTTTTTTCCCCCGTTACTGGGTGCTTATGCGCGATGCCTGCAGGCTCATGCGACCTTTTGAAGAGGTGACAAATATGGTCAGTCGCACCGAAGGCACCATCAGCGACCTAATACCCTTCGCTTTCTTCCTGGAGCGTGCCGTGCGACGAGTGACAGATGAGGCTGTAGACCAGCGTGACGAGGAGCTGGAAGCGCACGATTTCTGGTCGGAATCACCAGAACGAACCCAGGCACCTGCTGCAACGCAGGGAGAGGTGCCAGAAGTGGAGTCAGAGGAGGAAGGTGGCTTTGTGGAGGAGGAGGAGGAGGACCAACAGGAGCAGGCTTCCCAGGGGGCTAGTGGTGACCTTTTGGGGACCCCTGGTCTTGTACGTGGCTGGGGGGAGGAGACCGTGGATGATGCAGTCCTTGATAATGAGGAAGCGGAGATGGATAGCTCTGCATCCAACCTTGTGAGAATGGGGTCTTTCATGCTGTCATGCCTGTTGAAGGACCCCCGTATCAAGAGGCTTAAGGAGAAGGACCTGTACTGGGTCGCAACGCTACTAGACCCTCGGTACAAGCATAAAGTGTCAGAAATGTTACCAACATACCACAAGTCCGAAAAGATGCGGCATTTACAAACCAGCCTGCAAAACATGTTGTACAATGCTTTTAAGGGTGATGTCACTTCAGGAACTCATCAACATTCCAGGGGCAGAGGTGCCAGTAATCCTGCCACGAGCACACCTGCAAGGACAAAGCCCTTTGGCCAGTCTGTAACGTCAGACATGCAAATGTTTTTCTGTCCAAGGCAGCGCCACAACCCTTCTGGATCCACCCTCAAAGAACGCCTCGACCGGCAGGTAGCGGACTACCTGGCATTAACTGCAGATATCGACACTCTGAGGAGCGATGAACCCCTGGACTACTGGGTGCGCAGGCTTGATCTGTGGCCAGAGCTGTCACAATTTGCCATGAACCTCTTGTCTTGCCCAGCCTCAAGTGTGCTCTCAGAAAGGACCTTCAGTGCAGCAGGAGGGATTGTAACTGAGAAGAGAACTCGCCTAGGTCACAAAAGTGTCGATTACCTGACCTTTATTAAAATGAATGAGGGGTGGATCTCGGAGGGTTACTGCACGCCGGAAGACTTGTTCTGACTTCTATGCAGCTGTCCTTCTCTTCAAGCCTCATGACTCCACACACAGCTGTCCTTTAGCGTCCTCCTCCTCCCTCCGCCACCGTTACAAACTAGGGTGCAAACCCTACTGGTTTAATTTTTTCTGGCCTCTGTGCTTCAGTGGCTGCAACCAAAAAAACTGGGCAAACAATGTCTACAAGGTCAACGTATGGCAAAAAATGACTATTTTCAGCATTTATATGGCATATTTTTTCTGGCAACTGTGCTTCAGTGGCTGCATCCAAAAAAATGCATATTTTCTGCATTTATATGGCATAATTTTTCTGGCCTCTGTGCTTCAGTGGCTGCAACCAAAAAAATGCATATTTTCTGCATTTATATGGCATAATTTTTCTGGCCTCTGTGCTTCAGTGGCTGCAACCAAAAAAATTTATATTTTCAGCATTTATATGGCATAATTTTTCTGGCAACTGTGCTTCAGTGGCTGCGACCAAAAAAATGACTATTTTCAGCATTTATATGGCATATTTTTTCTGGCCTCTGTGCTTCAGTGGCTGCGTCCAAAAAAACTGGGCAAACAATGCCTACAAGGTCAACGACGTTGACCTTGTAGGCATTGTTTGCCCAGTTTTTTTGGCCGCAGCCACTGAAGCACAGAGGCCAGAAAAAATATGCCATATAAATGCTGAAAATAGTCATTTTTTGCCATACGTTGACTCAACGTATATGGCAAAAAATGACTATTTTCAGCATTTATATGGCATATTTTTTCTGGCAACTGTGCTTCAGTGGCTGCGACCAAAAAAATGCATATTTTCTGCATTTATATGGCATAATTTTTCTGGCCTCTGTGCTTCAGTGGCTGCAACCAAAAAAATTTATATTTTCAGCATTTATATGGCATAATTTTTCTGTCAACTGTGCTTCAGTGGCTGCGACCAAAAAAATGCATGTTTTCTGCATTTATATGGCATAATTTTTCTGGCCTCTGTGCTTCAGTGGCTGCAACCAAAAAAGTTTATATTTTCAGCATTTATATGGCATAATTTTTCTGTCAACTGTGCTTCAGTGGCTGCGACCAAAAAAATGCATATTTTCTGCATTTATATGGCGTAATTTTTCTGGCCTCTGTGCTTCAGTGGCTGCAACCAAAAAAATTTATATTTTCAGCATTTATATGGCATAATTTTTCTGGCAACTGTGCTTCAGTGGCTGCGTCCAAAAAAACTGGGCAAACAATGTCTACAAGGTCAACGTATGGCGAAAAATGACTATTTTCAGCATTTATATGGCATATTTTTTCTGGCAACTGTGCTTCAGTGGCTGCGTCCAAAAAAACTGGGCAAACAATGCCTACAAGGTCAACGTATGGCAGTTGTTTAAAGAGAACAGTAGATTACTAGCCAGCAAAGCTACCTAAGCTAAAATGTCCCTCAAATCCCTGCAGACTTCTGTCCCTCCAATACAGAGCAGTATCAAGCAGATTACTAGCCAGCAAACTTACTATCATCTGTCCCTGAAATCACTAACAGCTCTCCCCCTACACTATCTCTTCCAAGCACACACAGGCAGATTTTTCAGATACATTTTTGCCCTTGATCCCCCTCTGGCATGCCACTGTCCAGGTCGTTGCACCCTTTAAACAACTTTAAAATCATTTTTCTGGCCAGAAATGTCTTTTCTAGATGTTAAAGTTCGCCTTCCCATTGAAGTCTATGGGGTTCGCGAACCGTTCGCGAACCGCTCGCGTTTTTGCGCAAGTTCGCGAATATGTTCGCGAACTTTTTTTCCGACGTTCGCTACATCCCTAGTAGGAACCAATCGGAAAACCGAGTACATTTGATGCCAATTCCTCAAGTGTACTTCTTTCCAATTGGCTCCTTCTGCACAAAGTAGAGAGTGCTGATATTTAGAGGATTCAAGGTTTATCTGTCAGGTGCAGCTACTGTAGGTAAACTGAGGTTCTTCTAAATGTTTAAAAAAAATAAATAACTGTTTAAAAGCATCTACACTGGAAAGATGTTCTTCTTAAAGGATTCTGTTAGTATCCTTAAATTCTGGGGCTTGACAATCTGAAGTAAATGATGTGGTGATCAGCCAATCACAGATCTTGTGTCTCAACATGTCCACTTACTGTATGTCACCGGTCCACCACAAAACATTACTGACTCACCCTCTGATGTCATAGACCTGCTCTCTCATCACCTCCACCCCCCCCAAATATTTTTCTCATAGTTGGGAGTTGGCAACTCTATTTGCTGTTCACAGATGGTTTATCTCTGATTTAGTCTCAGGGCTGCTCAGTCAGACTTCAGACAGCACCATGGTGCAATGGTGGAGCATGAATGCCATGCAGCACTGGGGTCCTAGGAGATTCTAGTCAGGGCACTATCTGCTAAGAGTTTGTATGTTCTCTGCATGGGGGTTTCCTCCCACAATCCAAGATCATACATGCATGTTAATTGGCTCTTGATAAAATTGACCATAGCATTTGCAAATGTGATAGGGACCTTAGAATGCAAGCACCCTTGGGGCACTGAATGATGTCTGTAAAGCACTGTGTAATATGTCTGCACTACATAAATAAAGAATAATAATTTGATTTCCTTTCTTTAACTGCAATAGATCGATGAAGGGTGATTGCTTATTGGCAGCCATGAGTAAGTACACTGGGGCACATAAGGTAATGACATGAACTTTACTGATAATACTAAAAATATGGAATTGATGCAGAAACAGTATAAGAAATAGCAGCACATAGTGTTTAAAATGTTTCATACATAGTACCTTTAGCAGCTGAATGATTTTTTTATAAGATGCATGTAACGATTTTGCATATATTGGGCGTTACTGATATTCTTCTATAAATAGTTCCTAGGAACAGCTGAAAGGCCATGCTGCATAGTAAAACCTGGTGAAGTGATTACTTTCTGCTGTGTCTTAATCAGTTTCTTTGAAATCGTCAAGTGCATCCAAATCTGAGTGATATTGACCTTTTACACCGTACACCGTGCATGAATAAAAAGCCCTCATACATCGTTTATGTTGGTAAAATGTTACTACAGTTGTCATAGAGTTAAAATGTTTAAAGGAAATTGGATGAGATGGGGTAATAAAATGGTTAAAATTGCCAGTAACTCCCTCATGCTATAATGGACTTCATGAGAAAATAATAAAGGTGAAAGAGACTCTAATAGGTATCCAAGCAAGCCTTTGGAAACATGGCTATGCTAAAACAAACTAAGAAGAGAGTTATCTTCCCAGACTGAATCCATGTAAAGAGTGCTGACCATCTCCAAGGAAAACTAGTTTAACAGGAATTGAGTTTACCTGAAAGACCCATGGGACGCAGCTTACAGTGACACCTAATGGATGGTATTCAGTATAGTACATTACTGGAATTCAATGGATGCCTATGGGACTTGAAGTATCTCATGGTCACACAGAGTCTATATTTAGAACTAGATCAGCAGATTTAGAATTTTTGCAATTTGTGTAATATGTAGGTAACTAGGGTCCCTGGATGCCCAGAGAGGAAAAGTGACTTTTGAGTGCTTACAGTTAAAGGAAAACTGTACCCCTGAACAATGTAGGTCTCTATAAAAATGTATTGCATAAAACAGCTCATATGTAAAACCCTGCTTCATGTAAATAAACCATTTTCATAATAATATACTTTTTTTAGTAGTATGTGCCATTGGATAATCATAAATAGAAAATGGCCATTTTAAGAAATAAAGGCCACCTCACAGGGATTCACAGTGCACACAAACAACCCATACATATTAGGTCACATGAGCCAATTAATGGATAAAGTTGTGTCTTTTGCATTGTTTCTAATCAGTTCAGTTGATCTTTGAGGCAGCATAGAGAATATCATAAAATGGGGTCTCAAAGAAAAATA
The DNA here is from genome assembly GCF_017654675.1 of Xenopus laevis. Classification (NCBI taxonomy): domain Eukaryota; kingdom Metazoa; phylum Chordata; class Amphibia; order Anura; family Pipidae; genus Xenopus; species Xenopus laevis. Next base: position 79,961,842 of record NC_054374.1, read on the forward strand.
TGTAAAAGGGCAATAGTTAACTAAATATATATTCCAGTTGCTTAAAGTGGTTGTTCACCTTCCAAACACTTTTTTCAATTCAGTTGTTTTTAGATTGTTCCCCAGAAATAAATACTTTTTTCAATTACTTTCCATTATTTATTTTTTACTGTTTTTCCAAAATCTAAGTTTAAAGTTTAATGTCGGTGTCTCTGGTGTTTGAGTCTGGCAGCTCAGTAATTCAGGTACAGACTCTAAACTGCTACAATTTTGCAACATTTAGTTGATACATTTCTCAGCAGCATCTCTGGAGTATTAGCAACTATTGTATCAGTTCTAACAACTGCCTGTAATGAAATCCCTAAATTATGATCAGCAGGGACAAAGATAAGAAATGTATCAACTAAATGTATCAATTTAGAACAGTTTGCAGGGTTGGCGATCCCTCCCCCTCCTCCTCCCAGAGCTGCTTCAGAAGGTGAAAATGACACTTTACACTTCAATATTAGAAAAACGGTCACAAATAGAAAATAGAAAGTCATTGGAAAAAGTCGTTATTTCTGGTGAACTATATGAAAACAACTAGTTGTTTGAAGGTGAACCACCCCTTTAAGTATTCATTTTGGAGGTATAGTTTTTCTTTAATAAATGGTGGATATTATTTATGTATATAAAAACAAAGAAGTTTGGCATCCATTTGCTAAATCTGTAGAAATTGTCTATAACTGCTGCCTCTGAAGCCTCACATCAAGCTGTGTCAAACCAGAAGCAACTTTCAAGAACCCACATGCAGCCTGTAAGCGAGGCCCAGCAGTAGACTTACATGTTCTTTCCCTTTACTACATGAGTTGCAATAAAAGAAATGTTTATGGTTTCCCTCTTTAAAGATTCTATAGAGATGGTATTCCTTCTTTCCTATATACAGGCCACACCATGAAGACATTTTTTTTTTCCTACATTAGCTCAATTGCCCTGAAAAACATCTTTAAGGAACAGTGGCAGTTTAGGTGAGTTACCTGTGCCTTGAATTCCCTTCCTTTGACAGAGAAACAGAGAACATGTACTTCTAGGGAAGTACAGTGGCTGCAGCCAGATGTGGAATGGAAACTTTAATCATGGTTGTATCACTTATTAAACCAGTCCCTAGGCCTGAACTGCGATTCAATACAGGACCTGGCATTTCAAGTACACAGAGGCCCAAACAGCCTCCCACCTGCCCAGCCTGCCAGTCCCTTTGCTTTCCCTTTCCCTCATTGGATCCAACTGCCACTTGGTATATTGGGTATCAAATCCTGCCAATAGATCAACTGGGCAACACCACATGATTGGCATAGATTTGTCTTCCACTGTAGTTGTGGTAGGATAAGAAAAAACACGTTTACTTGTTGAACACAGGAAGAGCAAGAGCCGGAGTACACTAGGAAAGAAAGCAGGTAATTGCACAGAAAGTACCTTGTTCTGTAAAATGTCTATGTGACACACTATCTGTGCCAGTGTGTTAGAGACTAGTTGTGTGTGCCATTTTGTATGGAGAAGACAAATTGTTTGCTATAGAGCCTTTAGTGAGTCAAAGAAAATGTATGTTTTCAGTGTGAGAGACAGTAATGGTGACCCCCTTAATAGTGCCCCTCTTCCTGATATTAGAAGACAAAGTGCATATATCTGTTCTTACTACAGGTTGAATAAAATTAAAAAAAATAAAATGTATACATTTATACACGTACAACAGAATATTATCAATGGTATATTGATTCAAATTACATTTTATGCTGCAATTACTCCTTTAAAAGGCAGTTAACATCTCCCCAAATTTTCCATTTCCAGAGTTGTGGGCTAACACAAGTGGGTCCTCAGGAGGAGATATGGTCATACATACACTGTATAATATTGCTGTTCACAGTGGCTCATATGAGCTGGCAGTATTTACAGGCAAAACCCCAAATAGTTTTGCAACTGTCAATTCTGTCAAACTGGCTTTGTGAGCCCTGGTGGGACAAGCATTTGGAAAAGGTGACAGGGGTCCTGTATAAAATGTGTGCAGTCTTAAGTCAAATAAGAAAGACAGCTACTGTGTATATAGCATTCTGAAGGGGCCTAGATTCCATGTTGATTCCCAGAAGAAGAATATTTTTTCAGCTGTTTTTATTTATTTGCATTATCCAGTACATGCAGCAGTAATGAACAGTACACCACACTTGTCAATTCAATATAAACTTTCCCCCTCATATTTCTAGTTACATTTTGCAGCCTCCCATTTAGAGTCAATGCCACTAATAAGCAACAGAGAACAACAACACTACCTGTAGGATACATTTTTGGCTAAATATAAGACATGATTTTGTGATACTTTCCAAATTCCTAGCAACGAAAGCTCTAATAAAAGCCACACATTCAAGTAAGCTCTGTTGGGGACTGACAAACTGTCAGTTAGGATTATGCATCATGCTCCAAATTTTGTTGTTATTTAATGATCAGATTTTAGAACATGGTTCTTTTCTAGTAGATAATTTAACGACTTTGTCATTGAAATGAGTTAGTTGGCTCTGTGATTCCCTCGGAACTGAATCCAATACATCATAAGGGACTTTGAACCATTTTACTTACCAGAGAGAGGACCCTTCTGTTCCAGTGACTTCTAAATAGTCATATGCATCTTCTAACTGGAAGTCTGTGAAAATCAGGGCAATTGTATCCCCGACCTCTGCTAATATTGTCCATGTACAGTCTGCATTGTTATAATATTCCGATGGAAAATGAGGGCTGGTGATTATTCCACTTTGGCCTCTTAATGTTCCTCCGCACGCATTATCCGCTGATGAGAAAACAGGAAAGACATGATGGGGGTGAAAAAGAGCAGACATTTTCTGAGAAGGTAATGCAATATCAATTTGGAAACATAATTACAATGACGCGCTCACCTACTGTACATTTTTATGTGGTTAGGGTATCTGTCAGTGTTTGTTTCAGTCTGTATGTATTAATAAAACATATTTTGGCCATTAATTCAGTTTTCAAAGGAAAAGTCTGACAGCTTAATAAATAAAATAAATTGTGGAGTACAGGTACAGTAATAGGATAAAAAAACAAATATTTACACAACTGGGGCCCACAAACCACACAAACACCTTCAATATGCCTATGCTAGAGCCAGGTCCGGTCTAAGAATTAAAATAGGCCCTGGCATTTCAGGTACACAGAGGCCCAATCAGCCGACTTAGAGGCCCAAACTGCCTCCACCAGCCCACTAAATACTGACTTTCTATGGGGCCTTATAGCAGCCCCTCTGGCATTTGCCAGAACCCACAGATTGCCAGTCCGGGCCTGACTAGAGCAGTGGTTCCTCTAGAGGGGCCAAATGGGGATTGGAGTTAGTGTATGGGATGACTTACATCAATGTTTCAATATACTGTATCTGTAACCTTGGTATGAGCTATGGGTGCCCAGCCTGAAGGTAATTTAGAGAGAGTTCTTATTTGTTGTCCTTGATATCACTGAAACTATAACAGGATGATGGTTTTAATTATGTTTTCGTCATTTTTTGTTTCATATGTTTTTCATGTGGCTGCCTTAAAATTATTAAAATTATTAGGCCAGGGACACATGTGCCCCATTGTTCACTTTGTTCTGCACAGACAGAGTGCTGTGAGCTGTTTGAATGGCCTCCTCTCCCAATAACTTTCCTCCTTCCTCTCTGCGGTGTCTGCATACCATGCCGAAGTTTCCACTGGACCACCACAATGGTCCCACTAGGCTGCCCTATCTGGCGCACATCGCACAGGGGCTCTACCCCAAAAACTCATTTCTCATCGGAACAAAAGGCTGTCCTTGCTAACTAGCTTCTTAACATCTCACTCCTAGAGTCACTTACTAGTCCTGAAGGAACAGCCTCCCAACCTGGTGGCCGCGATCTTCAGTCCTGCCTGCTTGAATAGGTGCTTATATAGACTTCTGCAGGGGAATTCCCCAAGAGGTCAACCTTAGGGGTTGGCATTACCTGCTGGCTGAACTACAAAATATAAACTATTTACACATGAAAAATAAAAGTTATTTTTCACCTCCTTCCAAACTCACTCATTTAGTTCTATTAACAGACCCAGTGTCAGTCTGTGTGGAGTCACAAGGAGATGATATTAGTATGAAAATGCTCTTCCACACTGATATCTGCTTAGTGTAGCTCTACACATGAGTGCATGACGGTTGCTCTTCTTTCCTCCTCCTGTGTACAAAACACAGGGTATGCTATTTTTAAAGGTGTACAGAAATGTGTTGGCCTGACAAAAAGACTACATCTTTCAATATTCTTATACTGTATAAAAAAAGCCATTCACCTTCATGATCATAATTACAACTCTATTTGTTGAATCACTTTAATATGTATTTAATAGTAGGACTATTTAATGGAGCATGATTATGCTTCATTTAAGGCAATATACTATGTACTTGGCTGGATGTGTTTATTTTAATGGTTTTAATTATTTTTATATTTGTCAGTAGACAGGCTCATGTCGAAATAAAATCTGTCTTTTCATACTTAACATTGATTTTTGGGTGGTTTGTATATATTGATTATTGCATTATTGTGGATTAGGTATTTTAACCCTGACACTGAACACCCATTAAAATTGAAAAGCTTCACAAGATGAAAGTGTTTATTTAAAATGGCTTTCTATTTGCTGGTGTTAGCTCTGCTGTCAAAGGGAATGATTGGACCTACAATGCACCAAGTAAAGGAGCCTTGCACCATAACAGAGCTGTCAGAAAGCATCACTGCGGTAAGTAATATAATCTTGTAGGCTTGTTTTGCTCTGAACCATAAACATACTCATCCAGCTAGATAACTACATATATATATATGATCATTACATGTGTGCACTTGAGTGTTTGAGTGAATGTGTGTACATGCAAGTACATATAGTAGAAAGCTTTAAAGTGGTACAGAAAAAGAAAAGAAAATGAATACATTTTATTGTCTTCAAGTTGAACGTGTTAATGTAAAAAAAGAAAATTAAAAAAAAAATGCTTCGATATGTCGAATTTTATATTCCTTCTTCAAAAATAATAGAATAGTAAATGAAATGTTTGTAAACCTAAAACATACATGTTATCTAATAAAACAAAATATATAACTCTTAAACATACATTACACATTTTCAGTGATTTTAACGTTTTTTATAAATGGAAAGTTGGCAAACGTGTAGGATTTACAGAAACTGAGGGGACGGTGGGAATACAGGCATGGTCTAAATATACAATGTCTCAATTTCAGATGCTCATATGTTGGAAGCTATGAAGTAGGAAATGTTTTTCATGGATGATTGGCTTTCTGCTGGCCCTGGAGAGCTGAGGACTGGATTTTAACAGTGTCACAATTCTATCCTTGATGTTGCTTGACTACAACTCTCAACATATTTTTAGCCTTCATAACATACAAGAGTGTGCTGGGAGTTTCCCTGATGAAATTATTTTGCCCACAATACAAATCAGAGCTCACAGGTCATTATGAAAAAGGAATAACATTTATTGGAAAAATTGATGTTTCACTGACCCTAGAGGCCTTTATAAACCATCAGTTTTCCAATAAATATTTTCCTTTTTTCATTAAGACATGCGAGTCTTCATCTATTTTTGAAATGTATTATTGATATAGCCTTTGCACCCGATTTAATAAGCTTCTTTAATACACCAGTATCATGTCTGAACACACAAACAATTTATATACTGTATGTGTGTGAATTTGTATTTATAGCACAAGCAGAACTACAGTACAAAGTACAATTTGCACCAAATAATCAATACATGAGGATTTAAAGATACATTTTACTGCCCAATAATGCAACATTTAGGGATTATTGATTGAACTCCAAATGCAAAAATCCTGAAAAATGTTTGATTTTCTTTTCTTTTTTTTATAAAATCGTATTTTTAAAAAAATCACACATTTTTCAGAATTTATTAAACCCGAGGATGAAAAAGTCTGAATCAGAAAATCCAGCATCTCAGACCTGTCGAGGTTGCATATAAGTCAATGGGAGAAGTCCCAATGATTTTTTGATGTGCGCTGGGTTTCGTGCAATACCCCGAAGTTTTCGAGCAAAAAAGCATAAGAAAATATTTGGGTGAAAAATCTGAAATAAAACGTGAAAATCAGATTTTATTTTCTGCAAAGCAAATTTTCAGGAAAATTTAATAATAAATGAGTGTAAAAAAACAGAGCAGATTTGATTGTAGTTTGTAGCAGAAAATGTTGAGATAAATTCAGACTTTGATAAATAACCCCCTTAGTGTGTGTATACTGCACATGTTGAGGTTCAGATACAGGGACTACAGAGTTACATGTAAAAAGGAACTGGCAAACAACCATAACAAATAATCTGCTCCTTTAAAAACCTTAGTTAGGTTCCAAGATAAAGATATACAAAGCTTACAATAGATTGCTGTGACCAAACCCCTGACCAGAGCTCTTGACCCAGATACACTGGCTGCAGGGGAAGCCAATGAGAACAAAATGTCCTGAGCACTAATGGGTACTGGCACATGTAATGTATAATTACCACTAGTTTGCCAAAATACAGCATAGAATTACAGAAACTTTAGCTTTAAATATGATGAAATACAGAGACCTCAATGTCTCATGAAACTAGTCTGGGCAGTTTTGCCCACAGCATTCCTCACTCTGCCATACCCATACCCAGTTGTGCCCAACCATACCCTCTAAATCCCTGATCGCACCACTTGTTCTACCTTCATAGAAAAATCTGGGAGGTTTGATGGGTCTGGAAATATTTTGTATGAGGACATGCAATGAGTAAAATATGTATTAAGGTGATCATTTTATGATTATAGAACATGTATCCAGAAAAAGTCTGTGTGTGTGTGTTGGGGGCATCATTTTAAAGAACTATAAATAATAGCAATAATTTTAATTTGTTTTAAAGTAGATCTAAAACCTCTTTAAATCTGAAGCACCCCATCCCCTAGTTCTTTAAATAAGATGACCAAAAACTCTATTAAACATGGAAGAGAATTCCCGGGTGATTATGAAGCCTTAGAAATGACAGCTATTTGTTACAATTACCCAGTAGCCTCTTGGTAAATCATTACTACTTGATATAGCAGATTGATGGATTCTGTGGGCAAAGGAAGTATATTTCTGCCAGCAGCTCTAGGGTTATTGCTATCAGGCAAGCATGGGCATGGGTTTCAAATTAACCTAACTGCTGTGTGTTACAGAGTTTGGCTTCCAGCTCACTGGGCTGCCTGTTAGAGGAGATGGAAGCTTCAGGTAAACAGGTGAATACCTTTGTGTTACTTAGGGGCTGATTCACTAAGGGTCGAATATCGGGGGTTAATTAACCCTCGATATTCGACTAGGAATTGAAATCTTTCGACTTCGAATATCGAAGTCGAAGGATTTAGCGCAAATACTACGATCGAAGGATTATTCCTTCGATCGAGCGATTAAATCCTTCGATTCGAAGGATTTTAATCCAACGATCAAAGGAATATCCTTCGATCAAAAAAACACAGGCAAGCCTATGGGGACCTTCCCCATAGGCTAACATTGAGTTCGGTAGCTTTTAGCTGCCGAACTAGGGGGTCGAAGTTTTTTTTAAAGAGACAGTACTTCGACTATCGAATGGTTGAATAGTCAAACGATTTTTACTTTGAATCCTTCGATTCGAAGTCGTAGTCGAAGGTCGAAGTAGCCCATTCGATGGTCGAAGTAGCCCAAAAAATACTTCGAAATTCAAAGTTTTTTTACTTCGAATCCTTCACTCGAATTTAGTGAATCGGCCCCTTGATGTCAGGATCAGAAAAGCTGACCAGCCTTTTCACTTTACGGGATCTGACCTCACAGGCCATTGGCACCTTCCCGACAAGGAAGGCGTTAATGGATAGGGCACCAGACCTCCCACTCTCATGGTTTGAGTATTTCCAGTTGAGACACTATTGTACCCCATTACTGGTACCACAGAGGGACGAACAGCTCACCCCCTTTGAACGTCTAGCAGCTCAGGGATAACCCCAAAAAGGTCTAATCTCTTTCATTTATAAACTACTAATTAACCCTTCCCTGGACACGGGATATAGGCACAGCTTTATGCAAAAATGGGACGACTGTGTGGGGCGGAAGATTGAAGCCAAGGAATGGGAGGCGATCTGGGATAATACTAAACGTGGGATTACCTGTGTCAGGCAACAAGAGAATATCTTTAAAATTCTAATGTTTTGGTATCACACACCAGTCAAGCTCCACCGGTTATTCCCGGATACTTCCTCTATCTGTTGGAGGGAGTGCGGGCACCAGGGGACCTTGCCCCACATTTTCTGGTTCTGTCCTCAAATATTGTCATTCTGGGATGACGTCATACTCCTGCTAAATCAGGTGACCTGCCAAGTTTTGGATAAATGCATACTGCATGTACTCCTGGGGAAGCCATATAAGCATCTTCCAAAACACACACAGAAATTGGCTAACCAGATACTTTCAGCTGCCCGCATCTCTGTTGCGGCCAAATGGAGAACATCCTCTATTCCCTCCATACTAGAAGTCAAACGACGGGTTAATACTATTAGGCAGTATGAATATAATTTGGCTAGACTGCAAAATAAATCTCAAGATCTGGTCTCCATGGGAACTACTTTCGAATTCCACTCTGCATGGAACTTAGCCTGCACTCAGTTTGGCGATATCAATTGCATTTAGCGAACTAGGACCCCCCCCCCCTCTTTACTGGTTCCCGACCCTCTTTCTCTAGTTGGTCTCTTTCTGTCTTTTTTTCCTCTTTTCTTTTTTTTATTGTATTATTTTTTATAACTGTTTTAATGCTAATCGGTACAGACACTAACTAGCGTATGTAGTATGGACTGTGAGAATAAGCAATGGGCGTGAATGTGTAACTGAGACCTCATATTGTTCCTTCTGCTTCACGTGTAATGACTGTACCAAACATGCTATTGCCTTGTATTTTCTTCTTTGCTGTGAAATAAAATATAAGTTACAAAAAAAAGAAAAGCTGACCAGCCTGTTAGAGAGGGAAAACTTTGTGTTTAGTTATCTTCCATACAGGAATAGGATTTTATTTTTTATTTTGTTTTGTGTGACAGACAAACTCCAATTAAAGGCAAAGCTGCACCTTTTGTTACAAGATCCGCTGTCCTGTTCCTTCACACTGTCAATCAGTCAATATATATCAATATATATCTATATATTAATATCCATTACCTGGAACCCCATTATCCAGAAATATCTGAAGGTATTGGATCAGTTATCCGGAAGCTCATTACCCAGAAAGTTCTGAGTTATGGGTAGGCCATCTGCCGTAGACTCTATTTTACCCAAATAATCCAATTTTTCTAAATGAAGGAACAATTAATCCTTACTGAATGCAAAACCAGCCTATTAGACTTTTTTAAATGTTTACATGATTATGTAAAGACCCTTTATCTGGTAAACCCCAGGTCCCAAGTATTCAGGATAACAGGTCCCATACCTATATATATATATATATATATATATATATATATATATATATATATATATATATATATATAGTACTATTCTCTTATTGTGGACACATTACTTGCTTTTTCAAGCAGGATATTTTCATGTGTTCTCAAGCCCAAAAGAATAGTGCGGGTGGCGAAAACTCTTTAGTAGCCACCACATAATTGAAACATGATATGCTGTTGCATAAACTTTCAAAGCTCCGCATCCCTCTCTGATCTGATGAAGAAATCTCTCTAGCTTTGAGCTTGCACTTTTATGTTGATCCCTTATCAAGTAATCACAATCTAAACTGGGTATTGAATCAAACAGTATGTCACGTTCAATGAAATTTCAGCACAAATGTTAATTTTTATTACTACTTTGCATATAGTCTTTTTCTTGGTTTTCTCTGTGACTTTTTTTATAAAATTCCATGGCTCTGTTTTGAGCCACACAGCCTAGTAGAGCCTAAACAAATAAAATATTTTCACTTGTTCTTGGAGTTGTTAAGCAAATTAAGACTTGGCAACATGCCTTCTTCTGCAGGGATGTCCAACTGGAGATCCCCAGGCCAGTCAGATGTGGCCTTCAAAAGATTTTTATGGCCCCCGGTCTGCCCCCCCATAAATTTAAATTACATCATCATTTAAATTTAATTTGGATTTCGACATGCCAGAGTATGACAAGCAAATCACAATTCCCAGGTCATGTGTTATATGGAGACCTACAGTTTATAGAGCTACTGTATTTATGGAGACCTATACCTGGTAGCTTTGGAGGGGGTTATTAGGGAAGGGTACTTAAATATATACTTGCAAATCACAATTCTATCAATCTTTGCCAGTTTTTTGAAAAATAGAATTTGCCCGCCGAATTTTACTTCCTTCTTTAAGGAGGTGAGCAGAAATCTAGACTTTGGGGTTTCAGTGGATGTGATCTATGTACTTAGACTTTGCTCACTGCATCTATGATATAGTACCTCCAAAATGGTTACTTATTAAATTAAGGAATATTAGTCTAGATTCAAAGCTGTTTCCAGCAGAAGTAACATAAGAAAAACACAAAGATTTTACAGTTTTTTTACACTGTGAGGCGTGGCAATGTGTGGTGTATTATCCGCCCGTGTTTAACACAGCATAACAAATATGCCCCTTAAAGGCATTGTGTTGCGGACCTCCTTAACTGAAAACTAAAGATGAATATTCTTTTTAGTGCATCTAAATTTGTAAAAGCAATTAAAAAGCTTTCTTGATATCATTTTATAAAGTTCCAAATAAATATTTTGCCCATGCTAATTTGAAACTACTGTGAATTTCAGCAATATATATATATATATATATATATATATATATATATATATATATATATTTATGTATTACAAAAAAAATATCAAACAGTCATGATTACTCACAGTGCTTTTAGTGGGGAATTAGAACTCTGAATGGTATGTGACTGTGCAAACATTAAAGCAAATCACCTTATTTCACATACAGACAAGTGCATACATACCTCTGCATGAAGGAAGAGGAAAATCCCAAGAGGCACTGCTTTGGGAGTTTGATACACAGTTCAGCAGGGCATGTCCCTCTAGTACATAGCCTACATTACAGCTATACCGAACTTTATCCCCTACATTAAATGTTGACCCCTGCTGCAGTCCATTCTGAAGGCGACCTGGATTCCCACAGCTGTGGCTTGGCAAAACTGCAGAGACACAAAGGAAACAAGGGATATCAGACAATATATATATGTATATGCAGAGAGCAGAGAAATGCTAGGACTCAGTTATTACTTCTAATATGTTTTAAGGGAGACTGCAATGGTATTACAGTCTATTTAAATTCTTGTACATGTAATTTTATCTATACAATGCCACCCTGTTGTTTATATGTAGAAGCCTGTATCAACGAGTTTCTACTCTATGATTAAACAGTTGGCATGACATTTGGAATAGGGAATTTATGCTTCTGAAAGAGAAAAAAGTAGACAACAATATATATTTGTAAAAAAATATTTGTTAAAAAACAAGTCTGATCTAATATCACAGAAGATTGTTACATGATTATCCAGACAACCTTGATAACCTCTTGGGAACTTTATTATCTTATTAGACAATACTTATTTAATTAAGAAAGTGCAGTAAATTAACGAGGTCCTGTAGAATGTTTTTTTTAATTAATTTATTTTTTTCTGTATTTTTTCTCAATGGTATGTTTAAGAAGTATACTTTAAACCAATCAGAGCTATATGAGAGAGTTGATATTACTACCACCTTTTCTTCTCTCTTTTGGGATTTAGCCAAACCCTGAATATTTTCAGAGGGATTGGGTTGAATCCTGAAACAAACAAAAAGAAAGCTAAAAATGGGAGATAAAAAGAAAAGAGGGGGCTCTAGAAGAAAATTGGAAGAAGCAAAGTTGTATATAAAAAAGTAAAGAAATGCTAGAATATAGGATGAAGACAAAAGGGGAAAGCAAGACAGAGATGTATATAAGAAAATAGAAGGGAAAGACAAATATGGGGTTAGTAATACCATATGTATGCATGAAATTTATATTTATATTTATATTTCAGATTTTCATTAATGGTGTGTAAAATGCGGAGTGATTAAGTTGAGGGGCGTGCCCACCAAAGTAAGAGTGGCTTATAACAATTTGCCACAATTATATGGGTGTGGCTTGTCAATGTGGGTGGGGCTAAACACACCACACGCAGCATCCCTTCACCCTTTTGTTCCCAATTCAAGCACTGTATTCCCATAATCATGTGATTTAAAGCCATTGAGTTTGAGGGTTCCGATTCAGTTCAACCAGGCTCTTGGATTCGGATGAATCCTGCTGAAAAAAACTTGGATTCTGCCTAATCCTAAACCAAATCCAGGATATGGTGCATTCCACCTTCAAATCCATTACTCGTTTTGTTTGTCTGTTTTGCTCTTGTAATATGACTTGTCTTAACAAAGAAAGAAAAAATAAAAAAGAAAGAAAACCAAATACTTCAGAGGAACAAAAGTTGAATAAAATTAAAGATAAAAAATGCGTGCTACCTGCATACTGAGAGCAACTCAATATTTACAGTATATAATGTAGTACACATGCATGGAAGCAAAGACAAAGTATTGACTTAACTGCACGCAACTGACAATAATTACATTTCATATAACTGATTGATAAGCCAAAGTGTAAATAGACGATTCTGTTGTATAAAATTGCAGTGAAGCTGTAAACAAAAGCCGATTTATACAATAGGCATATCCTTTCTTTATTGTGCAAGCCATATGACACAGTGAACTTATCATTCAACTCCCTGATTACTTCAGTGTGTAATAGTCCCAACAGAAACATCATTATATCTGTATCTGCAAGCACAAACATCCCACAGATTTACACATAAAAGGAAATCAATACTACCCAAAGTCAATGCAAAATGGTTCTAGCACAGTACAGTTCACATCAGTCATATAGGTTTGCTGGAATTCCCCCAGGTAACATGGAATAGGGAATAATGCAGTGCAGAATGTATTACATCTATAGAGCTGAACAAGAATAGTGATCATGTGATTAAAAAGACATTTTTTGTAAGAAAAGATTTTGTCAAAGCTGAATTTGCTGTAGGCTCCAATAAGATACATGGGAATCAGATATATGTGCACAAATGATGGTCATGTGATACATTGTTTCCTGCAATGCTATTAATTGAGTTAATTACTTGCAAACATACGTGTCTATAGGGTTTTCCAAAAAAGGGTAAATGAATGATCAAAAAAAGCTCTTGGCTACTTTTTCGCTAATATGTATAAGAAAGGGAAAGCCGCCAGTTGAGAAGAAAATCAGTTTGAACAAATTCTGCTATCAATGATAGAGGTTCTATGGAATAGGTTTTTCCCTAGCAAAGGGCAGGGTTTTGGATGCATGTGACCCTAGCTGGGTTGTATTTGGCATGGTCAGGGAAAGGGATCCCCAACATTTTTATACCTGTTTAACTACTTTCAAATGTTAAAAAGTAGGGGAGCAACGCAACCAGGCAAAATGTTCCCTGGAGGTACAAAATAAGGGCTGTGATTGGCTATATGGTATTGCCTATGTGAGCTGGCAACCTAATTGATGCTTTGTTTGGCAGTACATCTGGTTTTAATACAACCAAAACTTGCCTCTAAGCTTTTTTCTTTTTTAGATTTACCTATACTAAATATACAATGACCTGGATGAATGAAAATCTTCTTAATCATATTGCCTCTAAGCTTGAAATTCAAAAATAAGCAACTGCTTTGAGGCCACTAGGAGCAACATCCAAGGGATTGTTGAGCAATATGTTACTCGCAAGCCACTGGTTGGGGATCACAGGTCAACCATTCAGGTTTGAAAGCATCATGATCTTTAAATGACCCATATTGTATAGTTAATACATTCCTTATGGAGCAGGTAGTTGGTTTTAGGTTATTGCAATTTTATTGTCAGTATGGAAAGACAGCTTTCACTACAGTATAATGGAATCCCGGCTATAAATAAATTAATATATATAATATATAATATAACACTGCTTTTTCTAAATGCATGTGAGCCCTAGAAAATAAGATAATAAAAGATGCCAATGAAAAACCTACACATTTCTTAACTCGGAGAACTGCAGGAAAGTTTTAAACATCAATGAGCATAGAACACGGGAGAGACAGCTGGCGTATTTCAGATGAGCAAGCACCTGTATAACATGGAAGGATGCTCCCCTGATGCATAATAAAGCACTGCTTTTATTTTCAAGCATAGAATGCTCAAAATCAAGGAGGAGAAGCATCCTGTGTCCCTTAATGTAAAAATGTTCCATGTGATCATGGATATATGTATTTATTTCATATGAAATAATTTGTTTTAATCTTTTCTCTGCCTACGTTTATGAGTGATGAAGAGAAAAATGTAGATCTTTTTTGACATACTGTATTTTTCACTGCATAGAACAATGCAAAATTTTAGTAACCACTAGTGACTAATCAGACTTTTGCTCTCAGTCTAAGGGGCAGATTTATCAAGGGTCGAATTTCGAGGGTTAATAAACCCTCGAATTCGACCCTCAAAGTAAAATCCTTCAAATTCGAATATCGAATTCGAAGGATGTTAGCGCAAATACGACGATGGAATAAAAATCGTTTGATCGAACGATAAAATCCTTTGAATCGAACGATTCAAATGATTTTAATCGATCGATCGAAGGATTTTTATTCGATCATAAAAAACTTAGAAAAGTGCTGGGGACAGCCCCCATAGGCTAACATTGAACCTCGGTAGGTTTTAAAGTGGCGAAGTATGTAGTCGAAGTATTTTTGAGACAGTACTTCGACTATCGAATGGTCGAATAGTCGAACGATTTTTACTTTGAATCGTTCAAATCAGTCGATTCGATCAAATTAGATTGAATTTGACCCATTCGATGGTCGAAGTACCCAAAAAAATACTTCGAAATTGTTTTTTTTTTCATTCGAATCCTTCACTCGAGCTTATTAAATCTGCCCCTCAATCTAGTTGTCCGCAAGCCCATACTGCCATAGCAATTCTCACCAGGAGGGTCAAAATAAATCAGTTTTGTCCTGAAAATCAATTTTAGATTAAGTGAATTTTAATTAGATATTCATTTATTTATTTCCTTTGTTATTCAATGCATGCATTTGATGTTATAACTTCAAGCACTAGGGTAAGTATACTCTGGCACCCTGGAATATTTTTATCCTTGTGTGCCATCTTTAGGCTGAAGGTACCAGTGCAGATCCCAATGCAACATCTAGTGCATGAATTCCTTCCATGTTTTCTCTGCTGCATCCTTGAATGTCTTTAATTGCTGTACATTTTCTTGTGGTGTGTTTGACAAATATTAATAATTTAATTTTTTTTAGCAAGGAGCATTATAGTGCAATTCTTTTTAGAATTCTACTGTTTTTATTATTTTCTATTTATTAGCATGTTTTTGTAGAATATCAGTTCTGCTATGTGCCATTATTTTAGAAAGCCCTTTTCCTAATGTACAACAATAATAATAATGTCAACTTAGAAGTGTTCCACACATCCCTGCTGACTTGGCATACTGTAGTTGTATTTGTTTCTTGGTTTACACACCCAGCTAGAAGCTCAGTTATTCACTTCTCCCAGGATCAGGTTAAATGTGATGCAAATTTCTGGAAAGTGTACATTCAGGGGTCCTGGGACAAAATGGGAACATTCTAAATAAAGTAATATATACTTGAGTAGGGTAGAGAGAATTTTTTCTCCTGATACAGTTTTGCTGAAAACTGTATCTGTGCTAGAATTTCTCCATGTAGTTGGTTTCACAATTGTTTTTTAACTCAGGACAAAAAAATGGGCACAGTTTACCAAAAATACAGTTTTTCATGCCAGATAAAACAGCAACAGTATTATTAGAATTTCTACATGCTTTTTATCCTCCAAAAAACAAAATCAGCCATTGATGCATTTAAAGCAAGAAAAGCAAGGCCAGCTGACCCCTTTCGCGAATTTTTCAGCAGTTTTGTAAATGTTTTTGTTGAAACGCGGCAGTTTTGCTCATCACTACTCAAGAATTGGACAGTATATTTAATAGTATATTATACATTTTATATCTATATTATACTGTATATATAATTGTAGAAACTCAAGGATATAGAAAAAAATCTGTAGATTTATTAAAACTTCACATAGTCAAGATATAAGAAGAAACAAAACACATTGCTATATAGAGAATATAGCCCTAGTACATTTATTTATACTAGTTTATACTAAATTAGTGCCAAGGTATTTATATCTCTCTATACTATGGGGCCGATTCAGTAACTTCGAATTTCGAAGTTTTTTTTGGGCTACTTCGACCATCGAATGGGCTACTTCGACCTTCGACTACGACTTCGACTTCGAATCAAAGGATTCGAAGTAAAAATCGTTCGACTATTCGATAGTCGAAGTACTGTCTCTTTAAAAAAAACTTCGACCCCCTAGTTCGCCATCTAAAAGCTACCGAAGTCAATGTTAGCCTATGGGGAAGGTCCCCATAGGCTTTCCTAAGTTTTTTTGATCGAAGGATATTCCTTCGATCGTTGGATTAAAATCCTTTGAATCGTTCGATTCGAAGGATTTAATCGTTCGATCGAAGGAATAATCCTTCGATCGTACAATCGCAGTATTTGCGCTAAATCCTTCGACTTCGATATTCGAAGTCGAAGGATTTTAATTCCCAGTCGAATATCGAGGGTTAATTAACCCTCGATATTCGACCCTTGATGAATCGGCCCCTATATGTTTAGGTCTATTTTACAAAACATTTTGCTTTGTAAAAAAAACCTTAGAACAATAATGTTCAGTGATATTTTCCTGTAATTCCTATTAGTAGTGCAATTACAGACATTAATAAAGGTGATCTGATTTAGTCACATATACACCTATACATCACTCAGGTCAGTCAGCATACCCTTGCTCCTCACCATCCTGCAGCAGAGCTTGTTTACTTTTAACTAGTGTCTTCTGTTAATGAAGTTATCTAGACTTTAATGGACAGGGATTCTTATACCTTATCTCTGGGTGACGGACAAACCGGGAGGCTTGCATTACTTTAATTTACTCCTGTCGTGTAATAAAGCCTTTTACTAGTTCCTTTGGGGCTGCTTTGAGAGCCAATGCTTCAGGAGAACAGGTGAACCAGTAGAGCAAACCTAATTTCTCCTCAATTATATTTGTAACCGGAGACCTACAAATAGCTCCAATTATACATACCAAGAACTGAAAAAACCCTGGGAAAGGTGACAGGGACAGTACAAAATGTACAATATGAGCTGAGAGATGGGGTAGAACTAACGTTTCGTTTTCTGCAGTGATTGTCAAAGAACCAATTTAATTAAATTACTAATGTCATTTTCTTTCCTAAGGAATCCACTTCTTTTCTGCTTTTCCTTCCCTTATAATGTACGGTTGGAACCTCTCTATAAATAAAAAACGATAGATTTATAAGTCCAAACATAAACGATGCACATCTTTACTCAATGATGAGTTAAAATTAAGGCAGCGCTGACCTAAATTATTGGTTTATTAAACATTTGGCGACGTGCGTGCATGTTAAAGAATTATTTCCATTCTGGCTAGTTCTATGAACATATATTAAAAAATGAATGGAAAAGTAATAAAAAATATATAAGGATTAATTTACAGCTATGACATATTAGCACAGTGTGCCAGAGGGAAAACATTCAGAAAGGTTAGCATGAGGTAGGCACTTTCCACTCACAGACAAACTAAGCTTGCCTTTAGCCAATAAAACCAACCATTTAATTCTCCCACTGTGCCTCCTAGATGTCCAGAGCAGATGGGACTAACTTAATCACGGATGTAAAAGAACTTGTTTTCTACCAACTTTGCTGTATCTGTTATCTTGCCCTTATCTAATATAGAGATTTTAATATCGCATTGAGCTTGTCGGTATTACACTGTCATCAAAGAGGAGACCAGACAAGGTGCTGTTTAGGTAAACAAAAATTGTGTCAAGGGAATTACATGAACAAGGAACAGGCAACAAAATGTACAAGCCACAGTTCAAATTTTCTTTCAAGGATAACGCCAGTGGTATACCAAAAGAGCATGCTCTCACTTTTACAATTGGTTTAAGGTAAGCTAAGAGTTTCACAGAAACAGTTGTGTAGAACAAAAAGTTTAGAGAATCTGTAAGAATATATGATAAACTGTATGGAGATCTGCAGATAGCTCCTTATATGTCTTGTGTGATTTACAATGAAATACTGTATATAAAGTTTTGTGAAAACACAATTTACATTTTTGGCACCAACAACAAAAAAATGTACCAGGCTGTGAAATGGATGAGTATATTCTGTA
Organism: Xenopus laevis; assembly: GCF_017654675.1. Taxonomy (NCBI): domain Eukaryota; kingdom Metazoa; phylum Chordata; class Amphibia; order Anura; family Pipidae; genus Xenopus; species Xenopus laevis. The sequence goes on from NC_054374.1 coordinate 79,980,166, forward strand.
TCTTTTACTTTTGACTGATGTTGCTGGCATTGTGCTGCTAACATTTCTAATTTACAATGTGAATTATGTGCTATTATTATTCCTCATCTGGTTGTACAATCACTGGCTGGCACAGTGTGACTACTTTCAGATTTTTTTTTTTTTTGAAACATTCCATAAAGCAAAACTAATTTCTGCAGCAGGTATTCCAAAAAAAGAGGGGGTAAGCAATTTTGATCCCTTTAAAAATATCCCTGACCCAAAGATTTTATATCTATGGACACATCTCTTTTCTTTGGTGTTTCACAATGGAACAGGAATCTGTATTGCAAGGTAATTCCACCTAACCACCAGTACATAACAGAATTCTTTTCTATGCATAGTATTAAGAGTATTTTCATCTACAGTATATATACGTCTTGTACTTGGTGCCCCTGCATCTATCCAACCTGTCATCCACCTATTGACACTGGAGAACCCTGGAGCTCTGAGGCGGAGGTAGCTCCAGGGTTCCCACAACAAGCTGAATAATAGAAGTCATAATGGGCAAGTACACACTCTAATGCTCCTGAAGATTCCCTGTCTTTTAACCGGAGGCATGTACACAAGTAGCATACAGAGTGAAAAGAGGCAGGTTAAGGATTGGCAACATTTTACAGGTTAGGATCAGGTGTGGGTTGAGTTTTTCCTGGCCTAGGGCCCCCAGTGTTGTGTGCTACAGCTGTAAGTATGTGCCTCTTCTGCCTACCCCTAGTTATGGCCCTGGATCTTTCTGTAATTTGGATATCCAAATGTAATACTTCTAAAAAACATTTAGCATAAACAATCAAGCTGTTTGTGTCCTGAGATCTTCTGATCACCAGCTAAGGGTCTACTGGTAGATCCTTATCTACCTTTTGGACACCGCTGCATTAAACACACTGTTAATAAATGTTTCTTTTAATAAAGGTCCGTAATGTTGTTAAGAGGAAGACTCCAACTCCCAGCAGACCCTTTGAAACTTTGTAAAGACATACGGTAGAATCTAATGTCACAACTTGCATATTGGGGTGCCACAGAGAGTAGCAATAGTGGTCAGTGCTAATTATGGCATTAGTGTCTGATTTGCTTGGCTCAAATCAGTAGTGGCTATTTGAGCAACTCAATAGTGGAACCCTGGATCTATCACCACATCAGAGCTGGTGGTCATTCCAGGGTTTATTTGCTCCAAAAAATGCATGTGAAAATACATCAATACATCACTGGTGCTGGCTGAAATGTACTTGTGCCCATATATGACACATGTATGGGATCAAGTACCTTTGTGAATCGAGTCAAACTCCATTTTGCATTGTACCTATGCTGTCATTGTATGGTGAGACTATTCAGCTGGGAGTGTAGCATTTTGCGTATCTTTCCAGCCTTATGAACAATGCCCTCAATACCGTAACTAAAAAGAGTTACCATTTAAATTGTAAATACAGTATATTTAGTAGCTGAATGATGAAAGGGGCTTATTAATACTGTCACTAGAAGGACAAAAGTCAAAATTGCACCAGCATACTAAACTGGCATATCTCCCTTGCAATTTGTTATTTGCATATCAGCATTCATCTGTATCAGATAACAGTCGGGAATCCTTCTCCTGACCAAGAGTTCTCTCTGTGTTGCAGCAGGAGTAGGCTGATGGTGTTTATCTAAACAGAAATAAAACCTGCAGACATCCATCATACTCTATTCTGAGTTTTATTTCTCCTTGTAGCATTTGTGTTTTTACTGTCCTGCTTGCGTTACATTTCACAGGGAATGATTTGTGATATTCTCTGCAATACGGAATTGCTAGCTTATATTGATTTCGCACATTGTCACCTGAATTATAAACGCCCGCAGGGATGCAGGCATATATATATAATTTAGGGAATGTTAGCCAGTAGTTTGGCATGACAAAATTAGATGTGTTTTTTAGGGAATTGTGTGCTGCAACTGAATGTGGCAGGGGTAGTGAGATGAAGAACGGAAAAGCTCTAGGATGTAGCATAATGTGTGATACCCTACAAGTAACAAAGCAAGGGTTCTGCAAAGTACAAAGAATGGTTTCTGTTCCAGAAACTTGATAACTGTAAAGGCAGGTTGCTATATTCTTTGGGGATTCTGGTCCCTATTAATGCTATAGCTGCTAACAGGAATATAAACTACATCGCAGGTGCAACATCTGTAAATTATTTTAACGGCTCTACCTTAGTTTGATTTTTGCTGGATAAAAATGTTGACTCTAGACATGTTGTTGATTAAAATACTACCCATGTCAGCCAGCAAGTAACCAGCCCAACTCCCATCTGCCAAAACACACCCCTGCCTACCAATGTCTGTTTTTTTTTAGCTCATTCTCCCCATACAAAATAACAAGGGGTCAGCATGCTTCCACAGCTTCATTGGCAGGCTTCGAGTCTGCTAAATAGGATGCTTAACTCAGAAAAATAAATAAAGAAAACTGCATAGCCAATGGGCATAGAACTGAAGAACAGTTTTTTACTTGTTCTAAATAAAGTAGCAAGATGGTTTTATCATAACATATACTATAATACTTAATACCACATACATCTAGATGGACAAGATGCTTTATGTAATAGACCAAAGTGAAATTATTCTTTTATTCATGTTTGCTGGAGTATACAGTACATGATATACTGCCTGATAATGGTTTGCACTCTTTCCTTTGCTGCAGTGTTGGTATTAATTCTCACAGTTAACTTTGGGAATTGTCAAGAAATAGTTTTCACAGTGTTCTGATTAAGACATCATCAAATACAATAATTAAACATCAGCGTTTCATCAAATGTTAAAAAGTTGTGTTACTTTAGTTACACAGTTACGTTGGGTTGGAAAAAGACCAAAGTGAACCCCGGTACACGTAAATACACACTCATTCTGACCTATCAATACTCTCACATATACAGTATAAGCTACATCTACCAATATCTATACTAATTGTAGATTTTATTATCATAATAGCTTTTAATATTATGCTTGTTCAGGAAACCATACAAGCCAATGCATGCTATTAAATGCATTCATAGAATTTGCCATAACAGCATCACCCACAGGGCATTCCACAACCTCACTGTGATGAACCACCTAAGCTGCTTTAAATGAAAGTTCTTTTCCTGAGTCTGAAGGGGTGGTCTCTGGTACGGTGATCCTCTTTATGGGTAAAAAGGTCCCCTGCTATTTGTCTATAATGTACTCTAATGTACTTGTAGAGGGTAATAAAAAAAACCAGCCTTAAGTCTACCCTCTTAAATCCTCCATCCACTTTACCAATTAAATTGCACATCGCTGCACTCTCTCCAGCTCATTAATATACATCTTAAGAACTCAAAGCCCAAAGCACTACGTACAGTTGAGCCCTTACCAGGTTTTACACAAAAAAACAAGAAAAGAAACAAAACCTCCAAGACAAAAACATGATATTTTAACTAAGAAACTCCCTCAAAGATAACAAAACCAAGATTTTGGAGTTAAAAGGCTTGGAAGTAGAAGATAAATGTTCACAGAAAGCCATCTTGTTTTGACTAATCACAGTTGGGCTCTGTGTTCATGATAACACACTATGGAGCTAATGTTTACAAAGAAAGCAGCTTTCTGCACAGTAATAGTAACTCTAAGCTTTTAGACATTATCTCATTATAAGAATGTTTCTATGATTTTTTTTATTCATTTCTGGAGTCTATTTAGTATACAGATTTTCACTGTGGCATTTGAAACTCCATGTTGCCTTCTCTCTCTGCAAAGATGCAGCATCTGTTTATGGAGAGGTTTTATCTATGCTACTTTATATTGTTGTATATCTGAGCAATTTACTACAAAAATATTTATCTAAAACCTTGGATGAAGACTGAATTTTTCATGCAATAGATGCCCTATCCATCAAAGCTGATAATGATGCTTAAAAAATAATGGTTGCCGAGGAAGACATAGATGTTTGAAATTGGTAGCATGCATCTTATCTACCTGACATGTACATTCTCAGAGAGGATTCTGGGAACGATCCGATCACAAAAATAAATGCAAAAAAAAGAGGAAAAAGTATTTTCCAGCTATTGCATGTCTATCAGTAAATCTTGTAAACACAGAATTATTCACTCTCAGCATTAAAGAATGGTGTCATAGATTCTATGAAAGGCCATCTCTGAAGATAAATGGTCATTTATACTGCTCTGGATTCTTTCCTGCAATTTCCATGAATTTTCTGAGCTTGAAAAAGAAATGAGTATGAAGTGAATTGGGGCTTTCAAGTTAAAGATGTCAGAGCAAAAAGCTTAAAGTCTTTACTGCACACTTCCTTTGTGATGGCAGTGTAATATCTATTCTAAGGAGGTACAATCACACAGGCTGCCAAAAAAAAAGCAATAATACACAGTGCCCGGGGCAGTGAATGGACAAAACACAAAAAATATGCTGAAATTCTGTTGTATGTACTGTAAAAAGAAAAATAAATACTATTGTGTGTAGCACAAAATTCTATACAGATAAATCTCACACACATTTACAGAATCAACTCTTTATTTACCCAGTTTAAAGTTTTGTTCCTAACACTCTGTGGGTAGAAAGCAGGGTATCAAAAGGGTATTTGGTATATACTGTAGAGAAAGTCTAATATCTGTATACCGATATGCAGATGTTCCTCAACATTTAGGGGGTTATTTGTCAAAGGTCGAATTTTAACGTAAAGTGAATTTTTTTAAACGCTAATAAATTTAAATGGTACGTTATTTATGAAAAAATGTAATAAAACAATCCCGACCCGAAAACTCGAATCAAATTCAAATTAAATTCGAATTGAGTTTTCCTCTGAAAAAAACTCAACCTTTGTGCGTCATTGGAGTCTACGTGGTGTCATTTCCACAGTGAGACTTGGCACAAATTTGGCTCATCGCTATTAACATCTTCAAATAGTTCAAGGGACCACTGTCATTGACTGCGTGACTACATAAACTTGGCAGGTTTTAGGTGGCAAATATTCAAATTAGAACTGTTTCCAGGGTCGAGGTGCGATAAATCTTTCATTCGAATTTGAGTTGGCACTTTTAAATTTGAAATTGTGAGTTTTGACCAAAAAAAACTATTTGAAAATTCGAATTTACCATTTAAACCTTAGTAAATCTGCCCTTTGTGTGGACATTGTAGCCTTTCAACTTCTGATTTTTTATTTGAAGCCAGAAAAAAATCATACAATCTGTATATCTGTAACACAGTAACAACAGATAATGTATAAAGGTGAACATATCATAAAAGGCAGATGTTTGCTGTTATTTGTATCTCTGAAGGACATGAGATAAGTGGATGTTAGCCAAGTTCTTTCCAAGCTACGTACTCTAGATCTTATCATCAGCATCAATAATTCCACCTGTTACGTTTTAGGAGCCACTGTACAACCTAGTAATCACTTCGGGGGTCAATAAATGGACTCCAGGGATTATTACTTTTGATGATTTATAGGGAATGAGCCAAATAACTGCCATCCTGATATAATGTGCACTTTGTGTTTAAGTTCCAAAACCAAAAGACAGTGTACACTAAGGCAGCACCATGATCACAAGTATTTCAAATGCAGATTTGCACAGGGAGTTACTGTATGTGGCCACCATGTTTAGCAGTTTCACATTTTGACCTGAGACTCAACAAAAGTGGTCACCAACCAGGAGAAAGCAACTCTGAAAGCAACAGCCAGGTTAGATGATGGAGTGGAGGCCTATGCAAGGGGACCATGGGTAAAATCCTTTGGAGGTTCCCTCCCTTTAATGCAATAAAAAGAGTCAAATACAGATTTGCATCTATTGCTTTTTCTAACCTGTTAAAAATATTATTTGTCTTGGGGTATCATCTGCAGTAGCTTTTTCTCTGTGTCACTTATATAGAACCAATAATAAGCACTATATAAGTGATGAACAAACATAAGAACAAGTCGCTGCTTATATTCTAACTGTGGCAGGAAAAATAACATGGAAGGGATAAGTGCTTATTAACTGAACAATTCTGCCTTGTTTCGTGAGATCTGCAGGCAGGATTGTCACTGCATGGACCACTACAAGAAAGATAACATCTTAAGGACATGGAAGGAAACATGACAGGAAGAGTGACGAGGAGGCCATTAAGGTAAATTAGAAGCAGTCGCTTTATGTTACAAATAGTGTTGAACAGGATTTTATCTACAGCTTTTTTAATGATCTGGGAGATTGCAGGAGATATTAAGACCATTAGCCAGACAATACTTTTCGCCAAGTTCACATCCTGAAAATAATTTTGAAGTGAAGCTCACAGAGTGTCCTTCAGAAGTGGGCAGAAATATCATGCAATACGTGTGACCATTCCCATACATATTAGTACTGATGCCTGCAAAGCAATTGGGTTCAAACCATGCTACAGTAGCTACTGTGAAATATAAGGTTCCATTCTAAGCTACAACTCCCATATTCCATCAGATGTGTAAGGTTTCTGGGAGCTGTAGCAAACATTAGGGAATATTTAACCACCGGTTTCATCTTGATAATCTTAAAGGTTATTTAAATACCACCACATTCCAGAACAACTAGCACTTCTCTGGGTTTTCAGCCCTACTGAATTAGGCTTATCTTTGAAGGCTGTGAAATATATAGAAATACTTTTACACTGTGTTCAGTTTAAAATACCTGCCTGGCAGACACATGGCATAGAGTTGGTGCATCACTGCTATTGTGCTCACAACATGGTAGCAAAACTGCACATTAACATTGAAAATGATTGTTCCACTCCTATATGATATCACCAGTCCATATATTAGATGCCATTACATATACTGTATGTTTTCTTTGCTATGAAGCATTTCACTCCCTGTTTTTCTTTCTCCTCTTTGTCATTGCTTCTCTGACACGTCTATATCAATACACTCTTGCTCCCAGGGCAGACTCCCAGTTATATGGAAGGATGATCAGCTTAATAGCTAATTAGGGAACTGGGAAGTTATTCTCCAGAAAACAGCTAAATGTGAAGAATGCTACAGATTTTAAAAGATACATAACAAGAGTCGAAGAAAAAGGATAAGTTTATTAACCACAGCAATTAAGCGTGTGCTACAGTAAGACATTTTTACATATGACCATCCAAGCATTTTCCTGATGTTCAGAAGCAGTATCGCTTTGCAACAATGCATGAGCTTCTAAGGTTTTAAAAGTGAACATCTAGGATCTTGAGTAGAGTTGCCAGACATTAGCAATAGTTGGCATAAATGCTACCTGTGCAAAACAGCATCAACAGAGGCATAACTTGCCCCATCTACAGTCTATAAATGCTGTTGTTATAGCAGTAGTGACTTTTTCTGCACCCTGTCTAATGTTGATTTGTCTGGAATACTGAAAAGACAGCATAACACACGAAAATTAAAAGGCACATAAACCTTGAAAGCAAAATAATTTCTTCAACATTTGTCTTTCCTTTATTATAATGCATTGGATGTTCAGTACAGGAATTATCATTATATATGTGTCTCATGTATTTATCAATCTGCTCCTGTAATAAACTACTACTTGTGGTGTTCATGCAAATGGCCTGTAGATGTCACTGTGCTCATACTTATACTGTGCATACTTCCTGGTAGCTTAAAAGTGAAAGTGAAAGCTTACTGTTGTGTTATGCCTGCATGACTCTGCTAATAAAGCACTGTTATACTCTACTCATCCTCGGCTACCCATAACACTACTCACCTCCTGACTTATAATGAATTACACACTAGAGCTGCATTCCTTTTCTGGGATCCATTTTCAATCAGACTTTCTCCTTCAGCCTTTCAACAACAATACCCTCATCTAACATAGCGGCATTTCATACTATACCCCGGCTCGATGCCACATCTCTTGTCTGAGATTGGCCAACCCAATTCCTTGGGTCTGGTACTCCATTCTCCTTTTAGACTGCAAGTTCTGATGAATAGGACTCTCTTTACCTCCTTGGTATTTCATTTGACCTGTACTTTTTATGCATAGACAATTCTATTTTAAAGAGCAGGGGAGTATGTTGGCACTTCTTATAATAACAGTAAAATACAGTATATGTTTAATTTATAAAGAGTAAAGTATTGGAGATGTTCTCAATGGTTTAATTTGACAGTTTCATCCATTTATGAACACCAGGGATCTTATAATTGCAGTATATGAAACATTTGACAAATATGGCAGCACTCACACATATCTACTTTACAAATGTAAATATTTAATGTACTTATAACTGTATAGTTTTGTAACCCCCCCAAAACTCTTTTTTTTAATATGTCAGTATCAAGTGATATTTCAGCTGCTATCAGTTCTGCTATTTTCTATTAAACACACCTTACATCCCATTCATTTAAACATTATTCCCTACTGAAAAAAAAATATATTTCGCATCAAATGTGACCTTTCTTTTTCTTCAGCAGATTGTAAGCTGTCATCAGCAGTGCACTCTCCCTATGTACTTGTAGCTGTGCATCATTGTATCCATTACTAAAAATAGGTTGCGATATTTCATTCCTTTATGATTTGGCACTTATATTGTACACTGCTTCCCGTGTGAGTTTTTTCTGCTCTTTACACAAATATGGTTACCTGTCACAGTGGCATCTAACCAAACATAAAAGCCTTGTGTTTTTCAGGCATCAGTGCCTTTGAGGTGTATAAGCCAGAATGTGTTGGCACAAGGAGTGGTGGCTGGGTCTGTGTTGTTGAATACTGTCTATAATGTTAGCCTATATTAAACAGTATATCATTTTCTTATATTAAGGTTATATACTACCACCTTAAAAGTTGTACCCTTGTTGAAATAACTATTTCGATTTTTGCTGTAGTTATCCATTTATGTTGTTTGGTGACCTGGATGTAAGCCATTAAGTTTGGTTGCTTGCTTTATCACCTAATCATGTAAAAAAACCTGTGATTTTAAGTTGTTTCCAAAAACTTATGAATAGGATTGCTAATGATCTTCAAAGAGATGTAGAGGAATTGCAATGATCTGCCATCCCTGAAAAGCAATAAACTGATTATTTCAGCCAATGTGAGAAGCATAAGAACAACCTGCTCCAAATGAAGAACTAGTTTACTATTAAGCTGCTTAATGCTTCTGTTTTTAGGGAATGCTGCACCCAGTCGCATGTTTGTCGTCCTGTATTCTGGATCAGTAAATCTGTATATTGCTGGGGCTCAGCATGTCCTCCTGCCTCCCCGTGACCAGTAACAGTGTCTCTAAAGAAATAAAGTAGATAAATACTGTGTCTGCAGATTGCAGCCAATCCCCAATACAATGAACCCACAGAGTTTAGTATCCCAAAGCCTACACAGCACATCAGTATGGTACAATCTCAAATTCCCTGATCAGCAAGACAGTAGATTCATTTGCATGCCATCATTAGAGATATTCTGTAGCTAACATACGGCCACCTGTATGTGTTTAGTATGCAACACTCAGCAACCATTGGATAATGCATAGTAAGGCAGATCATAACAAAACTGGCACATTTCAATTTGCCTGTTAAATGGACTAAATCTCTACAGATACTACTTACTAGGGCTCATTTATAAAAGTTAGTGCAAGGCAGGGCTGGAACTAAGAGTTAGGCAGAGTAGGCGCCTGCCTAGGGTGCTTTGTACTGCTGGTAGAAGCACTCCCCACCCCCCCCTTCACAGCTGCTGGCACAGGTACATACTGCATTTGTGGGCAATATCTTGGCTGCTGCTTGCACAGGTAAACAGATGATTAGGGGCAATATGGTGGATTTTTGGCTGCTGTTGGCACAGGTATATATTTGGGGGTAATAAGATGGATTTTTGTCTCCTGCTGACACAAGTACATATTTGGGGGCAATTTTGTGGATTTTATGGCTGCTACTGGCACAGATACAGATTGGGGGCAAAATGAGGGATGAGGGATATGGGGCAATATAGTGTCTGCTGGCACATGTACACAGATGTTTGGGGAAATATGATGCATATTTGGCTTCTGCTGGCACAGGTAGAAACAGTGTCGGACTGGCCCAGCGGGAGACCGGGAAAAAACCCAGTTGGCCCTGAACTTCATGGGCCCCTGCCGGGCCAGACCCCCTCTCCAGATATCGGGATTTGAAGAAACCGGTGTTGAGCAGTGCCTTCTGTGCATGCGCGCCCAGGGACGCCATTGCGCATGCGCATCGAGCGCTCCATGAAGAATTCAAACTGAGCCGGCACATCACAGTAGGGGGCGGGGGCTGACGTGGGTGCCCTGGACAGCAGTCCCGGTGGGCCCCGGGCCCCCCCAGTCTGACCCTGGGTACAAATAAGGGGTAACATGATGGATTTTTTTGACTGCTGCTGGGATAGGTACAGATTGGTGGTAACAATATGATGGATGTTTTGGCTTATGCTGGCTCAGGTATATATTGGGAGCAATCTAAGGGATTGACTGACATTGTCACAGGAACAAATGGGGGCAATATAAGTGCTGGCACAGGTACATGGGGCAATATGAATGGTAAAGTGGGAAATGGTAATGCAGGACTGGGTGGGGGGGCACTGATTAAAAAAAAGACAAATACTGTAAGTGAAATATTTACAGTTACTGGATTGAGTGGCCTTAATAGTGGTGATGGCACTACCAAAGAGCAAGTTTTCTAGGAATTAATAGTCTCAATAAAACTGTCAATGTATTTGCAAAATAATTTACTTTAGTTTTTTTTTGCATAGGTTTGTGTAGAGTTGAAAAGTGTCCTGTCTTGTAGTAAACCTTGCAGTGAATAAAACATAGGTGCATACCCACTTCAAGTGGGTGTCATGTCTTTACCCAAAGTCCAATAAGAGATATATATATATATATATATATATATATATATATATATTTATTAAGTGCTTGTTTGTATATTTTTCACCAGTGGTAGAATGGTAAACTGTTAACTCTAGGAAAAAAGTGTTACAGCAAGCAAACAGTGTTATTTTGCGTTTGCCCATCTTGAGGTAGCTGTCCGATTAGGCTGCAGGTGAGCGGCAAAAAAAAAAAAAAGTTGTGAGACCTCCTTGTGCTGGAGGAGGGTGTGAGGACCTGTGGACACCTCCAGCGTGACGTCATTTCGCTACTTTGCCGATTTACTAACGGGCGCTGGCGAAAATTTTGCTAGCGAAGTGGACCAAATAACGCTACTTCGCACCCTAATGCCAGGCGAAGGTGCGCTATGGCAAAGGGACCTAACGACGCTAATTTACTAAGTTGTGGATTTTTGTGAATGTTACCTCTTGCACCAGACTTTACTTCGCCACTTCAGACCAGGCGAAGTGCAATAGAGTAGACAGGGATTGGTCCAAAAAAAGTTGAAAGTGCCAAAAAAACACTGGTGTCTTTTACTTTTTTAAGGGTGATAGGCTGAAAAAGAGCAACATTTTTTTTAGGGTACCCTCCTTCCCCCCCTACATTTGATAACATATGGCTTCTAAACTATACTGTGGGCACATGTGTAGGGCATTAGAATACATTTATTAAGGTTCCCTGGCCTTGTGTAGTGTAATGTGTTTTCTGCTGCATATACGGCCATTGTACTTTAACTGCACGTTGTATGCCAATTTCCGATCGCTAGCGTAACTTCAAAACGCTGATCAGAACTTCGCAAACGATCAGTAACTTGGCAAACGATCGGTAACTTGGCGCAACTTCGGATCTTTGTGAATTTGGGCAGCCCTGGTGAATCAACAACTGGCGAAGTGCGGCGAAGGCAATGCTGGCGCAAATTCGGAGGTAAGTAAATTTACCACTTAGAGAGAAACCTGAATGTTCCAGAGTGCAGGAGCTGCTCTGAATGGTGAAAACCCCAGAGAGGGAAAAGGGTAATGCATGATGGTGAAACGCTGATTAACTGTATGTCATTGACTTTATGTTGGAAAAAGCTTGTGAAAATAAACCTTTTTGCCTGTCCCTAACTCTTTTTGCTCCTAATCCTCTGCCGACCTGTCTACTACTGCTACATCCCCCCCAAAACTATGTGTCCAAGTAGCCAGCTTGTCACAATATACCCAACACAGATTTTAGCACAGAAATGGACACTGACACAGCCTTTCAAGTTTAAACTGCAGCTTTGCTGGTTTTTATTTTCAACAAAACACAATTCTTCAGCCCACTGGCTTCACATGGGGGAATCACATAACATAAACAGTCCCGCTACACACCTTCACTGGTGTTCTCTTTACTCACATTTGAGTTTAGCCCTCATTGGATTTCAGCGGACCACAATTCCCAGAATCCCGGACCACAAATCCTCTCTAGGCATAAAGAGACACTGTTGTCCTCTCTCCAACTCAGGGGAATCACTCTCTTGTTCCCTGGTGCTCACAAGCACATGTGGCCCCTCACCCTCCTCCACTCCAGGAGGTCTCTAGAGGAAGGCAGCAGCCCTGAGGTGTTGCTCCACACCTCCTTATAAATATCACATATCTGTAGTTAATTACTTCTAACTGCCTTTAGCTTGGCAGCTGCAAAACCCTTTCATGGAGCAAGGGATGGAAGCCTACCCTGCTCTCTTCCATCCACTCCAGGGACCCTTAATCCATCTTTTACTGAGCCGGTTCACACTTTAGACAGCTTTATTAGCTGCAGCAATACAGTTTTCCTTGGAGTTTAACATTTCACCAGCCTAATACTGGTAAAATACACATGATATTGTGCACTTTTGACACACATATCTTAATATATATATATATATATATATATATATATATATATATATATATATATAGGTCCAACCAGATCGCACTCCATATTTAAAACATAGCTTTTATTAGCTTGTTAAAATGTATCAAAAAATGGCATTCTTCACAACATAGTAGCAGCGTCATATCTGTAAAGTACCCATTTAGGGTGAGTAGTAATATTTTGGGCAACTAATATTATTTGTGTATATTTTTCTTTATGTAAGTACTTTTGTATTTTTTAAAAAAATTTTTTTTCTTTTTTGCCATTTCATCTGTCAACTTTTGCTTTTCATTTTGGCATAATTTGCTCAAACAACTACAATTATCAGATATAGTGAAAAATGCCCATGTAATTTGCTGTTACTGATATATTTCTTTTCTTTGGTAACTATGGACTTTGCATAGTAACGGGAGGGTGGAGATATGTGGTGACTGACGTGCAGATCCGGCCTCCAGGTGAGGAAGCATCATCACAGTTACTTACCACGTATGCCCCGCCTAACGAGGAAGCAGAAAGTGTGTGCAATGGAGTCCTACACGCTACTACACGATACATACGCTTGAGAAAGGGAACGGATGTGTCCCGAAACGTCGCGTGAGTGTGGATGAATATAGCGTTTATGCTGGACTTTTAACAGATAAGTGTCTTGATACAACATGACGCTGCTACTATGTTGTGAAGAATGCCATTTTTTGATACATTTTAACAAGCTAATAAAAGCTATGTTTTAAATATGGAGTGCGATCTGGTTGGACCAATATAACTAAGAAGCGGAATTACTCACTGCTATTGGGATCAGCACCCTTGACTCTGATATACATTGGGATTAGTGCATCATAAACGTTGGAATTGTGTGTATATATATATATATATATATATATATATATATATATATATATATATATATATATATATATATATATATATATATACAGTGTATATATGTTGTACATCTTTATCAGAGCAGCCCTGCTGCCTGGGGTTTTTTTGTATCCCCAACTAGTCACATGATTTGGTCACCTATTATGTATATCAGAGGAGTGAGCCACTTTACAGAAAGTCTGAAAGCAATTGTATAACTATCGTATGCCTTTCTGCCAAGCATAATAACCTCCACTGCTTCCCAACAGTGGTGCAACTGTAAAGGCCTGGGTCTCCCCCACAAAATTTTTCCCTGGACCCCCCACACCCAATGTCATGGGGTCTGCTTCCTATGTACTGTAGTTACACCACTGCTTCCCAATATAACATATTAAGAATACAAGTGTGATTCATAAATCATTCCTTTGTATAGCTTATAAAGCCTTTACCATATGTCTACTTTTTACTATACTACCCTCTCTGCAGAAGATTCCTGCTGTCTTCATGGAAAGTAGAGAATAAATACAGATTTTCTACAACAGCTTAGATGAGAAGCAAACATTGTATCACTGCACTGAAAATCCCAAATATTAGATCATGGATATACCATTATTTCCTGCCGTGTTTCTAGTGATGTGGAGTAGAGATATACCACCGCTCTGCAAAGTGCATTTACTGTGTTCCATATTACAATGACACTTCCCCTGGAAAGCACATACAATTAAAGCCTCCGGCACTATGGATTATTATTATCTAGACTTGTCATATCCCTGCAACTGTGAAAGTGAAATCTGAAGTGTAGTAAATACATTCTTATGCGCCATATCTAAAATCTCAAAAAACACTGCACACTTCTTTGTTGGTTTGAATGTTGCAGTTGCTGTTATGGAGAGATTGTATTCTCAATATATATATTGTAACAAAGCAGCTGGGTTAGTTATAGATGGGCGATATATTTCTCTCAGGGTGTTGTATTATGCATCACCCATCTATAACTAACCCAGCTGCTTTGTTACAATACATATATATATATATATATTTGTGTGTGAGTGTTGAGAATAGTTGAAATGGCTGGCTGGCACCTCTTACAGTTAATGAGACCAAGCAGGTTGCTATAGCTACAGCTAATGCCATAGCTGAAAGAGAAAATATATATATATATATTAGATCAGTGGGATATGACATTGTTTTTAGAAGTCAGATTTCACACATTCTCTGGAAATGCAGGTGTTTAAAGAGCAGAAACTAATAAGTACTACTCCAAAATTATGTTATTTAGCTTAGAGGTTCACACGGAATAATGCACCACTTATTGTACATAATAATAATAATTCTATGTCACTGCAGATTTTACTGAACACAAAGTTTGCCTAGAAAGGTCACAGAATTCAAGATGGGTTGTAATATCCTTTTTTACATTCTGTAGGTAGTATTTTAATTTTATACTATGCATGAGTGGCTTGTTTGTCATATTACAGAATAATCTGCAATATTCTTAAAGTAAATATAGCTGGAGGAGAAGCTGCCTAGGTTTCCAGCATGTAGTGCATGAGAAGAATTGATACAGACAAGTGCAAAGTGTGTTTGATGTCAAGGCTTCTCCCCTGCAGAACAAAGGGGGTGTAAGGCAGCGTCTCTCGGTTTCTTTTACCCTTTACAAAAGTCTTCATTTCAAGCACCTATTAGCATAATCATTTGGTTTTACAGATGGAGAATTTTGTGTTTAATTAAACTGAGCAAGCATTAAGGCTCCCCCTGTCTCTGCCATATGTACCCCCAGCAGTAGACAATTCCAGAGCCAGGGCATAGGAACCAAAGCACAATACTGGTGAGAGGGTGTATAACATGGATTGTTTCTGCACAGTTCTATGCCTAGACAATGGTTTCCAATAAGAAGCTCATTTTTAAGACAATATGCTTTGGGATTACAGATTGTAATACAAAATGCTGAAGAACAAATATGCTGGATCTCAGTCCATGTATACCTGACCTGGTATTAAAATCATATTTTATAGCAGTCCATGCAATATATATATATATATATAATGTATAATTAAGCAATTGAATTCTTAATGAATCAGATGAAAATTGAGCATAGGACTGGCCAGATATGGGATGACTTTGATGTAGTTGGCCAACTTAAATATATTGCAATATATGGACAAACAATCCCTGTTTTGTTTATAGGGTAAGGCATTTTTCAGTAGCAGTATGCACAAAATGTCGCTGTCTTAATTATATTGATAGTGGGTTGAGTGCAGAGGACCTCTTGCACTTGACAGTAGAGAAGGTAGCACTGCCTGTATGGGCCCCCACCTCGTTGATGCAGAATCTTATTGGTCATATACAGTAGGTACAATTGGCCTAAGGCTGCTTCTGCATGATTTTTCAGCCAGTAAAACCCAGAACATACAACTGTTGCCCAGAAAACTGACAGCGTGTGAAAGCATAAACAACCACCATGTGGTATGGCAATGTTAACCTTTTTCAGCAACAAATGACAAGAAAGAAAAAAAAATAATGACCTTAATGTGTACACATTGAATTCTAGTAGATCTGACACTGATCTGGCATATTTATAACACAAGGCAGTGTAAAATATATCACATCTACTTGCAGTGTTTGTGTTTTTACATGAAAGAGCACAAAACCATCTATCAATAGCTAAAGATCCCACAAGATGGGCTGTTCTGCGTTATTACCACGTAAATAATTGTTCATCCTTTTGCGTCAGTGTCAAGAGTAACAAGCCTTTTCTGTCAGGAATCATATGTTCAGATCCTGTTTCTTTGTCAAATGTGGCTCAGTAGCTTGTTTCAAAGCCAGAACTCCATTGTACTTCCAAGTAGAATAGTTAATCCAGCTTTAAATAGAGATAGGGAAAAAATTGCATGATCCTTTCTCCAGCATGAATGGAATAAATTGTAATGTTGTTGCCACCAAAGAAAGAGGGTTCAAGGTCTGTATCATACACTGTCTTCCCTACAGTCAATAATGCTACAACTGCCAGTATATATAGCCATAGCAAACTTCATAATAAATTTAATCTGAAATAATTTATTTTTAAAAAGGTCTGATAAAATGTTATACTTTTAAGATATCTACAGTTGTGTTCAGAATAATAGCAGTCCAACCTCACTAATCTGATCAATCACTGTTTTGGTAGAAATTATAGTTCTACATGGCAAATAATTTACTAGTTGGTGTCCTACCGTAATAGAAAACCAACAGATCCAACATGACATGCATGCTGCTGATTCTGTGTAATTTAATCATTAATTGAGGCTTATTCTAATTAATATTAGCTTGTTCCAAATAATAGTAGTGTGGAGTTTAATTAGTGAGGTCATACATTTTGTGAAAAAACAGGTGTCAGCCTTAGTTAAGGAAGGAAGGCAGCAAATGTTTTGCATGCTGGTCATAGTGCATTTCCATGAAATCCATGAATTTATTTGCATAGTTAAATATAAATATAAAAATGTATGTTTAAATAAATATAGATGTAAATATACAAATAACTATAAATGTGGGAAAGGCGGGAGAAAAACATGGTAAGGTATAAGAAAGTGGCATCTGGAGACTCTCTGACTATTATCAGTAGGGATGTAGCGAACGTCGGAAAAAATGTTCGCGAACATATTCGCGAACTTGCGTCAAAAATGCGAACGGTTCGCGAACGTCGCGAACCCCATAGACTTCAATGGGAAGGCGAATTTTAAAAGCTAGAAAAGACATTTCTGGCCAGAAAAATGATTTTAAAGTTGTTTAAAGGGTGCAATGACCTGGACAGTGGCATGCCAGAGGGGGATCAAGGGCAAAAATGTATCTGAAAAATACATTGTTGACACAGCGCTGCGTTTTGTGCTGTAAAGGGCAGAAATCACACTACATTTCTAAACTTGTGTAATAAACTGCTTTAAAACGTCCGGCGTCTACATGCCAATCAAGTCGTGTAAAGGTTACAGCCTGTTCACACGCAAAGACAAAACGCGGCGCTTACTGCAACGCAAAAAAACCCAAAGAGCTTTCATGAATGATACCGTCAAGTGAGCAAATAATAGTTTTTAATTACTAGTTGCTTGTCACCTCCAGGATGTTCGTCCTGTTGGTGGCAATATTTCTGTAGTGGTGTGTTTAGCAGTCACCATGCTTGTGCGCACGTGCATGGTCAGGCAGAGGTAATTCAATGTACAGTGAAGTGAACCAAAAAACACTGATTCTGCAGTGTGGTCCCAGTTTTGGTCTACTTTATTGATCACCTGCGGTGACCATAAAAGATGCGATTTTGCCACTGTTGCAGAACCCTGAAAAATTAGGCATGTGTACTTTCCTGAAAAATTATGTTTTTTTTGTCGCAGCCACTGAAGCACAGAGGCCAGAAAAAATATGCCATATAAATGCTGAAAATATGAATTTTTTTTTGTCGCAGCCACTGAAGCACAGAGGCCAGAAAAAATATGCCATATAAATGCTGAAAATATGAATTTTTTTTGTCGCAGCCACTGAAGCACAGAGGCCAGAAAAAATATGCCATATAAATGCTGAAAATATGAATTTTTTTTTGTCGCAGCCACTGAAGCACAGAGGCCAGAAAAAATATGCCATATGAATGCTAAAAATATGAATTTTTTTGTCGCAGCCACTGAAGCACAGAGGCCAGAAAAAATATGCCATATATATGCTGAAAATATGTTTTTTTTTTGTCGCAGCCACTGAAGCACAGAGGCCAGAAAAAATATGCCATATAAATGCTGAAAATATGATTTTTTTTTGTCGCAGCCACTGAAGCACAGAGGCCACAAAAAATATGCCATATAAATGCTGAAAATATGAATTTTTTTTTGTCGCAGCCACTGAAGCACAGAGGCCAGAAAAAATATGCCATATGAATGCTAAAAATATGAATTTTTTTTGTCGCAGCCACTGAAGCACAGAGGCCAGAAAAAATATGCCATATGAATGCTAAAAATATGAATTTTTTTTGTCGCAGCCACTGAAGCACAGAGGCCAGAAAAAATATGCCATATAAATGCTGAAAATATGAATTTTTTTGGTTGCAGCCACTGAAGCACAGAGGCCAGAAAAACTCAGGATTTACCTGTCCAAAAAGTTTTGATTAAAATGAAACCAGTAGGGTTTGCACCCTAGTTTGTAACGGTGGCGGAGGGAGGAGGACGCTAAAGGACAGCTGTGTGTGGAGTCATGCGGCGTGCAGAGAAGGAAAGCTGCATGGGGAGTCAGAACAAGTCTTCCGGCATGCAGTAACCCTCCGAGATCCAGGCCTCGTTCATTTTAATAAAGGTCAGGTAATCCACACTTTTGTGACCTAGGCGAGTTCTCTTCTCAGTTACAATCCCTCCTGCTGCACTGAAGGTCCTTTCTGAGAGGACACTTGAGACGGGGCAAGACAAGAGGTTCATGGCAAATTGTGACAGCTCTGGCCACAGATCAAGCCTGCACACCCAGTAGTCCAGGGGTTCATCGCTCCTCAGAGTGTCGATATCTGCAGTTAATGCCAGGTAGTCCGCTACCTGCCGGTCGAGGCGTTCTTTGAGGGTGGATCCCGAAGGGTTCTGGCGCTGCCTTGGACTGAAAAACCTTTGCATGTCTGACGTTACAGAGTGGCCAAAGTGCATTGTCCTTGCAGGTGCGCTCGTGGCAGGATTACTGGCACCTCTGCCCCTGGAATGTTGATGAGTTCCTGAAGTGACATCACCCTTAAAAGCATTGTACAACATGTTTTGCAGGCTGGTTTGTAAATGCAGCATCCTTTCGGACTTGTGGTACGTTGGTAACATTTCTGCCACTTTATGCTTGTACCGAGGGTCTAGTAGCGTTGCGACCCAGTACAGGTCCTTCTCCTTAGGCCTCTTGATACGGGGGTCCTTCAACAGGCATGACAGCATGAAAGACCCCATTCTCACAAGGTTGGATGCAGAGGTATCCATCTCCGCTTCCTCGTTATCAAGGACTATATCATCCACGGTCTCCTCCCCCCAGCCACGTACAAGACCAGGGGTCTCCAAAAGGTCACCACAAGCCCCCTGGGAAGCCTGCTCCTGTTGGTCCTCCTCCTCCACAAAGCTTCCTCCTCTGACTCCACTTCTGACACCTCTCCCTGCGTTGCAGCAGGTGCCTGGGTTCGTTCTGGTGATTCCGATCAGAAATCGTGCGCTTCCTGCTCCTCGTCACGCTGGTCTACAGCCTCATCTGTCACTCATCGCACGGCACGCTCCAGGAAGAAAGCAAAGGGTATTAGGTCGCTGATGGTGCCTTCGGTGCGACTGACCATGTTTGTAACCTCTTCAAAAGGGCGCATGAGCCTGCAGGCATCGCGCATAAGCACCCAGTAACGGGGGGAAAAAATTCCCAGCTCTGCAGATCCAGTCCTACCACCCAGTTCAAACAGGTATTTATTGACGGCTCTTTGTTGTTGCAGCAGACGTTCCAACATGAGGAGCGTTGAATTCCAGCGAGTCTGGCTGTCGCAAATTAAACGCCTGACTGGCATGTTGTACCGCTGCTGAATGTCAGCAAGGCGTGCCATGGCTGTGTAGGAACGTCTGAAATGGGCCGACACCTTCCTGGACTGCCTGAGAATGTCCTGGAATCCTGGGTACTTCGAGACAAAACGTTGGACTATTAAATTCAGAACATGTGCCATGCAGGGCACATGTGTTAAATTGCCCAGTCTCAGTGCTGCCAACAGATTGCTTCCGTTGTCACACACCACTTTTCCGATCTTCAGTTGGTGTGGGGTCAGCCACCGATCGGCCTGTGACTGCAGAGATGACAGGAGTACAGATCCGGTATGGTTTCTGCTTTCCAGGCACGTCATCCCCAAGACAGCATGACAACGGCGTACCTGGCACGTCGAATAGCCTAGGGGGAGCTGGGGGTGCACAGGTGTGGAGGAGGAGGACCCAGCAGCAGAGGAGGAGGAAGCAGAGGAAGAAGACGAGGTAGAGAGCGAAGGAGGAGTAGAGGTGGTGGCAGAACCGCGTGCAATCCGTGGCGGTGACACCAACTCCACTGTTGTTGTTGAGCCACGCATTCCCTGCTTCCCAGCCATAAGCAAGTTCACCCAGTGGGCAGTGTAGGTGACATACCTGCCCTGACCATGCTTGGAGGACCATGCGTCAGTAGTCATATGGACCTTTGCCCCAACACTAAGTGACAGAGATGCGGTGACTTGGCTCTGCACATGGTGGTACAGGTGTGGTATTCCCTTCTTTGAAAAAAAATTGCGGCTGGGTACCTTCCACTGCGGTGTCCCAATTGCTACAAATTTGCGGAAGGCCTCAGAGTCCACCAGCTGGTATGGTAAAAGCTGGCGGGCTAAGAGTGCAGACAAGCCAGCTGTCAGACGCCGGGCAAGGGGGTGACTCGCAGACATTAGCTTCTTACGCTCAAACATGGCCCTCACAGAAACTTGGCTGGGGGCAGATGACTGGGAACTGGTGGTCAAGGTGGAAGGCGGAGTGGAGGGTGGTTCAGACGGGTCAAGGACAGCAGAGGTAGAGCAGTAAGATGCTGGACCAGAAGGAGGGTGGCTTTTAGTTTGTCTGCTGCCTTTGAGGTGTTGCTCCCATAGTGCTTTGTGCTTGCCGTTCATGTGCCTTCGCATAGAAGTTGTACCTATGTGGGTGTTGGGCTTCCCAAGACTCAGTTTCTGACTGCACTCATTGCAAATTACAACGCTTTTGTCAGAGGCACACACATTAAAAAAATCCCACACTGCTGACCTATTTGAAGCTGGCAATCTGGCGGTAACAGTAGAAGTTGGCGGCAATGGCGGGTGCGTTGGCCGGCTGACCACAGGTGCCGATACATGTTGTTGCCCTACTGTTCCCTGCGAGCTGTCCTCCCTGCTTCTTCTAAGTCTTATTCTCCTCCTGCCTCTCTGACTCTCCGTCTCTCCATCTGAACTATCCTCCTCTTGCTCTCTTCTACTGGGCACCCACAAAACCTCAATCTCCTCATCATCATTCTCCTCAGATGCATCAATTTCTTCTAACAGCTCACAGAAGGAAGCAGCAGCGGGGACCTCCTCATCACTCATTATGTCCTTCTCTGTTGTGTTGTCTGCCAGAATTATATCTGGTGTAACGTCCTCATCTCCTTCATCTTCTTCTGCCAATAATGGTTGCGCATCACTCTGTTCAAAAAACTCATGTGTAAATAACTCCTCTGACTCCAGTGAAGAAGGGGCGCCGGTGGTGGAGGAAGTGTTACGTGGGGTGCCCATAGCAGAGGAGGATGAGGATGTTGTGGCAAAGTTAGAAACGGTAGAGGATGGGGTGTGCTGTGTAAGCCAGTCAACTACCTCTTCAGCATTTTGGGAGTTCAGGGTAATTGCCTTTGTAAAACTGGGCAATTTCCTAGGGCCACAGGATAGCATAGCAGCACGGCCCCTAGTGCCTCTGCGTGGCGGCCTGCCTTTGCCTGGCATTTTTTTTAAAACAACAACAACAACAACTCAGGTGGTGTTTCTGGAGACGGTATTATTATTGATATTTAGACAGAATGTGAAAAAGCTCACACAGCTAGGCGGCAGTTGTTTGAAGAACACACTGGGCAAACAATGTCTGCAAGGTCAACATATACACTACAGCAGTGGATACGGAATATATTATTGCTGCTTGGAAAACGTCACTCAGGTGGTGTTTCTGGAGACGGTATTATTATTGATATTTAGACAGAATGTGAACAAGCTCACACAGCTAGGTGGCAGTTGTTTGAAGAACACACTGGGCAAACAATGTCTGCAAGGTCAACGTATACACTACAGTAGTGGATACGGAATATATTATTGCTGCTTGGAAAACGTCACTCAGGTGGTGTTTCTGGAGACGGTATTATTATTGATATTTAGACAGAATGTGAAAAAGCTCACACAGATAGGCGGCAGTTGTTTGAAGAACACACTGGGCAAACAATGTCTGCAAGGTCAACGTATACACTACAGCAGTGGATACGGAATATATTATTGCTGCTTGGAAAACGTCACTCAGGTGGTGTTTCTGGAGATGGTATTATTATTGATATTTAGACAGAATGTGAAAAAGCTCACACAGCTAGGCGGCAGTTGTTTGAAGAACACACTGGGCAAACAATGTCTGCAAGGTCAACATATACACTACAGCAGTGGATACGGAATATATTATTGCTGCTTGAAAAACGTCACTCAGGTGGTGTTTCTGGAGACGGTATTATTATTGATATTTAGACAGAATGTGAAAAAGCTCACACAGCTAGGCGGCAGTTGTTTGAAGAACACACTGGGCAAACAATGTCTGCAAGGTCAACATATACACTACAGCAGTGGATACGGAATATATTATTGCTGCTTGGAAAACGTCACTCAGGTGGTGTTTCTGGAGACGGTATTATTATTGATATTTAGACAGAATGTGAAAAAGCTCACACAGCTAGGTGGCAGTTGTTTGAAGAACACACTGGGCAAACATTGTCTGCAAGGTCAACGTATACACTTCAGCGGTGGATACGGAATATATTATTGCTGCTTGGAAAACGTCACTCAGGTGGTGTTTCTGGAGACGGTATTATTATTGATATTTAGACAGAATGTGAACAAGCTCACACAGCTAGGTGGCAGTTGTTTGAAGAACACACTGGGCAAACAATGCCTGCAAGTGCACTACTATTGGTGCACTACTATGAAGAACAGCAAACAGCACTGGACACGTTAAAGAACAGTAAGATAAGTAAAATAAAAATATATATATATGTATATTAAAAAAAAAAAAATTACTCTGGTTGGTGCTGAACTACTAGGAGCAGCACACCAGTCCCACTCCCCAACACAGCTAGACTAATAGCACTGGGCTCTTATAGTAGCAAAGTAAAAAAACAAAAAAGAAAATAAAAGCAGTCCTTACAAGGACTATTGGGTTATTACAGCAGTCAGCAGATGAGATCAGAAGCAGTGCCCACAGCAGCTACATACAGAGCACTGCAGTAGAAGGTAGATTACTAGCCAGCAAAGCTACCTAACCTAAAATGTCCCTCAAATCCCTGCAGAGTTCTGTCCCTATAATACAGAGCAGTATCAAGTAGATTACTAGCCAGCAAAGTTACTATCAACTGTCCCTCAAATCACTCAACAGCTCTCTCCCTACACTAGCTCTTCCAAGCACACACAGGCAGAATGAAAAAACGCTGCAGGGCTTCAGTTTATATATGGAAGGGGAGTGGTCCAGGGGGTGTGGGGTGGTCCAGGAGGGAGAGCTTCCTGATTGGCTGCCATATATCTGCTGGTCTGGGGTGAGAGGTCAAAAATAAGCGTCAGCTATGGCGAACCCAAATTGGCGAACGTCGCGCGACGTTCGCGAACATTCGGCGGACGCGAACAGTTGATGTTCGCGCAAATTAGTTCGCGACATCCCTAATTATCAGATATGTTGTAGAAAAAAAGGATTTTGGCCGCTTTAGACTTGCCCATCTGTACGGTCAAATCAGTGTAGCTCCATTACTTTGGACCAGGTGCTCAGCCATCAGCGTTCCCACTGTGATCAATTGTGCAAAAGGATGGAAAGGTGGCATTATGATTATAGCCTATGATTAAGGGAGTTGCTACTGAAACGCGTCAGGTGATGTTGGTTTGTGACCTGTTGCAATAAACCACCTTCCTTTTTACCGGAGTGCCGCCTTTCCATCCTTTTGCACTATTATCAGATAAGGGTATTCTCCCAATCTGATTTAATTTAGATATCTTAGGGTAAAACTCTATATGCAATATCCTGTCGTATTCAAACCCTTGGGTATTCTCGTATCCAGCTTAAGTATCCAAAACGCCTCCCTTAAGTTAATGGAACGTATTTGGTCTCCGCCTCTTATCGGTTTCTTCACCTGTTCTATGACATTCACAGTCAGATCTTTTGTACCTCTCTGGGAACATAGGGAAAAATGTCTCCCTTTATCACATACCAGGGATCATTGATCAATACATCACAATACTTAAAGAGGTCATGTTGCCTTATGTCAAAGAGGAAATGTCCTTGAAATGGGTGTTTTAACAAGACAAGACCCCAAACACACCAATATATGAGAAACATCTTGTTTCCAGGCGAACAAGATTGCCGTTATGGAGTGGCTAGCCCAATCCCCTGACCTTAATCCAATAGAAAACTTGTGGGGTGACATCATAAATGCAGTTTTCTGGGGCAAAACCAAGAAATGCAGAAGAATTGTGGAATGTAACAGGTGCCAGAAGTTCTCAGAAACAGTTCTCAACAGTGGTTATACTAACCGAATATTAGTTCAGTGATTCAAAGGAGAGCAAAATCTTGAAACATTTTTCAGTTCATACAGTGAATGTTTCAGTTTGTAAAGAATAATGCAGACACTGCTATTTTCTTTTGAACAGCCTAATATTCCCTTTTCTTCACTTTCTCATCCCCTAATCCCTCCTTGCACCCTCGTCTAAACATCAGACACCGCATTGGGAAGAGAAGGCAGAATTTTTTTTATAATAAAGTATACCACAAGGTTTTGTACCAGATGTGTTTCCACAGTTGTCCACTTCCTTCACGATCCTAAACCTGCTAAGTCACCCACTGACCTTACCAACTGCCCGTGTAAGTTACTCTGTGGCTGAGAATGAAACCACCCAACCTCCAACTGCATCAAGGCTCACCTCCACAAACAAATAGCGCAATAAGGAGAAATGTAGGGCCCTGGTTAGGGTTGTGCTCTATTTAAGGCACCAACCACAAATCTTTGCATTCAATGACTCAATGTAGAACACAGTTGTGCAAAATACAAAAAGTGGTCGATTGAAAATTATAAATGACCCTTATTTTGGGAATTCCTGAGATGCTACATCCACGGGAATGCAAAACTCATTAAATGTACTTCAGCTGCCATATAAGATCCATTTATTGTATAATACCTGACACATTATTCAAGCATACCTGGAGTAAAGTAGATGATTTTCATTTCTACCTGCTTTTCATGCTTTTAAACTCTACATTTAAAACATCTCTGCTCAATTTAGTCCACAATGGCACACTATGGTGCATTTAAGTATCTCAGATGCCAACACAGAGCAAGCCTTGTTTAAAATAAAGTGACCGCATTATTTTTATCCAGCAGCATTCGTAAATAACCCCATTATGTTTTACAGATGGTGGTAAATTCATGCAGTAGGCTTGGAGGAGAGCACAGTAACAATACAGCAACAAGGAAAAACTAGGTAGCTAATACACTTTTTAGGTGCCTAAATATTTTTTATGTGAGCAACGCTAAAAAAAAAGAATGAATTAAAAAAAGAGAGATCAAAGTAAGGTCAAATCTGTTCTTGGTGTATAATCAGGTTCTTAGAACAGAGCACCAATATATCTCTTACTTAGTCTTTATACACGAGGGTTATACTCAAATGGCATACCTGCTGTTTGCTTTCTCTTCTCTTTCTTCTGGCATAGCAGATGCCAAGAACTGTGACACAAACAAGGTGCTTTTCCTGTGTGCATGGTGAATGTATCTCCATTATTAGATGTTCTATTTATTTACTAAATAAACAAGCTTTTCATTTCCAAGAACAGCCTTTGTCTTGTGTCCAATAACAGAAGATCACATTTGTTCTGCACGCAATCCTTTCCTACCTTTCAAGCTGAATTGCATTTATTTTTAATTTGCTAACAATTTTTTTCTAATCAGTATTGCAGTAAGAGATAGTGGGGCTATGAAGCTAGATTTAGCTAGATCTGGAAGCTAGATAAAGAAGGAAATTATTGAGTCTACAATCAGAAGCCCTTCAGCTAATTCTGAACTGCATGTCCAAGCCACCTGCAGATAAACGACTATCCACCATTCACTTTAACTGGGCTAAGCTACCTGGGATATAAGATAGTGGCGGAATTACAATGCTTAACAGGTCATCTTGGACAGCAGCAACTGTTGGCCATCTTTAGTAGACCTGTAAAAATGGTGAAATGCTGGGTTTTTGGTTATACCTCGTTCTCTTAGCAAATTAATAAATATAAATCTGAAATGCAGCCTAGGGCACTGACAAGGTTTCAGCCAAAGATGCAGACCAAACTTCATCAACGTATAATTTTATGAACGGTAATTTCTTTCCAAGTTGTCCTTTACTTTTTACTGTGTGCCCAGGGAAAATGGCATCTCATGGTTCGTTACCCAGCAGCGCTAACTTATTGTAACTAATTGTATTCTGGCTTGGCTTCTTGTATTTTGCCAATTTATTTAATGTGTGGATTAGTTGTTTCCCACGTTTCATTCTTAATTTCTTGCCTCCAAATTAGGCTATAACAGGGATATAATGCTTTTCTAATATCTGCAAATGGGTCATTTTGAGCAAACAGTTTATATTTCTGTTTTAAATGTGTAATAATTATGCAAATTAGCAAAAAAACTGTGTTGTTTGGTAGATAGAATTATCCATAGTTTCCTCCGTTTCTGTTAGGTCCTTCTGCTGTACCATGAAGCTTTCGGATCACTGCACACTGTGAAGCTCATATTCTAGAGCAGTGTTGGAGTAGAGATTGCTGCCACCAAGATATTGCAGGATGTATCTGAGCTCATGCTGTGAATGGTCAGTTCAGCCTGACTTGTGCAGGATTAATGGTGTTTGACAGAGGATATTTTTATGCTGAAACAGGCAAAAGAAAGTTGAATCTTTCAGGGATTTCTGATAAATGTTTGTACTCATGTGGCTTCCAGGTGACCTTCTAAACCATGTCTGTGCTAAAGCTGGATTAAATGTCTTCGAATGCTTTGCAGTTTATTGCTTTGTACAGTATAAAAGAAAAATTGTCCATCCACACTTCTGTCATCTGTTTATCTATTTACTTATATTAATATGATGTACAACTTATCACATAGAACAGAGATTTAAACTGTTGTTAACATCAAGCCAAAATCATGTTTTTATGTAATATAATGGATATATAACTATAAAGGAAAGTAATAAAACATTTTTTCACATTGTTTCTGATAGCACACTGATTAGACGATGATCTCCTTCAGTCAACTGGATGAGAAACTATTCTTTGGTCTCTCAGCAAACAAATCATAGCCCAAATGTCACACTGAGTCTAGAGGATTAGGTAACCAGGAAGAAAGCAGCAAGAATTTGAATCCATTATAGAGGATTGGCTCAAGCAGTCCAATGGCAAGAGAAGGAACATGAGCTAAATAGAATGGTAGGGGAAAGATGGAAAACTCAGAAATTAAAGTTATGACACCTGTACTGCTAGATACCAAGGTATGTACTATAACTGGAGAGGGAGTAATGGAGATTTTGTAGTGCTGCTTGAAGATGGAATTAAAGTGAATATTATGGAGGTAACTGAGCAGTATGAGAGTAGAAAAGAAATCTAAGCTGATCTTAGGGGACAGAGACTGTGAAAACATGTGGTGGATGAGCTGGAACAAAATAGTCAGAAGACTATGGTACAGGCAGTTCAGAAAATGAATAGGGAATGATTTTTTTTTAAGATTTATTTTTGCCTTTAAGCTATGGATTGCATGATTACATTTCATTTCCATCAACCTCTGGCCCGAATGTGATTCCTAATGATGTAAGTGAATATATATATATATATATATATATATATATATATATATATATATATATATATATATATATATATATATATATACATACGTAGTTTTCATTGTACTTTGATGAAACAGGGAGAACTATAAAACTACTGAGAAACATCTTGTGCCTTATTATTTATTGTCTGAAAATTGGTCATTTAATCAGGTGCTTGTCAGTATGTGGGTAAGAGTGTGATTGCCAAACATTAAATATATACTTATCTATGTACCTTTTCATTGATTCTATTTACAGCCCTTCATGCTTTCATATGTATAAAAATACAAAGACTAGGTTCCACTGTGGGATTTGTTGTATATCTAGTACAAGACAGTTGTTTGTTAACACTAGACCACAACCATTGGTGTTTTTAGCTGGAATTGCCATTGGCATTTATTTTCACGCAAGATTGCATGATTGTTAGGTATTCTGATGCAATGCCTGGAACAAAGCTTAGAGCATCAATACCTAGAAAGAAGCTCAGAATATCAAAGTCCAATGTGAATCTAACAAATCGATAATAACACTGTTGATGTTTATCTGTCATTAACATTTTGTTTGTCTCGATTATGCTTTTATTTAGACCCCTGTAAATTATAACATTCTGAATGAAGTATATGAAAAATAATTTATGGATTCTTTGTCAGTATTTTCAAAAATAGTCTGAGACATGGGAGTCAGTTTCATTGATACAAGTATCACAAACGGTATAACATACGGTAAATGAAGACCCCAAAGTAAATACAGTGCATATTAAAATGCATGGCTGATACTTCGGCTGTTGTTGGCTGTTTGGGTTTTTTCTGTAATTGGGAGCACTATCTTTTGGCTACTTCTAAGATTTACATTCAAAAGAACGAAGGTACTAGAGACACAGCTAGTATTACATAAGGCTGTCTCACACACTTAGGGGCAGATTTATCAAGGGTTAAATTTTGAAGTGGAAAATACTTCGAAATTCGACCATCAAATAGAATCCTCCGACATTCGAAGTCGGAAGGATTTTATTCATCGTACAGTCGTATTCCAATCGTAGTACGATCGTAGTACGATTGTATGATCGTACATCGAATCGTACGATTCGAACAATTTTTTCGTACGATCGTAAAATTTTCCTTTGTAACCCAAAAACGTAGAAAAATGCTCTGGCAGGTCCCCATAGGCTAACATAGCACTTAGGCAGGTTTATGTTAGAGAAGTACTGAAGTCGAAGTTTTTTTAAAGAGACATTACTTCAATTATAGAATGGTTGAATATTCGAACAATTTTTACTTCAAATTTAAGTCGAAGTAAATTCGAAGTTGTAGTATCCTATTCGATGGTTGAAGTATCCAAAAAATTACTTCGAAATTCGAACTTTCTGTACTTCGAGAATTCACTCAAACCTTAGTAAATCTGCCCCTTAAATTATCAGCCTGGGGGAAGACAGAGATGAAGAGGAATGATAAACGGAACAATCCATAATTTCAAAGCGGCTTACCAATGAGCGGAAGGCTCTAACCCGTGACCTGCAGCTATGATGCACAGCTAGGAAGTGTAAGTTTCTTGGGTCAGAGGGGAACTGGAACGGGCATGTACCACTCCAAACTGGAGGAGATTGATTTTATTAATCATTAAAAAGAACCCGATCTGGTCCTAGCTTCAACTGCAAATACTCTATGATACCAGACAGTCAAGCATCAAGAGATTTTGGCATTCCCCCCCCCACGCTAATCTGCCTTTCATCAGGAGGAGCAAGAGAGTGGAGCCATGTTGGGAGTCATCTATGGTATGGTGCAGAAGGGAAGGCTCAGCAGGGGGCCCAAGTTATTTAAATATGTTTTTGTGCTTCATTCTCCTTTCATTGGGATCAGGGTTTACTAGAAAACAACCCTTCTGTAGATTTAGAAACATGCACTATGGTGAATAATATTTAAATGCTTGAAAGAGCAGGCAGGGATGTACACCTGGGGTTAGAATAATTATATATATATATTATATTTTATGCTGTATAAAATAAGGTTGCCAACTTTTCTGTAAAAGTTTCATCCTCCGTTTGCTAGTGCATTTATTCTGTTGGTTTCCTTGACATTAGAAAGAGCAACCCCCATACAATGCTTGCATCTGAAGCTGGGTGCTAGGTAATGGAAAGCACGGTATTGATGATATGGATGCCAGTGTAAGGGAATGTAGTTGTGGTGACCTTGTGATATCTAGAGGTTATATACTGTATGTAAGTCCAACTTTGTTTGATTTCCTAGATCACATCATAAGCTTGATTTACCAATTTGACTTATTATTAATGTCAATCTTTCCTTGCTGCTAAACTCAATGCAGTATCAATGGATCAATGTTATCCAGCCACTTCAGATGTGAGACATGCAGCCATATAATTATGTCAGTGAAATGGACTGAGAATTAAAATCAAAGGAACTAGCATAATACGCAGATAAAAAAAATAAGGCGTTCCAAACCCCTACCCTGTATTGAAGGCAATGTGCCCAATGCTAAAATGGTTAATTCTGCTCATGCAGAAACATTTCACATAGCTTTCTGGGCTATTGCTACAATTAAAATAAGTTGTTAGAAATTTTAATGGAAAAAAAACGTATCAGAGAGAAGAAGAGAAATGATTAGATTTGTAAAGTATATATGTGGGCATGTTGAACATCTCAGTATCCTTTGAAAGACTTGTGCAGCAGAGAAATAATGGGAGCCGCCATACCAACTGAATTATAGAAGGCTGGGCACGCTGACCTAGTCTATTTATGAAGGGGGGTTTTAAAATCATCGACCTGCATACTGCAACACTGATTCATGACTCATCTTAATCTGGAACCTTGATGGTTTCTATCATTCTCAAATCCCTGACATATACTTCCAGCCATATTTCTTGCTTTGTGTTCTGGGAATCATTCCATACCCCTGACAAAACCATCTACCAATCTACCCCTCCTTTCTCGATGCTAAGGATGCTCGATGCTAAGAATGCTTTGCTTTATAGTGAAGGCTGTAGCGTAGAGGAGATTGAACAACTGCTTGACCCCCGTAGTTGAAAAAAAAACACCTGCAATTTTATTTCTGTCAATGTATGGAACATTTAATCTGTGAATATTGAATTCTGGTGATTATTGACAATGGGTGTTCTGTGTTTACCTGGGAAATCAATGCAGTTCTACATGAAGTATGCTCTGATGCTAATAATCTCAGTCAACCAAGGGAACAAAAACAACAGAAATATGAGAATGAATTTAATGGATTTCATCCAAACTCAGTATCTGAAGGTAATAGCTCTCAAGACGTGCATTCTTCTATTGTTAAACTTGAGTCAGTATTTTTTTAAGTTAATAAAATAGCCTACCCGTTATGTAATGAACAAACATTTATACTAACAGTTTCCAGTCTGAATGAGGTCTCTACAAAACATCTAGCAATATATTAACATGAATTATGTACTGTCCACTCATCATTCTTCTGTCCCTCTCTTTTTTGCTGTACATCAGTGTAGTTGAACAGCTCTCATAGTGTTCCTCTTCAATGATAAAAGTGTGTCTGATTTACGGTACAGTCATTAGGCAACAGTATCTCATCAAGGTTCACCATGTCATAATTCAAAGTCAACAATAGATAAAAAGACACTTTAATGGTACTTATATGACTTTCAAAAAAGTATAGCAATTTCAGAGCTGCTGTAAGTGAAGAGTAGTAGACCAAAGTTACCTTGATGAGTTGAATTTTCACCCTAACTGAAGTGTTGTGCATTTGATAGCCCTGCTATAAAGTAATACAAAGCAAAAGCAACCACAGGTAAGCAAGATCCAGTGGTCAGCAGCAAATTGCTTTGCAAAAACCTGAGAAAAACAATCATAAGTATGGAGAGAACAAAAAAACATTTCAGCAAGGCTATTACTGTAAAGGTTTTAAGGCACAAGATCTGCAACAAGAATTCTAGGATGTAATGTTCTACAAATAACAGCTTGTTAGCAGGCCACCTTCATAGGCTAACATTTACTGACTGAAAGGAGCCTGCTCTTTCCATGCTGTACAGTTAGCATTAGCGAAGAGATACACATTATGTTGCCACCGTTCAAAAGCTGCGACAGTTTGAGAAATAATTGCAATATTCCTTTACAAATAAAAAACCAATGGGCTTTGATATTCTTTTTACTTATTTTAAAACATCATAACTTATTTGCATCCTATTTCTGGAAAATATAATGCGTATTTCTTTAAAGATTAGTCTTAATTTCATGATTCTTGTCAACCACCTTTTTTTTTACGTAGAGTCATTTGTTAGACAGACATGACCTCATACAGTTAGGCTAGGATTTTCCAAATGTATTTTTTTTCTTACACAGACCCACCTTATTCCACAGATTGAAATCTAACCGTGATATGACTATATGACTCATAGGAAATATTTCTCAACCCCCCACGGGCTCACAGTGTCATGAAACCCTGCCCTTAACTTCCATTTTGAAGTGATGGGTTTTGGGACTTGTAGCCCCTCTACTTTTCGAAAAATCTATCCACCAGTGTCCATCCACTGTGGGCAAGTTTGAGAATCCACCAAATCCTATTAGAACAAGACACCGGTACGGTTGTATGACACTGAAAAGGGCATTTACTACCTGCAGGGCATGGTGTAAGGTGCAAAAAATTGCACAATCCACCTTGTATTTTGTAATTTTCACCCGGCCCTTCAGGTAGAAGAACTGACACAGATCTCTGCATTCAAAGAGCATAGAGAACTGTTCTTGCCCAATAAATAAATAATAATAATAATAAATACAATGCTGCCTGCATTTGGCAGTGCTGTATTCATAAGGTTTGGGTGATGTAAGGCACATAGATGTTCCCCTTCCCACCCCTAACTCCCGTATCATTCAAAGTCTCAAGTTATGGAATGCTAAAGCCACAATGGAGCCATGTACTTACCATCTGCCCTTTGTAAGGACAGGACTGCCTTGTCCACTGGAGGTGATCTCTGCAACTTGTGTTGGATTATTTATGCAGCACAAGGTGCAGAGTGCAGCCAAACTTTGGAATCAAGTACTTTTTAAATGAGCACTAATGACACTTTATAAAATCATTGCCCTTGTATCTGGTATTGTAGTACATTACCCTCTTTAGGTCTAAAGGAGGTCTGGGAAATAATTTGTATAAGTCAGAGACTATACTGGTTTCCTTTCAATCTATGTTCTTAGGTGTGTCTGTGTAAACTGAATTAGCTCATGAACAGCTAAGCCATATTTTCTTATTGTATATAGGTATGGGATCCATTATCCAGATAGCTCAGAATTAAGGAAAGGCCTTCTCTCATAGATTCCATTATAACCAAATCATGCAATTTTTTTTAAAATGATTTAATTTTTCTCAGTAATAATCAGCACCTTGTACTTGATCCAATATATACATATATATCTATATCCATATATATATATATATATATATATATATATATATATATATATATATATATATATATATATATATATATATATATATATATATATATATATATATAGGTAATTCATCCTTATTGGGAGCAAAACCAGCTTATTGGGTTTATTTAATGTTTACATGATTTTCTAGTAGACTTAAAGTATGAAGATCCAAATTACGGCAATATCCCTTATTCGGCAAACCCCAGGTCCCGAGCATTCTGGATAACAGGTCATTTACCTGTATTCACTTTTGGTTGTGGAAATGCACTAAAAATTAGATGCAGAATGGTGGTCTAAGATGGGCTTAAAATGTAGTCTTTATAAACCTAGACAGAAAAGGATTTATAATAGCTTTTCCCTACTGTATATACTATATATATTTATTTGTTCACATATACAGTATACCAGCATCTAAAAGAAGAAGTGTGTCTGTTGAAACTTACAAATCAAGCAGCACACTGGGAAGAAGTTTGTTTAGCTTTTGAGTGGTAACCCTAACTACTTTGCCTTACCCTTGGGTAAAGAATACATAAAGCACAGAACCATGGAATGCAATATTTATATTTAGACATACTTTAGGAATCTCCTCCTGTGAATCAGGAATTGTTACCAGCAGAGCCTTTTTAAGGAACCAAGATGATAAACACATTATCTTGTACATTACACAGCAGGGCATTACTAATGGATGATCTTGTCTGACTGATTTGATAAGACCTTTTCCAGGCACTGGCCAAGAGAGATTGATAGCAGCAAGCCAGTCAACACAGCCTGTCTAAATTGCAGCAACATTTTCAACCTTTTCTTATTTTTATTAGCTCATGGGTCCTGAGCAGATGCTTGAAGAAGCCGTCAAGTTCTGGAGTCAATAGGTCCTTTAGGAGAGTATTTAGAATGGGCAACTTGAGGCAGAGTCTATGAGATGACCTGCTGTACTCTGCTCCAGGAAACAATAGATCATTCTGTTTGTAGGCAATGTGACAGAGTAATACCATAAATTGGTCTTCAGTTACAGTAAGAGTATATAAAGAACTACACATGTGAAACATTTTCAGCTTTCTCACATCCCACAAAAATAACTAAAGTTACTGTACAGATGGAATGGATAAACATGAATCTCTGGCTCTGACTTCAGAGTCAGTATCCATACGAACAATTAGGTCAGATGTTCTTTTCTATTTTAGAGCATGCAGAATGGCAGGGTGTGATAATGGTCCTGTTCTGCAGTGGGAGCTCCCAGGTATATTGTGAGACCTTAGCCCTATAGCAATCCTAAAATATAAAAAAGGGAAGTGAGCTCCAAAAAAATGATGTCAATAGCTGCTCATGCCTCTCTACACTCTACACAAGCATTAGACACTAGTGAGTTTCGAGAAAGATTATTTTGACACAAAAATCAATATTTTAACTGAAGAGGGTAACCATTGGTGGTTATGTCATATTCACAATGCATGGGTTTTTCTAATACACTTGAATTTTTGCATTTGTAATAATGTGTCAGTATTTTTGTTTAATGGTTGTATTTTGTGGCACCTTTTTTCACCACTTGCACCAGATTAGAAAGGTTGTGTGGTAATATATATAACACAATTTTACATATACTGTATGCATAATGTGTTGCCCCCAGACATTATTACCAGATGACTAGCTAGGTGGTGGCAAAAACATATATTTATGTTTGTAAACTGGACACCTATTACATAATAAATTATTGGGTAAGGTTTTAGTTATTTAACATACTATAAAGTCCTTGCCACTAAAATTACCCACACAGGACATATACTTACAGTACATGAAAAAGTCAGACAGGCAGAACTAAGTTGAAGTAGTCCCTCTGAACACTGTACGATGGGACCACTTGGTCTTCTTTGAAGGATATCTTTGATCTATAGAGCAACATCTATGAATTTATATTCAGAACAACTCTCTGGATACAAACAATGTATTCCTCTCCTCAATGATTCATGAAAATATTTGTTGGCCTTTTCTTCAACATCAGTGTTAAGGATTTAAAGTATAGTAGCACATTTATCAAAAGGCTTATGGGATTAGTGTATTTCTCTGAAGACTTTTCATAGTAATATATGTGTTATGTCAGTAATAATCCCATTTTTTGTTTTATTTTTTGATTTGTTCCATTACTTTATGTGATAGCTCCAAAAAATAATGGACAAAAAATGGTTGTTTTTCAGGGCTTTATGGTAGTAG
The DNA here is from genome assembly GCF_017654675.1 of Xenopus laevis. Classification (NCBI taxonomy): domain Eukaryota; kingdom Metazoa; phylum Chordata; class Amphibia; order Anura; family Pipidae; genus Xenopus; species Xenopus laevis. The sequence goes on from NC_054374.1 coordinate 80,015,911, forward strand.
AAAGGATACATGAACGCAGTCATTTTGGGAAATGTTTTGTTCTAGCTAAAAAAATGCTGAAAACCTTCAGGAGCAGTGGTCACACCAGAAGAAGAGGACGTTGATGTATTCCTGATTTTTAAGAAATCTAAAATAGTGGTAAAAATTCTCCCATTGCATACATTAGCTATTAGAAATCAGAGGCCAAAAGTTTTTTTTTAGTAAGAAGGCTACTGTAACATATGGTATCCCAAAACCCAAAACAAACACCAAGGTCCCGGTCGTAGCTCAAGCTTCTGCCTCTAACAACTGCCTTTTGCTTCAGGAGGAGCCCTCCGCAACTCGGATGCTTCCAGGTTTTGAAAGGACCAAGGGGGAATTTCTGGGCAGGCAAGGGAACCATAACATATTCAGGAAGGATGGGGAACAGAGTGTGGTCATTGAACAGGCTGGGTCAGTACCAACCAGACAGTACAGGATACAGGATCAGGAACCAGGAGCGTAGTTGTGGAACAGGCTGGTAACAGGCTGTAACACAGTACAGAGTCAGGATCCAGAAGAGTGGACAATAACAGGCACGGGTTGGTTCAGGCATCGAAACAGCAAAGGTGAAAAACAGGCAAGGGTCAGGAAGAGATAATCAGACACAAATTACACCTAGGAACTATCATTGGGCAATGAGTCAGTTCAGAGCAGGAGGCTTTATAGCCAGACTAATGGCTTACACTGATAACCTGTGACCAGATTAGCAACAGGTGAAACAAGCCATGCCTACTTGCCTATAGGAGTGAACCAGGACCTTAGCAGTCTGCTCACATAGAACAGTGACTATGCAGACAACACAGAAACACCAGGTCTCTGGTTAATCTCCAGGCAGGATGTTAGCTGCCTCGGGTTTTCTCTTATGTAAACCAGTGGCATTATTATGCATATTTGGCTTGTCGATTCTACACTACAGTCAAACAACAGGAAGGTAAAAATAATCATGTTTAGGTTTTGGTTGTATAAAAACTGTTTAATGCTTCCAGTGGAGATCCCATGAACAAAAAACAAAGGCAAGACATTCACAGAGTAAGCAGAAAATGTCATGGAAAATCATGTTGCATCAAGTGGCTGCTAATCATGGAGAGCTAGGGAACCTGCTTTTGTCAAGCAGTGTTTAAAAGTTCCTCTAGGGATCCAGAGGGTTAATTCCCCTCTGTTCCTTAATACAAGAACCACATGTTGGGAAATCCCCTGCCTGTGCCGCTACAGGTTGAACTTAGAGTGAAGGGAGGGGCAGGAGCCCTTGTCCCTGTGCAGTGTGTCTGGCAGATACTGGAGGGTGTCATAAGGTGTCACTGCTGCGCAACTAATTTGATATAGGAGAGCCATGTGCTTACACTACCATTGCTGACTTCCACTTCACTGAGGAGAGTGATCAAGAAGTGCTGCAGGATGTAAAGATTAAAAGGAGTTTGATAGCCCTGTGGGATTGAGACAGAGTACTCCAGAGCCTGGTAAGCTCAACCATGCAGGTTTAGAGCTTGGATGCCTTTTTATATGCTTGCACTATGGAGAGTGCTGGGAGCTTTAGTTCAGCAGAAGAGGACTTTGTGTGCTTGCACTATGGAGAGTGCTGGGAGCTATGCCATGAGGATAAAGCAAACTGTGTGTGCTTCACTGAATGGATTTCATCACTGCTGATGCCTGTTCCAGCTCTGGATGAGCTTACCCCTCTGTGTAAATCCCCAGGGAGGGTAGAGAGAGAAAGGATCCAGCGTGTCTCCTGTTTGTAAAAAAGGCTTTGTTCATGTGCCTGCCACATGGAAGCAAATACCTTTGACCAACGGGAGAGGTATTTGGCAGGTAGAAACTTGAGAGCTCTTTGGGGAAAAGGGACTGAGACTCTTAGTCCACCAAGAGTGGAGTTTAGGACTTTGCCTGGCAAGGAGATGCCAGGATAGGACTACAACAGGTTCCCCAGGGTAGTGGGTCATATTTAGGATATAAATGCATATTTTACTTTGCCTTTAATTTTGTATAAAGTTATATTTGTTATACTTCAAACAGTGTGTTTGAATGTTTTCCTAATGGAGTCACCCGCAAGTGTATTCCCGGATCCCATTCAGTGGAGGCACTACCATGAGGGTAATTCCCAGTATCCTTTCACTTAGCAAAGGGGACTCAGGACCTGGTATATGGTAAGGATGTACAAACTTGGCCCAGGGGGGTGTCCAAGAGGGCGTTACATTCCCTTCCCAAAATTACTAGGGAAACAGCTTTTGTCAAGCAGTGTTTTAAAGTTCCCTTCCTAATGTTATTTGATTACAGCTAGCAAACTGGAATTTACTGGAAGTTGTAGCCTAGCAATGTTTGGGTGGAGCAACACTGCTGTGGAAATCTTACATCCCCTTTAACAAAGTATCTTGGAGATGAAAAAAAAACACAACTGGCACATGTGCAGTCTAGTCACTTGTGTATTAAATGATTCCATATGTCTTTAGATGCACACTATCTGACAATCTGAATTTTTAGAATTCCCTGATGCCAACTTAAAAGTCACTGGAGTGTTGCTGGTAACAGATGTGTGTTATCTGTGCATAATTTGCAAGAACAGGAATCAAATTGCTATCTCTCCAAAACTGAGGGAATTTTTAGCAGTTTGGAAGACAAATGTGTTAATCTATTCTTTTTCCTAATGGCAAGATGTATATAATATAGGCAGAAAACTGTCCAGATGTTCAGAAATTCACCAGAACCTACTTAAGAAGCTTACATGATATGTCTATTTCAATTAAACAAGAAAATCCAAGAAGCACTTATAATTAGTACATTTCCAAAGTTCTTGTTCAAAAGTTTTTCCAAGTGAACACATCTGGACCTACTGGCTTCGCTGAGGGTTTTGTTGATGCGTAGCTCGATGACTTTTCTCAAGATTTCTGTGTTGAAGTCTTTTGCTTATTTCATTTCACAGACGTAAACCCTTAAATTGTGAGAATCCCTTAAATGTTTTGCTTATTTTTAACATTGTCTATATTTGTCACTAGAGGAAAAGAACTTGGGATAGGCATAATGCAACTAAAAAGCTCACAACATGAGCATCAATATTTATACATTTGCAAAAGTGAAAACTGTATTTCTTTATCGCAAGGAAACTAATATAATAGATTATGAGACTCCCACAGTCTGATGTATTCCATAATTTGCATTTCATGAGTTTGCAGCTGATGCAAAGGAATAATCATACATTCTCATGCAGATTATTACCCTGATGAGCCCCTGTAAGGGTGATATAGTCTTTATTTTGATGATCCTCTACTGCCCTGGCTGTGCTTTAAAGCCCAGCTGTACAGTAGCATAAGGGGAGCTGAAAACATGTGCATTTTGTGCTGAAATCTTCCCTGTGTGTGTATGGACAGGCAGTTGCAATTAATCAGTTGCAGTCTGCACTAGCAATACCCTGTGTTTCTTCATCTGCAGAAATGCACCAGCAGAGAAGCTGGTGTGTGTGACATTAGCCTTAAGCAGTAAGCTGGGCTGGGATACTCTGAGTGCAATTTACTGGATGAACAAAAGAGAGTCTTTAACAGGCTCAAAAACAGCTTGATTTGTGTTTTAACTGCATTAAAGGTAAATGAAAGAACTGGTCATGTCTCCGTAAAGGGCATTTTTTCTTTAAAACCTTCAACAAATACTAGCATACATGTAAAACATCACTTGACTGAAAAAGGTATGGGATCCATTATCTAGAAACCCGTTATCCAGAAAGCTCTGAATTACAGAAAGGCCCATAAATGCCATTTTAATAAAATAATTCAAATTGTTTTAATTATTTTCTTTTTTTCTGTATAATAATAATATTAAGAACAGTACCATGCACTTGTTCCCAACTAAGATATGAGTAATCCTGGGGGCAAAACAATCCTATTTAGTTTAATTAAACAATTTTAGAAAATAATGGTATGAATTCGGATTTTGATCAATAACCCCCTTAAAGTATTGAGCTCCAAAATATGGAAAGGTTTCTTATCCAGAATTCCCAAGTCCTAAGCATTCTGGATATCAGATCCCATTATTTTTAATGGGCAATTCAAAAATCAGCCAAGATAAATTGCTTTTAAAAAAGACCAGCTGGTAGACTGCATGAAATTTGCTGAAGGCATACGTATGTTTGTTACTATATATTTCCCTTTATTTGTTAATGTCAGCATTTGGAAGGCATGGAACAATGCCAGTGATAATACATGTAATACAAGGGTTTGTTCTATAAGTAAAGAATGCAGATTTGTATGAAAGCAGAGGGCCGCTGCCAAGATTTGTAAAAATCAAATATTAGGAAAGGCAGGGTGGCTGGGTGTCAATGCTGTTAGTTCTCTGCAAAAGCAGGAGTTCTAATTTCTACCATCAACCTCAAGTTCTACTGCAAGAACAGTGTGCCTAGAATACTCTGGCTCCCTCCTCCCTGACTCTGCTAATTGACTTGATTAAAATGTATTTTAATGCCAAGTATCTCTGCAGCTGGTGTGCAACACAAGCCCTTAACATTAATTCTTGGCTTTTGCAGAATCACATCTGGTTAACCCCTTAGTGATGTCTCTCTTCTCACACAATTCTTACGGCTTTATTTAACTTTCCCTTCCTGGTACTCTCTTTGTACATTCTGACATATACATGTGAGATATCTCCCTTTGGCATCAAAGATTATTATAACCTGTAATAGGGGTATATCCACATGCCGCATAGTGTTTAGAAAAAATAATGCTGTGGTGTGCAGACTTCCATTTTAAGGGAGCAAGCCTATGAAAAGAATAATTTTGTTTGGCTGCTTAGGATAGCAACCAGCACTTATATGCAAAAAAACATCCTTCCTAAACTCTGCTGCCCCCTTTGGGCACAGGTGTTTATAGTCCATCCACAAATAATGAGTGACACCAATGAACCTGGAGAAGTGGGGGTTAATGGGATATTTAAAGGAAAAGATTAGACATGTTGACATTGTTCCAAACTGCAGTTGTTTCCCATAGGACCCTGCATGGTTTTATCTTGGAAAGACAGGCATTGATTGTAAATAGGAAAATTACTTTTAGTTGGGCTTATCTCAATATCCGTATGAATAGGATAGTTCAATGCAATTGTGTGACGCTGACCCTGTAATATTTCCAGCTGTCACAAAAGTCTCCCATCTGAATTCTACCTTAGAGATAACATTGACTGCAATACTTTGCAGCACTCATAAAGCATTGAGTGCAGCCTACAAAAACAAAAATCTGCTACAATTATGGTTTCATCCACTTATATATATGGTGGGATATACTGAGAATATTCTGCACTTGACTGGATTCTTGGAAACAGGATTTCTATAAGAATACCCATTTGCCCTTGAATGCTTTTTAAGTTTAAATCTATTCTATCATCCCATCTCTTCTCGAGGAGCCTCTTTCAGACCCTGTAATTGTCTCCACTGCTATGTGCTTTGGTCCAAAATTTCACCTATGTAGAAGGCTCTAGTCTGTTTTTATATGGCAATATTAATAACTCTGTATCACTAATGAAAGTACTCTGGGACTTTCCATGATGTACTACTACTTACATTTTTATAGATCAAAATATGTTATGTATATTTTAGTAGTTCAATTTATATATTGGTATATCACAGCATGCTATATCACCAGGCAATAGTCTGATCTGTTATACCACTTGTACTTAAATTATAGTTTATTAACTTGTTTGTGTCCAAAATATTCTTGGTGTAGTTAATTGGAAATTAATGGTAGAATTCCTTTCTTTCTGCAAGAAATTCATTTGAGAAGGTGGACAAGCAATTTTTCTTGAATATACAGATGAAGCAGGATTTCATATTTTGTAACACTGTGTCCAGACCCAATTTTTTTGTGCTAAGTTCTGCCTCTAGATCGCGATAGAGTGCAATTTTTTTCAGTACAAATCTTCTGATGGACTAAGTCATTAAGGCATTTGACATCTAGCACCATCTAGAGGCAGGATTTAGCATTAAAAAAATTTGCACAAAATGTGAAATCAAATGACTTCATCTGTGCATTGACTTGAGTTCTCATTAAACATTCCCAGCGAAATCAAGCACCAATTTCACAGAATTTGTATACAGCTACTTACACACTAAACTCATTATCAACACTTTATTGTCAGGGAGCCGGGAGCTCCCTCCAGGGAGGTAGTCGGGATCAAGGAGGAAGCCTTCTTGAGGGTGCAAGGTCGCGGTGTCCAAGGGGTTAATCCAGAGAGTAGTCAGAATCCAGGCAAGAGTTCAGGGGCAGGCAGATAACAGCAAAGTCCAAAGGCCAGGCAGGGGTCAAGGATAATAATCAGGATCAGGATCAGGATAAGGAATATTAGCACACAGGGAACCCAGGAAATACTTAGGGCAAGGTTTCCTATACTTGGGCGCCATCCTGGCGTCTAAACAGGCTTTTTATTTGAATTTGGCGCCTTAGTGACGTCATTGACGTCCTTGCGCCGACGTCGGCGCACTGACGTCATCGCGCCGGCGCCGCTTACCCACGTGGCGGCCATGGGCACCGCCATCTTGGGAGCGACGCCGGCAGGAGAGGATGCGCCGCCCGGAGCTCCTGGGCCTGCTCCGGGCGGCGATCGTTACATTTATATAGCGAATCCTAAAAATGTCTGTTCTGCCTACACTCTACAGAAATGGATTTTCTATTAGCAATACCTGCCAGGAGCTTTAGTTTGGATATATGGATATATTTGGATACTGCCCTATATAATATTTTTGCTTTTAAAAGGAAACTGCATCACTTAAAAGCAGCAAAATGAAGTCCAACCTATTTGGGACTGCAGATTTTAATTACACAGGAATTGTAACATATGGTATCCCAAAACCCTGAATAAACCCCAAGGTCCCAGTCTCAGCTCATGCTTCTGCCTATAGCAGTCGTCTTTGGCTTCGGGAGGAGCCCTCCGCTACTTAGATGCCACCAGGTCTTCAAGTGAGAGGACCCGGGAGAAAGTTCTGGGCAGGCAAGGGAACCATAATGTGTACAGGAGGGAGGGGGAACAGAGAGTGAAGTTGTGGAACAGGTTGTGACTGTACCAACCAGTACAGTGCAATATAGAATCAGGAATCAGAATGGTAGTCAGGATAAACAGGCCAGGATAAAAACCAGTTGGTAACACAGTACAAAGTCAGAATCCAGAAAAGTGGTCAAACAGGCAAGGGTCGGTTCAGGCAGCAATACAGGAACCAGGCAAAGGTCAGGAACAGAATCACACCCAGGAACTATCAAATGAACCTACATTTGGCAATGAGTCAGTGCATTGTAGGGGGTTTTATAGCCAGACTAATGCTTTACACATCACCTGTGGCCAGGCAACATGTAAAACAAGCCATGCTTTTGTAGGGATGTGTAAAATAGCCACCCCTAGTTTAAATTGGCAGGCAAGTCCCCAGTAGTTTAGACTGCTAAATGGGTCCTAATGGGGACTTGTGTTAATGCTCTGCCTTAAGCTATGTCCTGTGGTTTCAATAGTGACCAGTATAAGGCACTGTGCTAAAGTATAAAACCCCTTGTAGCCATGCTCTCAGGGTCCATCTTATGCTGGCTCTAGCCTGAGCAGGGAGAGCTCGAGTGGAACCTAGACAGGTAAGGTCTAGTAAGGATAGGCTACTACTTTAATAGGTCACTCTAGGAGTGACAGATAGACAGGATATTTAGCTGAGCAGCTTGAGGCTCCTCCGAGGATTGTGAGTGGGATTTAGATCTTGGGTACTACTTGCCCAGAAGTAGGGACTAAGTGTACAGACCTAGGGTAGAGCTTCCCTTCAGGTTCTACTTAGGGGAAAGGCTGAAAGCTGGGTGTACCCCCTCAAGTCTGCATACATTGTCCTTGTTCACGAGGGGACTTATATTGCCCAAAGGTACTGTGAGTATTGCTTATCCATTGGTGACCCTGTACACTTTATTGCGGAGTGTATGTTCAATAAATATGTTACATGGTTAAGTTATAAGAACCACTGGCACCCAGTTATTTGCACCCGGAATACATGGTTGTGAGGGCTTACTCCCTAAGATTTTAAGGTCTCATATATATTGGGAGTGGAGCTCATAGTCAGAAAAAGGTGCACTCGTTTTACTATAGTGCTACACTTACTTGCAGTTACAAGTTATGGCCATAGGAGTGAACCAGGGCCTTAGGCCACCACAGGGATAAATACAATTCAAGATGACTTTGAAAGCACAATCATTTGGGGTTATTGAATTGAAAATGAAATATAAAATCTCAGATAGGAGTTTTGATAGATTCACATAATGAAAAATATAAAGGGCACAATATTTAGAAAACCTGTGCAAAACATAATTGAAAGCAACATATCATTCTATCCCAGTAGCTTCGATGGCATATCACAGAATCTATTTTACCAGGCTGTAAATAATGGATTTGAAATTTTCATCCACTTTTATTAGCTGTTAAAACCATGGTATACACTATATGTCAGCCATCAAAGCCAACCATAAATTGAGGTGAAGAAAAACACCCTAACTATTTCTGTAATAACTTCTCAAATAATATAAGACAGGCAAAATATAACCTCTGATTGCCAGGAAAAATATAGCATTAGCAATTTTTTCAAGTGAATCTCTGATTGCCTGGAAAAAGCCCATTATAGTTAGGAGCTTATACAGGACTATGAGGATGGCTCTGCATTTTATTGCACTGGTACTGTATTTGTTTCAGTCTGTTTAGGATACCAGATCTCTTTTGGTGTTATTTATCAGCTTGATTCTTAGAATGTCCCTACACCGTTGTTTGGCTATTAAGCTGGAGATTCAATGGAAAGATGTAAAATAATGGCAGTAAATCTGGTGTTCACATGGAGTAAAATAAAACACACCTTGGTGAATTCAACTTTTTTTTTCCATAGCGTTTGTTTTTTGGCAAATTTCATTTTACACAGCATAATAAATAGGCCCCTTAGTGAAGCAAAATGAAAAGTGGTGATCTTTACTCCATCCCAAATATGTTTAAAACCACAGGATCATGAGAAATAAGGGTAGGTGCTGAAGGCACCAGAAGCTGTTTCTTGCATAGCCAATGGTGTAGCATTTTCCTAATCAAACTCTATTTATAGACAGATGCTGGAATCATCCCCAGGACACATCAAATACACAATAAATGAAGTGATGCCAAGATCCAAATTAGCATTGGGCTTCTGTCCTGCACCTCTATTTATCACAATGAAGGTGTAAACTAAGTGACCTCATCTGTTCCACTTTAGTGGTCATCTATTTTATGAACAAACTGCCTTTAAACCATTACACTTTAACAAGAGCGCTTGGCAGAATACCAGTACAGGGACACCTGGCAAGTAACAGGAATATCCAATGTAAAGGGAAGGATTGGAAAATATTCTAGGTTTGCATAGAAGTGAACTTTAGCGGAGGATCCAAGAAAACAATGGAATGTACAAATAAAGACTTTTTTGTATGGAGAATTAAGTGAACATGCTATTAAGAAATACCTAGAGTAGAAAATAACCAGAACATTAAAATATGATTATACCAGCCATGCAAGGACACATGCATGTAATACACAGGATACTACATTTATATTTTACTAACACTTTATACCCAACACATGATTCCTCAAAAAGATACATCACCCACTGCATGCAGGGCAAGTTTTCATGAACAATAAAAAGAAATGTGTGTCCCAAAAGGAACCTTCCTCCTTCACTCAATATTTACCCATAAATGAAAGTAATATTAATACACAATTAGTAAATCCTATCCCTTTATTCAACAACAATAATAATACTAATAATAATAAATAGTGGCTGGCCAACCTAGTCAATTCATACGGTTCATTAAACATTAAAAATGAATATAATAATAGTATAAAAATTATGTAATAAGTTGCAGAGGAATTCCATGACTTTTTAAAAGTCTGAGGCCTCAGGCCTGAGGTACTTTTAAAAGTTCATAGAACTCCAAGGTGACTTTCAATATCCTCAGATTCTATAACAGGGGGTATGTTATTTATTATAATACACACATTTAAAGGAGAATTGAACCCTGTAGAAAAAACCCTGTACCCCCACCACACATAGACCACCCTCCTTCTCCCCCCCCCAGCCGGTATTGTTTGTAAAAAAACTTTACTTAAAGTGTCTTAAAAGAGAATTCAATCCTGTAGAAAAAAAGCCCCATGCCCCCACCCCACATAGAACACCCTCCCTCCTTCCCCCAGCCTAACTGCCCCCCCTACCTGGGGAAATGCCCCATACTTAATACTTACCCCTCATCGCAGATTCTGGCATTGGACTTCACGGCATACATCTTCCGTAAAGTCCATGGATGAAGTGAAGTCTGATGCCAGAATTTGTGATGAGGGGTAAGTATAAATTATGGGGCTTTTCCTGGGGGGGCAGTTAGGCTAGGGGGAGGGTGTTCTATGTGGGGTGGGGCGTACAGGGTTTTTTTTCTACAGGGTCAAATCTTTTTAGGCACTTTAAGTAAAGTTTTTTCATTTTTTACAAATACTACCGGAGTACTTCTACTTTTATTGATCTATACAATTTTGCCCTGGCAACAGCTTGCACATGGGGCTGCAAAGAGCAGTTCTCCACTTTTGAAGCACACATGAACTGAATTCATTGGAATTATACCAAAGGCCACTTTTACTAAGCACAGGGTTAGGGTTTTTAGAGTGCAAAAAAAAGTGCAAAGCAAATCTGCCCCATGGTTTTTGCCTAAGGGCTCTTACACACGGGCGTTTTTTGCTGCGCTCCCTTGCGTTTTGCATTTTTCTGTTCAGCTGCAGGGGCGCACAGAAGTAGAAACCACTCAATTATTGTGAAGGGAACTATACTCACACAGACGCATTTAGACTGTAAGCCCTACATGGTAGCCTTTTGTCTCCTTGACACAAAGCATGTAATCTATATTGTAATTATATTTTATATTTACGTGAATTATATTTTTATTAATGCACTTATTGTTACTTTTTATTTCAATGACCCCTTGTGTGTTATTTCTAATTTATTGTTTTGTTGTACAGTGCTTTGCCCTCAAGGAGCACTATACAAATAAAAACATACATACATACATACATGCGTCAAAATGCAAAATGCTGCGTCCCACCTGCGTTTGGTGCTTACATGCGTCTGTGAGAATACAGCCCATTTCACAATAATTGAGTGTGTCTACTCCTGTGCTCCGCTGCGGCTGACCAGAAGAAAGCACAAAGTAGGGGAGTGCAGGAAAAAACGCCTGCGTGTAAGAGCCCTAAAGGTGCAGAACTTTGTGCTCCCAGAATTGAGCTTTCTATGAATACACAGCTGCTTGCATTTGGCAGTGATGTATTCCTAAGAAGCAAGCAATTGGCAGCACATGGACATTCCTGGAATTTTTATTCAATGAATGGGGCCCCAAACACTTGCGTCCATGGGATAAGCAAATGAGACCTCAAGTCTGAGTATTTCCCATATAATATTAAACAGATTATGTTAGCTCTGAATGAACCGTTTTGGTAGGAAAAACTCTATGGCAAAATAAAAAAAATAATAGCTATCAGTAATAGCTATTTTTTTACAAAAAATTAAAAATGATGCAAAGTTAGAAAACCTCCCCCTTATACTTTCATTCTGTGGAGGCTCCAGCAGTTGTTAACGCAAGTTCTAATTTCCAACACTCTGTTCTAAAACAGTTATTGCAGTTATACTTGTACAATAGATATTTTTATTAAACTTACTGTAGTACAACTGTACCTTTTGATAGCTGACCAAGTCTCTGTCAAGAGCTGAAGACATTTTATAGGTAATACTATAAATAACTGATCCTGAAAATGTTACAAATGAAGAAGACTTAACTGTACCATCTATAGAAGAAAGCTGTCCTGTTCTCTTTGCAGCAGACGCTGAACTTAGTGCAAACTGAGCGCTATAATCCTCATTAAAATTTACTCCTCCAGTATGGCTACAAATATAACAAATTATGGCTCCTGGCCTCTACTGATACATGTAATAATTCATTTCTACGGCTTTGCAGAAATGACTTCATTTACATTTTTTTTTAATCATGAGCTCTTCTACATCTCATAAGCCAGTTTATGTTACAGGAATTTGTATGTTGAACATAATTCACTTAATGTGAGTCTGTATATGGCAATTAATTTACTGTAATGTGAAAATGTATCTTCTTAATTAATTGACCTTGGAGTTAATTATTATGTTGGACTCAATTTGCTTTAATGTGAATAGACATTTGGAAATAAGTGGTTATATATATATATATATATATATATATATATATATATATATATATATATATATATATATATATATATATATATATATATATATATATATATATATATATATATATATAAAATATACTATTGGGATATCGTCCACAACACAACAAACAATGGTTAATATACAAGCAAAGACAAGTGGGGGTGTGACCAGCAGGGGTTGTGTTTGTGACATGTTACCAAATCAGTGACCGAAACAATTCCCCAGCTAATTTAAATGTGCCAATCAAGAGCCACAGTGTCAATATTACAAAATAACCACCGAAATTTATAATAAAGCTTGTGTATTAATACTTAGTGACTACTTGGGCCTTAATAAGCATTTAGACACTGTGTCAGCATACTAGACAGCCGGCGTGTGTGCCAGAAATATATAGGTTAAAAGCGTGTGTGTGTGTGTATAGAAGCCAGTAAACAACTGATCCCCAGTGTGGGTTGCCCACATAACAAGAGGTCGCATTTAGTACAAACAAAAAATCTATATATATAATGTTGCAAAACCGGAAGGCTTCTGTCTACTGGCAACTATTGTTCAGGCTTGCAGGCTGGACTGTGCCAGCGCAAAAAAGAAATCCTTTTTAATAGATATATTGTACATTCTCATTTTGGCCGTCGAAATCTAGGAGTTCGTATTCCCGGTGGTTGTATTCCCGGGGGTCCCCTCCATACAACAGTTCTTATTCTAAACCGATTATTTTTATTCACCTTTTTTCATCTTATTTTCTGCTGATTCACTGCACATGCTCTGATGCTGTCACTAACTGAGCTTAGGGACCTACTTTAATAATCAGCCCTGTAGCATCAGCTTATATTACAGACAAACTTAATTTTCTGCTTGATAATTTGCGACGACCCCTAAGTTTAACTTCTCAACAGCTGCTCAGAGCCCAATGAGCATGTGAGTGTAACAGACACGTTCCAAGATGGTGACCTCCTGTGACAAGTTTGAAGTCCTGGATTATTGCTGCTATTGAAATGCTGAAACTTTAGGCTGGTACAATAAGTTTGGTATCTAAAATATGCTATTTTTAACCATATTCAGTTTTAGGGTTTAGTTCTCTTTTAAGGCACTTTGAGTAAAGTTTTTTTCACTTTTTACAAATAATACCAGAGTGCTGCTGCTTTTATTGATCTAGAGGCCTATGGTGTTTTACCTTATCTGCAGCCTAAATATAATAATGAACCATGCACTTGTAAAGCTGATCTCTGCAGTTTACATGCTAGATTAGTATATATTTTAATTATTTACATGTAAAAAAAAGATGTCTCTGGTATATGACTATATGGCTATACAGTGAGTCAGATGGAGCTATAATAGCTATTCCTAGATGCCACAGCGTCTCTCTCTGTAATACCACAGGTATGGGATCCATTATCCGGAAACCCGGTTTCCAGAATGCTCTGAATTACGGAAGACCGTCTCTCATAGACTCAATGTTATCCAAATAATCCAAATTTTTAAAACTGATTCCCTTTTTCTCTGTAATAATAAAACAGTGCCTTGTACTTGATCCAAAAGAAGATATAATTAATCCTTATTGGAAGCAAAACCCGCCTATTGGTTTTATTTAATGTTTACATGATTTTCTAGTAGACTTAAGGTATGAAGATCCAAATTATGTAAAGATCCATTATCTGGAAAAACCACAGGTCCCGAGCATTCTAGATAAAAAGTCCCATACCTGTATGTACAGCAGAAAAATGTATGTATTCACATATTAAACCTATACATGTATGCAAAAACTTGAAAGGTATCATTATCTTGTCACATAAAGGCATTGGGAATATTGCATGTGTTTGTATAAATGTATTTCTTTTCAAAATGTAAAATTCTCCTTACAAAGCACTTTGGCCATCTGCCTGCTGCTTCTGCATACATACTGAGAATTCCCTGCCAACGATGCAGTAGTCAGGGGTCAGAATAATCCCGCTCTGCAAATCCTTTAGTGACATTTATAGAAATACAAATAACTTTTGACCCGGCTTACAACAGCATACGCACTCTTTCTTCTTATAAGAATGGGAATAGCTTCTTCTCAAGGTTATTTGAGGGTTCATGATCTGATATTAAAAAAGGATTTATTCCAGCACTTTTTCCAAAAGCCATCACATAAATATACAACCTTTCTTTGAATCTCATTCTATAAAACAGAGGGAAATAGTTATGCTCTTTTGATCTATGAGATTTCAGTTCAGTGGATAGAAAAGTTCTAAAGGTCATTTGTATGTGATCCCATTTATTACAGCTGCTCTCATATTCTTTTTGATAGGGACTAGTCACTTCTCAGCATAAGACAGAATAGGACTATGTTTTCTAAGCAGCCTATTTGAATTTTAAGATTAATTTCTTCAAACCCAGAGGTTGCACACAAACAGAACAGCATAAGAATACACACAGCATTTTTAGAAACGGATAGCAGTCCTGTAAGAGATTATCTGCCGGAAAACTACAATATTCACAATATAATTATATTTGCAGAAATACACGGGGCACCGTGCAAGGTTTGTTTCCTGCAACAAAACATGTCCATGCATGTAAAAATATTTCTTTGCAAGCATTCCATTCTCATTTTGTATTACAAGCCATACCATATCTCAAGGTAAAATAATGGCATGATAAATATTAGAAACATTAACTATTAAAGATCACTCTCTGCTTTAAAGTTTACAACCACAACAGTTATAACAAGAAAGAATATGACATTTTGGTTGAGATGAAATAAATATGTTAGGTGTATTGAATCATATTTAAATTGGAAGTTCACATTTGAGTTAACTTTTAGTATGTTATAGAATGGTCCGTTTTAAGCAACTTTTTTAGTTGACTTTTTTACTTTTCTTATTGTTTATTGATTTCTGAAAAACTGCTGACAAGCTCCTGGGTGTCCCAAATGTCTAAAATACCGCGATCTATGACTAAAGGCCTCTGTCCCAAATGCTGTATTATCTGCCAAAACTCTGTACTATCAATAGTATATATCTGCTCCTCAAAAATAGGAGCCACACACAGGATCGGACTAGGAAAAAATCGGGTGGGCGCCCTACTGGTCCAAACCCGTTGCCCTGATCTGCCACCCCCCTTAAAAAAACCAAAAACAACCATGTGCGGCGTGCGGCGGTGTTGGACCCCCAAAGCTTGGAACCCTGTGGGCCCCCAACTGTCCAGTCCTACCCTGGTCACAAATAAAGCATATGGGAATTTTACCCCATTTATGATGTTCTCATCAAGGGTTTTTTTTCTGGGTACTCCTTCCATATGCCAAAAAAATTATACAAGCAGTAAATTTGCCTATAGTGTGTGTGTGAGTATGACAGGGACCACTGGGGCAGGTGCTGATGTGAATGGCGTATAATCGCTTTAAAGCTCTACATAACAGTCTTTATTGGAGCTTATCAGTGCAGGGCAGAAATATCAGAGTAAATCATGTGTTTTCCTAGAATGTTGGCATAATAGACTCTTTACATAATGTGCAGTACAATTTGCACACAATATTCTAATGCAGGCACAAACTAGCATTCCCAATAGCGAATACATGCATGTTGTGCTGTTAACATATAGTACACTAGTGGCAAGTCAACTACATGTGTAGACACAACATCTTAAGTGAACCCTGGAAGTAAGCCTTTCTCAAGACATATATTAATGCTAGGGCTCCCTTGAGCCAATGTGCTTTGTGCCCAACTGCTTGTAATTAATCATAACAAACAGAACAAGCCCACCAGCACCAGATGCAAGGTTTAAGAAGTGTATACAAGGGCAAGTTGCCCTTGCATTTGTTTTTTATCAAAACTAATTTTACCTTAGAAGTTCTACAAAATGTAATGAATGTTTACAATAATGCATCTTGTTGGGTGGCACCAACTTAAATAAATATGTTCACCTGTAATATATTTTATAGCTATAATTTGCAACCACTTACAGCATTTAATGGGTGAGTGTTTGCACGGAAGTAATCTACATCAGATATCAAGAAAGGAATTCAAATATGCACTAAAGAATTTGGAATTCATCTGGTCTGTGGTTTTGTAAATTAAATAAGCCTTGTTTACAAAAAGAAGCATGGGAAATCCCTTGATGTGCCCTGGCATTTGATTGCAATCGCTGCATATCCTGTAAATAATGACTGCCTACTGCATATATTAAGTATAAGGCAGATCGCAGGTAATCAGCTTGAAAAAGGAATTAAATGTTCTGAAAGCTTACTATGATTATATTAGTTAGCCAATAAAGGTATCACCTTTATACCACTTTTGTTATTTCTTTATTTCAAAAGGGTTGCCCTGTAGCCTACAACCTCCAATGGTATATAAGCACAATTTCTATGTGCATGGGCTCAGCACTCCAGCGCTGGATGCTCTTTTGTAAGCAAATGCACAGATGTGATACAGAATGTAGGCTGAAAATGCAGTACACTGGATAACTGAAAATTGCACCAAACTTGCAACCTTGAATGTTGCTGTGATATTGACTCTTTGAGGTAGATACTACAGTATAATATTTAAAGCTACTATAGCTGAGAGCATGACAAAATCACCCTTTTCATTTTTTTTATCTAGTGCTAAACATTGACTTGCTATCCAAAAATCAAAAACTCATCTGTTCTTTTCCAGGTAATGACATCAGTCCTGTGTCCAATGAATATCCACAACCTCTCAAACAAAATAGCAAAGGGAGGGCAATCACAGATATCAAGGCTTTTTCAGGTTTCTGCTTCTTTTGAGAAGAATGTCCAAGAATATGACAGCTCTGCAATTGCAAGTAAAATGCACAAAAACAATGTTTTGTCTCAATTCCTTTAAATGTGTGTATGTCACGATCGCCGCCCGGAGCAGGACCAGGAGCTCCGGGCGGCGCAGCTACCACTTCCGACGCCGCTCCCAAAATGGCGGCGCCCATGGCCGCCACGTGGGTAGCGGCGCCGGCGCAGAGACGCCTGCGCGCAAGTGCGCAGGCGCGAAGACGTCACAACGGCGCGACGGAGGCAGGTGCAGCGCGACGGTCGCAGACGTGCCGACGCAAGGGCGCCAAAAAACCCCTTTAAAAGGACGCCTGAGGCGCCAAGATGGCGCCCGAAAATAGGATCTCGTTCCTGAGAAGATTCCTGGGTTTCCTGCTTCTATTCCTGTTATCCCTGAGGATATTCCTGATTGATCTCTTGTTATTGACCCCCTGCCTGGACTTTGGACTCTGTTTGTATTCTGCCTGCCTTGTGACCCGTTGCCTGAATTCCATTACCCCTTCTGTCGAATCCCTGGATACCGCGATCCTGATCCCTCCTGAGGGGCTTCCTCCTAGATCCGGACAACTCCCCCAGAGGGAACTCCCGGTTCCCTGACAGTGTAATTTAAAGCACTGAGAAGCTGAGACGTTCAAGTCTTTTTTATGGTACTTCCAGCTGTCTTGTGAATCATTACTAGGCGAATCTAATTACAAGAAACCATCATGCTGCAAAAGCTTCCCACTCTCTGTGCTCCTGAGCCATACATATAAGGAAGCATGTAGAATTTGACATGCAATATATTACTGAATTCCTGTGCTGCAATGTGGTTTAAAGGTCCTTACTTTGTGTTCGGGTGCTTAATTGAAAAAAAATACATTAAGATATGTAGCACCATGCCATATTTCGCCCTTATTCCATCTGGTATGTGTTCAACTATCTTAAAACACTGGAAATCACTTTATAATCACTTTTTCAAAATCTTAACGTAACCACTAACTATTGTAATGCCAATTAAATAAAATCTAAAAGAGGCATCCAAAAACTAATTCCCAGATGCAAGAGGATTCTCCAGTGAGAATCGGCCCCACCAGAGCTACTGTATGTCACCCATCTCTCTATTATTTAACATATTCACATTACCGTGCAATTCTTGTATCCTTATATTATGCTGTAATCAAGCTTCAGAAGATGAACATTGGGCTGTTTAAGAGTTCAGAATAAGGAAAAAATAGGGTGATAGCCATGTTAATCTAAGAATGATAGTAAAGTGGAAACAGAGAAGGCAATACTAGTATCACTGGTGTTAAAAGACTTGGGTTAAGTTGTTTTTTAGTGCAATATTGCTTGAAGAATTAATCTCTCTTGTTAGTGGACTACAGTTCCACTCATACCTGATAATTTCTTTGGCCAGTTCAATGCTCTGGGTGCTGTCTTGGGTATGAAGTGCATTGATTAATGTAGGGACCCATAGGGTTAAGTTCCCCTATGGTCTGAAAATCTCCACATGGTTGGGAATCACCTGCTGTGGCCAGCTAAGTGTTGGGCCTAAACTGGATAAGGGAGGGGGAGTGAGTGCTTTGTCCCTAATGCAGTATGACCCGGCAGATTCATCATTTGGCCAGAAGGTGTCACTGTTGCATAATTTCTTCATATAGCTGAGCTGTCATGTGCATGGGGTTCTGGCAGCAACAGGCCCCAGGCTAGGCCCCGGGCTATGGAGAGAAACCACATGGGTGGTGATGCCCTTGGTGAGCTCAGGTATAATGGGACCCCAATAATCGCGAGTGAGATCACCCAGAGAGAGATGCCTGGAGATGGATTCCAGTGAAAGAGGCTTGGGAGAACTCACACTCTGGATGAGTGTTGGAGTCAGCCTGAAGATTTCTGTAAGATGCTGTGGATATCTGTACCTGTTCTGTGTGAGCCCTGAGGAAAGGGTATTGAAAGGTCCCAGAATGTGTCCCTTAGAGGACATGTTCTGCTCGATCACCCTCTACTCGGGAGCTACTGGGAGTTCAGGAAAATTTTTTGTATAATGAAATACAATATAATTTGAAACACTTTTTAAGTACACATTTATTTAAAAATGTTAGGGGTTTTAATGTTTTTTTGTAAGTAGAATTGTTACTGAACACAGTATTTGTCTGTTTAAGTTCCGTGCAGTGCTGGTTCTGACTCCTGAAACAGCATAACAGAAGCCAGCTGATTACAGACCTGGGGTAAAACTGGGGTTTGCTCCATTGTTTCAAGAGACAAAACCGATGAACAGAAAGGGCAAAACAATCTTGGTGTATGGTGAAAACATTTTAGATACTGGGAAATTACCTCCAATTATTTTCTAGTGTTTTTTTTTCCAATTAGTGATTCGAGTGGGTAAGCAGATATATTTTATTTATACGTACGACCTCCCATTCACTTAACTTGCTTATTGATCGTCAATAAAACATGGGCATAGGGAGCCTTATTAACAAGCCTAATTAACCTGCACATTCCTGTTGATTACTATGAGCTGCAAATCTTCATCCACTTCAGATGCAAAATGGAATTATAAACCATATATTCTTTTACTCAGCAGGAAAGCCTTTGCTTTGTTAAAAAAAAAATCTTTATATGATAATACTCTTTAAATGTACAGTAAGTCGGTTCTCTAAACATAGTAGATGGTAAATCTGTAACTTCAAGCTAGCCAGGAAATGAGCATGTAATTTATCTAAACCTATAAAACACACTTGTGAAATTACTTTGCTGGAATATGTACTGGGGCAATTTCTAGCAGCATATTTTTGCACTGTAACGCTGAGCCAGAGCTTTGGGACTTCCTGTTTAGAAGAAAGAGCAGATGATACACAATAAGGTACCATGATGCCCTAGGGCATCCTTAGCCAGTGATCAAAGATCACTGGGACTGAGAGTCTGGTGGATTACAGACTTTTAATTTACTGAACTCTCTGGATAATTCTTGGTCTGATACATTAGGCAAAAAGCCAAGGACTGCTGGAAAAAAAAAATCTATGTACAATGCAAAAGGAATTTCATAGCATCTGCAGAAGAAAACATTTTGTTGACAACATGGATGCTACACATCTCTTCCATATATCAAATGGATCGATTTATTGATATTTACATCTGACATGCAGAGCTTGAGGTCTGTAAAGCAAAGTGGGGGTGGAGGGAACAGAAGATCATGTCAAATACCTTCTTTAGGAAGAAGCTTCTAGTCATTTCCTCTATATCTTGTTATATTAGCATGCTTTTAGAATTGATTTTGTAAAATTGGAGATGTCATACTCCATTGACTCTTGTACTGTCCCTATACTGCTGTAAGTTTTGTCTATGACAGTTTTTAGGGGTGCTATGGAACGATCTTTATATTCTTTGTTTGCTGGCCATAACTGTTTACATTTTACATGTTTTACATAATATTTAATTTTTTTTCATAATATAAATACCCAAGTATAATATATACCCAAGTTTATATACCCACGTATATTGAAATCTGAGTGCAATGATCAAAACTTCATGGCTGACAATATTACACCAAAAAAGTCTTCTACTTTGGTGCTTGAAAAAGTAATCTGATAAAAAATGTGAGTTTGTTTTGTGCCTATTGCTCAAAGGGTACATAAACCTCCCAAAACAATGTTGTTTTACCCATACTGTTGCTGGACTACACTGCTAGTATTCTCCAACATACAGTATTAGTATGTATTAAACAGGATACAGCTGAATTCCATAAACATAAGCATGGGTTTTCAAATGGACACTAAATCCAACCATAAAAATGTCCTACTGTGCCCCTTAGTTCTCTATAGTAGTTGACAAAAAGCACACATGCAAGAAAATCCACCAATGAGAATTATATTGACCAGAACTTAATTTTCAAATAAAAGATAATTCACCAATATAAAATGTTGAATATGTGCACTGTCAGTCCTCCTGCTCTTATTTTGCAGAGAATACAGGTCAGGGTGCAAGGCAGACAGTGCCATCAAAGGTATGAAGTTGCTGTATTTTTAGTTGCTGTTTTACAAGGTAGGCTGCCCATATGCCTTGTATAAATCATTATATGAGCATTTTTCCCTGTAGCTTCACATGCCCCTTAAAACACATTCACTCATTTTACTCATACATAGAGTATACCTATACACAGAGTGAACAGTAGAACAGAATGAAAGAAATAGTTCTGAGGCTTCCCATAAAATGTACTACTCCAATAAAATATATCACTCCTATACAGGGAATGAAGTTATCTCCCAAGCACAGGACTATGTTACATAAAATGCAGCCATACACATGTACTGTAATATGATGTACTTCTTCTTTATAGGCCACTCTGTGTGATATAAGGCAATAAAACCCAGTTGTACCTGGTTAATTTGGTGGAATATGTACCTTTATAATCTATATGCATTCTCAGACACGACACGCAGACTCCCTCTGTTCATCAAATTCAAAGGAACATGTGACTCTGTGATTTACAAGCTTCTTCCAAGAAGATCAATATGTCTGTTCCATCGGCCCTGCTCCCTTGCTTCGATTTTCAAGGGCCACTTGCAGCAAAAGAAAATCCATGTGACTAGTCCAAGATGTGATCTTAACTATTTTATGCAACGTTCTCATGTTTGTCCTATATATTGGACTTCAGATAAGAAATTAATTCAAGAAGATTTTGTATGTGTCTTCTTGCAGATTATAGTATAATATTATAATATTATATCCATTTAAGTAGGAGCAGTCTTAATAAAAATATAATTGCAGATGCAAGTGTGCTTTCAAGGATAGACAATGTGATTATGTGCTGTTCTAGACTCAATGGAGCCCATTTACTTAGTTCGAGTGAAGGAATAGAGGAAAAATAGTTTGAATTTCAAATGGTCGAATATGGCTACTTCGACAATCGAATGAGCTACTTCGACCTTCGAATCGAACGATTTGAACTAAAAATCGTTTGACTATTTGACCATTCGATAGTCGAAGTACTGTATCTTTAAAAAGTTCTACGACCCCCTAGTTCGCCACCTAAAACCTACCGAGGCCAATGTTAGCCTATGAGGAAGGTCCCCATAGGCTTCCTAACAATTTTCTGATCGAAGGAATATCCTTTGATCGATGGATTAAAATCCTTCGAATCGCATCAGTAAATATCGAAGTCGAAGGATTTTACTTCGACCCTAGTTAAATGTGCCCCAATGTGTACGTTTAGACTTAGTCAAAGCCAAATATTATTTTGCCCCAATCAAAATTCAGCAGAATGTTTTTAATATATAGCTAAGATAGATGCTAACAGGATTCCAGCTAAATAAACTAGTATATTCTTGCAGCTTGATCAAACGTTTAACTGAACATCATGGTTAACCTACTGTACATGTGTTCAGCCCTTTAAAGAGATCTTTTTAAGGTTCAAACCTTGCATTCAAGTTGATCGCCATGAACACATTTTTCCTTGACTCCGATATGTTCTACTGAAGCACAGCCAGTGTTATCAACTTTCTGGAAATGTATTTCCTGGAATCAGATCAAGTGATTGAAATGATTCGTTAATGGGGCAGTTCAGTTTGTAAGAAAAACTAGCACTAATATCGGGCTAAAAATCTTTCAGAATATTGACTAGACCTTTCTCTACTCAGACTGTCTATATTCAATTTTACCTGGAAAAACAAGGTTTTTATGCAGCAAATGTGCTGTACTTTTAGTTAGTGAAGATTCCCATACTACAATTTCTCTGATACACCAACCTAGCCTGCATTACAGACAGCTCAGGACAACAAAAAACCAATACCTAGTGTTCAGTTTATCCCTGCCATCTGTTAAACAAAAGTTATTTGCCTTGTACAGAAAGAAGAAATAATCTACAAAACTTTTGCAAACTTTTAAAAAAGATGGCTATCCCACTTATTTTTCTCTATTTGCATTTTGCTCCTAGCAAGCAAGGGAAAAAATAGGTGTTTTGTCTCCTCTTTCCACAGTGTTTGAGCTGAGCTGGCAAATGCTAATAGGCTCTATTGCTTTCAAGTCTTAAAACCAATTAGTGGTATATTAAGCTAGACTTGCTGGGAGCCAATTTAAGTAATAAAAATCTTTTTGTGTTTGCGTGTGTGTGTGTCTAAAAATGAGAGGCTGGGATCCAAGTCGCACAGCTTCATGGGATTGTGATAATCTGTAGCCATTATAAAACTCCACTATCTGTCTGGACATTATGGATACAAGAAGTTATGTGACCCTGGCGCTTGCTGTGCCCTAACACACATTAAAATGCAATAAATACAAAGTTACTGGTGTTCCATGAAAATCCTACAATAAAAGAACACCAGGGATTAAAAGGGCAAATCATGTCTCATGTTGCTGTTGTTTAAAAGAGCTCTTTTCAGTAAAGAGAACAAATAGCATTAACTAGCATTTCTAGTTTTTTCTTTAATTGGGTTATAGTAGAAAGGATGCAGGAACTAAACACGGCAAGCATGTGGATACATTGTCCAATTAGTACTTTTGAAACCTTAAACATTTAAAATGGTATATTAAGAAAGTTGTTTATTATGGCCTAAATTAAATATCCTTTTTTCTGCTCAGCCTTAAAATTTAGGTTAGAATTAAAATTATAATCCAGTACTACAATAAAATTACAGTAAAAAAATGCTTGTTATGTCCTCTGTGTATTGGTTTAGGTCTTTATTACACATTAAACTCGAATATTGTTCTTTTGGGCTCCTATTGCCCTATCTCAGTCCTTAATCCTTTCATCCACAGCAGCCAATCAGCACTGACATTTCATGAATTATTGCATTAATAAAGAAAACTTGATGTAGTCCATGCTTTGAACGTGCTTGTGCCCAATCATAAAGGAGACAAACTAGGACTCATTTAGTATGACTACAATTACATCCCTTAAAGGAAAACTATACCCCCAAAATGAATACTTGATCAACAGATCAAGTTTATATCAAATTAAGTGGCATATTAAAGAATCTTACCAAACTGGTATATGGGTATTTATGCAATATCTTTGTATAGAGACCTACATTGTTTGGGGGTATTCCTTCAACAAAACACTTGTGCTTGGGGCAAGGTCTAAAATGCAGTACTGTTAGTCACAAGGCAGTTCTGCAGTTAACACTTGCAATAGGCAGGTCTCTGTGGGCACAGTGATGGAGAATAATAGCAGAAGTTTGTCTAGACACATTTCACATATTTCAGGGGATGTGTTTAAAGACAAACCAAGCAAACATGAACACATTTTGAGAAAATTAGAGCAGTTGGCAAATCCTTTTAATACCAATGAGAATTTGTAGATTGAGCATAGACATTATAACTATTAATAATAATGTGTAACCGTGTCTGAATTCTCTCTGCTGCCTGATAGTATCACACGCCTTCTGTGAAGCTGACATGTTAGAATAGGACAAACCACTGTGGTAAGGGGATAGGCTGGGTACCTAGTACACAGAAGAAGTCTGCAATATACTAATAATTACTAACCAAAATTAAATTGTTCAGCCAAAATAAATCCAATCCCTAAAAAGCTATAGCCATGTTTGAATCCTGCAAAAATACTGGATTTGGAGTCCACCAAATTCTAGATTCTGGATTAAAAAAAAAAGGCCAAAGCTGGCAACAATCTGTCATTTTATAGTGCACACTCAGGGGAAGATAGCACAAAAAACATTAGTTACACTAAAAATTGTGTGTTTTGTGTGCTTATATAAAGGCATAAAAGACATGTCGGTGCCCTGTCTGACCACACATGTGAGCCATCCTAGCCTTCAGATTACTGTAGTATTTTTTTTAAAAATTACAAATAGTAAAAAAAAGAACCAGACAATGGCGTATAGTGACTATAGAGAAAGTATAACTAGCTGCTGGCGGGGGATCTGGGTTGCTTCCTTTGTTTAGGGGGCCATGGGAGGGGGTGTTATGAGTGACAACACTAGAGCTCAGATTTTTTGCGGTTAACCCGCAATCTTGTGTGCATCATGTGTGACATGCAATGCTGCCTACTCCAGGGGCTGAATATTTACATATACAGTAAAGTTGAAATAAGGAAAATGTCTAGAATGCTGAGAATGGCTTTTATTGTGCAAAATGTTATATATGAATGTAATACCCCTTTAAATGCTTTTGCTTATCTTTTTATAAATTTTGTTCTAATCTATCAAGAATTACAGTAGGGTCCATGTGGCCACTGCCATGCAACTCCTGTCCTGATTAAATAAAGGCTGCCTAAAATTTAGGAAGTTATAGATAACCGTATGAGGTGTCTATGCATGCTCTCAAGTGCTTTTCATCAGTTGGATAATTAAAACTATTCACTGGAGTCCATGCTTCTTGGCAAATACAAGACAGCTATCCGACAGGACTTGTTATCTGGACTTTAAAGCCTATTAGTCAGAGTAAGAAAGAAGAAAGTGTGCTAGAGGCCTGAGAACGATTTATTCTTTCACTCTGCTTATTCAAAGCAAGAGCATGCTGCCCTAGTCGCACAAAAGGTCTGAGTTACTGAGCACTATTCAATTTACTGTACAAGGATCCTATCAGCTTATTGAACTCCGTCCATGGTGACAAGAGCATAGGAGCTTGCTTAATTATTCTCTGACAAATCTAATGGTCCTTATTTACCAATGTTTTTCAAGAGCAATTTCTCCATATCTGTCAACATAAAATATTTCATGTAAAACCATATGAAGCTTTTATAGAAACTATTACAATTAGAAAATGGTCAAACAATCCCCATGGAAAGGATGGAAATAAAGACATCATTAAAGCTTAAAGTATTTATAGAACTCATCAATCAACTACAACTGTCAGTTTCAATATAACCAGGTACAAGAAAAGGCAACTTTATAATGAACCCTTTTAAGGCAGATTTATTTAATACAAATTGACAGATTTTGTAATATTTTAAAGAAAACACGGGGTTATTTATCAAAGTGTGAATGCCAAAAAACTCGAATTCAAGTTTTTTTTTTTACTGTGAAATCTGAATTTTTATTGAAAAAAAAACCTTGAGTTTTTCAGGATTTATTAAACCCTGAGGCTGCAAAAAGTCAGAATCCAAAAATCCGGCATCTCAGAACTGCCAAGATTGTATATAAGTCAATGGAAGAGGTAACTATCCTATTTGAACGTCTCTGTGGTCTGCACTGAAATTAGCCCAAAATTCTGGCTATTTCGGACTTTTTGGGAAAAAATCCTAAAAATCATACGATTCGGGAAAAAACCTCACAAACAAACTCACACAATATGATTTTTTCAGGGTTTTTCCCTGAAACAATTAATTTGTGCTTTTTAAATAATAAATAAGATCATGGATTCTAGTTTGGTTGGACTTTTTTTAATTTAAATACTTTATTTTACTTTGATAAATAAGGCCCTTAATGTCAAGCAGAGAATTTATAATAAAATATCAATATTAAAAGAATAATTGGATGTTTGTGCAATATTGTATATATAATAGAGTTGCATTCTAATTACATAGTATTCAGATATCATATCACACACTGTCACTTTGTTCCGATCAAAAAGAAGTCTGGTCTCATTTTATGACAGTGTTTACTCCATACATCTTCACTGCCCTACAAGGTCATACTATCTGCCTACATTACTTACAGCAGGGGGTGAAGTACCTTTAATTTGCAGTGCAGGAAAAAAAAGAAAATAACATCCAAAAGAAACATCAACATGTAAATGTATTCATTTGGCGCTAATTATGAAACTGAAAAGTGCAAGCTGATGTTAAAGGCTAAAAGGGATTACTGAAAAATAAATCTGTTATGATTATTTCCAGGTTCATAACTAAAAACTACTGGCCCAAGGGCAGCAATCGTCCTACTATTTTTCCTTCCATTTCCCAAACGAGCATTTCAGTACCTGTAATTGCATTTGACATTCTACCAGAAATGACATGGGATAACAGAGACAGCATTGACAAAATAACTTGTTTCAACTTCATAAACTGGATAACAACTTATAGGGGAAGTTCAGTGTTAGTATGTTATAGAATTGTATCTCTTATAATTTTTAAATTGGTTTTCATGTTTTATCATTTTTGAATAATTACCTTCCTTCTCTGCCTGTTTCCAGCTTTCAGATGGGGGTCACTGACCCCAGAGGCGCAGTAAAAAAAACTATTGCTCGGTGAGGCTACCATTTTATTGTTGTTTACTTTTTATTATCTATAAATAAAGTCAAGCCTCTGCTATTCATATTCCAGACTCTCCTTTAAATGACTGCCTTATTGCTAGGGCAAATAAGCCCCTGGCAACCAGAGAGATGCTGAACTTGTGGAGAGCTGCTGAACAGAAAGCTAAATAAATAAAAATCTACAAAAAAGTAAGAACAAAGACCAATTGGAAACTTATTTTTACAATTGTAAAAGTTAATTTAAATGTGAACTGCCCCTGTAAATATAAAAGATTCAGAAAAATAAATTCTGCTTTTGTTCTTTATCCCCACTCGAATATTGAATGAAAATAAAACAAGTTAAATACAGTTTGCAGAGGTGGAAAGTGTCAATTTTAAAATGTGAAAAACAGCTATATTATTTTTATATATAAAATATATATCCAGGAAATGGATATGGGGAATTAAACATAAATTCAAATTATAGAGGGGGTTAAAATTTATAAGGGGAGTTTCTGACAGGAGGACACGGTAAAGGGAACAAAGCGTAGACACAGAAGACTGGAATGAAAGTAGCAATATATTTGATAATAGGGAAAACAGTGAGAGACTCGAGGATAATGGCAAAAAATACAAAAATAGAAAGCAGTAAGATGGTAAAAGTTTAAAATGAAGAAGAATAAAGGGAAACACGGATCAAAGGGAAAAGAGGAGAAGAATAAGTGGCAGATTCACCAACATGTGAATTTTCGCCAGCGTCAGCTTCGCACCTATCGCACCACTACGCTAGGCGCAACTACGCTATGAATACGCTAATTCACTTAGGTGCGTCGAACAATGGCGACTTTTCGCTAACGTGGCTTCAGCTGTGTGAGCATTTCATAGCAAAGATGCTCCAACAATTATTTGTGCGTAGCTAAACTTTGCTAGTGATCTTGCACTTAGGTCAATTTGCATTGGGCGGGAAATTTAAAGTTGTATGGAGGTCTTTATTATAAATGTGGTTGCAAATGGTTTAAGTTACCAGTTTAATATAATGCCCTAGACATGAGCCCACTGTAAAATTAATGTTCCATATGTAATAAAATGTGTGGAGAAAACCGCTTACCCAAAAAAATAAGTTAGGACTTATGCAGCTAATCCCGCTTAAAAAAAAGGAAAAGTCGCAAGCATTTTTAATGCATTTTCAGCACACAGGATATGATGTAAGTGAGGAAGATCTAGCTGCTTTTTAGCACTTTGCCTAGTTTGAGGTGGCAAAGGCAACTCTGGTTCAGTAAAATTCACAGTTTAGTGAATTTGCTGAGTCACGTCCGTTCTCCAGAGCGAAATGTCGGCTGGCGATAGAGTGCGGATGACCGCTAATGATGGTCCCTTTTGCTAGCGAATTGGCGCCTGCGCCTGTTAGAGAATAGGTGATGTCCCTGTGGGTGGCAACGCTGGCGAAAAGTCACTAGCGTTAGCCACTTCTCTCTTTAGTAAATCTGCCCCTAAGGCTGATGGAGAGAGAGAGAGAGAACAGGTAGGCAGAGGTAACAATTATAAAGGGCTAAACAAAAAAGGATCATATTCCCAGATGTTTAAATGCAGCACTTTCTTTCAAAACTATCCTACAAAATCTAATATGTGGTAATATATGTTAAGAGTTAATCAGCTCTCACTCTAATCATGTTTCCCTAGTCCTATTACTATTTAGGATGAAATAAATGATATGTGTAGTCACACATTTAAAACAGTTATTGACTGAATTATAACTGAAGTCAGCATGTGGGCTAGAGGCATCATTTCTTACACCGGAGTCTGCAGAAATAACATCTCAAACTTACTGTCCCTTTTCTCAGGTACAGTATGCAATACAGTGGGAGGTAGTAACAAAAGCCTTTACTAAAAATGCACTTTGATTACTTAATGGCCAAATAGTTCTAATCTTTAAGTCCTGAAGTCTTCACCCTTTATATGTCCTTAAGAATTATCTGAAGTTGGTGCTCACATACTTCCTTATGGACTGCAGAAATGTGGATAAAAGATTTTGTGCTGAAGCCAAGAACTATTGTTATAAAACATTTCCTGACATTGGTGAAAATGGAAAAAAAAAACTCCACAGAATGTGTAGATTCTAAGATCCTCAAAATGTTATATATTTTTAAATAAATGTTACAATATGACTTTTTATAAAACCTCCCAAAGGAGAACTGCCTTTTAAAAATCACGTATTCTAGGCAGGTAGAGCTGATTTGTCACAGCTGCTGCATAAAGCTTATGTAACGCCAGTGTGCAAGCTGCCATAGCTCACAAGGCAAAAAAAAAAAGCATTCCTTGCCCTCCAACTGTCCTTATCTTTCTTGATAAAAGCAAATCATGAGGGGAACGTCATAAAATAGAGTACAGTAGATTGGAAGAAGCTAATTCATTACAGACAGTGCTATTTCAATAGATTCTAAAAATGATATTGTTGAGATGTTGGAAGGATTTATAAAGTTGAGTCTCTGTAAAGATTTTGCTAAGTGAATTTGCATCTGTGACCTTTTCCTAAAGATCTATAGTTTAGCCATAACCGTTCTTTTCTCTCCCTGATATCATTGTGTCAGTAACTGTGTAAAAAATATCTACGCACAATCTTGGGAGTGTGATCGTGTAACAGTAGTGAGTCTATATTATGATCAATGCAAGAAAATTCACCAATGACAATGACTGCTTATCGGGGTCGGACTGGCCAACCTGGACACCAGGAGAAAACTCAATGGGCCCCAGTCCATTTGGGTCCCAATTACCAGTGCTGGCAGGTAGTGGCAGTAATAAGCATTATGGGGGCCATCAGGAAGGTCTGCTGAGGTATAGTGTGGGCCCTTAGCTGTTGGGGGTATGGTGTTGCAGTAAACTGAAGGCTAATGTAGTAGTGGGCCCTTAGCTTGGATTTTAGGGTGGACCCTGCCTTTCTCAGTCCGATACTGCCGCTTTATGTCAGCCATCTTGCTGTTATCTTGCATACTTTATCTACATTACATTATGTAATTTTGGCTTTAAGGTGTTACACTGTAGTCAAACATTTGAAGGGAAAACATACTGCTGTTTAGTTGCTCTATGATAGAAAAACTACAGTATGATTAAAGTCTTCGGGGTATATTAATCAAAGAGTGAAGTTAGAGATCGCCCAGTCAACTAGAGTGAAATACTGCCTCTTTCCATCCATTTCTATGGGGTTTTTAAAGGCATATTTATCAAAGGGTGAACTTTCACCCATTCATAAATACTCTTTTTTAAAAGAAATAAATGGAGAATGGCGGACTTTCACTCTAGCGGACTGTGGTGATCTCAGACTTCACTCTTTGAAAATTTTCCCCATCATCTCTAGTTGCAGAAACAAAGACCATTGAACCAGACTTAAACAGATCGGATTCGTTAGCATACAAATTGGGCTTTTGACTTGATGTTGTGGGACTATGGCCAGCATGAAAACCACTGATAAAATGTTGGTGTATGGTGTCATTTATAGTCCAGTAAAAACAAGTTTAAAAGTTTGGGTTTGGCAGACAGTGTTTATATCCTCTTAAAATAAGAAGGGGAAATGCTGTGTGCAAGTTTGATAAAGACAGGAACCAAAAAGTAGAACAAGTGATTCTTCTTTGCTGATATATATTCCAATTTGCTAAAAACTGAAAAAACTTATTGGCGTATAAAACGTCTTTAACAAAACTTAGGAAATCAAAGATTTAAAAAATAACGGTTTAATAAACCGTATCTGCCATTCCGTCTTATCAGCAGCAGAGATCTTGAAAGGGTAACGCCAGATCCCATTATTTGCGCGAAGGTGCTCAAATTTCTCATTTATGCCTTGAAATGTCTCCCAACATCATTGTAGCGCATTCCACCCCCCTTCCTAGCAGTGACTGCATTTACATTCATAATCTACTGATCATGCTTCAAAGAGCATATATTTGATCTCAGCCCTACTCCCATGCCAGTGTCTGCCCAGCTTTTGGTTTTATTTTTTAAATTGTATACTTTATGAAGAGACAACCTTCCTGCTGAAGTCATTAGCTGAAGGAACTCTTTATTCTGTTCTTCCAAGCAGATGCTGTGATAAGGGACAAATGATGCATCAAAAGTCATCTGGCTCAGTGCATTCCATGATGTTCCAGTGCAGGACTGTAAAACATGCAGGGATTTAAGAAATGTTGAAAGATTTTTACTGTTAGTACCAAGGACAAAAACTGGAGCAGCAAGGACAACGTTTTCACTGCTTCAGTATTAATTCTTTATTTGGTAGCAGAAAATTACAGAAAATACATTAGCATTAATAATTGTCCTGATTTTTCACTAGTTTCTATTGTGCCTAGCTGAGCTGAGCTCAGGTCATTGTATGAGTAATTTTTTATCCGTCAGTTTATGGAACTTGCAAAAATGTATGCCTAAGAAAGTGGGGAAAAATAAATATTTCCATTCCTATTTGATCTATGAAAAAGCATCTGCCTCTTAGTTTTCCAGGAGCAAGAGATGTAGTTAACAACAGATGAAGTCCACAAGAACTGAATTACAGTACAGTTATATTGATCTGCTTTAAAAGGGAAAGAAGTGGGAATAATATATTAGACAAAACTATACTATCGTATAAAACAATTTTGTATTTTGTTTTAAATTAGTTGAAATAGTAGATGCATTAGTGTCATATTCTTGACAGTAACGTAACCTATGGAGTGGCAGACCCGGGTACAGACCGTGTAGCAGGGTCTGCCCACCCCCCCTCCGGAAGCGTTTTTTCAATCATCTTCGCGATCACGCAAACTGCTGGTGGGCCCTGGCACAATTGCACCCACTGCTCCTCCAGTAGTTCGCCGCTGATTTTTGACATATAAATATGCCAAATAAAAAATAAAGTAGACAGATTGAAAAGTTTCCTAAATCTTGTAAGTCTATGCAATATTAAAGGTTTATTTACAGGCGAATGTCCCCTTCACCATTGCCCAGAATAGGGGAGAATGTTACAAAGAAAATAAAGGGCCTTTACAGATAATCAGAAAATCAGAAAAACTCGTTTTATGGCTTATCTCTTGAAATCCTCAATGAAATCTATGGGGAAATCAGTAACTGAATTAGGAGATACATTTTTCTCATGAAATCAAATCTGGCCTAGAACTGGATGAACATCGTGCCTGATACGGACATTGCTTTAAAATGGAGCAGCATTAATTGTGCTGTCTGGCACAGGTATGGGACCTGCAATCCTGAGGAGTTTTGCAGATATTTGCGTAATTTAGATCTCCATACCTTGAAAAACAATTTAAACATTTATTCAAGTCAGTTGAATTGTTTTGTCTCCAATGAAGATTAATTATATCTTAGCTGGAATCCAGTGCAAGGTACTGTTTTCCTATTACAGGAAAACATTTTTAAAACATTTTAATTATTTGATTAAAATGGAGTCTGTGGGAGATGGCCTTCCTGTAATTCTGAATAACAGCTTTTTGGATCACAGATCCCTGACGGGTGCAGCGTCGATTCCACACCTATCCCTCTACCTCCCCCCACACACCACAATTCTCCTACCCCCAAATAATACATACACCCCAAATACATACACCCCACTGGTTTGGAAAGAGATGGCCGCAGTTGTTTATTTAACACAATAATACAATTATAATCATGTATAACATTTTTTAACCTTTTAACAACTGTTTGTATAACAAACTTTTAAACCTTTAACATATTATTCCCCCACCCGGGGAGGAGGGAATGGGGGTGGGGTATCTGTACCCAAACTGTCAAGATAGGTTCCTGTTCCTTCCTCCCAACCCTAAACCGGGCTGCATACCACACTATAAGGACAGAGGCCTACCAGGCTACTTCCACTGACTATGACAGACCCCCCTTTTAACTTCCCCTGGGGGTCCTTGCAAAGATATCCCCCGCAACTGCGACTTACACACATAATATAGGGAGGGAGAGTGGGATGCTGCGTCCTTCTGCCTCCACGTCCCAGCACTGAATGGTAAGTATTACCGCTGTTCCTTCCTCTTCTCATTCGCCCGGGACTCCCAGCCAATCAGCGCCTGCAACAGAAAAAAGGGGGAGGGGCGGGGATAGCTGTCTCCTAAGGCCCCGTCAAGACCCTGTTGCTCCTATTCAGGCCATGGGGTCTCTATATCTGTACAGTCAAGGTATCATTTCATAATGCATACTTGTTGCTACAGAAGCCAAGAGAATGTTTCAGGCACTAAATAGTTAAAAGAACAATATGTGTAAGCACGTAGAAAGCTACAAATTCAATTGCGCATAGAATGTGTAGCTCGTTTCAATAGATGGCAAATACGTTCATAGAATAGCTGGATTGTGCTAATTACTGAAATTGGCAGGAAGGTACTGGTTGTTCTAGTACGTCCTACATAACAATCAACATTTGCTTCTTCCTTGCGTGGCTCACTGACACAACAGCTCAAGGCAATATCTGTTTATGTGTTATGAAAACTATCCACTCACTCTAACCATAGAAAAAGCAAATCCGAAGGACACATTCTTTTTTTTTTTTTTTTTTTTAAGGGACCACTTATGTAAAGCAGGCTTCTGTTTACAGCATATCATGAAATTGCTGTTAATAACTGCAGAGCTGTTTTGGATTAACATCAAAAACGAATCCTGGAAGGGTGGCGATGAAGACTATATGGTTAACAAAATGGTTTGTATAATGTGCCAAAACAAACTTTTTGGGGGCTGAGCAGAAAGAATAAAATTAAAAACCTGATCACTTGATCTACAGTTAAAGATTAAATGCAAGTGAGCCCCAGATTGAGGCCTGTATTGTTTTAAGTGCTAGTTAGGCACAATGCAATTAATTCATAAACCCTTGTTGTTATTGAACTATACTGTAACTATAAAATATATATAACAACCTGTGGAAATGGAATTTCTATGCTTTCCATCTGAATGTATTGGCTTCTCAGCATTGCTCCACAAATAGCAGAGGCATTATTTAAAGACAGTTTCAGCATTGTGTTAAACATTCTCCATTATACCCACATTGCTTGAACCCTCTTAAATAGCAAGATTTCAGCACATTGCTGCCACAGCACCTTGTCAACACTCTTAACCGGTAATGAGATATAGTGACATCTGAATGTGAAAGTCGTAAATTGCCTCTTTTTATAACTACCAATGTAACAATTTAACAAAAACAATCATTCATCACAATTGCTTGGAAAGTGTTAATACAATACAAAGCTGTACAATTGGGTTTTTGCAGAAACGTACACTATTCAATGAATATTCAAATTGACTGAAGATGTTCTCAATGCCCCGCTGAGCACAATTTAATGTCTTAAATATTTCCGAGCTCATTTAAGGTGACTCAATTGCACAATCATGACCTCTGGTTTTCTAAATGCTATGTGGATTTATATGCCACCACAGATATGGCAGCAAGAAGAAGTGTAAGTGCCAATTTCATTAATATTATGGAGCAAAATTGGTCATGTGTACCACCTGGTGTGCTTTTTGGCTCTACACCAGAGAAGTGACAAAATATAATCTTTCAAGTAGCCCCTAATAAGATCTGTTTTGAATAGTGATGGGTGACCAGGCGCGAATTTGCTGCAAATTTACGAGTTTCACAGAATAAAAAGAATTTGGGAATAGTCTTGCGCATAAAAATTGATTGATGTGTGTCAAACTTATTCGGACACCCATTGACTTTAATGCATTTGAACAAAATAGGCGCGCATATAAAAATTCTTGCGGGTGTCGAAATTGATGCAAGTCAAAATAATTTTGACGCCCTTGACTTCAATGCGGATTGTGGGACAAATTCGCCCATCACTGGTTTTGAACATATACAGAAAATGCCAATTAATGAGGTGTCTTCTATATTCATATAAAAGAAGAAATTTGCCAGACACACAAGTCTAGTGTAGCGGGGAAATCCCCTGCACGTTTATTTTGTCATCATATGACAAAATAAACGTGCAGGGGATCTCCCCGCTACACTAGCCTTCTGTGTCTGGCAAATTTCTTCTTTCATACTGTCGGGAGAGGTGCCGACCCCTCCAGCCAACACAAGGCAATTACAGACAGGCGAGAATCAAGGGGAAATAGGAAGTTTTTGCTTCTATATTCACATACCCACTCCCTGGCAATGCCAAGCCTGCTTTCTCTTTTGTAATACCATTAGAACATTGATTTAAAAAACTATTTCTTATTGGACTGTAACTCTTAGCATGTCCAACTAACTTGCCAACCTGATCTCCCTCAACACACTGGCAACCCACCACAGTAAATTAAAGTGAAGTAAAATGGGGGAATGGAGGCAAGGGATGGGAGAGAAATTAAGAGAGAGAAGAGTAATTAACGAAAGCTAATAGAGGCAGGGGCTTACTATAGATATCAAGGGCCTCAGACATCTGCATCTTCAAGGACCCCTTTCCAAACACACCATTCATGCCATGAATACTCACAGGCCCCCTTCTCCCCACAGAAAATGATGCAGAGGTTAGATGTTGTCCACCAGGTAGAGGTTGCTTGTAGGGATGCACCAAATCCACTATTTTGGATTCGGCCGAACCCCCCAATCCTTTCGTAAAGATTTGACCGAATACCGAACCTAATCCGAATCCTAATTTGCATATGAAAATTAGGGGTGGGAAGGGGAACACATTTTATACTTCCTTGTTTTGTGACAAAAAGTCACGCAATTTCCCTCCCCGCCCCTAATTTTCATATGCAAATTAGGATTCGGATTCGGTTCGGCCAGCCAGAAGGATTCGGCTAAATCCGAATCCTACTGAAAAAGGCCGAATCCTGGCCGTATCCCGAACCGAATCCTGGATTCGGTGCATCCCTAGTTGCTTGTTCCCAATGGGCCCCATCTCCCTGCAACCCCCCCCAAACCAAAGTGGGTCTGCTGTGCTACAGCTAAATCACTGAATGGTAGGGGTGTTTTGTAGAATATGCTGCTGAAGTTGAAGATCTTGAGATTTTGTCACCAATTAATATGTATAGTATAATTATTGCGTCTCCAACCTTGTACTTTTATATCATCACATAGATTTAAGGGATATTTCCTAGGGGTGCATCAAATCCACTATTTTGGATTCTGTGGCAAACCCCCGAATCCTTCGCAAAAGATTTGGCCGAATACCGAACCAAATCATAATTTGCATATGCAAATTAGGGTTGGGAAGGGGAAAACATTTTTTACTTCTTTGTTCTGTGTCACTGAAAAAGTTAGAATCCTGGCCAAATCCTGAACTGAATCCTGGATTCGGTGCATCCCTAATATTTTCCCACTGTTACTCTACAAAAGCCAAATGTCTATGCATTCTGATGAATTCTGCTTTACAGTGAATCTAATGGTGTTGGCTCCTTGTGTAGGTATAATAAAAGCTAGAACAGATGTTGGGTGCAACAGGTGTTACAATGCCATGCATAATTGGTGCAATTAGCACCCATCTTTCACAGTGTGACTTTGATTATCATGTTAGCTAAATTGTGGTAGTGCAAAAATAAAGATACCATCGAGTCATAAAGCATCTGCATATAACGATTGAATATACATATTTGTTTTATTTGAATCCAGTTAATCCATTCTACCATATCTAACAGAATTGTTATCTCTGCATCAATATCAAGGTTAATTACAAACATTTTATTTTTATCCTGTACAATAGCAATGACATATTTATTCCCCCCCCTCTTCTAAAATAATAAAATATTCATACCCATTCAAAAAAGATTACAAAAAATCCCCAATCCCAATCCCGCAGATATGTATAATGTGATTATACACATTTCAGTAGATATATATATATATATATATTTGTTTATTTATTTATTTATTTACTTGATCCAATGAGCCGATATTCTGAAATATCCAAGGTCTATTAAACAAATAAAATCTAAATTAGTGCGAAGTGCAAAAAAATTTTGTGTACTGTACCTACAATGCAACTTTGCAACTTATATGTTCATGCTGACCTGCACATCACTAATGTACAAATATAACATCATAATATACAGCCTACTGTATATCCCAGAGGCATCCCAGAGGATTTCCTACATAGCTGTAGGTCTGTTTTTGTACCTGTATGAGTAATGGATCACCATATGCCAGAGCCAAAAGGGTTAATGTAAACATCTTCTGATCTTACTGCAATTTTTTAGGATTTTTTATCAGATTTTTGCCCGAAAACTTCGGGGGACTGCACAGTGTCAAACTGGGATGCCAGGGGCCCACCAGAAAACCTTAGACAGTGGGCCCAACAGAAAACCTTAGTGGGCCCACTTAACAAACTATTATTCCTCCTCTCCTCTCTCAGCCTCTTATTCTTCTTCTTTTATATTTACTTACTATATTTTTCCATTATTAAGCATTTCCCCCCATAAAGGATTAGGTAAGGATCATGAAATAGGCCAAATGGTTAGAAGAGGGCCCACTGACACCTTGGCCCACCGAGAGTTTTCCTGGTATCCCAGTGGGCCAGTCCGACACTGGGACTGCACTAAACCCACCGCACATCAAAAAAATCATTGGGATTTCTCTGATTGACTTATATGCAACCTCGACAGGTTGGAGATGCCATATTTTCTGATTCTGACTTTTCCATCCTCTGGGTTTAATAAATTCCAAAAAAATCATGATTTTTTTTAAAAGTCTGATTTTATAAAAAAAAAAAAAATCACAAATTTTTCGTGATTTTTGCAAATAACCACTAATGTAAGGTTTCCACACATCCTGTTGCATTCCTAGGTTTGTATTGTGTGTGTGCTGAGCCCAGACCGTTGCATGAAACTATTTGATCTCCCTCTCCCTGAGGCAGGGTCTTCACTTTACTCAATGTTATGATTTACCACCTGCTTTCATTCCAATTATTTGTCACTGCATTATTGTAATCTTGTAAAGGAACAGGAGTCAGGACCTATGGAAAAGCTTCATGACAGATGTTCATAAAATGGATTTCAACATCTGCATTTTTCTGCAGGAATCATGAAGTATGTTTGCTGCAAACTGCATGTCGTTTTAGCAGAGATGTGCTGGGCTTAGAAATGTATCCTCAAAGCTTCTGAATAAAGGGCTCTAGAATAATGAAAATAAATGCATGTATGTGATAAAGACATTTATCCTTTCAGTTTACATATTTTTGAATATAGACACAATTTCCTATATCTTCCAGAAACTCATAAAAACACCGATATATCAAATGCCATCTAGGGAACAGGCGTCTTCTTCATTGCTTTACCAGAATAAAATATAGTATGATTAAGGGAAAAAATACATGGTTCGGGAATTCATAAAATGTCTAGATCCATTTGTAAAGCCTTAAATAAACAGTGAAGTACTAAAGCATAGCTTATTGTATGCAAAGACCATCCATTCTGAGTTTATTTAAAAATTATATAAACATAGCTGCTAACACCTATAAATCTTTTTCAGGTACAATTTGCATGTCATACAAGGCTTGCCCACTGCCCTAGAATGTGCATTATTACTCCAAATATGATTTTCTTATTTAGTACCATATTTTTAAACAGTAACAGGTATGGAATCTGTTATCAACATTATCCAGAAAGATCCGAATTACGGGAAGGCCATCAACCATAGACTCCATTTTAATCAAATAATTCAAATTTTTAAACACTATTACCTTTTTCTTTGTAGTAATAAAACAGCACTTTGTTCTTGATCCCTACTAAGATATAATTAATGCTTATTGGAGGCAAAACAATAATATTGGGTTTATTTAATGCTTACATCATTTTTTAGTATACTTAAGGTATGGCGATTCCATGTACGAAAAGACCCCTTATCCAAAAAAAAAACCCCAGGGTCCCAAACATTCTGGATAATAGGTCTCCTACCAGGATTCAGCCTTTTTCAGCAGGATTCGGCTGAATCCTTCTGCCCGGCTGAACCGAATCCGAATCCTAGTTTGCATATGCAAATTAGAGGCGGGGAGGTAAATCTAGTGACTTTTTGTCACAAAACAAGGAAGTAAAAAATGTATTCCCCTTCCCACCCCTACTTTGCATATGCAAGTTAGGATTCGGATTTGGTTCGGTATTCGGCCGAATCTTTCACAAAGGATCCAAAATAGTGGATTCGGTGCACCCCTAGTTTCGTGTGCCTTTAAAGAGATTGCCTCTCTTTAAGTGGGGGAAATTGGTCCTCTCTGCACCTGTTGCAACCTTGACCTTATTTCCTAAACACTGCTTATGAAAACCATAATCATGGATAAATGTAAAAGCTAAAACAATTTCAATGCAACCATCCACGAATAATGAACTTGGAGCGTAATAAAAAGGCGACTAAATGCTGATAATGAACACTGCGCAGTTTGTAATAATGTTGTAGATTTATACAGGGATAATGAACATGAAGAATCAAACATTGATGCCAGAGATCTATACAGTGATAATGGGGATGCTGTTTGCTATCATTATCTCTTCACTAACCATAAAAATGTGTTATTATAAAATAACTATTGCAAAGTGAACACCTCTGTGGCCTGTTTATTGTGGGACAGGCAATACTGAGATTTCTTAAAATTAAGAGAGAAAAAAATGGCAATTGAGGCATGCTACTCATTATCTTCAAATGGCCATAGGTTAGTGCTCATCAGAAACTGGGAAAGTCAACTGGAAACATAAATCTCCCTCTTTTAATGATGTGTTCATAGCAGCATCATGCGGAAAAAAAACACACCTCAATTTGGACGTTTCCATTCATTCCATTTCTGTTATCATACAGCAAAAGCAGGTGCAGCTGTCATACTATTGAATGGCTCTAATACAGAGTGGCAGTTGGAGGAATATGTTATGCATTATTGAGCACAGTTCTGCACCCATTGTTTTGTTACATGTAAAATAGTGATGTGTGGTTTGACCACCGGTTGGGTGTGTTTGGGTTGAAACTTGGCAACCATTGTGCGTTAGGAATGGGTGAGGGGAAGTCTGGGGAAGTCTGAACCAGAGATGTGCACATAAGTAGCATACAGAGCAAGGATCCTTGGGTACGGGTCAAGTGCGGGTCCTACAATGATAAAGTTTTGTAGTTTTTTTAGGGTCATGTGCAGGTTAAGGTTTTGTGGATTAGGGTAGTGTGTGTGTGTTGAGTTTCCTCCAACCTGCACATGACCAATGTAGAACTATGATAAAGTACCGGACCGTAGGGACTGCTTCCTCTATAGCTGTAAAAAATCCCCCCTCCCCTGCGGCTATGGACACCGCACATAGGCTGATCACATTCAAATCAATGGAGCAGAGGCACTGAGCAGATCTGCTTCTCTCAGCCTACAAAATTACCACTGAAAACAGACTGTGTGTCTATAGCCTTCTCTACCCAACATGTGTGTGGTGGAAAGTAAGGAACACAAGCAGGCGGTAGAGGGTCAGGTGGAGGGAGGCGTAGGTACGTTCACGCCGGTCCTCCCCCGGCCAAATAATCTTCAGAGGAGCCTGGTCCACGCCTACCCAGGCCTTCCTCCACCTGACCCTCTACCGCCTGCTTGTGTGTTATGCCACTGGCTCAACTATATTTACTCCCAACTACCAAGTAGTAAAGTGCAAAACAATCCTCCAATAGGAATTCTTGTTTCTGCAACTGGAGTTGTAATGAGCAAGACATGGACAATAAACCCTACTGGGTATGGGGCTTTGCACTGGTATGTGAACAGAAACACGTATTATCACACGGCTACCTCTCCTAACAATTCAGCCCCATTATTCATTTCTCAGGCTAACCTCAGAAAATTTCACTTTCTCTACAAAGTAGAAGCAAGCATAAGACAAAAATAGAGCTTTGCTGCTTGAAAGACTTTGTGGGCCATGGAAATGCAGGCATGTGTCAGTCATATGCAACCTTTTGCAAAATGCTAAACTAGGTGAGCTACTCATACACTATTCATATTGATTTAGAGAAAAAGGTAAACAAATTTGGCAGTAACCAGGACAGAAAGATCTCTTCATGACCTGACTCACCTGCAATCTACTCATTTACCTGGATCAATGTTTTACATATCTTTAGCATGATCTCCACAGCCCCTCACATGTCAATGTTATTGGAAATGAATCTTTTTTTTGCATGTCCCCTGCTCTCTTATTTAAAGGGGATATAAACACTGGACTGGAAAAAAAGCATAATAGTTTAAGGCATTTCTTAGACCTTCAAATCCAGAAGCCTCTACTTTTCAAATGAATTAAAAATTAATTATATCAAAATGAATAAAGGACAAGTTTAGAATTTAATGAGACAGCTCCCCATCTGCATCATATAAAAAGATCACTTAGTGGAAATGGTAAAATTATAACATTGAAAATTCCCAGATGCAACTCCCCATCATGCCTGCTGCTAAGTCAGCATTCTATAGGCTAAATATCCCTCAGCGCCTTTCCTAAAAGTAATCAATAACATCTTGCCTGTTTGAATAATGACTTGGTTAACTCCTTGCTAAAGAGTATTGGACACACTGAATGTGAAATAAACTGCATTTAAACTAAGAGGAGGATTATTTTTAAATTGATTTATTGTATCTATTTCTAGTCTCATCCAATCACAGAATTAAGAAAACTTGTACAACCGCCCAAGCTACATATTGTAGTCGCTGCATTCTTTTGTTGGTGAATCACCTTGCACTCATAGGGGCAGATTCCCTATAGGGTGCAGTGACTAACGCTAGCAAAAATTCGCCAGCAAGACGTCATTTCAGAACTTCGCCGATTCCCTAACGGGCACAGGCGTTACTTAAATAGCGAAGGGGATAGACACTAGAGTTGCTTCGCACTCTAATGCCAGGCAAATTTTTGCTCCCAAAAAATGCTGGTGTCTTTTCCTTTTTTCTGAGTGATAGGCTGCAAAAGACCGTAACATTTTTTTTGGGTAACCCGGGTTCCCCCCTACATTTCCTAACATATGGCACATAAACTATACACTGGGCTCATGTGTAAGGCATTATAACAACTCTATTTTATTTTATTTAGGTTCCTGGGCTTGTGTAGTGTAATGTATTTGCTGCAACATATATGTCCATTCAACTTTCACTTCCCGCCATATGCAAATTAGCCAGTGCTAGCACAACTTCACTTTGCTTGGCAAAGTAACGCTAGCGCAACTTCACCAGCGTTCACCTGAATTTATGCCTGGCGAAGTGTTGCAAAGTGGGCGAAGCGGTCGCTCGCGAATTTGAGCCGATTATGGAATTTGCCCCATCGTTTGGGATGCCAACCTTGGAAAGTTAGTGGGAGCAAACATGCAGTGAAGAGTAACATTCCCTTTACAGAGGCTATACAGTCCATTGCAGTGTAGCGCTACCTAAATTATGTAACATTTTACCAATGGTTTAAAGTGACACACTAAACTGTATTGTACAGCACTGCTTAGCCACACTTTACTCAGTTGTTGCTGGACTAAAAAAAAAACCTGCATAATTTAACATATTATCAAGGTTAAGGCATGCTAAGAGCTATAGTACAGCAACAGATTGTGTCCCTTTAAAGTGACTAATGGGAGACTCAGAAAAGCCTGGTGAGCCTCAGCATTCATGGGTCCAACAGGCCAAGGCTCACTTCCCCTAATCGGGTGTTTAGGAAAAAAGTAGATCATCGCTATGCAACGTGACATGATACAATATGGCACACTCATGCGGGGGAGTTTGGAAATCAGAAGCACAGTTTTCATAGCACTCAGGGCCAGCAGGACACTGTGAAAAACCCAGTGGGCTCCGACCCTCATGGGCCCCACAGGCCCAGGCATGCTCCCTCAAGGGGAACCTGCGTTAAGAAGAAAAGAAGATCAGCAGTACATAATTTACATAATTTAAGATGTTGTGACATGGTGCATCTAGGTGGGTGGAGTTTCAACGTCGGAAGTAGGGCTCCTTGGTGTCACAGTCCTGGTGTGTCCCCCATGCCCTAGTCCGACGCTGCTAGCACTGATCAAGTGTATCCTTTATCCCTATGAATTCTCTTTTATCTACAGTTAGTTTTTTGGTCACTAGAATTCTTACTTGTGAATTGTTTTTCATTTGTAATTAAATGTTTTTCATTTGTCATTCAATATTTTTCATTTGTAATTAAATGTTTTCCATTTGTAATTAAATGTTTTTCATTTGTAATTAAATGTTTTTCATTTGTAATTAAATGATTTCATTTGTAATTAAATGATTTCATTTGTAATTAAATGTTTTTCATCAGCTTCTCTAGAGAACTATGGGGTGCAGCAGGACAACTTTCCTGTTGGGTTTAATGTCCCCTAAGAATTCATCTGTATGGTTTCTGGACTTCAGCTTCCATCATATTTTAAACCTTGATAAGATGCTTGAGGATTCTGGGAGCAATACTCCAGCAACATGAAAGGATAGAGGTATTTATCGGCATGAAAATGGAAGGTCATTCTCCACTGCCGGTTCCCAGTGCATCATCTCAGTTTATGGATGAAGTCAATAGATTTCATGAAGTTTACTCGACCAAGTGGCAATACGCCAGCTATAACACACAATAATGTTTACTTATATAGCCCTCTTCTGCTACTGCATGAGATTTATTACGCATTTACTTGCATATGGCGATACAGGAGTCCTATGCCTCCGCTATATGGGAGAGCAGGTACACTAAAATGGCATGCCTCCACCCAAGGTCAGGACAGGTGGAACTGTAATGCCCCTCCATGGGAACTTCTCTGATCCGCAATACACATGCAAAGTGGAAAAGTTGATGGATTTATTTGGCAGAACACTATACCTTTAATTTACAGTGATACAGGTAGCCTGCCATCCAGGAGCAACTTCACTGAATTAATGCAGCTAGTGATCTCCGAAGCAACTGCCACATAAATGGGGATTTCCCTCAACAGTTCAGTCCTTTGGTTTTCCGTGCCCTGAGAAGAACATGCTTTGCTCTTCAGAGCCCTGACAAGGACCCCCTTTCCTTCCGCACCCTAATGAGAGCCCGTTTTTGTGCCACTGGGGTTCCTTACTAACTTTTAAATTTGCAAAACTCCCACAGAAATTCGTCTGCGTCAAAAAAATTTGGACGTGCGTTCAAAAAGTTCAAATTCGCTGTGTGTCAACACTATTCGGATGCCCATTTACTTTAACGGTGGCATCAAAATTGACTCGAGCGACATTTTGGACGATTTTCAAATCTTTCCTTCCTGTTAGCTCACAGAAGGTCCCTCCTTGCACAGAATCAGTACAGAGGAGAGACAAGTGTACACAGCTCTCCTACACTTAAATGCAACATGTATACAAAATGAAATGGAAATAAGCCTTTCATATGTATACAAGGAATATATTGTGCCATTCAATACATTAATACAATTCTATAACTATGTGATCTGAGACTGTCTGCCAACAATGTGGGGTACATGAACGAATTGCTTTTACCCACCAGGCTATCACTATTTCCCAATTAGCCAAGCAACTGCCTTTCAAACAGCGTTTATGATAATGATTTGTCCTCTGCGGTTTCTCAGCCGAACTATATTTTCAGACAAAGCTGTAAAAGAGATTGAAAAGAGATATGGCCTGAGAACAGGATATAATTTCCCTCTAAATCTTTTTAGCAAAAAAAGTGTCTTTGATTTCTGCCTCTGCTTCCAACATGGGGTGATTATAAGTATTTTATATTCCCATGTAGCACATTATCAGCCAACAAAAATGTTAAAAAGCATGTTGATTTTTGGCATGATTTGTGTTGTAAGCCATTATCACTTTAAAGATCTACTGGCCACATTAAA
The DNA here is from genome assembly GCF_017654675.1 of Xenopus laevis. NCBI lineage: Eukaryota > Metazoa > Chordata > Amphibia > Anura > Pipidae > Xenopus > Xenopus laevis. The sequence continues at coordinate 80,060,725 of NC_054374.1, forward strand.
CTGCTGCCTTGTGAACAAAACAAACAAACAGAAAATTAAGTGCCCTTTTTTGTCAGTTTGTAGCAGTTTCAAAGAAATGCAAGATGAATCAAGGGTCTGGATAATATGGATTAGGCTGGAAATGTTTAAAGATAACTGCCACCCAGTGGACAGAAACCACAGAGACACTATTGGCTCTACTTCTGTCTATGCCGCAGCATTGGAAATAATTGGAAATAATAACAGTTATACACCTCTACTATAGTATTTTCATTTGCTCAAGAATTATATTGACCAGAAGCACAACTGATACATATGGTGAATCTGTTTATCTGAAGCATGTAGCACTTTACCCCCCCAACAAACATGTGGGTATTTATTCTATCTATCTATCTATCTATCTATCTATCTATCTATCTATCTATCTGTCTGTCTGTCTATCTATTTATCTACCAGTAAAAACGTCCAACAATGTCTGCTTTTGTGTTGCATACAGACAGTTAAGAACAAGAGACTGATATGCACACATAGGACTTGATAAATGGATGTGTTTATGGATGGATGTGTTTATGTGTGTGTGTGTGTATATATATATATATATATACTGTATATATACTGATAAAGGCACAAATGCAGGCCAAACGTTGGATATGCATTGGAAATAAAGACACGTTTTATTCATTTGCTACAGTATATATATATATATATATATATATATATATATAGAAGAAATGGAGATCGCACTCGCAGGTCTTAAGTGTAGTAAATAGCTTTTAATTGTGGACAATCGCTGACGTTTTGGCTGATACAACAGCCTTTCTCAAAGTAAAAAATGTGTCAATAAATGTGGAAATAAATACACAATGTGGCGGGAACAAAATCAAAAAAACCCAAAAAGCAAACCGAAGACAGAGGAAGTGACGTGTAAATGACATCATAAATGAAAAAAACTAACGTGGAGAACAGTAGAAAAAAATCAGATGAAACGAATAAAATAAATCAAAAACAATTTCTCAAACACTTGGGCTTATATCAATGAAAATAATAAACAAAAATCAGAGCCGCTCCATCGCATGGATGCGCTCAGGGTGGTTAGAATTCACAGTGTCAAAGTTATATTGAGCGGTGTCGATCGGACACTTAGTCTATGTTTCAAAAAAATATTTACAAAATATTCATTACTCAAATGTCAATCGCAAATGGTAACAAAATGGTAACAAGATAGACAGCAGGGGGAAGCAGCAAGAGGGTTTAGACACAATATTGCAGGGTGTCGGTATAACAATATAAGAATATGAGGATACAGACAAAGGTAGGAGAACGGCGTCTTGGACCCCAAACTAAAAAAGGGGCTGGGCAAAAAAGAAAAAGGAGAAAAAGAAGAAGGAAAGAGATGAATGCTGTGGTGTGAGCAGAGAAGAGAGGTGGCACCTGTATTGTCAAACGCAAGGAAAGAACACATAACCGCAAGAGAAAGAAAAAGAAAGAAGAGGAGAACATCAGGTCCTAAAGAAGGTGAGTAAGTGAAAAGGATAAGGAAAAGATACATTTAAAATTAAATAGACATATGTGGGACCCCCCGGTGCAATGAAATAGACTGAGGTAAAGAAGGCAGATGACAAAATATATATATAAGAAAAAATAGTGGAAGATAAAATAAAATAATTAAAAATAATAATCAAAAATAAAAAATAAAAAAATATAGAAAATGAAAAATAAAAAATAACAAAAAACGCAAGGGGGTTCGATCATCAGTAATCCGCATAACATGCCAGGGGTGGGTTGGCAAGTATGTCCGCACATAACCAGAGGGATACGAAAAACATTACCTCTAAATCTAGAGCCAAGCGGAGGGGCCCAACTGAAGGGACTTGGTGGCAAAGTATGTGGAGAGACAGGTCGTAGGTTGTAACTGGCACCCAAGACTAACTGGAGGGGAGAGTCCAAGGTAAGTAAAGCAATCTCTCCTTACCCGCCTTTAACAAGGATCACGAGCTGCTGTGAGTGTCAGATCCCGTGTTGCATCCACATGGGAGTGCAACAGTTGATGTAACGGAACGAAGTATGGTAGTATGTAGGTGTCTCGCATTAGCACTAGTGGTGCAGAGTCAGGAGCGGAATCCACTATCACGATCGTGCTGCAGTATGGTGGCAAACCAGAGGTGTCAACTTCTTTCTCTCCTGACCCCTCGTGGTGTGCTATCTATAACCTTTGCCAAAAGAATAGCTCTTATGCAGGAAGGATAGGGTATAGGGGTTTATTAGGTGCCACAAAAAGGTTATCTGGCGTCCATAAACAGTAGTAGGGGACCGGTTGGCGGTGATCAAATCCAAATAAATCACAGACCACTATGGTAAGACCAGTACCCAAAGATCATCGGTGGGTAGTACTAAGTGGTCAGCAGTAGGCCAATCCTACCCTTTTAATGCAGCGGCGAAGTCACCAGACATCTCATACCCGTCAACAGGAACAGCTTGCGGTAATCCAAACCTGACATGTCCCATGCCGAACTGCTGGGTACAATAAAGGGTGAGTGTCTTCTCTCGTCCATGTTCATGTAGCTCCAAGGTCTACAATCTCTTTCTCTGAGTCTATGGGTAGCTCAGAATAGCAGACCAATGTATAGCCGGGATAGGTGACCAAATTGGAGGTCACAGCGCTCACTGTCTCCTTAGCTGGGTCTGTGGGTAGCCAGGATGATTAGGGGAATTACCCAATTGAAGTGTCCAAATCCATGTAGCAAAGGTGTGGCAAAGGTACTGAATTGAAGTTCACAGCGGTCGCTGAGTTACAGGATTTACGCGGTGTAGATGATTTATCCATAAAAATGAGAATAGAAATGAGGTGTTGCAGTGGTAAGGCACACATGCTGCAAAGTGCTCAATTTCGTAGAGAAGCTGGTAAAGAACCAAAAATAAAAATAAAAAATAAGAAATGAAAGAAACTGATATGGTGAACTAGTATGGGAACAAAACATAAAGTCCAGAGTAAACATGATATCATAATTGGATATAAAATTCGGAAGAACAAGCGAAAAAGGTTAATAGAAATTCGACATATGAAAAATAAAAATGGAAAATAAACAAAGATGAAACGAACATGAAAAATGAAAAAACAAAAATAAAAATAAAGATAAAAAATAAAAAATAAAATAAATAAAAGTAAAAATGAAAAATAAAAAAGAATGAAAAATAAAGGATAAAAAATAAAAATAAAAATAAAAATGAAAAAAGAATATAGGAAAGCAGAACAGATAAAATAGAAAATGTGAGGCAGGCACGAGCGGGAAAGGGGGAGGGGGGAAAAAAAGTAGAAGAAATGCCATAGATCAGAAAGAGTTGCGAGTAAAGTAAATATATCACCTATTACCAAGGAGAAGGCCCAGGCATCCAAATCATAAATGCAGAAATTAAGTATATAGTTCAAATGGTAATGACCAAGCCCATACTTGTTAGGGGGCATCACAAGTGTCAGATAAAGTGTATGAGACAGTTAAATATTGAAAAACATAAAAATTCTGAATATCTTAACTAAATAATAATTTGGACAATTGAACACTGATCACTGAAGGATAATAGGGCCTGTAGACAGGAAACAATAAACAATAGTGAGTTATCAAACAGGAAGAAACATAGCGATTACTTATAAATAAATGGAGTGTACGAAATTAGTTCATTGAGACCGTGCGGGCTAGTGGTGTTCAGTCTGTGGATCCATCTTAATTCTCGCTGGAGTAACATCTTCTCCCGGTCCCCTCCACGGATCGGTTGAGGAATATGATCAATCAGCATACATCGTAAACTCGCCAGTGAGTGTCTGTGGAGTAGAAAATGAGCAGCAACAGGTGTGTCAGCCTTCCCTGTTGTGAGTGCAGCTCAGATCGCGGATCTATGGTTAGCCAATCGTTCTCGAAATGTGGTTATTGTCTTGCCAATATAAAAAAGTCCGCACGGACATTTAATAAAATTGATGAGGAACTTAGACGTGCAAGTCATTTTATGATTGATGGCAATTGGTTTGCCAGAATGAGGATGATTAAATGAAGCACCTGTGATAAGATGGTTGCAAGTGGTGCATGAAGGGCATCGAAAGCAGCCCTTCTTTTCGGTATTGAGCCATGTTAAGGATGTCGCATGTTGGTAGCAATGGTTAGGATCGGTCTTTACCAGGATATCCCTCAAATTCCTCCCTCTCCTGAAGGCGATACGAGGTTTGGTCCTGAAGATAGGCGGGAGTGTAGTATCTCTTTCCAGTACTGTCCAGTGTTCATGTATGGCTCGTGTGAGAGATTTCACTTCAGGAGTGTAAGTAGTGAGAAAGACAAGGGTCTCTTTTTTTGAGTCCTTATCATTATCGGTGGGTTGGTAGAGAAGGTCATGTTGGGTGTGTAATAAGGCTCTTTCTTTGCTGGCGAGTAGCTCATTCAGATGATACCCTCTCTGAGCTAATCTAGATATCAAATCATCAAGTTGAACATGTAGTTGCGTCAGATCAGAATTATTCCTCACCATGCGGATCATCTGTGAATAGGGGACACTTTTTTTAATATGTGGTGGATGACAAGAAGTATGATGTAATAAGGTATTACGATCTGTTGGTTTCCTATACGTGGTGGTAGTGATCCCATTGCCTGTAAGTGTCAGGGACAAATCAAGAAATGAAATTTGTTTTTCATCGATGCAGGCTGTAAAACGTATGGTAGAAGGCAAGGAATTGAGATCGTTGATCATAGTGTGGAACTGATCAGTAGAGCCAGTCCATAATAGGAACAGGTCATCGATGAAGCGATAAAGTTTGTGAATAAAAGGGCCATATTTCGACAAGATGAATATCTCTTCGTATTTAGCCATATACAAATTGGCGAATGCAGGCGCGACACTCGATCCCATACTCGTACCGCTTATCTGTAGATAGTAAGATCGTTCAAACTTAAAATAGTTACAAGTGAGGCAGAGCTCGAGAAGTTGTAGCAGGAATTCTATGGGAGGTCTGCCCGGTTCAGGATGTTTCACAAGGAAGTCCTTAATGTTTAAGATCCCCTCATCTGTGGGGATAACAGTATAAAGGGATGACACGTCCATAGTCACAAGTTTCGTCCCCCTAGGGAATGGTAATGCCGACTGTAGTTTAATCAGGAAGTCACCTGAATCCTGGATATATGTGGGTGTTGTCCTCATGATCGGTTGCAGAAAATGGTCGACAAAGATGGCTAAGGGCTGTAGGAGTGACTCCCTTGCGCTGACAATGGGGCGACCTGGAGGTGCCGTCAAACCCTTGTGGCTCTTAGGTAGAGTATATATAATGGGACAAATGGGGAATTCTTGCGTCAGGAAGACTCTTGTATCATCAGTCAAAATGCCCATGGTAAAGCCGGCTTGTATGGCAGCGTCCACTTGGCGTTTAAATGAGGACATAGGGTCGTTAGGGAGTTGTTTGTAGACGGTAGAATCGGATAGTTGTCGTATGATTTCAATGCGATAATCTTTATAGTCTTGTACAACCACGGCACCACCTTTATCAGCTGGTCTAATTACGATGTTGGGATTTTTCGTTAAATTCTCCAGTGCTTCTCTTTCAGCTTTAGATAAGTTCGAACTGGGAAGTCTGGTGGTCTTAAATTTGTATGTTTCATCAATGAGCAGTCTGGTAAAGGCCTCGATGGATTTGGGTGTGTTGATGGGCTCAAACCGACTCGGTTTCTTGAAAACAGATGCGTGTCCACTGATGTTTCTGAAGTGTTCTTTAAGTTTCAATGATCTTTGGAATCTGTGTATATCAGTCATGATCTCCAACGACTGTGTGTGGTTAGTAGGGACGAAAGACAATCCTTTAGAGAGAAGGCACATTTCAGCTGGAGATAGTGGGTGTGTGCTGAGGTTGAATACTACTTCCTCGGGGGCCTGTGTTGCTTTGTGGAACGGGTGCTTCCTGCCACCCCTTCTTTTGTGCGGGCGTCCCGATCTCTGGTGTGGGGGCCCAGGCCTAAAAAAGAGGAAGAACTTGAAAGTGGGGTTGTACTTGTAGTTTGTGGATCGGTGTTGGGTGTATATGGTGCAAATGGTGTAAACTGGCGTCCGCGTCTACCTCTATTATAGCCACGTCCTCGGGTTGGCGTATCGAAATCTGATGAGTTACTAGTGTAAGGTGAGGAATCCACCTGTGTAGCAAAAAAGTGGCCCCTTTGTCTGGATGTTCTGTTATAATTCACGTCCCCGCCTGTCAGCCACCTATACACTTTCCTGTTTTGGTAGTCGTCGTTGACAATGGTCACTTTATGCTGTTTGAATTTATGTAATTCAGATGTATAACGGGTAAGTTGCTGTTGTAGTTTGTCAAGCCAGTTAGTGTCACTGTCAGACCGCAGGTTATGGAGATGTGCGCTTTCAAATGCAGCTATCTCATTACGTGTCGTTGCTAGATTCTTCGTGACTTCCTCGATAACCAGTAACATCAAGTCTATAGAACACTTGTTAAGGATTTGGCACCACCGCTTACAAAAATCAACGTTGTTTCGTCCAATGGTTGGTATATTTCTGATGCGGAAACCCCGAGGAATATGCTGTTTCTTGTAAAAGTCAGAAAAATAGATCCCATGTAGTTTTAGGTCTGTTTCACGTTCTCGTAGTCGTAGTAATTCATGGAAGAGATCAGTGAGGGAAGCTGTTGGAGTGACGGTGTCTGCTGTCTCTGTGAATAGTATCTCTGCTGCTTCGGCGTCTGAGAACTGATAACCAGAGAGAGGGATGTCAATTACATCTCTGCCGTCGGCGCTAGCCATACCGGTATTTCATCCGTCCGAAAAAGTTGTCGAAGTGATGCAATGTAACTCACGGGTGCCAGGGTAACGTAAAATGATGTAGAGTGAAGAACTGGCACTCACGATATGGAAGTAATCTGTGCCTGGGTGCAGTCGTCATGCGGGAGAATCAATAGAAGAAATGGAGATCGCACTCGCAGGTCTTAAGTGTAGTAAATAGCTTTTAATTGTGGACAATCGCTGACGTTTCGGCTGATACAACAGCCTTTCTCAAAGTAAAAAATGTGTCAAACAAACGGAAATAAATACACAATGTGGCGGGAACAAAATCAAAAAAACCCAAAAAGCAAACCGAAGACAGAGGAAGTGACGTGTAAATGACATCATAAATGAAAAAAACTAACGTGGAGAACAGTAGAAAAAAATCAGATGAAACGAATAAAATAAATCAAAAACAATTTCTCAAACACTTGGGCTTATATCAATGAAAATAATAAACAAAAATCAGAGCCGCTCCATCGCAAGGATGCGCTCAGGGTGGTTAGAATTCACAGTGTCAAAGTTATATTGAGCGGTGTCGATCGGACACTTAGTCTATGTTTCAAAAAAATATTTACAAAATATTCATTACTCAAATGTCATATATATATATATATATTATTATTATTTATTTAATTTAGCCCAACCTAAATTTGTTATAGTACATTATAAGCGAAGATGGAGGGGGCAATATAAAGTAAAGAATAATAATGAATCAATATATAGACTGTTACATGCAAGATTAATTGCCATGTGTTCAGATACACAGGAGGTCCCTGTCCTGTAGAGTTAACATTCAAGTCTCCCAGGAAACTAATGAAAGTCTCCTGGGATGCTGAAATGCTGACACCACAATAAATGTTGACTCTTTCTTATCAAGAACTGTGAGTGTGTGTGTTTTTTTTTTATCTTTTATAAAATGGAGATTATATATGATGTTTGCCTACAGAGTCCCTGTGAAGTCTCACAAACATGCCAAGGACTCTGCAGGATGCACTATAGCAAAAATAAAACACACTGTATATACAGTATATATATATATATATATATATATATATACAGTATATATATATATATATATATATATATATATATATATATATATATATATATATATATATATATATATATATATATATATATATATATATATATATATTGTGGTGAGGTCACTACTAGGATACCTGGGAAAATCCAGGACGGAGCTTATTTATGCCCCAGGTTCCTAACAGAGTGGTTCCGGGACTGTAAGTCCAGCCCGGGTGTTTTGAGTTGTACTGAGGTATCTCAGGTGGTTAATTAAAGAGGCAGCTCAAGCCAGAGTAGAGAGTTCCTGGCTGGGGAAAATACACAGGAAAGCTGCCTGTGTGAGAGGGATTGAAATCACCAAAAGGTTTGGGATTTTGTATATTCCTGTATGTTCTTTGTTTTGGGGAGACAGGTGGTAGGCCTTCTCCTGGTAGTTAGGAAAATCGACCTGTATTAGTTAGAAGCCCATTAAGTTGCAAAGATTTTATTTTGAATTGTTTATGTTGTTTTGCTGCAAGTGAAAATAAACTGCCAGAAAGAAACCCTCTTATGAATTCTGATTGTGCTGTGGGCTGCTTTACCCCCCAGAAAGATGATCCCAGCTACCTATGTCTTTACAATATATATATATAAACAACCTGTGGCCTGGTGCACAGCAGATAACCTGTTAATGCCTAGGTGCTGGAACAAACAAATCCCATAATTTTAGACGACAAAGATAGTCCGCACTCTGTGGGTCTTGTGAAGTGAAAAAATATTATTTATTCAATGTTTCGGCTCACATACGTGTATGTGAGCCGAAACGTTGAATAAATAATATTTTTGTTGTGTATATATATACACATACACATACACATTTCAGCGGTGTATCCGCACTGTAATCCGTCTCACATATAATGGGTGGTTGATAGGGATGTAGCGAACTGCCGTTTTGGTGTTCGCGAACGCCGTTCGCGAACACCGGCAAAAAATGCGAACGGTTCTCGAACAGTTCGCGAACTTCGAACACCCGCTAAATCGTTCGATTCGAACGTTCGAAGGATTTTTTGTTCGATTCGAACGTTTGAAGGATTTTCATCGTTCGATCGAAGGATTTTCATTCGAATCGAACGGTCGAGGGATTTTAATCGTTCGAACGAATGGAAATCGGTCGAACGAATGGAAATCGTTCGATTTTAGCGGTCGAATGGTCGCGAACTCAAATTGCGAACGTTCCCAAACGTTCGCGAACATTAGGCGGACGCGAACGGTCGAAGTTCGCGCGAACAAGTTCGCAGGCAAACTGTTCGCTACATCCCTAGTGGTTGATCTCAATTATATACATACTTGTCAAGAAGGTCAGCAGACTAACATCTCTTCAATGCACAGTGGAATAAACAATCACTAATAAGAGACGTTTTGAAGCCCAGTTTGAAAGTCACCAAAGGCAAAATGAATTCTATTGCTGAATGGCTGCTACAATAGTTTAATTTATATATGTAAACTGGATATCATCTGCAGTGGTGGGGTTGGGGTGCTTGAACAAATTTCGGACATCGACCGGGGCCTGAACTATGCAAGTCTGAATAATTTTGCCTTAAAACCAGTGATGGGTGAATTTGTCCCATTTTGCTTTAGGGAAAAATTTGCAAAATGGGAATTTTGACGCCAACGTCAATTTTGAAGCCCACGTCAATTCGTGTCAATTTTGACGCTCGAAAGTAAATGGGCATCCGAATAATGTTGATGCACGACAGTTTTGACACAGTCAACTACTCCAAATTTATTGTACGCTGGCAAATTTGCGCAAATGTATTTGCCAGCGGTGAAACGCGGAAATTCGCCCATCACTACTTAAAACATCTGAAGGGTTTAGGGCCTGAGCAGAGCAGAAGAGCTTCTGCAAATAAAAAGGAGATATTGTAATACGTTCGCTTTCTCTGCTAGGCAGGATTTAATACAGTTCCAAATATAAATGATGTTGGCTCATCAGGAGTACAAGGAATCCTAAAGCCTGTAAGCCATCTTGAGGAGATTCACAGCCACTTACACTGGCAGAATTCTCTAAATCCAGATGTTTAATTTGTATGGCTGGCAGAAGCTTAGGTATGAGATTTTGTTACTTTCAGATAAAATCAACACCCTGCAAGAAATTCTGGGATAAAATATGAAAGAAGTGAGCACAGTAGAGTAGTTCTTTCAATAAAAACCAAATAGCAATCCAAAACATCCACTAACTTTTCTTTTTGCATTCTGACAGGCTTCTATTGTTTATTCTTTAAATTTGTCTGCAGAGATTTGCCAGCAGTTTTCAGTTGACTTTATTCACCCTTTGATGCAAGTGTTCTTAAAGCAGAACTAAACCTTAACTAAAGAAGTAGGCTAGAAATGTTGTACATTATGTTTTGGGCTTCAGTACCAGCCCAAGGCAACCACAGCCCTTTAGCAGTGAAGATCTGTGTCTCCAAAGTTGCCCCAGTAGCTCTTCTTTTCTGCTGATTCACTGCACATGCTCTTTGTTGCTGTCACTTACTGAGCTTACAGTCTCTGCATGTAATGTACTTTAGGTGCCAGAATCTTTTTCCCCATAATGTGCTTGTAGTGCAGCATTCTCAGCTCTCAGTTAGAATTGTACATGCGGTGTTAATACCCCCTTCCTGCAGTGCCAGACTTTTAGCAAATTTTGCCCCCACTGCTATGGTTTGATTTTTCTGAAAATTGAGTGAAAGAACATGGGAAAGTGGGTGGAGTCCAAAGGGAGTGGCCAAAAGGGGCATGGCCAAAAATTGGCGGGGCGCCGCCTATTTCCATTTTCATGAACCCCCCGCCAAAACCATCTTCTGCTGCCAATGTAGAATAATCAGCCAACATAAGGCTAATTAGCAAATAATTCAATACTGGTACATGGCAGCTTAGAAACCAGCACAATTAATATAAAAATGTAATAATCAGCCCAGTCTGTAGCATCTGCTTATATAACAGATGAACCTTATTTCTTCTTGGTGATGCGACAACCCCTAAGTTTAGCTTCCCAACAGCTGCCCAAAGCACATGAGCATGTACATGTTGCACTACCAACAAAATCCAAGGTGGGAAACTCCTTAGACAACTTTGAAAGCCTGTATCATAACTACTATATAGATGCTGAACCTTTAGGCTGGTTCAATAAGATCAGTATATAAAATATGACATTTCTAGCCATATTATTTTTTAGTGTTTTGTTCTTCCCTGAAGGGTTAAAGTATGATGGAAGCAGCATTCCAAAAACAATAGAGATATATTCCTAAAGCAATATTGCACAGTAAATTATTTTCTAAGTCCTCCAGCCACCTGGTTGGTTTAAATGAATATCAATTGGAAATATTGTCATGCTCTCTTACACTTGACTTCTTTTACTTTGTTTTAAAGAATCCCGGCCAAAATGCCACTTATCCACTTGAGTGACGGTAGTTTTTTTTAAATGCTTATTAAATATAAACAAACAGCCATCGCTTCAGATTGCAGCTTTTAGTATTTGGTGTGAGGCCCGTCTGGTACTAGGAAATAGTAATCCTGTTAATTTGGTATTCAGAGACAGATGCTGATTTGTACCTGCTTTGGCCCCCAGCTTCTGTTGGGTGATGGGAAAGAGAAAAAACTTCATTCTGTTACAGCTCAGTATCCAGCTGATTAAATATAGATGCTCTACTCTACCTTCTGTATCTGCCTCACGGTCTATTTATTATAGCTTCCACCTGTCTGCTTTTAGGACATTTCTGTTTTTTGATGTTCTGCTTGGCTTTTCAGATAAAGCCAAGTCTTACTTTTCTATGGTTTGGCCCCTTTTTTTAAATAAACATTTTCTGACAGTTTTGTTTTATATTTTTAAACTGGAAACCATAGGGGCCATTTGCTTTAAGATGGGCAGTGTACTAACTGCACAAACAGATGCAATGCTTCCATTCAGATGTAACACAGACCACATCTAGCCCTGCCTGTCCCATGATGCACCTCAGGCTGGATTTTTTTTTCCGGCACAAGGTGTAGAGTGCAGCTATTTCCCTGGCCAGAAGTGCTCCATGGATGACCACTAACCTCTGTGCTCTTCAGATGCTTTTTGCTTTTGTAAAAAGAAAAAATGTACACAAATAAGAATAAATGTTTGCATTTTGCAATATAATATTCCTCACTGGCCTGTTATTGCATTGCAAGTTTTAATTGCACATTTCACACTTTCAGACTTGTTTAAAGGTGGTATAATGTTTTCGAGCTAACATGACAACATTTTCAGTAAGAAGTTTTATTAGATTCACTACTCACTGGTGCAAACTATAAAATCCACAACTTTTCTTCGACTATTGGACATGATCGCTAACGTTTTCAGGTTCACAAAAGCTGTAATAAATTCATGCAAAGGAAAATTTATTTGCACAGAGGCATACATTTTTGCGTTGTTTCCCTTTACTGTGTTTTATTAATAAAATCATAATCATAACTGTGACATTATTATCAAGTATGCCACTTCTTTCTTTCTCTCTTTCTTGTAGATCAGTAATGCCCAACCAGTGGCTCGTGAGCAACATGCTGCTCAGTGACCCATCTGATGTTGCTCCCAGTGGCCTCAAAGCAGCATTTTTGAATTCCTGGTAAGTTTTTAAGGTACAAAAAAATATGTGAACTACCAAACAGAACCTTCTGCAGGCTACCAGTCTACATGGTGCTACCAAATAGCCAATCAATGCCCTTAATTGGCACTCCCTATTTTATCATGCTTGTGTTGCTCCACAACTGTTTTCTACATTTGTATGTGGCTACCCTGTTTATTATACAATTTAGCATACTCAGCATATTGGACTAAAATGCAGAATTAGCAGACTGCACAAAACCAAAACCCTGTTTCTAATCGTTTTATAATTGAGTCCCATATAAAATGAACATACTGTAGATGTTTTGCATCCACGAGGTTAGAACATGCAAAGTGGTACCTGTCACTGTGGACATAATTGACTGTATGTTTATATCATAAGATTTATTGATCACAGTCTGTCTTCTGTTAGCTTTCATCCCCACATTTATTCTCCATTTTCAAAATAATCCCCAAATTACCTTCTATGCTACATCTGCATAAATTCCCAACATTCAATCTTCAAGGATTCTCAAGAGACTACATTTTATCAGTTGAATTTGCTATATAATCAAATAGATTTTTTTTTATATAATACTTGGGTTTCCTAGGTTAATGTCATTTTTCTGGTACAGTCAGCAAAAGAAACGTGAAATGTAGGGAAACATGGTTCTTCTGTTACCACAGCAACAAAGGACAAAACTGGAAAAGCAAAAAGAAGCCTTTTTAGAACTGGCAATATAATTTTTCATTTTAAACTCTATTATCTGTACTAATGTCAGTTTGTCCTATAGGTCTTCCATCCCTCCCAAAGTAGCCATGTAAGAAATACCATCACATGTTGGGGTCCTGACCTCTCTGCTTCTGTCACTGCAGATTCTATATTGAAATAACAGCTGTAGAATTCTGTCAACAGGCGAATATGGTAATTAAACCAGCACCGAGGAAAAGATGGCTTGCAGCACAATTAATTCACTCAAAAATAATAACAATAATTCATTGTAATGTACACCAGATGTTTGATACACCTGCTCATTCTGTTAATGCTGGATGATCATTTTGCATGGAGGATTAGCTCACTAAAGCTGCACTCATGTAGTCAATAGTCATGTTGGTCCAATAATAATATTATTAGAACAGTAAAATATAAACTAATGAATGCATTTACTAAACTGACATTTAGTAACTGGTACGGAATTGTCTTAATTTCATTAGAAAACACATCTTAAGGCAAAAAGCCGTAATAGAAGAAGCCAGCTAGAACACTTTTCATCTTGTAACAATGCCATTTATTTTATATGCTGATACAGCAATAACATAAAGTACCGTATATACTCGAGTATAAGCCGAGTTTTTCAGCCCCCAAAATATGCTGAAAAACGCTACCTCGGCTTATACTCGGGTCAAGCGCAAAAACGGTCGCTGGCGCCTAAGAATAGTCGCTGGCATCCAAGAATAGTCGCTGGCGTCCAAGAATAGTCGCTGGCGTCCAAGAATAGTCGCCGGCGTCCAAGAATGGTCGCCGGCATCTCCAATGGGAGCAGAAACCCTAAATTTTTTGATTGAAACTTACCAGAAGCTGCTGCATTTCTCACCCTCGGCTTATACTCGAGTCAATAAGCTTTCCCAGTTTTTGGAGGTAAAATTAGGTACCTCGGCTTATACTCGGGATGGCTTATACTCGAGTATATACGGTATTTAGATCACAAAGAACAAACTTTGGCCAAAGCTGCAGACAGGGTACAAATGTATCAAAGGAGACGTACCTTCATAACTAGAGCGGAATCCTCGTGCACTGACGGCGTAGTCTGATTCTAACAATAATGTCAGGAGACTGCCACTGCTGACAATAGGTGCTGGCAGATGGAAACCAGTTAACCTGGAGAAATGATCAGCGATACAAAACGGTTATGAAAAAACTGTGATAAAAGTCAATTTTTAAAATATCAACACAATGTATTTACTGCTGGAAGATTAAATGATATATATATAAATAGATAGATAGATTGATTAGATAAATAGATGATAGATAGATAGATAGATAGATTAGATAAATAGATGATAGATAGATAGATAGATAGATAGATAGATAGATAGATAGATAGATAGATAGATAGACAGCCCTCAATTATTTGGAGACTTAGGCTTAAAATACAAATGGCATTGAACTATTGTATAAGTATTATTTACATGTAAAGGGGTTGTATCAGGTTAGGAATTATTTAATCCACAAATACCATCTAAATCCCTAATTGATATTCATACAGGTAAAGCAGACTGGCCTCTGCATTCTTTCTCTCCTTAGTTCGTCTGGCAGCTGTTTGCTTTCCTGCTTAAATGTAAAGGTGCTAAAATCCCTTGGTCCTGCCACTTAGTCAGGGAACCAGTTTATACTTCCCTTGAAACTTTGCTAATGCATAATGACATTTCTCCAGTATTGTTATATATCAAACTGAGTTTGCATACTTTCCCTTGTCTTAAAGGAGAACTAAACCCTAAAAATGAACAGGGCTAAGAATTTGATGTTTTATATACTGAACTTATTGCACCAGCCTAAAGTTTCAGCTTCTTAATAGCAGCAATGATCCAGGTCTTCAAACTTGTCACAGTGGGTCACCATCTTGGAAAGTATCTGTGACATTCACATGCTCAGTGGGCTCTGAGCAGCTGAGAAGCTAAGCTTAGGGGTTGTTATAAATTATCAAGCAGAAAATGAGGTTAGTCTGTAATATAAGATGATGCTATTGCGTGGAATATTCTGATGCTAATTGCACTGGTTTCTGTGCTGCCATGTAGTAATTATATTTATTAATTACTAATAAGCCTTATATTGTGACAGTTATATTCTATGTGTACTGTATATTGTGATCCCTGGACCCTAAGCTCAGTAACTGACAACTGACAAGTGCAGTGAATCATCAAAAAATAAGTTGGGGAGCTACTGGGGCATCTTTGGAGACACAGATTTTTACTGCTAAAGGGTTGTGGTTGCCTTTGGCCTTGTCCTTTAAGGGGAACACCAAACAAAATATTGTAAAAAGTTGGTTCTTATCCAAACCCATGTAACAGACTAATAGCTAGATTGGGTTAATTTATTTATTATACAAATTACATACATGAATACCATAATACAGCATAAAACATTAAAGGGTTGAATAGTAAATTCGAATTCTCGTTTTCGAATTGTTTTTTGGTTTCACACATTCAAATTTGAATCCCCCAATCCAAATGTAAATTTGAATGTAAGATTTATCACACCTAGCCCATGGAAACAGTTCTAATCTGTTGAACCATTTGAATATGTCTTCCTAAAACTCAAGTTTTTTTTTTTTCGGAGGAAAACTATTTGAATTTGATTAGAATTTGATTAAAATTTTCAGGTTGGGACTATCTGATCAATTATTAGACATTCAATTTTTTTCTTAAATAACCTCCAATTAGAGTTGTGAATGTATTCCAAATTTATTAGAGTAAAAAAAAAATTCACATGCATTTCGAAATTTCGACATTTGACAAAACCATTAAATTGAACTGGCAAGCCAGCACAGAGTTGCCCTGGCCCTAAGAAACAGAAACCAGCAGTTTGTGACCTAAAATATAAACTCATTATCAGTTATCTACTTAAAACAATTATACATTTAAATATAATTTTAAAACAATAATTCATTCCTATCACATAAAACTTCATCTGAACTAATTAAATCATCAAGTCATTCTATTAAAAAATTTAAAAAAAGTTATATAAATAGATGTCAATGCAGAGGTTTTCAATAGCCAATATGGATGTGACAAGTTAGATATGCATCTAGTAAGTATGTATGAGGACGGAATTATAGTTAATTATAATTTGCTGTGTTAGGGGGCACTGTGTATAAAAAAAATATATATATATATATATATATATATATATATATATATATATATATATATATATACCTTCCAAAGCAGTTCTGGGAGGGCGGGTCGCCAACTCTTTAACTTTTTTAAATTGATATATTTAGTTGATACATTTGTTATCTTTAGCCCTGCTGAGCAGAATCACTGCGTTTCATTAAAGCCAGCTGTCGGAATTGATAAAATAGTTGTTAATATTCTACAGATACTGTTGAGAAATGTATCAACTAATTGTAGCAAATTGTAACAGTTTAGATTGCTCCTGGATAACTGAGCTGTCAGACTTAGAGAGGAGCGTTGCACTTTAAAAACAACTTTAAATTCTGGGAATATGTTAAAAAATAAAAGATGCAAAGTAATTGAAAAAGTCAATTCTGAGAATCTGAAAATAACTGAATGCTGATTTCAATAGCAATTGTTTTAACAAATAACACCATTTTTTTTATAAATTTATATTGGAAAGTTGCATAGAGTTCTGTTTTCTTTTATTAGGGAAATGTTTATTTTGGGGCTGACTTGCCCTTTAAAATAAACATGCAATTGATTGATATAGGTTACTAGTGCCCCTTTATTAAACAGGGTTTTAGATTCCACCAAGGGCATACAATCTGCTTTTTTAGTTTTTAATATTACAGATATAGCATCTGTTATCCTATATTATAAATGTGCATTGGCACAACCCCTTCTCTTTTTTTCCCAACAGGGCCAGACTCAATTCATTGAGAAGAAGGTTTATCATGTGAAAACTCTATTGAAGTCTATGGGGAAAAAAACTAGAAGTGAATTAGGAGAGAGTTTTTTTTCTCCTTGAATTGAACCTCAACCATTAGTTTTCAAATGATAAACCGTGAGATACATGGGAAGCACAGAGAGGGATTTTTTTGGGTAGAAACACAAACAGTGATTATTATACCCCCTATTCCCCACCTGAATGTAAGTAAAGGCTCAGTCTATCCTCACCTTTAGTCTAATGTTCTGGTGGCATAAAAAAACTAGAAACTAGGCAGGGACTCCTTGTAGTGCTCTCTCTTAAACGGTTACAACATCGTTAAGTGAGACGGAACAAGCGTTATTCCTTTTATGTACTGTATATGCTACTTTGTCCTACATGATATCTTTTGACTCTCCCCTTGATTTGACATTGCAATGGTTCTATTTGAGACTCAGTATGCCTTTGCTACATTATGAGAAATGTAGAGAGAAGCTGGGTGAAGCAAGGAGGGATGGGTATATCCACTACACTTGGACATATGTACTCATGTGACTGTTGTAGTGTCAGTGATTTACCCCTTATAGTTACCAGGGTTTTAGCAATTTGATAATTACAATTGTTTCCATTCATCACCATTTGTGCTAAATCAGTTCATTTGTATGATTTGCAAACTCCTGTAAGTAATAACTGAGGGTGGGAGATGCAATCCAGTCACTGCTAAAATATGTATTCCCCATAAACCCTAAAAACACTCAGATCAAGGAAAAAAGATTGCCTTCAACAAAAGCACTCCCTTTAGTGTTTATGTTGTCCTTTTAAAGTGTTAAAAAATTCACAATAATACATTACAAATAGAGTTATTAGGTGTAAATCCATGCTGCAACAAATACAAGCACCATGAATTCTTTTTTTTGGAATTGCATACCTACATCTGAGCTCAACAACAACAGCAAAATAAATGGAAAAGGCAAAAGTTGCTTTCAAGTATGCAATTCTGTCTGAAATTGCTTTGATTGTATTATGCGGAGCATGTTAGAAATCTGCATTCCGAATCTGTCATGTGAAAGGATTCTGTGATCCCAGGTGATGAATTATTTTTTTGATAGCGCTATCAATGTGACAGTATTGAAGGATATATTGTAATGTTAATTTTAACTTTCCTTCAAGGTTCTAAATCCTCAAGTAGCCAGAAGGCTCCTATTAAACAACAATGAGTGCTCTACTTTACTAACAGAGTGTTTTGCTCTGCATGGCACACAGCTCCCGGGCAGCTGCGAAAGGTTTCTGTCTGTATGATCAGCATTTTGGCACAACACGACACCTTTAATCCTTCAAAAAATAAACAAACATTTTTGTGGCAGGTGATATATATCCAATTTAAGCATGCTGATTGCAAAAAATAGGCTGAACTAGTCAAATTTCTATCATGCATATCAGTGCAGTTCAACTTTTCCCTTTGTCGTTGCAGATTATTTGATATACAGATGTAGAAACTTTCAGTTGGTCATAATGCCCACATTCTATTGGGCAGTTTGGCCAATACTGCCCATTCGATTGCCACCATGGGGGTCAGATCCAATACATCATCCTGCAATTCTATGAAAACACATTGAAAATGTCATCTTTTGCATGCATAATGAATTGCACATGGGTACCACTGGCATAAATAATTGAAACAATGGTATTCAGCTATAACCTTGTATGGATGACCATACAGCAAGTGTCCATCTAACCAGCAGATACAAAGTCAGCCAGTGTGCTCCCACCTTTTATCTAGACTTTTGGCTCACAGGCTTTACTATGTCCCCCAGAGTCACAGTTTATTCCTTTGAAATGAATGCTGTGATATGTTGCACAATATTGTGCTATGTAAAATGTGATATGCTAAAACAAAATGTTTCTACCTCTGTATCATACACACATATAATGACAATGGCATACTGTGACAATGATGAAGCCTTTGACAGCAGATTTATTTATAGTCTGGACCTCCTGTTGGATATGTACTATGCAGTACATATTTTAAATCTATGGCCCTCCAACAGTTATTTAACTACATCCAGGCCTGATTTTGCAAATGGGGCGCCCCCCAGGCCGTCTCTGCTCATCTCCCCCTCTCTGTCCACGTCCCCCTCCACATCTCTCTCTCCCCTTTCCCTCAGCTTCTCCCTCCCCTTCCCCCTCAGCGTCTCTCCCCCCTCCCCGTCCGACTCCCCTTCTGCTTCCCCCTCCGAGTCTCTCTACCCTCCACCTCACCTTCTGCTTCTCCCTCTGCGTCTCTCTACCCTCCACCTCCCCTTCTACTTCCCCCTCCACATCTCTCTCCCCTCTGACTCCCCTTCTGCTTCCCAATTCGCATCTCCCTCGCCTTTCCCCTCAGTGTCTCTCTCCCCTCTCCGTCCGGCTCAGAATGAGCCCATGTTTCACAATGATGTACCGGGCAGCCACACAGCTCAAGAGTTCTTTGCTGTTTTGTAATAAGTAGCGATAAGCAAAACTGTACCAATTGGCTTCTCTGAAAAAATTGCAAGCCTTGTATTATATTAAAATTTGCCAAAATGTTGCCAAATGTAATGCAAGTCAATAGGAAAGTATGTGTTTTTCTTCCTTTTTATCTTCTTCCTTTCATTATTTAGTTTGATTGTTTCATCCTGTACAACTGAACACAGTAACAGCTTTATTCACATTCATTAAGAACAACTTTTCTAGTTCTCAGTAGCTCACACAATTCACAACTGCTGCCTACCTTCCTGATACTCTTCCTCAGATCAGGTAATTCTAATGACTCTAACGACATTTGTGGCTCTGGGAAACAATTGCATTAGGGGTGCCCACTCTGCAGCATCAGGGTCTTTTTAGTCTTAGATAACGCATTTAAGGAAAAAAAATTGCAGTGTAAAGCCAACAAGTTCATAATCTCACCAGTAGTACGTGAGGTCCGGGTGCTTATGCCCCAGACCTACAGCTTGAGGTAGAGGTATCCAACCAAAGGAAAAATGGCAGGAACTCACAGATTCCACAAACAGGCTTGTAAAAAGACTGAGGATTATATTTTTTTTTTTAGTCTTTTGCCTGTTTTTGGGATCTGTGAGTGCCTGACATTTTTTTCTTTCTAGTCTTAGCTCCAAATATACCAAATCCCTAACTAGCCAGGTACAGTTAGGGTACTGACCCTTTCCTTTTTCCTTGTTGTAGCCTCAGCTGCTCAAACATGTTGCCACATCTGTCTCTCAACACCTACAGTAAGCTCCACAGATCTTGCCTACCACTAGCTAAACCAACTACTTGGGTCACCCTGGCACATCTCGGAGGTAGCAGACCTCAGGCTCTCTGGTGTTATCCACTCTTATAAAAGAAGCAAAAAATGGGAAGCAGAATGGGGAAGGGAAAAGATGAGATACATCTGAAATAGGGCACAGAAGATGGAGAGTTTCAAACGCAGCAGATAAGGTGCAAGAAAGAGAGAGCAAATAATGTAAATGCTGGAATAAGTAGAACATGCAAAGGGGTACTAATCAGTGGGGTCTAATTGGGCAGTGGGCATGGTCTAATTTTTTCTTTTTTTTTTTGATTTGTAATTTTCACAGGTGTCTGGCTTTCACTCTGAAAATCTGATAATGTTATGGATAAAGTACTGTAAGTTTATTTAAGGATAAATAATTTGCTCATTACTGACCCACAGTACTAGTGTTTGTATGGCCAAATTGATAAGCAAAAGATCTGCTGCATTAAGACCTATTTCATTCACAGGCTTAAGAAACCATCTGTTTAATGCAATGTCCATTGTGTTAAATGGTAATTTTAGATCACTGTATAGACTGTTATTTAGCTTTAGCACAAACACATTACATTGTTTTTCACCGCTGCATCAGAATGTTTCTGTCATAAACCCTCATGCACAACAGAAGACACACTATACTTTTTGAAGCTATTTTTAAATATAAATACATTTATAACTGATGCTCATGAAAGCTTCAATATAAAACACCCTGTCACTCGCTTAACTTATAATCAAGTCCTACTATCCTCACCCTAGCTAAGACTACTTGTCTCAATGACTTTTTATAGAATCTTCCTAGTTCGCATTGTTCTGATTGCTGAGAACTGCTCAGGCCCAGTAGGGAACAGTTGATGTTTAATGAACTTTTGGTAATACATAAAGTATTAGGGAGAGATGTCAGTCAATTGAATCCAAAGGAAAATGATCGCTGCAATTATGTAAAAAAGCTTTAACGTTGCATAATTCCATCATGGTTGTTTCTGAATGTCTTGAGCTTGGAGTGAAGGAATAGGTAATGCATTAAGAAAATATAGAATTTGCCTGGTAGTTTATTTTCTATGTCTAATAAGGTTTTCAAGCTTGTCTTGTCTCATTAAGTGATCAGTGAGAAATGCTGAAAGCATATGGCCAGCTGCAGTATTAACAAAATAAGGAAAATAGGAAATCATTTCTATTTCATTTTGCAATGCTTTCAGTAATCAGAATCATGCAGATGCTTGCAGTTCCTTCATACTGCTCATTATCAAGGCCAGAATGACTCCGTAATACACACAAAGAGCCGAGGTGCTGGAAGGAATGCCGTATAGGAGAGAACTTTATGTCCTTGCAGGATACGAGCACTGAAGCACTGAAAGTTCCACTACAGTTTAAAAGGCATTGATCATCCTGTAAAATGTCTGCTCATAGCAAAGCAATATTGCATATTGCAGACTTGGTGCAGTTCAAAATGTAGTGATGTTTACTTTAAGAAGAGAATGAAATCTGCTTTCTTATATGTAAAG
Source organism: Xenopus laevis (assembly GCF_017654675.1). NCBI lineage: Eukaryota > Metazoa > Chordata > Amphibia > Anura > Pipidae > Xenopus > Xenopus laevis. Next base: position 80,082,500 of record NC_054374.1, read on the forward strand.
AATTGTTTGGTCTAATGGTACAATGCTGATGTGAAGGCTATTGAGCTGCTCAGCACCTGCCTTGAAAGTCACAAAACGTTTAGTCGATAATCTTTACATCAGCATTAAGCTCAGTGTGCCTTGAAGTTTGACTTCCTAAACAGCTGCCATAATATCCTTCCCATTAAAGTATAAATATATTAAATATTATTCCTTTGATCTTTCTTTCTTTCTTTCTTTCTTTCTTTCTTTCTTTCTTTCTTTCTTTCTTTCTTTCTTTCTTTCTTTCTTTCTTTCTTTCTTTCTTTCTTTCTTTCTTTCTTTCTTTCTTTCTTTCTTTCTTTCTTTCTTTCTTCTCATTAGTAAACACGGGACAAATTTGCACCTGGGCTGTAACCCATAGCAACGAATCAGTGATTAGCAAATTTGCAGAGTGTTTATAAATGACCCTCAATGAATCCAGAATGGGTGCAGGGATACATAACCAGGGCACAGGGGCTTAGCAGTCAGCGGTGAATGTGTCAGAGGTAAGATAGAATTATGGGATCCAGAAAGCTCTAAATTATGGCAAGGTCATCTCCCATATAGAGTCCATTTTAAGCAAATAATACTAACGTTTAAATATATTTGCTTTTATCTCTGTAATAATAAAACAATACCTTGTACTTGATGGTAACTAAGCTGCATGAATCCATATTGGTGACAAAACAATTATATTGGGTTTATTTCACACTTTCAGCAGACAATGGGCCAGATTCAGTTCAGTGAGATAAGGTTATGTCATGGTTTATCAACGAAAGCTCATGGTTGAGATTTAATTTGAGGAAATAAAAACTTCTCTCCTAATACAGCTCCAGTTTTTTCCAAGACTTCAATAGAGTTTTCAAGTGATAAACAGTGAGATACTCTGAATTGAATTGCATCTCATGACTTGAATTGAACCCTTATCCTCTTCAGCTTGTATGGATTATACATGGCTTCAAGTGTAGTGAGCAAAGTGCATTTCAAATGTAATCTCCATGTTTTATCCCATAATTCAGCATTTTCCCAGAATCCCAGCATTGTTATGCTAGCCAAGGAGATGTGTATCTGACACTGTTGTGGTTAATACATTAAGGGGGTTATTTATCAAAATATTTAAATATAAAAAGTCCAAACAAACTATAATCCACAATTTGACTTTATTTATTATTTAAAAAAGTTTGATTTAACTGGTTTGGGTAAAAACTCAAACAATTTAATGAAAACCAGAATCATATTTTTTCCTTAGTTTTTTCCCGAATCGCTTCCCAAAAAGCCCAAATTTTTCGGATTTTTGCCCGAAAACCCAGAGTTTGTTGGGCTAATTCCAGCGCCGATCACAGAAACCTCAAAATAGGATAGGGACCTCTCCCATTGATTTATACACAACCTCGGTAGGTCTGAGATGGCGGATTTTTTGGATTCTGACTTGTTGCTGCATCAGGCTTTAATAAATCTCAAAAAATTCAAATTTAAAAAAAAAACCTGAAACATTTGAGTTTTGCCCCAAAAAGAAAAGAAACCCCTATGAGTAGCACAGTTAAAGCCTGGACTTTACTGCAAATTAATCCAATTTGTGTCATTTCAGGAATTCAGTGCATGGTCGATACATGCACCCTATTCTTTCTGCATAACTGTACTGAGGTGATTGACAAAGGATGTGGCGGGAATCCTGGAGCAGTAGCAACAGTAAGTGCAACAGCACTCAAACGGGAACAGGAGGTGGGAAGGGTCAATCAATACCAGGCACAACTATACAGAATTGCAATTAGCACCCTTTTGGGGTTTTACGCGATATTTAAGTTTATGAGACCACAACTGTGTAGCAGACATAAATTACCCTTTGTGTTACCATTTAAATGAAGGAAATTTTGGATGGAGAGTCTCGTCAAAGTTAAAGCATGAATGTTCTAGTTGTGAAGGCAATCAACCAGCTTCCAGATATTCAGAAAAAGGCTTTATGATCATAAAATGGTATTTTCTAACCACAAATGACCACAAATGCAGTGTACAAAGAGTTATTTAATATGCAAATTATTATTTTTTGTCCATAATGCCCCATTCTGTCCCATTATAGCACTATAATTGCAGATGCTTAGAGAATTGTGCTTGCCACAGTTGGATCTGTCAAAATAAATGCAAATTATAAATTAATGTTTTGGTCACTTAAATGGTTGTTAGGGTCACTTGCACAGGATAAGAGATGATGGACTGGTTAGCAGAGCTGTAGTATGGCACTCAAATGACTTACCCTCTATACTGATAATGCACAAACAGCTAAAAGACTTTGGAAGGCTGCTAGTGCACTATAAAAATGCTTATATGCTCTACCGAGACATTAACTATGTCAAGTATAATTATTCCCCTGTTCTAAGCATATTTGAGAAAGACAATTTTTAAAGTTTAATGCCTCCTGCAGGATAAGTGAGTAATTCAGCATAATCTTTTTATGAAACTTTACCTGTAGAGAAATAGTGATATATATTTTTTTTGTCCTGGCCTGTAAAAGCCATTGTGTTAAAATGTTATTAAATGCTTTGGACAGATCATACACAATTATACTATATATAGATTATATACATACACTGTTACCAGTGATCTATTACACTAGCATTAAGACACAAAGTTCCCATTTATTGCAGTATTGCAACAGTATGTAGGAGATAAGAAATCTAAAAATGGTGCATTCAAACCAAGGGCTGCACCCACCCAAGAGACTCCTCCTGTAACTGAAGTCATTTTCTGCATGTTTTTAAAGCTGTATTCCTGAATGTCATGATTTGGAGTCACAAAGAAAGTATTGTCTCAGCATTCCTGTGACCTCTTTTAAATCTTTATTCGATTCATTCCACAGTGAAATTTAATCCATATCTCATGAGTTTTGGATCACACAGGCTGCTGCAGAACAGAGATGACAGATCAAAACCCCAGTGACCCTCACCTTTGTGCGTCACTGTAACCCTTTGATTAATGCAAAATATTGGCACCTGCAAGTACCAAAGAGAAAACTGCAGCGGACCCACCTAACCAAAGGCATTAGGCTATATAATGATTTTTAAAATTCAGAAAGCATTATTTCCAAATAAACAGCTGTTACAAGATGTCATACATGGGTATTAGTGATGGGCGAATCTGGCTCGTTTCGCTTTGCCGCAAAATTTGCGAAATGATGAAAAAATTTGCGAACTGCATCGAAGTCATGGCGAGTTCAATGCGAATCCAAGCCTTGCGAATTAATTCGCCCATCACTAATGGGTATGATTCTACCTACCTACATGGAGTGACTATAGTGATGTACAATAACTAATATATGGATTGCTGAATACTAAAAGGAACTCTTCCAGCGCTTTAATTAATACATAAGGGAGCTTTCAAATGGGGGTCACTGACCCGATCTAGGGTAATTTGGACCCTAGCATCCGTATTGCTGATATTGCAAACTGGAGAGCTGCTGAATAAAAATAAAACAGATAACTCACAAATCACAAATAATAAAAAAAATGAAAATTAATTGTATGTAGTCTGCTAATATCACTCTCTGCATCATACTAAAAGATCCTTTAAAATTGAACAACAAGCTACAGGCTATTCCACAGAAACCTGTTAATGCTATCCAGGGCAACTTATGCTTTGTTGTAAGAAGGTGAACCCATATTTCAAACTCCTGTCTTAGGTTTGTTAGATAGTAGTGATGGTCGAATAATTTTGCCTGGCACGAATACGCTGCAAATTTCCACGTTTCGCCGCCAGCAAATAAATTCGAGAATCTCCTGCGAAAATTTTTTTTGGACACGTGCCCGAAAAGTCGCTTGCATCAAAATCGGCGTGCGTCAACACTATATGGACATCCATTAACTTTAACACCAGCGTCAGCTTGGACGCAGGCATCAATTTCTGATTTTCACGATTTTTCGTGAACATGTCCGATTTTCAAGTTTTTTTGCCAGAATTTCACAATTTATTAGTGAAATTTTTCCAATTTCATGATTTTTCCGCAAATTTGTCATGAAATTTGCGAACTTTTTGGCGAATCGAAACGGGAGAAATTCGCCATCACTATTAGCTAGACATTTATTTATATCACACTAGTGTTTCCATTGTATTCTGATTGGAAACAGGGCTATTGGTAACATATTTCATTTATTTTATACAACTGTTGTGGCCCTTTTTTGATTATTTGGAAGGTGGGATTTACATCAGCTCTAGTGATGGCCGAATTTATTCACCAGGTGTGAATTCGCGGCAAATTTGCGCGATTCGCCGCTAGCGAATACATTTGCGAAGCGCTCGCGAATAAATTCACGAAACGCCCGCAAAAATTCGGGCGAAACAATTTTTGCCAAGACGCCGGCGCCGTTTCGTGAATTTTTCGCCGTTTTGCGAATATCGCGCAAAATTCTCAAATTTTCCGGCGAAGCGAAACGGCGCAAATTCGCCCATCACTAATCAGCTCCTAGAACTGTACAGAAGTTCTTTTACTGAGATGACATTTTTAAGGCTCCCATTTCTTGGCCTCAGTCAATACAGTTGAACATTCAGCTCAAGATATGGTCAAATCTCAACACTTTATGCAGGATTCAAATTTCTGTACAGCCATGTGACTTGAAGGCAGTGGAATATAATTAAGATATCATTTTTTTTGTTCAAATTTGAATATGCAAATCAGAGGCTTTTGGTAAAGCATTTAGCCAGCTTTATGTGCCCATAGGAGTTTTATGTCACTGCGAGTACTTAATGATAAAATCTGCAATGTTATATAATGTTATATAGTTTGACTTCACGGTGAGCAGATTTAATTAATATGCAAAAGAAAGGGAGTAAAAATGAAAGTCTCAAGGCACTCATTGTGTTTGTTCAGCTCCTTCAAAGCCAGAATTATATATTTCTTTCTTCACTGTACAGCAGGGCATTCATATATATTATATGTTAACTGTGACATCGTTAACAAAATCTAAATGGAGGAAGAATTAAAATAAGATAAGCAGTGGATCCAAAAAGCCTTCCAGCATCATTAACTGCAGATCAATAATTCTAACCTAGTAAAGATATGATAACTGCAGAGGAATGGCATATTTCAAAGTGCTTGTGAGAAATTCAATTAGAGCATGTTGTAGCCTTGACCAGCCAACCAGCTTCTAGAGTTCTATGTAATTTACACATCAATGCAAAGGCTATTCAGTGAGATTCACCATGTTCCACCAATTAGCAGAGCCACTTCTTGCACACTTAAACAAGCTTTAGGAGTGATGGATGAATGGTTTCATTGCAATTGATAGTCCAATCCAATTATGATTTATATTGCTACTCTTAATGCCTGGGGTTTTAAGCTCCTACCTCTTTAAGTAGTCTGACACAAGCAAGGGATGGGGGGGAAACAAATGTTTTAAAATACATACAATATAAACACATAAATAACACAATTCTTGATGGTTGTCCCTTGCCACTTAACACCATTGTAGGACTCGTATGTCCCCTGTACACTTCCTATCAGAACTAGTACAGAATAGTAACAAACTCTCAAATAATTGGCACATCAACCATAGGTCTATAGTTTAATTGTTCCTATCTTAGAAAGAAGTTACAACTAAAACACAGTTATCAATATTTGTAGCATGTCACTGTTAGGGCCTCAAAGTTGCCAGGACCAAGAGAGACAGATAGAGAAACAAACATCTAACCATCCCTTAAGTGGATGGTTTCTGGTGGCCCATAGTACTCTTCATCATGTCATTCAGATTCAAACTAGTCGTGAAACAACCATTTACTGTAGTTACGCAGAAAACCCTTCTGTAGTTATACTCTTTTTTTCCCTGTTAATAACATTAACATTGGCATAAAACCTGCTTTGTACCAGGCTGGTCCATATGCTCAACTCAGGACTAGTGATGGGCGGATCTGTGCAGTTTCACGAAATTCACGAATTAACAGTGAAATCTGCAAAACCGTGAAAAATTAGCGAAACGCATTGTAGTCCATGGGCGTCAAAAGAATTTTTTTTGACACCGGCTTTTTCACTGGCGAATTCTCACCACAGTTTCGCAAATTTGGAAATTCGCTGCAAATTTGTGTCTGGCAAATTTATTCACCCATCACTACTAAGGACAATATGTTGACCAAACAGTTTACCACAAGAGCTGAGTTACACATAAAGCCTTTCTTCTTTTTTTGCCCTTCTTCTCTGGAATGCTCTAAGATTTCAATTGTCTTCTTCCTCAGCAACAACCCCTCCTGACTGAGGCACTTGTTTCCCTCCCCATTTTGTTTCTGTCTGTCTCCTCTTCTAAATAAACTGTAAGCTCTTCAGGATATGTACCTCATTCCAACTGTGTATTAAAACTGGGGCACATTTACTAAAGGGCGAAGTGACTAACGTTGGCGATGATTCGGCAATTTACTAACGGGCGCAGGCGTCACTTTGCTAGCGAAGGAGATAGACGCTAACTTTGCTTCACACTCTAATGGCAGGCGAATTTAGCTCTGGCAAATGGACATAACTCCGCAAATTCACAAAGATGCGGATTTTACTGAACGTTCCCTCTTTCGTCAGAATTGCCTTTGCCAGCTCAGACTAGGCGAAGTGCAATGGAGTGCATAGGACTTCCTCAATTTTTATTGGAAAAATTTTCTAAGTCCCAAAAAAGCTGGCGTCTTTTCCTTTTTTCGTAGTGATAGCCTGCAAAAGTCCTTTAAAATGTTTTCTTGGTAACTGGGTTCCCCCATACATTTTCAAACATATTGAACACAAACTATACAGTGGGCTCATGTGTAGGGCATTATAACAACTATATTTTCTTTATTAAGGTTCCCTGGACTTGTGTAATGTAATGTATATGCTGCAACATATACGTCCATTAAACTTTATAATCTCCTGCCGTATGCAAATTAGCCTTAGCGAAGACCTCTAACGAAGTTGCGCTAGGCATAATTGAACGCTAGCGCATCTTCGGTTTGATTGCCGACGTAACGTTAGCAAAAAATTGCCAGCGTTCTGCGCCCTGGAAGCAACTTTGCATTTTAGTAAATTTGCATTATCTGAGCGAATTTTCGCCTGGCGAAGTGTAGCAATGTGTGCGAAGCCGTCGCTGGCAAATTTTTCGCAGGTTAGGGAATTTGCCCCAAAGTGCATAAGTATATTGTTCTTACTGTCTAATTTATACTAAGTATAGTATGTTGGATAGACACTTCCAAAGGTTTGACGTGAAAAGGCTTGTCCATCTGGCCAGGGTAGAATAAGATGTAAAGACCCCATGGAATACAGTAAAAAGAACTATTAGCTACTCCTGGTTTTTTAAAGAAAGGGAACACTACCAAAAAATTCCAGCAGTTGCATGTTCACTTTGTATTCCTAAAACATTTTCCATTGTAAAATCGATCATCATTGTTCTGTGCTAAATGTAGTCAACTTATTTTTAATACATTTATGCCTAATAAAGCCATCAGTACAGCCCTTGCATGTAAATAGGCACCTCACTCTTCTGTAGTAAAAGCTGTTCAACTGCAATTCCCAGTATGCCATGAGTTGCTAAATCTGAAGTGGGGCCAGACAGAAGTTACAAAGTAATGTATCAATATCCTTTCAATAAATAACAATTTGAATCAGGATCTTACCCTCCCCATGAAATCTAGAAGTGGAAAAAATGAAATGTGACACATGAGATCACTCACTTTAATGGATCTTCTACCAACCAATATGCCAAGTAGCCCTCCTTATTTGCTTAGAAAACAATGCAGGTGTTATAATAAACCAATGTTGCCAACATTTTCTATGCAGTGAGCTGAAAACACATGGTATCAAAGGTCCAGTATTTATGAAAATGCTGATGTCCATGGGGCAGGATCATAATCATCTCTTGGAGGGTCTCTTTCAGCCTGTGGGCCACTTGATGGACAACCGTGATACTGAACATAACAGATTCCAGTGAATGTTCTTTTAAATCCAAGCACAGTACTTGCCGCTGAGTCTCTCCAGACAGCATTAGTCACTCTACACTAAATAAAAAAGAATTTATTATAAGTGAAAGTTTTGAAACTTTACTGAAGACCCGGTCATAAGTCCGCTTCTCCATAGGCGTTTTTTTCCTCTTTATATTATTTTATTTTCAAGTGTCAGTGAATGACAATGCTTGAACCAAGTCAGGCAAAGATAACATGATACAATATGTAGGATTTTGTTTTGTTCTAATGAGGCTGCTGGAAATCTGGACAGGTTCTATTTTTTCCCCATACACAGCTTTTATTGTAGCTTGGATTAAATCTACTTGAAGCTGTCATTTTAGCAGATGGGATTTTCTTTCTATTTAAGAACAGAAAAACAACTCCGACACTGAGATCATTAGCGGATCCGGAAACCCACCGACTAATGAAAACACTGAGCAAATTGATTTTTACCCCAGTCTGTGACAGAGGGGACAAGGAAATATTTCTATGCAGAACAAGCAAAGTTTCTGCTAAATCTTTCCATTCAATGTGACTGCAAACCAATTACATTTCAGAAACCAGAGAGCAGCAAAATGCAGCCACTTTACAAAGTATCTAATTTATCTTTGAAACGCATGTTTGCCTTGTGCTGCGACTCTAGGCAATTTAGCGATACGTGTTTTTCAGCTAGGAATGAGGCCAGCAATTTTAATTGGAAGTGAACAGAAAATACGTACACCTATATCTTTGCCTTCTTTTAAAAAGAAAAAAAATGACATTTTCAGTAGTGTCAGCTTACTTATTCTAAAAGAAATATTGAGTTGAGACTGAAAAAAAAGGAACTGGATTCTGAAATTTAGGTCAGTAAGTCAAAAAAGCATCTAGGTCTTTTAGTTTCCAGTAGCTATTAGTTTAAAGGCACGCATGTCTCACTAATGGAATCTCAGCCTCCAGCACCTACAGCCTCCAATTCCCTCTCACACTTTAGCTGCTGGCTGAGGGATGCTGGAAGTTGTAGATGACAACAGCTGGAAGCCTTCATGAGTGCTATCCCTGGCATCAACAAATACTTTTTTCCCAATATATACATAGCAATTTAACAGTTTTATTCTATGCCCACATGCCCAGTTATTTGCCATGTTTTCCCTCCTGTACAGCCCATCACACATGACATAAACAAATATGTTTAACTGCAGCAAATTCCTGCATTGCACAAATTTGCTTTCAATTTCCTGCTGAGGAAATACCACCATTTTCTCCCATACTGTACATAAACTTGGACTTGTTCTCCTTCTTAATTATTTATTATTTAACCACTAAAACATTCAGAGAGAAGACACTTTTTAAATGATGCACTTTCTTTCTAAGTACAGCCATGAGTTTTCCATGTAGTATACAGTAAACACCCCTAATAAAGAGGTTTGTATCAACCTCTACCAACTCGTTTTTCTATGGATTGCCCTCATTTTTCTATGGATTGCCCTCACAAACACATAATAACTCACCTGTCACTTATAATGGTCTAATTTAAGGTTAGGCCACTTAAAAAATACTCACAAACACATAATAACTCACCTGTCACTTATAATGGTCTAATTTAAGGTTAGGCCACTTAAAAAAATCTAATTTATTTTTTTAATGTTTTTCTTTAAATCCTACAAAAGTACAGACAACCCTAGTTAGCTTTATACTAATCTTTTCTTTTTTTTCTCTGTTGGAACTTTACTATCCCTGATGCTTACGTTTTAATACACATATAATAAATATATATGATCTTTTATCCAGAATACTAGGGTTTTTTGGGTACGGGTTCTTTCTATAGTTGGGATTACTAGACCTATAGTCTGTTAAAGGTTATTTAAATATTAAATAAACCCAATAGGATTGTTTTGACACCAGTATGGATGTATGCAGCTTTTTGGGATTAAGTACAAGGTACTGTTACAGAGAAAAATACATAATTTTAAAAAGTTAAAAACAATTTGCTTAATATGGGATCTATGAGAGATAAATTTACCATAACTTGGAGCTGGATAATGGGTTTTCTGATAAGGCATGCCATACCTGTATTATGAAACGTTACATTTTGGCTTAGCAAGATAATTAAAAATCATTATCAAACAGGATAGGTTTTGTGCCTAAACATCTATAAAGGTTAATTTATTTGTCTTTTTGATAATAAGAAAGAACTGGAGACTAAAGAGAGAGGGAGTTTTTGAAGGTCACAACAAATGTGTAGCAATCCAACATAGATTTACTATCCAATTAAGATGTTCTTAATTATTATCGTAAACATTGCTAAAGCCTGTTTATTAAACCCATATATAATAAGATGCTTAGGGATTCTCTGGGTTGTAACAGAAGGATGTTCAGCCTATGGCCCTTCAAGGGTTGGGAAATGCAATTTCCAGAATCTTTTACCAGTAAAAGGATATGCATGGGTGTTTTCTAAAGCAAATGCTTTCATTTCGGTAGAACTATATTAAGTTAGTAAATATATTTGCAAAATGACTGCAGAATGTAAAAATTCCATTTGTTTAAGTGTCTTATTATCTACATATTAATGTATATATAAAATATATATAAACTAATTTAGAGACTGCTTAGTGACACTAATTCCTCTAAGGCAGAATGCTGCTGCTATGAGACAAATACCTTAGCAGGGGCAACAAAAAAGCAGCTCCTGGTAACTTTAGGAGTCTAAAATCTAATTTTTAAATCAGAATTTTGACTCTGCTAGTGAGGAGAGAGCAATTGCAATGAGGCCCCCCTACACTTGGTATGGAGCCGGAAATGGTATGCACCGGGTGCAAGAGGGGTTGCATCAGAGTCATGAAACGTTCCTGGAGGTGAGTATCCATGTCCTAGGCTGTCCCAATATGTAATGCAAGGCACAGAGTTTGCCGAGGCAGAGTAACCAATAGCAGTGAATAAGGTTGCTTTTAAACAGGTGGCCAATATATTCTACCCACAGATTGGTCATTAGACGTGTAGCAAACTTGGTACTTTTATCTTACACCACCATTTTTTGTGTAACCATTAGCAAATTTATAAAGTTTTGTAGCACTGAGGTAGCCATACACAGTAAGTAAAATGTGAGTATTCCCTACTAGGCTACAAAATACCCTTAGATAACCTTACTATTTCTTCCATCCATTTTAATAGCTCACAGAACTGTTTTTATGCAAAGATAATGTTAACACTTTTACCCTCATTTGCATTTGAAGTTTAAATTCACGTAAAATAAAAATGTTATGCCTTAGCCCTTTGTAAGTCCAGAATTACTGTCTACACATCACCTCTAGTTGTTTTTGTATGTCAGGGCCCTGTAAGGAAAACTGTGTTATACAATTTAAGTACGCATTAGGCATTTCCAGTTGCAACTACTGTATGTAATTATTAAGACAGTCCAGTCTATTCAGCTGCAATACTTACGTCTGCCTACCTAATTGTTTCATGCCTATGTGTATATAAATGGGTCATTGTAGTTTCCATTTTATAACATGTATGATGAACTGAACTTATATTTTCAAAACCTTGAAATATCACCCTAAACAGTTTCCCAAATAAAAAAACACCCATATACTGCACACAAGTGTATTCATGCATTATAATTGACTATGTGATTATTTCAGACTGAAGTGCTATCTATCTTTTTAATGCTTCTGCCAGTAAAAAAAAACATATTAAATCTCCTGGTTCACAATTCTCTAAAGATTATAACCTGGTCTACTATTAATTGCTCTCCTGAGAATAAAGTCTCATTTTAAGTTCCTAAATTTGAAGACTGGGTTTAATAAATTTAATACGTTTGGCTGAAATATGTTCTAAACAGCTGATTGTTCTACAGTTTGATTATTATTTATCCAATTATGTTTTATGCCCAAACATATACACTTGATATACTCCTTTATTAGATGAATTAAAGTACTCATCCTGACCACAGTATTCAAGGTAGCTGCTTCATAAACTAACGTCAAAATTACAGCCATAAAAAATTATGATGCGAGAGAATTGAACAGCCCTTGCCATACTATGCAGAAATAAAGGTAATGGGAAGGTGTAAGTGATTAATAATGAGATTTTACAGTAAGCAGGAACATTGTAAACATGTAGCCATCCTCTCTTTTGTGGCTTTAAAGAAGAAATGTGTTTTTGGGTGGTGACAGCAAGGAACAAACATGACTGGAATACTACCTCTGTGATCCTGCCTTAATTACAACTTGATGCCATATCAAAATAAACAGACTATGTAGATTACTGGCAACTAATGACAATTTAATAATACATCCAATTTTATTAACCAATAAAAAAAGACACTGACCAGCCTACTAATAAGTATACCAATATAGAGGGAGGAAGAAAGATTATGTGGGGAGCACTGTAACATAATCTTGTGGGCGATATCTACAGGGTTTGTGCTGATGTACAGTTATCTATTTGTCTAGTAAACCACTGCAATCAATTAGTAAGTAGCATTTTTCATTGAGCATTTGCAAAAAACATCTGATTGGTTGCTATGGGTTACTATATGGGCATAACATTATTATTATTATTACTTATAACATTACCCCAATAGTGCCAGAGGGTGATACCCTGAGTTTGGCTGCTGCTAGTACAGGCCAGGGACTTGCTATTGTTCTAATAACTCCCTACTCTAATTTATTTTATATTCCATATATCAATGCCCACTCTTTTTTTAAATTTGAATTTGCTTAGTTTCCCAAGTGTGTCCTCCAAAATTCTATTGTAATGATAGCAACATATTACATTTGAACTTCAGCTGCATAAACATTACTGGCTACAAGTAGTTCCCATTACTGAATACCATTGTCTATATAGTTGTGCTCGGAAGTTTGTGAATTTTTAATATTTGTGCATTAATAGTACCTAACACCTAGAATTATATCATGAGCAACCAATTAAACGAATGAATAAAAAGTGTATTTACTGAGCAAAATAGTCCAAAGTTACATTTTGTGTTTGTGGCCAACGCAAGATGCTTCGTTTATTTGAAGTAAAAATTCGAGTCAGGGGTTTTAATCAATGGCATGATAAATCATGTTTGTGTGTGCTAGGCCCTGACTTGTGGACAGATGAGACCAAGATGGAACTTGTTGGCTTGAATGAAAAATGTCTGAAAAGGCAAACGCTGCATTTCAGCATAAGAACTTTTTTCCATACTTGCAGTATCACGATTCGACCCGGCTTTTCTGCCTTTGGGCCAGGATGGCTTGCCAGTAATGGAAACATTATGTTGCAGTTCAGGGTGGGGCCCATCCGGGCTGCTGTCCAGTGTCCCCTTCATTGCCCTCCACTATGCTGTTGCATGCACGCCCACTATGTTTCTGACGCGACCAACTGAAAAAGGTTGCGGCAGAAAGAATCCTGGGGATCTGGGTGCTTATTTGTGCTGGCAGGGCCCACAAGAGCTAGTCGCCCACCAGGTTTTTTCGCGGTGTCCCCCCGCCCAGTCCGACCCTGTTGCAGTTATTGCTGCCCAAGAGTGGCACATCAGTTAGTGAATTTTCAAGCATGACACTTTGGATCAGTTTCCTCAATAATGACCAAGCATTATGTTTTTGACTTATTTGTTTAATTGGGTTCTCAACATTTATTTTTAAGACTAGCATGAAAATGCACAAAAGAAAATCCCATTTTTATCATATTTATGCAGAAATATTGAAAATTCAAAAGGGTTTACAAGCACCACTGTATGCGTTTGGGATTGATGTAGCCAGCCATTCACGCTACTCTAGTGGAATTTACGCTAATTTATGAATTTATGGGCATGTCTAATTATTTAATTATACCTTTTTATGGAGTAGTTGTATTTATGAGATGAATTTCTTTTCATTTCATTTTTAATTGTATTTTTATTATTTTTGCAGAGATATATATATATATATATATATATATATATATATATATATATATATATATATATATATATATATATATATATATATATGTATGTATGTTTGCTTCAGAAACACAACTATAGTTTATATAAACAAGCTGCTGGGTAGCTTGAATACTAAAGAGCATATCTACATACAGTATTAGTATTATCTAGTGTGTATCCTGTGCCTTTTTCCTTTTTCAGCTTTGAATGGCTGTCCCCGTGGCTACACAGCAGCTTGTTTATATAAACTATAGTAGAGTTTCTGAACAAAAAACACCAGTTTTACCAGTGCAGGGTAATAGCACATTATATTTTCATTACTTTAAAACACTTTAATTTTTTGGTGTTACCATTCCTTTAATTAAATTGTATGTATATATTATTACATTTTCATTAGCTGCCAGTTTTCTCTGTAATCAGTTTATTTAGTTGATTAGAAGAGGACTATTTCAGTTCTTTATACAGCAGTGAAGGGCAGTACAGATGTTATCTTTAAAACCATCACCATTAGTGATGGGCGAATTTATTCGCCAGGCGTCAAAAAAACGGACGCTGGTGTAAAAAATGAGACGCCAGCACCGCTTCACAAATCTTTTTGCGTTTCGCAAATTTTGCCGGAAATTTTCGATTTTTTCGGCGAACCTCATGAAATTCGCCCATTACTAATCACCATTACATTAAAGGTACAGGTATGGATCTTTTATCCAGAAATCTCCAAATTATGAAAAGGCTATTTGCCATGAACTCCATTTAATCCTAATAATTCACATTTTTAAAAATGATTTCCCTTTTATTTGTAATAATTATACAGTACATTGTATTTGATCCAAACTAAGATATCCTTATTGGAAGCAAATCTAGAATATTAGGTTTACTTTAAATGTTTTTTTTAGTAGACATTAGGTATGAAAATCCAAATTATAGAAAGAGATCTTATTTGGAAAACCCCAGGTCCCATACTTGTACTTTGGTGCCAGATCAATTTAAATTCTAAACATTCTTACATAAGTTTACCAACTGCCATCTTTAGATAGGGGACCTAAAATATGACTGTATTAAAATGTGAAGGAAAACAATTAATTAATATTCTCCACTTGAACCAGCCCTGGCAATTATGATTTTTCCAGCACAGTATAAGAAGATAATATAAAATGCCTAAAACATTTGTTTTTATTACACTAATCACAAGTACAAAAATACAACTGATGGTTTGTAAGAAATAGCATAGGAAAGCACAGTGGTCACACAAGGGAAATGATAACTGATGACTGCATGTGGTCACCTGGCCCAAAGTCCTCAATGCCTATGGGGAATTCAAAATATTCAAAAACTGTCACTTTATTTGTACGTTATTATATTTTAAATAATAAGAATGCAAAAATGATGATGGGATATGTGCATAACTTCCAGGGCTGGTAAAACTGAATGAAAAATAAGAATGCTGGTAGTAATTAAATTAGTAAAGTAGGCTGTGATATTACATATGGTCAATGACTATGCATTAGCTTTATATGTGTGTGCATCCACCATAATATCTCCATCTAAAGGCACACCTCTCCAAATTTCGGTCATTAAACTCTCTTTATTTCATGAATAATTTCCAATGCTGGTGGCTAAATAATATTCAATGACATACAAGAGCTATGATTTCTTTGTTCAAGGTCCATTTGTTAAGCGAACAGAAATTACTTTAACTTCACGCTCTGTGAGTAGTTCCAAAATATTTTTCTTTCTTTTTTTTTTTGAGAAATATGACCTTTCTTTGAAAAGAAGAACATAAAGTCTTTGTAGAAACCAAATATGTAATGCTTGATCAATCCTTTGTCAGTAAAATATATACAGTACATATGTAAATGCAATGAGCATTTATCTGTTTGTGTGACACTTCATTCCAAAATTCACTCATCAACTATTTATATTGTTTAAGCAATGCATGTTCAATTAAACAAAACAACACAAAAAAAACAACAACAAGCAAAGGCATATAAAAAACAATGGGGAAGAGGACAGCTGAGCTGGGTTCTGAAACATTGTTAGAAAGCCTACAAAATGCACTGGTTCCCCTGCATGCTGCAATGTTTTTCCCCAACATCTGATAGAAATACATTTAAATGCCAAAATTTAGTTCTGAGCACAACCCCTGGTTGATGCTTAGAGTGCGATCAGTAACAGAGGCTGTAAGTACCAGTGTATAATATTGGAAAATCATTATTCACATATTACTTTCCCCCTGGTTGGCTCTAACATCATCTTGTATTCCCAGCCATTTTATAATTAATCTGTTTTTAATTAATGCACCTATACAATGGGTGCACACAAGATAAGGATTACTGTATAATATATACATAAACACTGAGCTAAAAGGTCCCTAGAAGAATTGCTTCATTATTTCATTGGCTCGCTTGAACTGTCCTGAAAATTACCTACTTTTCTGCCCGTGGGTTGTTCTTGAATAAGCGTAAAAATAACCAAGTTGTGTAGCACTTTCATATCTCAGTGGACTACATACAAATCAAGGCCCAGCTCAATAATGTGGTAGGGTACTATCATGGACCTTGTACCCAAAACAATTAACCATGCATTTGTTTTGATAATTCTAAATGCTTTAGGCTTATTAAAGAAAAGTGAGATACATGTTTCCCATGTTAATACACAACATGACATTTCCTTAAATAGCTACTAATGTTCCTGTGAGCAGAATTAAGTTCTATGTAAGTTCTATGACTACGTGTGGTTGCACACGAAATGTTTTAACTATTGTGAAATAAAGCTTTTTTTTGGAATTCTTCAACGCCTACTAAAAGAAGTGAAAAGCAATACAAAAAACTATGGAAGCTGTGAGACAATAGAGAATATAAGATCCATAACTGACAGATGGGCATATAAAAAAGTTACTGCATAATCAAGTCTTCTAGAGACAAGACATGGCCCTTGAATTCAGTGACCTCTGGTATCAGGGGTGCTTCGCCAATGAGGCAAGTTGAGGCTGTCGCCTCAGGCGGCAGCGCCCCTCTAGGTACCAGGGGCAGCAAAAATGCTGCTCCTGGTACTTTAAGAACGAATTTCTGGGGGAAGGGGGGCAGCAGCAACTGCTGCTGCCTCAGGCGGTGGAGGGGCCAGGATCACCCCTGTCTGGTATTTCTGGGTGATGCTGCAAGCAAGCATTGCACCCCCTTCAATGCAGTACATTTTTTTTTAAAAAAACTTTCCTATACTCAAGTTTTCCTAAACTTTCCTATACTCAAAGGGTAAAGCTTCTCTTTACCCTTGATGTTGTTGGTATGACTGCCTAAATGTAATTACTCTGGGTGCCATTAATAGAGAAGTATCATTCTCCATGTAATGATGCAGTCACATTCTCATGAGAATTGCTGGAAAAAGAGTGAATTTCAGCCAAGTGTTGTAGTTACCATTGTGTTTCCATTGCAATTGCCATTTTTATGCCCATCAGAAACACGTGTTGGCCAAAACTATTCATTCCAATGTGAAGGCATTATTGACATAATTATGCCACTAATGGAATTTTTAAAAAATGTCACATGTGACATTAGCCTAAGAGATCTTTACCCCTTAAAGTAACACCTACTCAAAGAAAATATTCCAATCTAAAAAAGTATTCCAATCTTAAAAAGTGCACACGATTTGGAACTTTGCCCATGCACTTGCGTCAGTGATTGAAACCTATTATGTTCGGTTTTATTTCATTGTGTGGAATCAGATTTCTTTGTAAGGAGAAGAAAACATGCACCAGAAACCTTTAACTTATCCAATTATTCATTCATTATTTTCAGCAGTGTTTCTATAGTGAAGCTGTAGCCAGAATAGATAATCTATACAAGTAACTGAGTCAATGTCAAACACTGTAAAATGTTTAATTGCCTCATACAATGCAGTCTATTTTAATGACATTTGAAACCTTCCCTAAAACTGATTTTTTTTTTATGCCTCTTAGCTCTCCAAAGTAGGCATCTCAAAACCTGATTATAGAGGCAAAGGGCTTCTTCAAAGACATACCTCCATACTAGCACAACATCACTCATCTCAGTGTTGAGTTAACGTACTGGGATCAAGTTATTTTGGTTGCCTATGTTATTCACACTTTAGAATAGTGCTGATAGAGCTAGAAAAAATAGTTTGACCAAAAGTTTAATGGCAACAATATAAAAAAAAACTAATCTATGAGATTTAAATGCAATCAAAGAGCAGTCAAGGCTATGCTTGGGTGTTACAATGCTGGAAATTTTGAACCCAAAAAAGATCTTGGTAGCAAAATGGTTCTGATCTGGAATATGCACATTATGCACCTACAGTTTTTCAGCTCCTATTATTCAGATACCCCTGTTTTCTTTTTGCTTTAAATGTGGTTTCATTCTCATGTTCAATAATTCAATAACACTTAAAGCAAAATTACATTTTGAAAGGACATATTGGCAATCACATCTTTTGTTTTTGGGGGAGGGGGTTACAGTGCTAAAATCATCCTATTTCTTAGTTTTGCTTGCTTCGAATTTTAAGAGTTTTAAACAGAGAACAAATGCTTTTGGGGAAGGGTAAAAACCCCAACTACCTAATCACAGGACGAGTGCTAAATTATCCTCTGATTTTCTGCTTGAAAATTCAAATGTAGGAGGTGGGATGAGGGGGTTAGTTTCATTTGTGCACAGTGTCATAGTCTTTGCCTTGTAAAATATGCTTCTAAAGTGGATAACACAAGAGGTAAAATGCTCAAGCTTTGTATCCATTAAAACCATGATTCTGCATCTTCCAAAGGCCTTCAGAAGCCTATTATCTGTGGCAGGGGAAGCTTCTGCTTTGAAGGAAACCTGATCCTTCAGTTTTTCAGAAACATGTAGGTCCAGCTAGACGATCAAACTTATAGCACACGTATATTGTGCCAGCTTAGAGAGAACATTGCAGCAATTACATTTAGAAATCTGCAGAAATGAGAATACAGCAAACAGAGCCTGAATGTTCTTGAGAAAAAGTAGAATTAAGATGGTTGGAGCACATCAACCCTGTGGTTTTTTTTCTGGAGCTAGACCAGGACAAAACTCCTTTACATAAAATAGATTTATAACTCAGAAAATCCAATATATGTCAGTTAATTGCAGTTACTCATAAAATGGAGAAAGTAGTGCTGGTCTTATTTGTCATCTCCTGAAGTGTGGAAGATCCAAAAAGATGTGAAGAGACAGTGTCTCAAATCTGACATGAGGTTAAACATGTTGTCAGTTTCCCAGGTGCCCTCAGTCATGTGACTTTTGCTCTGATAATCTTCAATCAATCTTTACTGCTGTACTGCATGTTAGAGTGATATCACCCCATAAGTCTATCAATAGAACAGTGTGAAGGTAGCCAAATAGCAGCTCCCTGATACAAAATAACAGCTCCCTGATAAAGTAGCTATGAGAATAACACTCAATAGTAAAAATGTTCCAGTCACATTCAGGAGAAAAAACAATAGCTTATTTGAAAGCAGTTCCGTCATTAAGTGCTGTCTCTTTCTGAAAGCACAAGATCAGGGACAATGACCTGAGATGGTTGCCTACACACCACTCAACACTTGTTGTCAACACTTGATGATTCAGGAATATGTTATCTTGAATTTTTTGTTATATAAACCGTAATTTAGAAATAAAAATAACACCATACAAATGATTACAGAATCCCTTTAATAATCCATTAAATACAGATAAAAAGTATGGTAAAGGGGTAAAAAGTAAACACAAAATGGGAGATTAAAAAAAAATATACTGAAGATCATTATGCAAGACATATGCAATACTGTGTTAACCATTCTTGGTATAGATTTACATCTCTACTGAACAGGGCATGGTTGAAACCGGGTGCCTGGTACGTTTTAATGCAGTGCCTTCACCTAGTGACATTTGTTAAAACATGTCACTGATTAGGGATGAGCAAATATTTGAATTCAGTTTCATGGAAATATTCCATTTGAATTGTTTACGAGGATGCTGGGAAGTCAAACTGGATATACCAAATGCAGGTTTCAAATATTTTATCTGGAAACCCATTATCTAGAAATCTAAATTTCCATACAATCATGTAAAGGAATGATTTTCATTCTGTAATAATAAAACAGCACTTGATTATAACCAAGCTGCATAAATGAAGATGATTCAAATGATGGGAAAACATATCTGAAAAACCTAAAGAAATTCAAAGCATTCCAGATAATAGATGCCATAACTGTATAGGGAACCCATTGGGCAAACTTCACCTTCTAGCACATTAAGGGGCCCATTTACTTAGTTCGAGTGAAGGAATAGAATAAAAAAAAACGTTGAATTTTGAATGTTTTTTTTGGTTACTTCGACTACGACTTATCGAACGATTCGAACTAAAAATCGTTCGAATATTTTTTTCGAATATGTTTTTTTAAAAAAAACTTCCCCTAGTTCGCCACCTAAAAACTACCAAAGTCAATGTTAGCCTATGGGGAAGGTCCCCATAGGCTTTGCAATGTTTTTTGGGTCGAAGAAAAATTGTTTGATCGATGGATTAAAATCCTTCGAATTAACCCTTGATATTCGACCCTAGGTAAATCTGCCCCCACGTCTGTTACCTATTCCCTTTTATTGGTCCAAGGGTGTTATGACAAGTTCCTTTCCCTAGTTATTAAAAGGAGAACTACACACTAAAAAATGAATAAGGCTAAAAATATCATGTTTTATATACTGAACTTTTTGTACCAGCTTCTCAATAGCAGCAATGATCCAGGACTTCAATCTTGTCACAGGTGGTCACCATCTTTGAAAATGTCTGTGACACTCACAAGCTTATCGGGCTCTGAGCAGCACAGAGCATGTTTAGTGAATCAGCAGAAAACAAGATGGGGCGCTATAGGGGCATCTTTGGAGGCACACATATATATATATATGTGGTTGCCTTGGGCTGGTACATAACCCCAAAACATAATGTACAACATTTCTAGCCTGCTTTTATTATGCTTTAGTTCTCCTTTTAATTCTTCTTCTTTGGACTCCATCTGCTACCAGAGGGGAATGATGCTGGGGCGCCTAGGATCAGAAGGTCCCATTGAGGAAGCGTGTCCTCACCAGCCCCTTAGTGAAGACAAGGGAGCAGAGTCCCCACATGAACAAAGTTTAAGCAAATAACATTTATAGCTCTTTTCATAGTACACCCCATGAATGTACTAAGTAAGTACTGCATTTATGTTAAATAACAATTTCATGATTAAGAACCACTGGCAGCACTGGTGCCCTTCATTTTGTTTATCAAGTTCATCTATACCATCATTTTTTCCAACACTACAAGGGCCCAGCTGAGCAAGAGCATCACAAATGTAATAATGTTCTTCAAGGGGGCAGCTGGAAAGACCATACAGCCATGAAAGGTTTACATCTGTATGTACTTTTCATGAGAAGATCTTGTGGACTGGCCAACATAGGTTCAGTATATCATTTTCTTCTTCAGTACATAATTCCTATGATGAAATTTTGTGAGGTTCAATTTAACAGATTATATGTCATTACAAATTATAGACAGTACTGCTGTTTACAAGCTTCGTACGAGGTTCAAATACTTAACATATACACTTTCAGACAACATATCCAATAGAAGGCTCTTCTGCAAATTTTTGCAACCTACACCCATAAAACCAAAAGAAACATCTAGAAGTGAAAAACCTGTATTTGTAGTTTCCGCAAGTTTTTGATAAAAAATTAAGTGTCACTTTTAGCAAACTGGGACATTTTAACACCCTGACACGTTTTGGAATTCTGAGATACAAGGAGTAGCTGGGATACATGGGTGCCCTACCTACTTTTATCTTACTATATCAACCTGACACCTTTCAAAAGGGGGCACAGAGACTGTTTTATATGCCTGATTCTTGACATTTCAAAAAAATGTGCATCCTTATTGCAAATACATTTATCAATTTTGATATCTTCCTCCACTGAGAAGCTAAATAGGAGCAGATGAGATGGCTGCTGAAATGTTCTGTAATGGATTCATGGACTCACAGGCCTGAATAATGAGGAGCAGAGTTAACTAGAGCGTTTCAGACTGAACCTTCCTTGTGCAGCAGAAATGTTCTTTTTCTATTTAAAACTAATAAATGTTTTTGCCGGATATGTGAAAAGAATGTTTAAAAGATATTTAAATCAAGGTAATGGGAAAAGGTCGGCACGATGCTGGCGTTTTAATACTCTGGCTATGAAAATTATGAATACAAAATACTGAGGCGTTAACAGCTACTTTACCATGCCTTCAACTCTTCTCTGCTGGAAGGACACAGGTGGGACAATAGCTCATATAGAAATCAGATTGGGCTGAATTCAGAGTTTCGCCTTGGATTACTATTTCAAGTAATTTTTTTTTCTAAATATAAAGGAAATGCCACTCAAGTAACAAAGAGACACTAGACGAAAATTATTCTCGAAGGGCGTATTTTTCTGTTACCCACTTTGATTACATTTGCCCATATGACTCAACAGAAGCAGAAGTTTTCATTTTAAATGTGCTGGTTGCTTGTATTTTAAATGACTTAGTAGCTCTGCTGCTCTTTCTTCAACAGCAGATTGGTTACATTTTTACTTTTGTTTCCTTGGAAATCTGCCAAATTGGCCAGCATCCTAGGAAGTTTGGATTAAAAGACACAAAGCCAAGCAGATTTGCTTTGCCGTGCTATGTGTTCATCGGATTATAAATAGCCAATTCCAATGAATATTTCCCTGGGCCAAAATGGAGAGAAGAGAATTAATAGGAAGTCTTACTCTTAAAAAAACAAAACAAAAATATATTTTTAATCTTGCGGCTAATATTCTAAGTAGCCTGGGGCAGGGATAGGCAACATTAAGGTTTTCAGTTGGGCAGAACTAAGGCTCCCAGCATCCCTTGCTCAGCTAAGCTGCAGCATCTGGAACATGGAGAATTTGCTGTTTTAAAGCACAGATACAAACATTCTTTTTGAACCTTCAGCTACAGATGAAGCCACTTGGATTTGTGAGATAAATGCGTCATGACTCATGGTTAATTGAAGAAACTGCGTTATCTAAAGTCATCTTAACTCATTTAATGCATTTAACCTTTTCATTAGCATACCAAAGCACCATTGTGAACAATGGTGAATGCTTTAATTAGATGGGATGTTGTGACGCAGTTTTCTGTGTTAAATGAGATAAATGGGATATCTGTGTTTAGTTATTCTGTGTCAAACAGACAAACCAAAGTGGCTGCATCTGTACCTCTGTTAAGGGTGTATTCCACCTTAAAACCTCCCATAGGAAATAAAATAGAAGAACCAGAAATGAGTAGTTGCTTCTATAAACAAACAATAGGCTTTTTTTTTCCTTGTGAAGAAAAGTGAGATTATACTGTCAAGTTATCACCTACTGAGTTGTTGATTTAAATGATCATACTGTATATTGAAAATTCCAATTTCAACTTAGCATAAGAAATGGTGGAATAAAAACACCCAGAAAATCACATTGGCAGAGCTGCCCTGAAGCAAACACTATTCCTTTTTGACATTATTGATTACTAGTCTGTGGATATTCTCCTGGCGAGATAGAAACATAATTAACCATACTGTCATGGAACCAGCTGTCCTGGAGATATTTCAAATTGATATTTAGATGCCTTGTTGTGCCGCAGATGAAGAGTAAAAAAAAAAACTGCATTTCGTGCTATGTTTTTATGTAATTATATTATAGTTATATTACAATGAGCATCACAGCAGAAAAATCACAAAATGTAGAACATATATAGAAAATGCTATCCTTAAAAAACAAAGAATTTATAGGTGTTCCTTCCTGGGCATTCCATTAATTACTATGTGATGTCATATGTATACAGTCGATAGAACCACTAAAGGAAAACTAGAGGAAGAGGTAGACTGTAATTATAGGCCCCCATAAAAATAAAATGTGTGAATGAGGCATAGGGCCAGGTTCTGGAAAAAGATAGTTGCTCAGACCAGCAACAGAGGAGCAACTTTGTTCTTGGGATCATTTGGGATACCATTTGTAATCGTTATTTTATAAGGGGGCAGGAAGTCAAAAAGCACAAGCGGCATTTTATATACAATTCTGAAGAAATATACTGTTTTGAGTAATTGCTTTAAAGCCACCTATCTTAAAGGAGAACTAAAGCTTAACTAATGAGGTACAGTAGGCTAGAAATGTTGTACATAATGTTTTGGGCTTCTGTACCAGCCCAATGAAACCACAGCCCTTTAGCAGTAAAGATATGTGTCTCCAAATATATCCCTGTAGCTCCTCATCTTCTGCTGATTCACTGCATAGTCACTTACTGAGCTTAGGGACCGACTCAAATTAAATAGTACTCATAGAATGTAAATATCTCAATTTAAGGCTCATTAGTAATTAATACAGATAATTACTATATGGCAGCACAGAAACCAGTGCAACTACCATCCGGATGTAATAATCAGCTTGTAGCATCAGCTTATATTACAGACAAACCTCATTTCTGCTTAAAGGGGAACTATCGCGAAAATGAAAATGTAATATTAGCTTCAGCATACTGAAATAAGAAACTTTCTAAATACAATAAATTCAAAATTCTGTACCATTTTTGAAATAATCAAGTTTATCTTCATTATTCATCTCTCAGCATCTGCTTCTCCTCATTCTTTCTTCATTCAGGAGTTGGGTGTCAGATGAATGATCCAATATATCTTACAAGGGGGATCATTTTGCCTAGAAGATGTATTAGATCTCACTCCAAATCACCAGAAATCCCATCTCTCTACATACAGGATTTGTGCAAAAGGCAGTTATTTTGATACATTTTGTTTGTACAGTTATGGGACCTGTTATCCAGAATGCTCGGGACCTGGGGTTTTCCGGATAATGGATCTTTCCGTAATTTGGGTCTTCATGCCTTCAGTCTACTAGAAATTCATTTAAACATTAAATAAACCCAATTGGCTGGTTTTGCTTCCAATAAGGATTAATTATATCTTAGTTTGGATCAAGTATAAGGTACTGTTTTATAATTACAGAGAATATAGGAAATCATTTTTAAAAATTTGGATGATTTGGATAAAATGTAGTCTATGGGAGACAGCCATTCCGTAATTCAGAGCTTTCTGGATATCAGGTTTCCGGATAAGGGATCCTATACCTGTACTGGAATCAATTATTTGAGTGAGCTCTAACGCATCTACTAGGAAAGGAAGCCCCTCTATAAGATATATTGAATCATTCATCTGACACCCAGCTGCTGCATGAAGACAGAATGAAAAGAAGCAGATGCTGAGAGAGGAATAGTGAATATAAACTTGATTATTTCAAAAAACAATGCAAAATTGTTAATTGATTGTATTTAGAAAGTTTCTTACTTCAGTATGATGAAGCTTATATAAAATTTTCATTTCGCGATAGTTCCCCTTTAATAATTTGTGACAACCTTTCCAGTTGACCCCCTGTAACAAGTTTGAAGCCTGGATAATTGCTGCTGTTGAGAAGCTAAAACTTTTGGCTTGTGCAATATGTTCAGTATATAAAATATGGCATTTTTAGCAATATTCATTTTTAGCTTTAGTTTTCCCTTAAGCTCATTATGTGGGGTTTCTCTTACATCTAAATGTGTTTTTCTTTCTCTGATTAAGTAAAACACTATCAAAGTAACGCATGTGTTGTAAGTGAAGATGAGGGCAGGCAAGGTTTTATGTACCACAAATCATCTTTACGTGTTATATGAAAAATATAAAAGAGAGAAAACCATTCGGTTTTAAGAAGGATGTAGGAATCTGGATACATTACATTAATCTAATATGATTTATGTAAAAGTAT
Organism: Xenopus laevis; assembly: GCF_017654675.1. Classification (NCBI taxonomy): domain Eukaryota; kingdom Metazoa; phylum Chordata; class Amphibia; order Anura; family Pipidae; genus Xenopus; species Xenopus laevis. The sequence continues at coordinate 80,108,129 of NC_054374.1, forward strand.
TTGTAGGGACCCATAAGTGAAATGGCCCTTAAGGCTTCATTCCCTGCCATTGCCTCCTTTCCCTGTTGCTGGGTTAAAACCCACGTAACATACAGTATTATACTTTGTTTGCATACCCTTTTCATTGGACCCACATTGTGGCCATTTCCTGCATCACTGTAACAAAGTGCTTTGTAGGGGGAGGTCCTTCCTCTTTGGCCTGCTGAAGTTGATCTGGGTGGAGGTGTCCATTGAGCCTGGAGTCAACAAGGCCCCAGAAGTGTTAGACCCTAAAGGGACAATCTCTTTAGTGAAGTTGGGGTACAGGAACCCTGTGAACGAGGTGAAGTCAGTGTGTAGTGTAGCTCCTGTTATAGCACTCTATAGAGAGAGTGAGACAGTGCGGCTTAGTTATAAAGAGCAGCTCAAGCTCCAACTAGGCGGATAGAAGGCAGTAGCTCTCCCCCAGGCTCTGCTTTGCCTGTAGTGAAGGGACCACAGTACTGATGAGGGAATCAGGTTATGTGCTATCCCTGTTCCACGTTTGCTAGAGGGGATCATGGCCACATGAGGTACTGAAACCATGGAAGGTGATCTTCTCAACTCCCTGGCTATTCCTAGTGTGGCGTCTTTAAATGCTGTCTCTGCAACACCCGTGAATGTACTTGGAGATCTACCTCATCTGTGAGTATTATAACCCTGTGGCACTTTGTATTGAAATAAAGCCTGTTTTACTGTTTTGCAAAGAACCCCTGGCTCCCAACTTTATTCATTACATTTTTTGGCAGTAGTGAGTTTTAGTTCAACAACATCACCACGTTTTCTTTCCAAGTAGTGAAAGCCCATCCTGGTAAAAGAGGGTTGTGTGTACCCCATGCTCTATCACGCTAGTTGGTATTTGCCTAATTCAGCCAAATAGGGGTTACATATTCAATATGATTTTTCATGGTGGAGCATTATTAAAAATCTGGGCTAGGAAGGCAATTCTGCACTAAGTAATACAATGTACTGAACAACCGAGGGAAAAAGTTGCTGTAAACTAAATCTTTCTAAAGGGAACAACAGAAACAGCAGGGAAATCTGTCATGGGAAAGAAGGGGACAGTCAAAGCTCCAAGGCTCAATGTCAGGCAGCAGCTGCATTTGATATTTTTCTAAATCATTTTAGAACATTAAATTCTACCTAGAATATGAGCTTTAAGATACAGAAAAGGGCAACCAGTTAATCATAGGATGAAGAACTTTCACTAAAAAACATGGCTACACAAATTAGGTGCGTTTTCAAAGACATATTTAAGGGTTAAGGCTAATGTTTTGCAGGGCGTTTTGTACCGAACAAATGTCGGTAAAAGAAAATGCCAAGGCTTTTATTTCTAAGAAAGGCCAAAGAAAATTACTCTATGTATGTCACACAAGTGATAGTTGTCCAAAACATTATAAAATACCACATAACAACACAAAAGTAAGAGTAATTTGTAAAACTGAATAGTTAAGGGAAGTACAGAGAATTCTCAAGGCAACAACTCTCCTCTCCCAGGATAATATAAAGAACTAGAGTCTCAAAGAAGGGAAAATTACGTATGAAGAAAGCATGAATCTTATAAAAGGGTTCTGAGAATTTTGACATTAACAATGAAATTCCTTTCAGAATTAATTATTTTTAAGACACTGGTAGTGTTCAAGATTATTAAATACACACAACTGCGTTCTTATTGTGTTGTGTAAAAAACATCTGGATAATACACCACACATTGCCATGCTTCTCCGTGTAAAAAACGTCGTAACATTTTTTTTGCGTTTTCGGCCGAGTGACTTCGGCCGAAAGCAATGTAAAATAATGGCATCAAATCTGGCATTCACACAGAGTAAAATTACACACACCATGCGATATTTTACACAGCCGGTTTTTCAACAAATTTTGCTTTACGCAGCATAATAAGTATGCCCCTTGGAATCATTAGGAAATATCTTTTCTTTTCCCTTGTGGCTCAACTGCTGTTGTAGTTTTGACTCTCTGTGGATCAATATTACTGAGGTCTTTGTGAGGCATTGTGTTTTCTTTCAACGTCAGCATTCGTGCTGCAGAATATATATATATATATATATATATATATATATATATATATATATATATATATATATATATATATATATATATATATATATATATATATATATATATGATAAATGGAACATCAAGTGAAGGGAAGGATTTTGATTTATTAAAATGGGGTGGAAGCTGTCATCATCCAGCTGTTATTTATAGAATTCTCTGTGGAAAAATAACAAGACAACAGCAGGGTAGTCATCAATGTGATAGAAATGACCCTTCTCTGAGCCATATGAAGAATGAATTTGTAGGAGATTGTTACCTGGTGGCTTTCCATTACAATGGGTGGGTATAGAAGGATTATACTCACTCTTTTTTTTTTCTTGGCTGCTCTGGTCTTCCTCATGGTTATTACAACACCTATTCCTACTACTCACCATCATTGAGTGTCTAAATTAAAAAAAATGGACCAATGATACTCCAATAAGCAGGTGATCACTACTTTTATTTAAATGCAGACTAGTGTCCATGCTGACATTTCTGCATGCAATCCTTGCCTAAGATATTTGTTATAGTGTGTGATTCATGGAGCTGTTTCATAAGCTTGATTAAATAAATGTATTCTTTCATATATTCTAGTACTCTATCTTATATCCTTCAGCGCAATCGATTATCTAACACTGAGCCATCGGTATCTACGAACAAACATGTAATTAATCATATTCTACAATGATTTACTTAATCTCTTGTTATGGGTTTCTTTTCACAGCTTTATCCATCAAAGCTACCATGTCACAAATCAGCCCCCTGAGACACCACCAGCAAAACTCAGCATGTTAGAAGACAAACTCCATGGACACTGAAGTCAAAAGTGATACCCATGAACCAGTCACCTGGGAACAATTGAATATATGATTTATCGCCCCTCAATTCCAACACTGCAAAGTCATTGGCTGGTTGAAAATGCTACTAAATTAAATTAGACTGCTGGCCTTTCAGATAAAACCTTATTACACGTAAGCATCTAAATTATATTAGACCTAGCATCAACATATCTAAAACTGAAATGTATCTTTTTGCTCAACAGATTAGCAGGCTGTAAAGTTTCAAACAAACAAGAACATCTTCCCTCCCAATCAAAAAATTCAACATATTTATCACATATTTACATGACTGGAGAAACACACTAATTCTGCACTCCTTCTTCGACTAAATAGAAAGTGTTTTTTTTTTATTAGCTGCAACTAAAATGCAATATACACAGAAAAAAAACATATATATATATATATATATATATATATATATATATATATATATATATAAATATATATTTATATATATATATATATATATATATATATATATATATATATGTATGTATGTATGTGTATATATATATATATATATATATATGTATATATATGTATATATATATATGTATATATATATATATATATATATATATATATATATATATATATATATATATATATATATATGTATATGTGTGTATATTGCATTTGCATACACTTATATGCCCTTATAATACACTGGGATTTGTTGATAATCTTTTTACTGTCTGTAACATTGGGTTATCAAATGGCATTGTGCTTCATTAGTGTAGAACTACAACTCCCAATAGTTATGCTTAATGCCTATGGGATTTATATCCCTGTTGCAAAAACTTCACTTTCTAAAGGTCATTGAAATCAGCAAGGTGCTAAAATAAAAGTAGTCTATTTGCATGGTGCACCTACTGATTATGAAAACCTTAGAATGAGTTTATTAAGTTTAAGCATGGTTGGTCTCACAAGCTCACTTTAGGTTGAGTAAATATATAATTAAATCACAGCAAATATTTCCTGCTTTCTTTGACAAGTCTAAGGACATATAGCCTGCTGGCTCACCTGTAGTTCATTGGGGTAAATTTATCAAAGAGTGAAGTTCCGCCACTAGAGTGAAATTCCGCAGCTCTCCATTCATTTCTATGGGATTTTGAAAGGCGTATTTATCAATGGGTGAAAGTGAAATTTCACCCTTTGATAAATACGCCTTTAAAAACCCCATAGAGATGAATGGGAAGTAGCGGAATTTCACTCTAGTGGCGGAACTTCACTATTAACTTCACTCTTTGATACATATACCCCATTATGTTTTACATAATTTATTTTAGCCAGTTATTTTTCTATAAGTGAAAAATAAATTCTACCAGACAATCCTTACAACACCTTATGCATTGAAAATGCATGAATGTTTTTATAACATTATCCAAGACAAGTCAATATTCTCCAAAGAGATGAACCTGGAGCAACTAACTGCTGTTATATTTGTCTGTTTGTTGTGCTACAGAAGAAATAGCACTGATGTGATTGCTATCTGCAGGGTAGGCATTCAGTTCTCTGTATTTTCATAATGAAATGCATGCAACTTTTCTGAAATGTTATAAAGTAACAACACTATATCTGCCATTTGTGCTGGAGCAGCCTATCTATGAGATAAACTAAGCTCTGGTTGTATGTTATTATAGTAAATTCTAATTTATCAGTCTTGCAAAGTATTACGAAGCATGTTGGGTATTCTTGAATTGTAATAGCTGTACATGCAAAATCTTCACTCTTGACTATGCCTGAAATGCAGTCATGTAGTTATTTGTACATATAGACTAAAGAGATAAAGAGGTCTACTACTGCCAAACAGAGAGTCATTAGACAAAGCACACTTTGCAAAAGCAATAAGGTGTGACCCTGAACAAAATTCAATAACACGAAGGCGCTCATCCATAATAATGCTTCCCAGTTGCCTTTAATCTTCTATAATTAAAGATATGTTTCAAAGAATGGTAAATTTAGGCCTGAAGGCCAAACTCAGTGAAGCAAATGCAGCGAGGCATATTACAATGAAATATCATCATGTGTACTGTAGAACTGATCATCAGTTATATACTGTATATAGAAAGAGAGGGAATTCAGTAATGATAGGTGATAGGTCTGAAGGTCTAGAAGATTCAATTTGGTGGTTAGTAAAACCTCCAAAACCTGTTAAAGCATCTTAAATGTTGTGACGTCAAAGGATGACTACTCAGTGTAACAGTGTGTCATTTACCAATGTGTTGTAAACTCATAATCCTTTTACAGAAATTCTTTATATTTACTAGAGCATAATGATCAAGTCAATCACTGCTGGACAGTTGTGAAAATTCAAGAAGAATTTCAAGAAAACCCACTGGTTTCCTTGAGAAACACTTAAATGCAGAGTTAGACAAGCTCAAGAATTTATTGGTAGGACTGGCCAACTTCAAAACATTATGGAGCTGATTTATCAAAACACTAAGACGTGGAAAAAAACTTGCAGAAACCTTGAATAGTCAGAATTAAAGAAAAAAACATAAGAAGGTCAACAACAAAAACTCAGCAAGTTAAAGCTGGTGAAGTTGTTTAGAAGTCGATGGGAATTAATTTATTTACTTATTTTCCCAGTTTCTTAAAACATTTGAGATTTTTAGTTTCATTGAACATTAATAGGACAATGAGATTTTCCCTGGCATGTAACTTTTATTTTTGACAAAAAAACACACGTGGGTGGTGGGAATATTTTGTTGTTTTTTTTCTTAAATAAGCTAACATTGGATAAAAAAAAGTCCCACAAATTTTGTGTGTTTTTTTTCCTAGTCCGAATTTTTTTTCCACTAACTCGTATTTTGATAAATCTGACCTTACGTGTTATATACTTTCAGTTGCAAATTCTAATTGTAATGAGGTGCCTGCTGGCCAAATTAACCCTTTAAGATACATACCACCATTATAAAGCACAGTTACAAGCCAGAAGTGACTTGTAGTTAAACACTATAGGAGAATAAACTGGAGGGCCACACACTTGCAGATGAACACAAGAACAACTTTATTAATAGTATAAACAAGTATAGCTTCTTTAATTATGGTTATCATACAAACCCCAAGCAAATATTAGTCCAGGCCTGACTGATGCCTACCGTCTCTGATTCCCCTCTCTTTCCTCCTCTTCACGCAAAATATTCTGTACTGTACAAATGGGCACAGGTATCAGCCTTGCATCAGAGTTCTCAGACCTACATATCTAGACCTAAGTTGGCCTTTCATTCTAGTGAGGTACTGCCAAGTACTGACTTATTTCTTACTCCTTGCTGGAGCCTGAGCTACTCAAATAACTGGCATACTGTTAAGATATGTATTAATTAATGTGTGTGCTCTCCTACAGATCCCATAGTAATCTGATACTGATACAGTACATGATCTTTGTCTGCTAATGCAGAAGTGTTAATAAAGTTATTTCTCCTTGAAGCAAGATAAGCATTGTGTATGTCTACAGATTCTCCTCTGTCTAAAAGAAAGCTGCAGGCTCACGTGAGATTGAGCTACTGGTTATCCCAGAATGGCAGCACATACAACTACCTCTCAACATCTCCACGCAGGTCTAATCTATCACTAGCTAACCTAACTATTGATACCTTCAGGTACGCAAGCTTTAGGCTGTATGTCCTCATTTACTCTTCTTCTCACACCAGCTAAAGTGGAAGTGGTACAGTGATCTCTTCCTTGTAAAGTCTCTCTAGGGAACCCTCTTCAAAGTACCACAGAGGAGAGCCTTCTCCAGATCCTCCACAAGGAGATTCTCTACCTAACATTGCCATCTATTAACTGGAAACATATATACACAAAATAAATTATCTGTATGCCTTACACTTCCTCCATTGTGCATTTTCTGGCAAATACATAGTTTGTACTGTAAGCGTCACATTTTTCTGGTGAAGTTTTTTTAAGGGGAAAAATCCTAACTTTTAGCTTAAAAAAATAAATCAATTTTTTTCCAGTTTTATTATTCCCAAAGCTGCTAAAAATCTGAATCCAAAAACACTAGCTAAAATCTGTTGTAGTCATGTAAACGTCAATGGCAGATGTCCCTTTTACCTTTTTGCCTTCATGATTTTGGAGGGTTTTGGGCTTTTTGACACTAAAAAATTAGAGGTTTTTGTGCGACAATTCTAAAAAGTTGCACTATTTGAATAGTTGCACAATTTTGTCTAGATAAATCTGGCAGACTTAAAATATGGTGATACAAATTATGGGAAGACCCCATTATAGATCCCAACACTGGGCAATTTTTCAAAAATCTTTCAACATCTCAGGGCTGGGACATAAAATGGGATAATCGTCTTTCTCTAGTCCAGGGGACCCCAACTTTTTTCATCCACAAGCCCCATTCAAAATTAAGAAGAATTGGGATGCAATACAAACATACAAAATGTCCCTGTGGGAGTGGCAGCCCTATGTAGACTGGCAGCCTACTGGAAGGTCTGCTTGGCAGTACTGTATGTATGTTACCAAAACTTGCCTCCAAGCCAGGAATTCAAAATATAAGCACCTGCTTTAAAGTGGACCTGTCACCTACACATAAAAAACTGCATAATGAAAGTCCTTTCCAAATTAAATATGGAACCACAAAAAAAATTTTCATTAAAACATCCATAGCTGTTATAAAGGTGTTTAAATATCTAAACTGTCAATCAAATATTACCTGCCCCGCCTCTATGCCCGTGGCATAGAGGAGGGGCAGTCAATTACTTTCACTTTCCATTCAGCACTTCCTAGATGTCACTGCTTTCCTCACATTCCCCCTTCCCTCCTCAGGCTCTATAATTGCGTACTGCACTGCACATGGACATAAGGTCACTCATTCTGGTTCATACACAAGATTTTGGGGTGATACACAATTTCCCTTAATAACCGTGTCCACAAAATGGCAGCTGCCTGCTTGCTGTGATTGTATCGTTCCAAAACAGAAGGAAACAAAATTTAAATAATAAATACAGTGTAAGTAAAGTTTATTTTGCTTAACTAACATGATAGAAAAGAATTTGAAATTATTTCTTAGGGTGAAAGGTCCCCTTTAAGGCCAATGGGAGCAACATCCAAGGGCTTAGTGAGCAACATGTTGCTTGTGAGCCACTGGTTGGGGATCACTGCTCTAGTCACACTGGCAGAATTGAGAGACATTCCTGTCAAGCAGAGTAAGCAGGTAGAAGGCATGAGAACAAATGAGGATCCCACCCAATTGCAGAGGTAAAAAGATTTTGTCTGGATTCTGTATTTGGGTTCCGTTTGAATATTCCATGTTATGGCAAGCCTGAGAGTAGTTTAGTAGGTACAATGACATGCCTTTAAGTGTGTTATCCTTGCTTCCAATCATAGGATCATAGTGGCCTCAAAGAAGGCACTTACTTTTGAATTCCATACTTGGAGGAAAGTTCTAATTGCATAAAACTAGGTGTACTGCCAAGTAGAGCCTCAACATAGGGACTACTAAAATAGCCAATCACGTCCCTTATTTGGCATTCCCAGGGACTTTTTTCATGTTTGAGCTACTCCACAATTTTTTAACATTTTTATGTGGCTTACAAGTAAAAAAAAGGTTGGGGATCCCTATTTCAAGGTGATGTACCACTTTAAGCAGTTTGAAGCTAAAGCTCCTAGAAGAGATGATGTAGCTAGAATTCAAGAAGCCATTAGCAGATGAAACACTGTATAATTCCTCACTTGATTTAACTTTGCAGTTAGGGTTTGCAGTTAATGCAAATAACATTCTGTCAATATAACATTGTAGTCCATCAAAAGAAACATTATCTTATAAAAGACATAGTTAACTTTATGGTAATTGCCTATGTGATTCGAAAAACAAGATCTTACTACATTAGCCTGGCCCATAGAAGATTGATCATGCTGTAGAAACAAATATTTTGTTGACAAACATTCTTATACAAACAAATATTGATTTGCAATTCTTTTGGAAGTGTGCAGTTAAACTTTGTCTAACTCTGCTGCAAATCCCCATTTAGTTAAATTGATCAGGAAATTAATTTAAAGGGCTTTAATACAGTAAAGAATGTCAAGCACTTACAAGATGTGGGAGTTGGCAGTAGAAACAGATCTTTGAGCGAGGATTAAATGCACTTTTGTCAATTGAGGGTAAAGTGGGCAATACTAATTAAATACAAGTAGATAAATCAGGTGATCTAGTGATTAATATGATTACTGTCTTTCAGCCAGGTTAATATGAGTACCATTATTTCACTCCAGCATGAAAGCCAAAATTGATTGACTAAGAGTTTTATTTTTATAGTTACCTCCAACTTGGTCATTTTAGATTGGGTATATGTTGAAGTATATGCCATGAAGAAATCAAAATAGTTAAATAGGTGCTTCTTCGTGACCCAGGCAAACAATCATCTAGGCCTTCCAGCAAACCTGGCATCCAGGGTCTACTCTTAAGAAAATGGTTATGTAATAGAGGATGCAAGTCTAGTTATCTATAACAACCAATCATCAGAAAGTATGGAAAGGTAACTTTATTTAAAAGCAAACATCTTATTATTTGCTATGGTTACTGCTCCTGTGCAAACTTAAGGGGTTATGTAATAAAAGGCTCTGAGTTTGCAAAGGGGCAGTAACCCATAGCAACCAATCGGCAGGTAGTATTTACTGGTTTCCTGTTTAAAAGCAAACATCTTAATGTCTGCAATGGGTTACTGCACTTGAGCAAACTTAGTACCTTTTATTACATATGGGGCCTTTTTTAACACACAAGCGATGTTGATAACCCTAAATATTAGGTAACCCTAAATATTCTAGGTGTAGCTCATTGCAGAGTGGGTCATAGACAAAACATGTACAGGTGCTATTAACTGTATCTAGTGATGGGCGAATTTGCGCCGTTTCGCTTCGCTGAAAAATTTGCGAATTTCGCGCGAAATTCGCGAAACGGCGAAAAATTCGCGAAACGGCGCCGGCGTCTCGTTTTTGACGCCGGCGCCCATTTTTGACGGCGAATTTTTACCGCGAATTTTCGCGGGCGTTTCGCGAATTTATTCGCTCGGCGCGAATCGCGCAAATTCGCAGCGAATTCGCGCCTGGCGAATAAATTCGCCCATCACTAACTGTATCCTCATATATGCATCATTTATGGGGGACTGCATATCATATTTATATAAATGTATTATTCATGTCAGTCTCTGAAGCAATATGGCAGGTCCATATCCATCTCACAAACCTTATTTCAGACAGCACTAAATTAATGGGCTATCCCTTACTTATCATAAAGCTTGGTTTATTCCTCCTTCCCCATGTTGGAAATGGGAGACCCCCTATGCCTGTATTTGCCTAAATCTAGGGGATTGACAGAGGATAACATGGAAGTGCGGGGTTAGTAAAACTTCCTCAGTAGACTTTTTTCTTCCATACACCAACCAGGACAGGAGAGAGTGAGCACTTAGATGTTGGCCACATCAGTAAACAAAAGCAAAAAAGATAAAATACTGAAGCATGTTCTCATGGAATGTGCCTGTCTCTATATTGTGAACATTTTAAAATAAATCTGAACTGCTTGTAATCTGTGCCTGTAGAACCTTAGAACATAGAATAATGGAAGGAAGATTGTTGGTAGAATCGGTCAGCAGTGTTGTGAATCGGTGTAGTCCATTAGTGCTCATCTTGTACTTAACTGTAAATGGCTGCTCTAATTTGAGCACAGTTTTCTCAACAGTATAGGGTACCTGCTGTGAAGTGCAATTTCTACAGCAAAAAGTATAAAAGATGTTTACTTTTACATTGTTTAGAACTTCTTTATCATGATTTATATGTCATTTTAGAGTAAACTCTCTTTAGTATTGGATCTATATGTTATATATTTGGCTCTATGCCTTGATCCTTTTCTGATTTATTTATGTCCAGCATGCCTTCTACCCTTGTTTTCTTGCTCAGTCACTGATACCTCGGTTTCTGTTTCAGTCATTAGCATTCCTCCTGTGTTATCCCTGTGGAGTGCTTGCCATTGTTCATTGTTTTCCTTAGGTATCATCATCTGTTTTCACTTACCCTATTTCTAACCTTTTGCCATTATTCTGTCCACTGACACTCTTCTTAATATTGATAATGTCTGGTACATATCATTTTACTCAAGTGCAACTCCATGATTACTTCCATCTTTGGGCTGTAGTGCATGTGATCATCAGTGAAACATTAAGGGGGCCAGACACTGACCGGCCACATATGAGGCTGGTATGGCCACCTTTATATTGTTCCAATCATTCTGACCGACATCCCAAATGAATGGAACAACAAAAAGTGAAAAGGAGCTGTGTACTTCCTCATCTGCTAATGCACCAGGTACAACCTACATGGAGCATTGGCAGATAACATTTTCAAACCTGCCCAGCCGTCCAAATGAGTATTATCCATTGTATATAGACATCAGTCAGGATCGCCAGGCCACCATACACCTACTGAATGCTGTACAAAAATTTTTAGCAGTGTGTGGCTGCCCAGGCCAGAGTAAGCAAAGCCCTTACATTTATGCCTCTTATTAAATGTTTCTCCTATTTTTAATTTAATTTCTCATTCCCTCCTCCTATTTTTCTTTTCTTCTTCTTCTATCATTTATTATCTACGTGTGCTCATATTCTGCATTTACTCTGCTCTTAAACTGGCCACACATGTGCCAATAAAATCTGTAGACTAGGCCGGTCCAGAATGACATGGCAGCTTAAAGGGTGACCTGGAGTGCTTGCTAAACCAATACCTAGCCATAGAATTGGACAGGTATCTATAAGGTGGGTTCGAAAACCCTATTGAGTGAGGATTGCATTGATGAATTGCTGCATTGATTCTCACCAACTGGGCCCCTTCAATTCAAAGACTGGATCAGCCCAGTTTATCCCCTTGTAGGGATGAACAAACGAGGCAAAGATCTGCTCATTTGGTGAAGTTGTCTATTGAAAGGTTATTTAAATATCCACAACCATCTTCAATCTCTATATTTCTCCATGTATCCCTTTCTCTCTTTTTGTCTCCACTTTTTTTTTTTTTTACCAGATTTTATCATCAGTTTCTACTTCACTTTATGGTGCACAACATGTTATCACCTATTATGGCATCAACTGTATATAAGCTATTTTACACAGTTTATTAAAATATCAAATCACCCAATATGCCAATTTCTATTATCACCTTGAGAGTAGCATAACGGGAAATAATGGCAGGAATTATGTAGTGATTGTGATGTCACTTTTTTAAATGTTTTTATTTGTTTCATCACATTTATACATGTTCAATTGTGCAATAGTGTAATTACATATTACAAGTTAATCAACAGTGAGTAATCAATAAAAGCATTTCGGTTAATATAAAGGACTTGTTTGTGCATTTTCCCAAATATATATAATATGTATGGAATATAATTCTAATAGGAGTTGGGGTAAGTGCAATTTGGGGCTATTTAAGATGGGGCAGCAGTGTTCACACTTTCAAGTTCACCTCTAGAGTAGTTGTGAGAAACATTTTTCTTTTTCAATTGTGATGTCACTTTTTAACATGACCAGTGAACATGAATGAATATATAGGGGGACTTTATTGTTCTTTAATGTATTAATAACTAATGAAATGATCACATTTTAAACGTAATGGTACATCTATAAAATGCTTTATTACTTTATTGCTTTAATACATTGCATTAGATACAATATTTATATTATATTATAATATTTATAGATAATGCAATAGTTTTAAAGGCAAGCAGTGTAGGAAGTTGACCAAAATGGGCTCTAAAATTTTAAAACTAGCTGAAATCATGCTAAAACGAGCTGTTATGCTTACATAAATAAGCTAAATATTGCAAGGCAATATCAGCACATGGAGGTTTATTAAACATGGTGTTAGATTAAGCATAACAGGCATAAGTTTAGCAAATAAATGTAGATGCAACCAGCATATGATAATAAAGTTAACTGCACAGATTTACCATCTTTTTTGCTGAACTGTAGCTAAAACTACAAGGGATAATGTAACCCCAAATAAATGTGGTAGGGTTGTGTAATCTATTTTACATGTATCTAATGTTGCAACAATGTTTTTGCTACATTTACAATTCATGATGGATTATGTCTCAGTACTGATCAGCTCCAGTGAATAGCTATTTAAGTGTGTGTCCTATTAATTCTGTTCTGTATCCACTGTAGGACTTGTCATCTCTTTTCTACCAAGTCTTTGGTTTTTTGATCCTGTCTTTTATTTCTCTTTTGCCCCCTTCTTTTTTATGGTATGGAAACAGATTATAGACGAATAATTGAAGAGAAAATGAAAATGAATAGAAGGGCCAAATGATGCTGGGCCATCATGGCCCTGTCATTGGAAACTTCCTTTCACAGAAGCTGAGGTTGGGACATATAATAACACATCTTTATCTGTTTACAGCCAGCAAATGTCATCTCATTAGCCTTTCCTAAACATAGCTTACAAAGCATGCAGAAGGGTACAAAGGGAAAATATGGTTGAAGAGCTTCATGTTTCTTGTAAAGGTATGGGATCCATTGTTTGGAAACTGTTATCCACATATCTCCATCTCCCATAGACTCCATTTTATCCAAATAATCCAAATTTTAAAAATTGATTGCCTTTTTCTCTGTAATAATAAAACAGTAACTTGTGCTTGATCCCAACTAAGATATAATTAATCCTTATTGGAAGCAAAACCAGCCTGGGTTTATTTAATGTTTACATAATTTTATAGTAGACTTATGGTATGAAGATCCAAACTACAGAAAGATCCCTTATCTAACCACATGTCTTGAGTATTCTGGATAACAGGTCCTCATACCTGTACTTTGCACTCTGCTCCATGCTGTGCACTCGGCTCCAGAACAGATCAATAAATATATCTAACAAGGCACATAAATACCAGGATACATATTTAAAACCCAAATATCTGGGATTTCCCAGAGAACATTTGTGCTACTTAGTATTTCAAGAAAAAAAAATGGAGTTATCTCTGCATAAGAAGGTACCGCTTATTCCTTTCCCTCAGAAAACTTTTAATAGGCTTCCTGGACACATTTGCAGAATGGAGGTTTTTACGGGACACCTGGAGATCAATAGGCAGTCAATACAGACTGCACTATATTTCAAGAGCTTTTATACTAGTAACACATTGGAGAAATAAATAAAATAAAACCCACATACTGTTGTCTGTGGTCATCAGCTGTAAAATAAATGACAGATCTTCTCTCTCTCTAAAATGCCAGGCCATAAACGGAATGTGCAAAATATATTTGGGAAGTGGGAGGAGGGGGTGCCATTATAAATGAAGCATCATTTTGGTATTATAAATAAAAAGTATGGCAATAAAGTAAATTCATATCTGTTCCCCTGTAAACTGGAGATGTTCCAGATTCCTAGAAGGTCCCCAGTTTTTGTTTCCATCAATAAAAGGTTTGACAAGATAAGTTATTGGATGAAGTAGATACCTCTTAGACATACAACAAAGGATCCTGTGCTCTTCGCTGATATGCCTCTAAGTTATAAATGACAAACTTAAATTGAATTTAGCTGTCAAAGCTACATAGCAAAAAATATGTACTAAACAGAAAAGAAAATCTGCATTTATATATCAAAGTCACATCAGGTATGACACAAAAAGCATTAAACCTATCATGGCTTGTAATGGATTACAGTTTAGCGCCAGTCTCTATTTAATCATTCCTTCTCACTTGTTTGGTGACCTATTTACTTCCTGGTGCAGTTTAGCAGCGCAGAATATCTTTTTAATTCAGATTTAACTTACCAGCATTTTGGCTGGCTATATATTCTGGGAGTTGGAATTCCTAGGAGAACACTCATTTCTGGCATGAGGCTGCTTTGCAATGAAATCTTGGAACAAACTTTTCATCTTAAACATGCTATTAGTGTATTAACTGCCACAATTTTGTCCTGCCTAAATTCCTTTTTGTGCTATTGTGAAGCTACATATGTTGTGGATGCACCAAAGGAAATACAAATTCAGAAGCTTTTATGCCTTGCAATATCACTTAATGGGCAATTTAGTTGGGACTCCCAGGGCAATGCTAATTATGAGACCATGAATGTATTAATCCAATAAGATAAGAAGCATTAACAAGATCTAAAGGAAGAGTATCACACAGAAACCACCCAACACAGATATTCCTTTCACCAACAAAAATACAAAGCAGAGTGGGGGTAAATTAAAAGATTGTGATTTGTGCCATAAGGACTACTTGCTCTTATTATTTGGATTATATGTATGAATGCCTATCTATATAAAGGGTCCTGTAAAAGATTAAAGAGCTGAAAAACAATACACATAGATGCTCAAGTAAACAGAAACTATCACTACATGAAATATTGGTGGTGACCTAAAGGCGTCTCTGACATAGTACCATACCTAGGGGCAAATTTAGTAAAGGGCGAAGTGGCTAACACTAGTCATTTTGTTACTTCGCCGATTTTATTAACGGGCGCTGGCATATATTCAGTAGTGAAGTGGACCTACTCTAGCACTACTTCGCACTCTAAGCCAGGCGAAGTTGCGCTATGGCGAAGGGACGTAACTATGCTAATTCACTAACCTGCGCATTTTACTGAACGTTACCTCTTGCGCCAGACTTGCCTTTGCCACCTCAGACCAGGTGAAGTGCAATAGAGTAGATAGGGCTTGTTTCAAAAAAAGTTAAACTTTTTTCTAAGTCCCAAAAAAAGCTGGCCTCTTACTTTTTTAAGGGTAATAGGCTGAAAAAGATCGTAAATTTATTTTGGGGTACCCTCCTTCCCCCCTACAATTCCTAACATATGGCACCTAAACTATACAGTGGGCACATGTATACGGCAAAATAACAACTTTATTTTATTTTATAAAGCTTTCCCAGGCTTGTGTAGTGTAATGTATTTGGTACTACATATACGTCCATTGTACTTTAACTTGGCGCAGTATGCAAATTAGGCTTTGCTAGCGTAACTTCGCTTTGCTTGATGAATTAACGCTAGCTCAACTTCGCTACCTTTCACCTCCCTGAGCGCAACTTTGGATTTTAGTGAATTAGCGGCGCCCTGGCGAAACTTCGTCTGGCGAACCCATTTGGCCCCCTCCCTTGGAAATTTACTTTGGCTGTTGGCTGCTGAGCATGCTCAGTTCTTCTCAACTCAGATTACTAAACATGTCCTTCAGGTTAGCAGCCAATAAAGAAATGGCATTGCTGGCTCCCATAGAAATTCTACTCTAGCTGCTTACTCCTATGTTGTATTCTAACCTCCTCTCCTGAGCTCCGCTTAACTATTGCCGATCTTAATACAAACAGAACTTTTTTATCAAAGTAAATTCTGCCCTTGTAAGTCTACCTTTTTGATTTCATGAACTTTACAATGCACATGTGCTGTTTGCAAATGTAAAATGTCACCAATGGAATTCATTATTTTTAGGAAGCATACAATGAGGTATATTGTACTCAAGAGGGGTTAGCTAAAAAAAATGCTGAAATGCGCACCTTGTGGATGAAAGAATTGTTACAGTAGCCTTGGTACCCTCAGTGAAATGTATGAAATCAGTTTATGGAATTTCTTAGATCGGGTGCAGTAGGACGTGTAGTTGGAAACATAGAAAAAGGAGCCCTGGTGCCTTATGATTCTGCAACTCCTCTCATATGATCAATGACAGGTATAAGATCTGATGGTAAATGTTACATGAAGGACACTGTCATTATATAGAAACAAAATGACCTCATGTAACAAGGGATCTGTGATTAATTATAAGTTGCATAGATCTGTAGATAACAGGTAGTTGATACTGGCTTAACCATTAAAAAAGTCACTTTATAAAATTCCAAAATGAATAGGTGATCCAGAATAAAGAAGATTAATTGAATAAATGTCACTCTTATAATTGAATGACCTTGTGCTGATGTGACCTGTAAAATCGTGGCACCCATAGGTATCATTATCATCACCATCATCATTTATTTATATAGTGCCAGCAAATTATGCAACGCTTTACATTAATTTATAATTACCAAGGGATTTAGAAAAAAATTTATTCAAGAGTTTACAGAGAAAAATGAGATTAGAGGGCCCTACTCACAAGAGCTTGCAATCTAGAAGATTGGTATGCAATGAAGTTGTCTACTGATCAAATTGGTGAGTTAGTGGGTCAGATTATCTCATCATTACATGTTAGTCATTTACTTGCTTTCCCAACTAACTAACTTAATGACCAGATTGTCCATATGTAATCAGTGTCCTATTTATCAAAATGTAAAACCGGTTTACTGAATACCATTTACAAAATGTTTTTAAATTCTGCCTTCTTCTTTCTATCAACACTATTTCCTGGATTCTGTCATTGTTTATATCTAGTATAGGTAAATTTTAAACGACTGGACTTGCTGAGTAATCATTGCTTATAATACATCAGTAGATTATTCAATAGACAAACAAAAATGTTTGGAATCTATACTCCTATACAACCCCTTCAACAACTTAGCCTGATAAATATCAGTTTTTTTCCTCCTGCCACCAGATGATTCTGACAAGAAGACGTTAATCAGAATTAGACAAGTCCAATATGTTCATTTCTCATATTCTGCTTGATCGGACTGAACAAAGTTCTATCATGGATGATACATCATTATTTATTACATAGTGACATACTGTATCTTAACATGTCTTGACAGGGATATTGTCATTGTGCATTGTTGTTGCTACTTTATTTGGTGTTTTTAAGCCTTATCATATATTATTCTCAATAAAACAGATGTGTTAAAGATATTTTCAGAGAGAGAGTTAAAGGGGGTTATTTATCAAAGTCCGCATTTATCTCAGTATTTTCTGCTACAAACTCAGATCAAATCCACTCGGTTTTTTTTACGCTTATTTATTATTACATTTTTCTGAAAATGTACTTTTCGGGAGATTTTCACAATTTTTCCGGAATTTTCACCCGAAAACTTCATAGTATTGCACGAAACCCAGCACACGTCAAAAAATCATTGGTACTTCTCCCATTGACTTCTCCCATTCTCCCATATGCAACCTCGACAGGTTTGAGATGCCGGATTTTCAGATTCGGATTTTTCCATCCTCGGGGTTTAATAAATTCCAAAAAATTCGGATTTTTTTTTAAGTCTTATTTTATTTTAAAAATCACAAATTTTTCGTGATTTTTGCATTCGGAGTTTAGTAAATAATCTCCATAATGTTAAGACATAAGACATCTTTATGCACTTTGCATTAGCCAGGACCTAAAACTTGTAATGCTGATGGTTTTAAGCCATTTTTTGGGTCAGGTTACATATTTAAAACATGTTTTTTTGCAGATTCTTTAGGGGTAAATTCTTAATGCATATCTACAATATAAAACAGATGTGTACTTTCACTAGTAGTCTCCTTCTGCTGTAATAAACACTGCGGTGTAGGAGGGAAACAATAAACATATTGGAATTTATACCCCCAGCATTTTGAGCAGTGGAACTAGCTATAAATAAGGCCTGCCTTCAGTTTTTCTTAAAGACAATAACAGATGAATTTACCTAAAAAATATTTGTAAAAGTCAACTGTATATACACTGAGCAAATGACATATGTATGTTCTCCAGGAACAGAATATTATGAACATAAAAATATGACTCTCTGAATCAAGTGGGGTTAGTGCATTAACATTAAGAAAGGGTCACGTGACCCCTTACAAAAAATCTAAGGGATATGTTTATTAAGCTGTGTAAAAAACAGCAGGATAATATACCACACATTGCCGCACTGCGCCGTGTAAATAAGCTGCATAACAAACGGAGTAACATTTTTTTCTTGTGACTTCAGCCAGAAGCAATTCAAAATAACGACATCTTCTGAGCGTAAAAAATTACACACCTTGATAAATCAGCCTTTTATTTTAGGCAGCTTTTTACACGTTAATTTCATTTTACACGGCATAATAAATATGTATGTTAATGTTTGTTATCCCTATGGAAGCGGGCCTAGGGGGACAGGATTTTAGGTGGCGGCATGCTGCCCAACCACACCCACATTGGTGGGGATGTACTGGAGATACAATCATTTTGTAAATTTTCCGTGCCCAATCCACATTGCTCCGGGGGGCAAGGGCGACGAACGGCAGTAGGCCTAGGGGCACCCGATATGTAAATCCGGCCCGGTATGGAAGCCTGAACTTGAAAAACTCAAATATTAGTGGGCTCAGCCAGAAAGGAAAGGGAACTGGGCACATGAAGCACCTTTAATGGAGTCAGATGCCATGACCACACCAATTAAAACTATTAATTAATTTGTCCAATTAAATATTTTACCCTTCCTTGCGACCCACAGCTTATCTCTGTTTCTTCTACGTCCCTCCATGTCAGTACACATGGGGCATTGCCCCTCCCAGACCTGGAGGTAGGACCTATAACATAGCCAATCAAAATTAATCATGACTTCCTCCTCACCACAGTTGTTTTTTGTTCTACTGGACAGGGAGGTAGGATCTCCCTCCTCACTCTTTTTATTTTCTGGTGAATTTTGAGAGAAATCAAAAACAGTTTTTGTTTTTTCTTTTGTATTTTTTGTTTATTTTTTACCTCTGTGTGGACACAGAGGGATGATTTCCAGGTAATGGAGAAGAATTTACCTGATGCCTCAAGACGCATAATCTGTAAATTATCGCTTATTGGGAAGAAATGCAGGTGTGGTCATATTCCATGGTCCTAGCCCTGTGCTAAAATAGCCCCATGCTAAATGCCCAGCAAGGCACAAGATTC
Source organism: Xenopus laevis (assembly GCF_017654675.1). Classification (NCBI taxonomy): domain Eukaryota; kingdom Metazoa; phylum Chordata; class Amphibia; order Anura; family Pipidae; genus Xenopus; species Xenopus laevis. The sequence goes on from NC_054374.1 coordinate 80,127,770, forward strand.
AATCTAGTGCTTTTTTTGGAAGAGACACAGTTGTGGGCTTCCCACATTGTTACCTGTGAGCTTTTTGGACTCCCATTTTCTTTTTAGTTACGTGAGGCTTTACAGAACTTCTGCAAAAGGGCTATGGGTATGCATATGGGCTAGTTAAAACAACCTGAAGCTGGTGAGTATGATTCTTCAGTATCCACTGTGTGTTTTAAAATGCTCAGTGCACTTGGAAGTCTGCATGCTAATTAGCTAATTATGTCCCTCAGCTGAGAGTTATCAGGGTTTTGGCTGGCGTTTCCATCTAACAAATTAGTCACTATCTGATAAGGTGCAGGTGTGCCTTTCCGCCCCATTGCTATTGCTGTTTAATATTTTAAGCTTTGTATGGGTGGACCTGCATATTCTGTGAAGACACAGAAGTTATATTGGCTCATGTAACTAAGGCACCTCCATGAATGGTTGCACTGCTCAAGCAGTATGGCAACTCCTTCTCTTATGAGTCTGTTCTTAACAAGCTGTCTTCCACCTGTCTGGATATTCCTGCTGACAAGCCTGAGCTATCTGGTAAGGTGCCTGTGTTCCTCTGACTTCTTGTATTATCTGAAGTCTTATGTTGTGAGCTAGAGTCCTCTGTGCAATATGCAGTAATGGCTCTTGTTACACAAGGTACTTTAAGTACTGGCTGGCTAAGATGGGTCAAGTCTTTTTAGGGCCACTTGCTATTGCTGAGGATCATGTATTTCTCCAGCACTGGTGATAGAGGCATCCAAGTTGTGTTTAGTTTCTGATCTGATATGATTGGTTCCCTGGTGGTTTCTAGGGTGTTTTAGTTCTGAGATGGCCATTGCCATTATTCTGGTTATGTCCTAGGGAACCTTTTGTTTCAACAGTTGCAGGATTTTTGTTCTTCCCCAGGTGGGGTTTTATGTCGGATAACCATATTGCAGGTATCCCTCTAGTCGCTGACGGAACCTTTTAAGCAGAATATGGGCATTCTTAATCTGCGATGCTTGATCCTCAAGTGCCGGTCTCAGTAATTTAGTGGTTGGTTTTGTAGCTCTTTTTGTCAATCGCTTACCATGTCATAGGACATGTTGTTCATGTTCTTGTGCCTTTTATCTACCTTTTTCAGGAGCTATACATTTTATCAGCTCCCCTGTTGGATGGATGTGATGCTGGCCTTATTACTCAGGGCCTCCTTAGCATAAGTTTGGTTATTGCCTTATGTTGGTTATTCCCACCCCTTGTTTTTGGGGCATGGCTTGGTAGATCCCATGTGTACTGACATGGAGGGACGTAGAAGAAATAGAGAATTTTACTTACCTACTGACGTAAATTCCTTTTCTTCTAGTCCAAACATGTCAGTACAGAGTTTCCCATCCCAAGGTATTTATTTTGGTTACTGTACTGCTATGGCAAAAGAATAACTGTGGTGAGGAGGAAGTCATGTGGTCTTATAGATTATGATTCATTTTGATTGGCTATGTTATAGGTCCTACCTCCAGGTCTGGGAGGGGCAATGCCCCCATGTGTACTGACATGTCGGGACAAGAAGAAAAGGAATTTACATCAAGTAGGTAAGTAAAATTCTCTATTTATTTCTTGTCCTGTCGTTCATCCACTTTAATCTGTTCTTTTATTTCTTTTTTCTGTCCTGCACTGTTTTATTGTATCCAACCCACTTTTATTGTTTTCCTCCTCTCTTTCAACTTTTTCTTTCTCTCCTTCTCTGATTATTTTCCCAATGTTGTCTTTTCCTGTCCTTAATTTATTACACCCTTTCCTTTTTTTTTTCTTGTTGCTTCTAATCTTTATTTTCCTTTATCTTACCCACTGAGCAACCAAAAGCATTAAAACAAGCAATGAGTTTACCGTGCTTAATTAGCATATGGAATGGCTTCAGGATTGCAACTCTTCTTTCTGCATAAAATATGATCGGATGAGACTTTTTCATTACAATACAGTATGCTAACATAAAAAATATTACCAGCTAAGCTTAGATCAGTAAAAACTAAAAATGAGCAAATCTTTTGGAACATTAAGAATCTATTTGAATTCTGGGCATTCTTTGCCAGCAATACAGAATAAGTGTCCATAAAATGTTTCGCTTTTTTTTTAATAAAACATTTAAAAGAGAAAATTAAAGCTTCATCACTTGTTCTCAGATATCCATATATTTAACTTCTTCTGTCCCATTTGTCCTATATACCATTATGTTGATCAGTAACATAAAAACTTCATAAAGACACGGCATGCCTTGACCACATGTCATGGACCAACCACAGCCTTGCCAGGACTATAAATAAAGTGATTGCCAAAAATCAAGGAGAGTTGACAGGTCCTTAAACATAGAATAGGGCTGCCTATAGCAAAAAGTGTTAATAGGGAGAGGGTGAAACGCATTTCAGGTTATGAGCAGACATCACAAATGGTTAAAAGATTAAGGCTTTCTGTGCTGTTTTGCTTTCAATTTATATAGTGGATAGGTAGGACTACATAGGCAACTAATATATTCTCAAAAATTGTATGTTCAGATAGAAGAACTATCCTGGCTGTTTAAAGGTCATTTTAAAGGTTTCACTAAAAAAATAAATCATGAAGCAGCCATATTATATGTACAGTATTTAGACAGCTAGCTAGCTAGATGGCAAGGGATGCAGTCCCTAAGAGTTGTCGTCCAACTATATCCACATCCAGCTACCTATCAGAGATCGATTCACACCATCAATTTACTAGAGAAAAGCCTGAAATAAAGTCAGTGTCATAAATACAATGCAATATAATTAACCTTTTGTGCTAAAATAAGCTATTGTATTTGAGACTTCCATTCACTGCTGCCTTCTCTTGATTTGCCATCCAAGCATTTGACAACATGACTAAGGTCATCAGCTCATTCGAGTCTTCACAATGGACCCTAAAGGCCATTTACCTACTGCGAGGTGGCACAGAAAATACAGTCTCTGCCTCCAAATTAATATGCTTCTCACAGTCTTGCCACTTCGCTGATCGGATTCGGGAATATAAAGAACATTTTGTTTCACTCAATGGGACAGAAGGGGGAAAAAATCCATGGCTTGCTCTGTTGCTTTCGTAATAGCTGGAGTGGAAAACAAGACAGATTTCATATTACGGTAATTAAAAGGCTAAAGATTGGCAAAAAAACAATTATTTGCCATCTGTAAATAGATCAGTACTTTGGATAAATCAATAACTGGAGCTCAGATCCAGATTACTGAGTAATTACAAATGTGTTTTCTCAGACTCATTGTAACAAGGCTTGTTTGGGAGAGGAATGCTTTATGCTATGCCGACGTGAGGAACGATGGAAAGTTATGGAGCATCGTGTGCCTTTCAATCTTTTATCCAATATAGCACACAAAGAAAAAAAATGATGTTAGATAATAACTTTGTCTGCCCTTTCATTCCAACCACAAAATCGTATTTGATTCATTGTTTTCTCTTGTCTTCCCAGAAACCTCATGTAAACCCCAAACCTTTTTTAAATCACCTTGTTAAATCTTGCTGTTTATCATATATAGGAATGAATTTCAGCGTGCTGCAATCCTAAAAACACTGAACTACGATACCTCTTCTCTGCTACCAATTCATCCCATGCATTACAGAATGTATGATTGCTGGAGGTAAGTGTGTTGGAGAGGGAGATCTGGCAGCATTGGCTATAATGCCTCACGTGGCAGGCCAATAGCAGAAATCTTTATAAGGCACACAGCCCTTTCCTCAATTCTGCAGTGGTGAGGACTATCATTTAGGGGACACCCTGAAAACTATTTGTATTCCAAATACAGCAGCAGTGGCATGACTTGAAGTCACTGGTCTCCATAGCAAAATCCCTTAAAGGAGAACTAAACCCTAAAAATAAATGTGGCTAAAAACGCCATCTTTTATGTACTGAACTTATTGCACCAGCCTAAAGTTTCAGCTTGTCAATAGCAACAATGATCCAGGACTTCAAACTTGTCACAGGGGGTCACCATCTTGGAAAGTGTCTGTGACACTCACACGCTCAGTGGGCTCTGAGCAGCTGTTGAGAACAAGCTTAGGGGTCGCCGCTAATTATCCAGCAGAAAATGAGAAAATGAGGTTGGCCTGTAATATAAGATGATGCTACAGAGCTGATTATTAAATTCTGATGCTAATTGCACTGGTTTCTGTGCTGCCATGTAGTAATTGTCTGTATTAATTACTAATCAGCCGTATATTGTGACATTTATATTCTATATGTAATGTATATTGTGAGTGGGTCCATAAGCTCAGTTAGTGACAGCAGCACAGAGCATGTGCAGTGAATCAGCAGAAAAGAAGATGGGGAGCTACTGGGGCATCTTTGGAGACAAAGATCTTTACTGCTAAAGGGTTGTGATTGCCTTGGGCTGGTACAGAAGCACAAAACATCATGTATAACATTTCTAACTACTTCATAAGTTAGGTTTTACTTCTCCTTTAAGAGACCCCCATAAACTTTGAATAAAGGACAAATTTCTTAAACATTTTAAAACTGCTTATAAATTTAGCCCCCATATGGTTCCTATACGTTCTATGGCCTAGCAGTCACAGGGACTGCTTCTTCTGTAGTTACAGTATGCCCTTGTAAACAAGCAATCATACGCCTAAAAATGTCATAAAAATATAATTACTGTATATGTAGTCTCTATTATTAAGGGGCCTGCAATTAATCTCCTCTAGTACAGGCAATTAATATTCCCCAAATACTCTCCTATTAGCAATAATGTAAATTGCTGGTGATATAAAAGTCACTTCAGCTTTCTGAAGTGGTCCAAAGTTGCCTCATGAGAACACTTTGGAGAAATCTACAAGTAAATCGTTTGTCAAATACACTAGATAGCTTTAACAAAGGTTTGAATGGTTTTTATCAAGTGAGAAAATGTAGAGTTAGAAATAGCTTTTAGTTGATCAAGGAACTGGTCCGATTGTCATCTTGGAGTCAGAAAGGAATTTCTTTCCCTCTCTAAAGCAAATTGGAGAGGATTCAGAATGGTTGTTGTTCCTCTGGATCAAATAGCAGTTAGTTATGTTATAGTAGTTGTATATGTAATGTTTAGTTTGGGGTAAATATCAAACAATGGGAAAAACACTTCTTGACAAAATAGATAGATATCCTGCTACTACAGTGGTTTTCAAGCAAAGCCCCCTTAGATACAAAGTTCACTCATCATCCAGTAGTATCTAAAAAGCAAATAGACATTTCCTCAAAAGCACCCCAACTGGGCTTTAGGCTAGGCATTCACTTCTACTGCTTCTGTCTCCCTAAGGAGGTTCCTTTTGGCATAGATAACTGCAGCATGAGACCTATTTTGTATGTTTTGCCATTAAGTTCACATCAGAGACCCTCAACATTTTTCTCACCAATACTTATTATAATGAAAGTATCATCAGATTAAAACAGCCCTACCCAAATTAGCATTCAAGGTACAGGTACCTGAAGACATTATACTGTAGATAAACATAAATGGTTCATTGCCTTCACTAGAATTAGAAAAATCTTTTGATTACTTAGATATAAATACTGCCATGCTTGAGTGGAAAATAGTGCAATTGTGGATGGGTACTGTTGCAAGAATGCCAAACTGGCCGTATTCATAGATAATAAATGAGGTTCCTGACTACATTAGAGTTAGTTTTAAACATCGCAATCAGGATTTATTCAAAGAACAGCAAACAAATTCAAACTGTCTTTAAAAACACAACATTGTCACAAGAAACCTGCTACAGCCTCAGTTGTGTATTTGATGTAATTGATTGTTACATGTTCCCTGCAGCCAGGAAGGAATTGACTTTACATATACAGAGTTGGTTTGTGGTAAGGGTTTTTATTTAGGAGAGTCATAATGGAGAGGAAAAGGTTTCTGATATATAGCAAATGTCTGGGGTTTTTTCATGCAAGTGTAATCATACCACGTGCTAGACAGTACATATGTAAAAACATGGAGTTTGTGAATGGGAGCCTCTTAACTTAAACACGTACTTCGCCTACAATAAGCTTATATAATTAATCTGATGTCGAAATGGCATTTTCAAGAAATTTTGCAATCTGTATTTTTTTTTATGCACTTCTAGAATTTAAATTACTTAATTTTTGATCTGCAGCTCTCTAGTTTGGAAAATGAAATGCTATTTGGCTGTTCAGTTCCCACTTATCCTAACAACCCAGTTACAGTTTGGATTTCAGAGTGGCAGATGAATAGGAAAAGCCCTCTATAGAAACATAGGTTATAAAAAATACAAAAACACAAAATGCAAAAATGGTAGCCTTGCAGAGAATTGGAATCACCCTATAGACATTGGTTTAATTGATGTCTAAGCATTCAGTGGAGTAGATAGATACCCCTTTGCTGGTTCTAGAGGGCCAGTTCTAAAGGAATGTATATAGAGAGCAGGGCAAGCTATTAACAAACATAGACAGAAAAACGGTCATAATGTTTAGTTCTTATGTATAATTAATTCTTTAATTATTAATGTTTTCTTTACAATAAATGTGGGTTTTAAAAAGGAAGCAGGGGCACGCCAAATAAAACTATCCAAGACAAAAGAAAAGAAAAGCCTCACAGGACCAACAGGCATGAAATAAAAGCTTAAAGTGGCCATACACACACAAATAAGTGCCTTATGTGTTAAGGATGTTTTACAGGAGACATATTATGTAAAAAACTGATATGTACCAGTGCATTTTATTATTTTAGATATAGAAGAAATATGCTTGAAAAAGTTGTGTTTCTGGTTACTTTATTGAAAATTTCAGCAAAATCCCACCAATCTGTTCCACTTCCTGCTCACTGAATTGTCTGGCTGTACAGAGGAGCTGGCGGGACACAGCACTGTAGGATTGGATTGGAACCAATCAGCAGCTAGGCTGACCTGATAGGAAATTAAGTCTGTAGTTGCTTGTGTGACTGTATGATTGTGATTGGCTATCCCTGTCCTAGTGTGCTTCTGGCAGAGACTGTTAGAACACACCTACCCCTCATTTAAAACATGGACAGGAACCAGCGAACATCTATGGGGAGCTTCAATATATGGCCTGTTTTTAAATATAGTATGAAATTTTAGCACAAATGTGAAACCAGCACCATATAAAATTCTGAATTGCCTACAAAATTTGCGTTTTTTTCATTTATTCTATATGTCTCCTTTATGGCTTGCCAGGAATCGCCTTGCCCCTGTTCTAGCCCAGCAGCTTTATTGAACTTGTATGTACTGTATGTATCGTTTATTCAAGGAATTGTTTCTAGAAATCAGTTTTTTAAGTAAATAAAGCATATTTTTGCAGCTGAAAGTAAAAAAAAAAAAAATTGTTTTTATGGCTCTCAACTAGAGCTCAACTGGCTCTCTATTAAACCAGTGGTTCTGAATGCATTTTCTGCCACATGTAAATTAAAAATAATTGGCAGTTTTCATCCCATGCTCTTTCAGTTAAAGCCTTTCAGTATTGGTTTTAAAGCTTTTATGAAATAATAACAATATAGTCTAACACAGTCCCAGATTTTCTCTTATCTTCTGTGCTTCTTAAGTGCTTAGAAATTCTGTCTGGAGGCTATCACCTTGTCCAAGCTGCAATCATTTCTCTATGACTGCTAAAACTCCTTTGATCTGGTCTATGATCTTATCCTTTGTTGTAGCCTGTATGTATTTGTATTTAAACTTTATATTTCATCTGAAAATATTTCTGCACATGGGAATTTATCAGGCTCACATGAGTCATCTGAAATATGTTATTTAAAAAAAGATAAAATTCTTGGTCAGCGGTCAGTTTGGCACCAGCACAGCAGGAACATTTATCTTGTAACATATAGCAACCAACTAGATATTTTCTTCCATTTTTTATCAGCATTATGAACAGTAAAAGCTAACAGCCAATTGAACACTGTAGGCTAGATTGTTGGGGGAAATATTGTCCCTATTTGTGCATTCATACTATTCATAACAATGCTTTTAAATTATCATGTATGGTAGGTGTGGAGCTGAAGCTAAGTTTAGGGGGTTACAAGCAGAAAATAGGGTTGGTCTGTAATATAATCTGATGCTACAAGGCTAATTATTCAATTCTGATGCTAATTTGACTGGTTGCTGGGCTGACATGCAGTAATTATGTGTATTAAGTACTAATCAGCCAGCAGCACAGAGAATGTGCAATGAATCAGCAGAAAAGAAGATTGGGAGATACTGGGGCATCTTCTGAGGCACTTTCCTGCTAAAGGGCTGTGGTTGCCTTGCGCTGGTACAGAAGCCCAAAACATAATGCACAACATACTGTATATAGCCTACTTCTTTAGTCATGATTTAGTTCTCATTTAAAGGAGAACTAACATCTAGAAATGAATATGGCTAGAAATGCCATATTTTATATGCTGAACATATTGAACCAACCTAAAAATTCTCGGTAGTAGTAATGATCCAGGCCTTCAGAGTTGTCAACGGAGTTTCCCATCTTAGCTTTTATAAGGAGTGTCAGTGACAGTGCTCTGTGTGCAGCTCTTGAGAAACTCAGCTTTGTCACAGAACACCAAGCAGAAAATGAGGTTGGCCTGTCATATAAGCTGATGCTACAGGGCTGATTATTACATTATTATTACATTTTAATGCTAATTGTGTTGGTTTCTGAGCTGCCATGTACCAATATTCTGAATTATTTACTAATCAAGCATGTATATATATATATATATATATATATATATATATATATATATATATATATATATATATATATATATATATAAGCAATGCAGGATGACGGCACACCAAGAAGTTACAGCAACACAAACGTTTTTGAAGATAAAAAAGGAGGTTTATTGGACTGAACCAACGTTTCAGTTCCTCACAGGAACTTTCATCAGGGAGTGATCACTCCCTGATGAAAGTTCCTGTGAGGAACTGAAACGTTGGTTCAGTCCAATAAACCTCCTTTTTTATCTTCAAAACGTTTGTGTTGCTGTAACTTCTTGGTGTGCCGTCATCCTGCATTGCTTATCGAATTTTTTCTAGACTGGCACCCAAGTTTTTATTTTGCCTAGGGTGTGCGTCCCTTACTCTCTCTCTATATATATATATATATCAATTATCTGCAGACCAGCACTCCCTTTAAAAATGTAATAATTTATTGTTTCACAGTATCAAATAGCCAACGTTTCGGTCCAAAAGTGGACCGAAACGTTGGGTATTTGATACTATGCAACAATAAATTATTACGTTTTTAAAGGGAGTGCTGGTCTGCAGATAATTGATACATACAAAAATTACCGTGCACCCCTCCATTTGCAGCAGCCTTGGAGTGTGGATACTTATTGGAAATTATATATACTGTATATATATATATATATATATATATATATATATATATATATATATATATATATATATATATATAGGCAAGCTGGCGGCTTGAACAAGTAACTTTTGGGGGGAATTAGTCAATGGTGGGCAGGCAGCATAGGACAAAGGAGCAGAAAGACAGGGACACAGGCTTCTTCAAGGAAAACACGGGTTTATTTTCCACTTTTAAACAGTCAATTTTGCACAGGGGTGAACATTGTAGCAAACAAACATAAATCATAAAATAAAAACCTTGCCCACTGGGCACTAACTTCACACTTTGAAGCAGTCCCTGACTAGACTGGGCCCCTTGTGGACGACCAGCACAACAAAGCAGTATTGTTTGGCTCACCCCTGTACTCATAGGACTCTGTCCTGTTAAAGAGTTCAGCTTTCTGGCTTCCTTCACTTTTGTAGCCCGACTCACCAACTTGACCCACTCACGGTCCTGGTCACTTTCTGCTTCAGGCAGCACTACCAGCTCCTCTGTGAGTTCTTTACACAGCCAGGTCTCCTACCTGCTGTGCCCTGCTGAGAGACACACTCTCCCATTCCAATTATGTTTAAATAGCCTTTCCACAGGACAGCTTTCCTGTGGAAGGTGAGCTCCAATCTCTGGACTGGATCTGTGGAATGGAGTCCCTGGCTACTAAAGTCTTTAAACAGAGCACTGATTCTCTGTTTAATAACTCCCTTCCTGGAGCCTATCTCAGTACCTGGGGAGAAATTAAAGGCTAGAGTGACTCTTTTCCACCTTTTCCTAGTCACTCGACCACAATTTATATATATATATATATATATATATATATATATATATATATATATATATATATATATATATATATATATATATATATATATATATATATATATATATATATATATATATTGGATTAATAAACCTGATCACTTTTTTCACAACATCAACTGTTTGACTCTCTATGAAAATACCGTGAGTGCCAGTAATATAGACTGTTTGTGTATATATATATATATATTGGGAACCAAGCAGTATTAAATTATATCCTGTTTCATACATGACCGTAATCACATGGGGCAATCACATTTCAGAAAAGCCTAATGAATTTATCTACCTCATAACTTTTTATCTTTATAATATGTGTATGTAATATAAAGAAGTACTATTTCATGAAGGGAAGTGGTGGTCCAGAAATCGTTTATTCCAAGTTGATTGTGTATCCAAAATCGACTATGCACCCCGCATCTGAGTGCAGGTACTTAAGCATATATAATGCTGTGCATTGGTCCCTAAGCTCAGTAAGTGACAGCAGCACAGAGTATGTACAGTGAATCAGCAGAAAATAAGTTTAGGAGCTACTGGGGCATCTTTGGAGGCATAGATCTTTATTGCTAAAGGGCTGTGGTTGCCTAGGGCTGGTATAGAAGCCCAAAACATGATTTACAACATTATGTCATACTTCTTTAGTAAAAAAAACTAGATTAACGTTATGCTGACTTGTAGAGTACTAGAGCAGCCATACATCATTTTACTTATTTTACTTGTTCTACTTTTAGTATATAATCTTTTAGAAAAGCTTGATGTATCTAAGTTTAAGTGGTACTTGAACTTGGGGAGGAGCAATTTAGTGACAGAAGCAAGGGATGGAAACCCTAGTGTGTTGCAGGCTCCTAGTGCCCTTAAAGTTCTGAAAGACACCTGGATTAACAAGAATATATGGGTGGGGTGAGCTTTTGGGAAATGTTGTCATCTGAACCTCTTTGTGTCCAGTTTCTGTTTTGCAACTGACAACAAATGCCGGTCAAGTTTATTGATCTTGCGCCCAATGCATAAAGTTCCTCCTCCACATGCATGCCTTATAAAAACAAGTGATTTGACAGATGGTAAAAGAAGTGCTTGTGGACACAAAGCATATCAAGAGCACTGTATTGTAATGAACATACTTTAAATACAGGCTTGGAGCAGCAATCTGATTGTTATTATAGGGGACAGGCACGGGAAAGATATACAGCAGGCACAATTTTACAACTATTAGTGCACCTGTGTACCTGTGTCTGTCCCGTAAAGCAAAACTAAAGTGTTTTTAAAAGAATAATTTTTGTGCTGTTTGGGTGAATAATGCAGAGTTGCCAGAATAAACCTCACTGCCATTTAAGATGCTAATGTGACTGATTTCCCTGGAAAACACAAGGCTGAAACGGTCTGGAAAACATTTCAAACATCCTCCTTATAAGTCATCTTTAATAATAATGAGCTGTTCTGAAATGCGGCTAAATGTGTGCTTATCTCCTAATTTGTACAATTCCCTTTTATAAAATGCACAGACCAGATTATTTTGCTTTTTTTCAGAAGCATGAATTTCCTGAAATATTGGTATATACTGCCCCACTATAAAGTAGCAGTCAGTTGTTCAGTGGAACAGACAGTAATATGAAGCATCCTGTAGTGGTAGCATGGCAGAATGACTTGAGCCTTATTGAAAGAAAATGCTGATTTATAATTATTAGCATTCACACATGTCTGGTACATGTTTAAAAACCCCAAACTTTAAAAGAGGTTACATTGTATAGAAGCTTATATATATCTTATAAGGTTTAGATATACTACAGCTTTATATTGCAATTAGTGACTAGAAATTTGTGGTGAACAGAAAAACGGTCCATGATTCATGATCAGACATTCAATTATTAGTTTTTGAGACTGGGATCTTGAATTCAGGGATCCACTTACTAAGCATCAGTATTGGTGCAGAGCAGTAATGAAAGTTACCCCTTGATAAAAAAAATTCAGACTTGAGATTTACTGGAACTATTCATTGCAGCTGAGAAAATAGCATATCGAATGAATTAATCCTCATCTTAACTTGCATTAAGGATTAATGTTTCAGAGGGGTGATAGAGCTCAGGGAGCTGCCACTAAATTCTAACACCGCATACAACTGAATGGAGTTCAGTTGCTCAAAGTTCTGACAAATTGAAACCAGGATGTATTGTGACAAATGTTGTAAATTGCAAAACATGTTCCTGACTGCAGGAAAGTAACTTATTTCTCAGGTTCATCTTGAGCGTCTAATGTTCGCAAACGCTGGCATAATCAGACTTGACCAATGGATAATGACTCAAAGCAAGTTAAGTGAAGGGACACATTTTAGTTTATCTATTAACTATTTCATCCAAACCCCCACCACCATAAAGCTCCAAGGATTGCAAGAAATAAGTGAATACATTACTGAAAGAGTACAGTGAGGCAGGGAAAGAGGGAGAAAGACATATGAAGAAGAAGAGAAAAAAAGAGCAGAAAGATATTGTACCATTACAAAGCGACAGCTTAAATGAATGATCTGCACCTCAGGCCTGAAAGCTTCTTGCAGCAGCATTATAACCTCATTATCAGAAACTATCTTTGCTTGCTCTGCATTCACACAGTGACAAATCCAATGATGTGGCAGGACACCCTGCTCAAGGGCACTTACTGTGTAACCAAGTGCTATGCTCTCACTAGACAAGCAGACACTTGGCAGCTTCAGAAATGTCAGTAAAATGCAAACAGTTCCTTATAGCTACGTGCTAGCCTTTGAAATGCCACTGTATATTACTTCCCACAGTCACTGTCCATACCAGAAAATGTTGTTTGCTTGGTATGCAAATAACATAAGGTCTGAGACATTGCCTCTACCAGAATTATGTTGTCACAGCACCTTAGTTATTGATTGAATTAGTTTTGCATACTTTGCTGACTTGTTACATACATTAACACGTGAATCTAAGGGGCAGATTTATCAAAGGTCAAGGTTGAATTTTCGAATTCAAAAAATTCGAATTTTGAGCTATTTTTTGTGTACTTTGACTAGGGAATAGTCAAATTCGATTTGAATTTGAGAAAAATAAAAAAAATTGTATATCGAAATTAATCATGTACTGTCTCTTTGACAATTCGCCATCTAAAACCTGCCAAATTGCTGTTTTAGCCTATGGGGGACCTCCTAGAATCTATTTGGAGTCAATTGATGGAAAAACTTTGATTTGAATTCAATCGAATGCGCTATTACTTTGATTCATACGATTCAAATTTGCCCGAATACGGACCTATTCAATCGAAAAAGGACCTATTCGGCCAAAAAAATCTCTTCGATTTTATTTTGGTTGGTCTTTTTGAAATCAAATTTCAAAGTTTTTCAGATTTGAAATCTGACCCTTGATAAATCTGCCCCTAAGAATCCATCATTATATTGTATTCAGTACTGCATAGCTTCTATAACACTATTACTACCGATGCTCTCTATTGGGTTTTCCTTATGTTATGCAACACCTTAATAATTTGGTAAATGCTTAGAAATCTTAGTGGTTGAGTTAAAGAAAAATTTCTGTATTGTTTGCAAGAAAGTTTTAGAGAAAGTTATTAGCCCCGTGGACTTTGGATACCTTTAGTCACTATTAAAGCACTTTTGATAGTTCCCTGTATTATATTTACAGGAACACTCCTGGATACACATATATTGCATTGGACACTTATGGGTCCATATTCCTTCCTCTCTCAGAAACATAGACGTTTTCACCACCTTCCTTGGTTGATGTAAAATGTGGTTCCTTTGGGTGGTAAAAGTAAATAGAAGTATGCAAAAATTACATCATTCATAAAAATGATTTGGAATGCTTAAAACCTCTGAACTACTTAAAGCTAGTAATTTAAACCATAAAAAGCATTACATGATGAATATGTTTTCACAAATCCTATAAGACCAGGACCAAACCCGAGAGTAGTTTACTCCAGTATTATTGGTTATTTTGGAGCAAGCCGCATAGTTAACACATCAAGGTTTGGCTTGTGTCTCAACTAGAGACCAACTTTCTGCAACCACTGACATCCCAAAAAGAATCATATTTGTCGAAATTCTCTTGACAGGGGAAAAAGTTGGCTGCTTTTTATAGGATCTGGCATGTTCCCCAGATACTGACATTTTTTTTACATTGCTCAGTTATGGAGCTGCTGTTAGCAAAACTCATAAGTGTTCACAAAGAATGTCATTTGTATTAATATACTATATTTAACATAATGCATTTCCTCCTACATTGGGCTGCTGATTCGCTTGGTTATGCGGCTACTTTTAAATCTGCATCTTTTTAATGCACTCATAATGTGCCTTTTTTATGCAATAAAAATGAACTATTCTGTTTCTTGCCAATTTAATGAAAAGAAAGCTGCTGGGCATTTTGTAATGGCTATGTAAATGGAAAATATAGTTTTGAGATGTTGTACCGTGTTAGCCATTGAAAAAATGCAGAAAATGTAGTTTGGTGATACCTTTTATTGGCTAACTGAATAAGTAACAATTGCAAGCTTTCGGAGCACACAGACCCCTTCTTCAGGCAAAATACAAATGAAAGGCTTGAAACATCATATATACACTGTTAGATCATTGAAATATATCATATCATATTCAGTTAGCCAATAAAAGGTATCACCAAACTACATTTTCTAAATGGAAAACATAAGACTCTGCATATTTTTTCTTCAGTGTGAGGAATCGGACATGTGCTATACTGTTCTAATGGGAAAATAAACAGGTTATGGATTTGGAAATAGCAATATAAACACGCAGGAGTAGCAAGAGATCAGAATGGAATGGCCATGGATCTATCACTACAATAAGTATCATGATAAAAGCAGCCAATGCTCACTAGAGTAGAATTAACCCAAACAATATTTTCAGCCAGTGATCTTCCATCCCATTAGAAACTGAAATAACCTTCAAAAAAGATAGGAACACACAAGTCTCCTCGCCATTCTGTTTAAGTTGATTGGTTGATGAGTTGATGAATAAATGAGACTGTACAATTTACTCTCTGTAAAACGTTATACCCCTTATTCATCCCCCATGCTTATGCTGAGAGTAAGAGGTGTGATAAATGACTGACCATTATAGATCTAGTGGCCAAGTATTAAGTGATGGATTGGAAAACATTCTGGCAGCAAGAGGCAGGGCAATATCTTATATCAGCAAAATGACGAGTATGCATGTTTACTCATCTCTCCAACTCTGATGCATACCCACAAATCATGGCCAGTCCAAGGGAAAGAACTGTCTGCAGAACATAGGCAGAGAATAATGAAGATGAAGGAAGGCTAAGCCTTCGCAAAATGAGATCAATTGCTATAATTATATGTGTTCCACTAGAAAGCCCTTCACTGGTATCTTCCCTAAAGAAAAATGTTATCCTTACCCTCATGCTGCCAAATCTTACTATAAACACCTCATATTGCCTCCACAACTTTTATTTTTGCATTTTATTGTACTGCTCAACCTGACAGCTTCTGCCTTTGTCTAGTGTGCCTGTCTCAAAATTACAGATTTTGTTAATTATATTTAACCTTTTCAAACAACAAACCCACATTTAAGCATGACCTGCTAGATGTGTTGGGTTCCTGTTTAGCCCATATAAATAGAAATATAATCCACCAATTTTTTCTCTAACTGGCACAAACAGGTTTTTTTTCATACCTCCCCTCTCTGTTGACAAAGACCAGACATCTCTTAATAAACTAGAAAATCACAACTTCATTATATATTTATTGTATTTTCTCCTGTGGATTGAAGATGGTCCATTGGAAATGGACTGTAATGTCTTTTATTTGCATATTTTCTATTAAGATGAGAAAAGATCTATAGCAATGTTTATATTAAACCAAAAATATATAGCAGAAGTCTATGAACATTCCCCACATACACAAAAAAAGGTTTATGTGGGATGTTATTGTTAATGTAACTATTTTATATTTTGTTGCTACATTGATATTCAGAAAGTTGCTATTTTGTATTTAAATCATTTAAACCATGTCAGTGTCGTTTGCAAATGACTGGTTTGGGGGTTGGGTAATTGTTTAATGTTCAGCAGTGCAATATTTGATTGGCCAATATTGTACTTCTCTTGTGACTTAGTAAGGAAGTCCCACTAAGAGCTGCAATGAATGAATACAAATATTAAGGATGTAATGTGAAAAGCCTCATGAACCAAAACACAAAGTTTAGGATGATCGTTTAATCCACATTTCAGAGTCAATTTAATAAGACCAAATCAAATAATAAAATAATCGACTCTTTGCTGGTAGGCAGTGCATAAGCACGCTGAATTATCATGCTGAATTATTCACAGTATTAATTAACAATATGCCCCCTTTAAAAAGGATCTCTCTCATTGTCTGGAGATTAAGCACAGAGTAATTTGATCATAAAGAATTTGGCAAGTAAAAACGTAAACGCTTATGTTAAGAAAAAACTATTTACTAATGCTTAGAGGCATTCCTATTTTTCATAGTCCTTTAGCTCCTTAATATCCTATTAATATGTAATAGTGGCAATATGACTGACAGATTCTATTATTTAATGCATTTTGATTATTAAAAAGAAAAAGACAAAAATGCAGGAGACTGCCATGTTTTATGCCATGGCCAACGTGATTATGTTTTGCTTTTATGTGACAATATGGTGGGTTATTGATAAAATTTCAGGTTGCAGCAATAGAACTTGTTTGTGGGACACTGGTTTAAAAATAAAATATACTTTGTTCCCATGTTGGGAATACATTTAATTTCTAAAGCTTCAGTATTAGCCTTAATTGGCTGCTAGACATTAACTAATCACAGCAAGCTTTAATGCTAGAAAAAAATGTGCTTGTGGTGGATACATTTGCATGAAAAATTATATATACTGCATTCATTCATTCTATGTTTTTTCATGCAGCATCTCAGAGATAAAATATAACATTTTTATAATCAATCAGTAAAGAATTATACGTTTGTCATAAATCTAATTAAAAAAAACATTTCAATGGCTTACAAATAAGTAGATGCGAATCTTCAGGCAAATCAGAACCCTTTATAATGGTAAATCCCTAACATGATACTCTACCTTGCTCGTAGATTTTCCTTTACAGGTTCCCCATCATATACATAAAGGACATCAAAGTCTTCTTCTAAGGCAAATGATTGGAACACAAGCTGTATTCGGTTCTGCTTTTCTGAGCTAATAATCCATGTGCAGTTGGCGTAATTTGGATATCCATATGGGAATCCTGGACTTTCTATAGTCCCGTTTGGCTCTTGCATGTTGAAACTACAGTTCTGCCCTAAAGAAAAAAAAAAGTAGCAGAGTAGATGTTCAGCACACTTTAATATAGAAGAGGGTTGCAACACTACAGCATAAGAGAAATGTGCAATGTTCAGTATATAGCATATCACAGTACTATATCAGGCAACAATAGAAGGCAGATCAGCATTAAATGCTTTTTGCAGCTAAAACATTTTAGTGGCTTAGTACTTTAAAAGTAATTTTTTCACCGGACAAAACAAGGACAGAATCTGATTTAGTATCAATGTTCATTAATCAACCCCTTTTTAATTAACATGTAATGACAGTTGAATGAAACAAAATATTTCTTATAAAATAATTAAAGGAACAGTAACACCAAAACGTTAAAAGTGTTTCAATTAATGAAAATATAATGTACTGTTGTGCTGCACTGGTAAAACTGATGTGTTTGCTTCAGAAAATCTACTATAGTTTATATTGATAGGCTGCTGTGTAGCCATAGGGGCAGCCATTCAAGGCTGAAAAAGGAGAAAAGGCAGACTGTTGTTATCTACTGTGTATACTGTGTTTGAATGGCTGCCCCCATGGCAACACAGCAGATTGTTTATATAAGTTGTTATATAAGTTGTGTGTGTAAAGAGAACACATGTTTTTCCTGTGCAGTGCACCAATACATTATATTATAATTCCTTTAAATACTCATTTTTTGTGTTTGTTCCCTTAAATGACAATGCACTTTTTCTCCAATGGCATAAAAAGCCAAATACCTTTATTTATTTTATTTTGCACCTCGTTATACAATGCACAACATTTTGAATTAAATTGTGTATAGTAATGCTGAGATTATTTTACACTTTAACTTGAGTCTCCCTCACTGTAAATTTCACCTGGCACATGCATAGCACGCAAATAAACAGTAGAAACACAGTCGAGTACAGTATAAGCTTTTACTTCATCTGTGCTTGCAATATAACTTAACATTCCGCAACTGTCTTCTACAGTTAAGCAAGCTACACATGGGGTGAGATGGATTGCTAGTTCTCTGCGTGCCGGGCCCTATGGCAACCATTAAAGTAACTGTCTTGCAATTCCATAGGGTCACAGATGTTCACTCCCAATGTACCATCTAATTGCCCAATGCATCCCACTAGCACAGTTATATTGCTTAGCCATTTTCTGTTTACTGTTTGTATATTTTGATACAAATGAAATTAAAGGATTTGACACATAGGGGAACATTTATCAAGGGTCGAATTGAAAATTCGAATTCCAAATTATATGGTTTTGAGGTTTTTTTTATGTTCAAAACTGTCAAATGTGACTAGGGAGTTATTCAAATTCGATTCGAACTTTTCAAAAAAATCTTAATTAGATTTTTGAGATTTATCATACTGGTCATTTAAGAACTTGAATTTGATTATTCGCCACCTAAAAAATGCTCCAGGGATTAATTTGGAGTTGTTTTCAGCCTTCCTGACATTCAAGTTTTTTTTCAGCGTTTTTTGAAATCTGAATCAAAATCGATTCGAGTTTCCGGGTTGATTCTCTCCACCCAATTTTTATCAATTTTTTTTGGTTAAATTTCTATTGGTCAGATTTCGAGTTCATGGGAGTTTATGGGAGTTTAAAAAAACTCACATGAATTTGAAATTCGACCCTTGATAAATGTGCCTCAAAATACAGTTGTAAAATGCTTATTTTTTTTTACTTTCTGAACACAAACATTTTTATGATAACTGGTTAAAATCTTATGTAGAAAGAAATTCACTTGATTTCATTGAGTTAGCTTCAGGTTGTTAGTCTCATACAGCTTAGACACAAAAAAGACTTTATTGTGCCTGAACTGGGACCTAAGTTCTGAAAAACCTGCTGGGTCTTTGGCTCTACCAAACATTCCCATAAATGTTCACATACAATGATATTACCCTGTTAAGTCAATAGCTGGAAAGTGCCTCAGCTGAATGAAAATCTAATAATGAGTACTGGGAACACTATGGGGAAAGGTATAATGGGCTGTAGTCATAGCTTGATGCCCAGCATGTACAAAAACACAGAGCTCCACATAATAGACCCCAGGCACCATCTTACAGGGTGGATTATGCAGTCAATATAGTGGAACAGGGGGGATCTCCTTCCTGCTGAACTTAAAGGCCTTGAAATCCTGATCCTGAAGAAGGTTCCAACCGCACAATCACAATTTTTCCCCCTCAGAGGCAAATTAGAGAGGCTTCAACCAGCAGTTAGGCAGGTTAAAATAAGTTAAAAGGTTGAACTTGATGGACGTACACGTATGTCTTTTTTCAACCTAACTTACTATATTACTATGTTACAATATGCAATGTAATTGTGCTTTAAGAATTAAACTCAGACATCGTTCAGATGCAAAAAAGCAGATATTATAAAAACCCAATGCCAACAATTTTCTACAACAAAACTACTTTTTATTCTGTACATTTTTTTTTAATTCTGTGCATTTTGACACACTGGTGGCAAGTCTATCTAGCACATTCAATAGTTCTGTTATTTTGTGAAAAAATGCTGCATTCAAAGTAAAAAAAACATGGTGATTTGCATCCAAAATTGCACTTTTCACACTGCACTTAAATCTTCTATAATGTGTATCTCTTGAACCCCATGACTTCTTATTCCCTGTTAATGTTATTCCTTGTCTTCAGTGGTCTGGGCACATCAATGTTTTTTCCACATGTATACAGTGAATCATAGTACAGGTATGGGGTCTGCTATACGGAAACACATTATCCAAAAAGCTCTGAATTACAGAAAGGCCATCTGCCATAGACTTCATTTTATCCAAATAATCCAAATTGTTTAAAAATTATTTCCTTTTTCTCTGTAATAATTAAACAGGAGCTTGTACTTGATCCAAACTAAGATATAATGTATCCTTATTGGAAGCACAACCAGCCTATTGAGTTTATTTAATGTTTGGATGATTCTTTATTCGACTTAAGGTATAAATATCCAAATTACGGAAATATCCATTATCCGGAAAACCACAGGTCCCGAGCATTCTGAATAATAGGTTTGATATATTATAGACCATTTTCATGTGCATTGCTGTTTTTAGGGCAGTACTGTATAAATAGTTCAAATAAATATTGCCTTTTCTGTGACCTAGGTTGTCACCATTACAGAATCCCTGAGTACACAAGAGAACAGCATTGTAAACTTGCTGTGATGGAAATCAATCCAAAAAATGTTGTTATGATCTCTGCTAATGCATCAAACAAATGAGGTTGCAGTCAGAGATATCCCTACGAATTTGAGCATTTCACCAAAAATGCTACAAGCCACTTCCACGCCATGTTTATTTCTTAGATCAACTTTACTTATATATTTGTTCTCCTTTCATAACACTATACAATCACTTAGGAAATGTGAAATATTAGCTTTTGTATTTAATAAACAATGGAAAGCTAATTTCTTGTATGAAATAAACATATATATGTATATCGGTATAAAACAATATAAATAAAGCTGCATTACCTCTCCAAAATTAAAAGCTTGATCACATCTCTATCTACATTATTTCTCCTGCCTATTTTCTGAAAGTGATTTACCATTATAAGTTTCAACATAATATCTGGCTGAGAAGGCAGGAAGGGAGGGAGAGGGGATGCCTGCAAGTTTAGGGGGGCTTTTGGTTTACTTCTCCTTTAAACACAATTGTATTGTTTAGTTAAATCGGTCTAGTTCTGCAAACAGAATTCTAATTAAACCAGGAGTATTTTAAATCAATTTAAATACTGAACAGTAACCTTAAGTCAGAACAACTGCAGCCAAGATATTTTCTCCAATAATCTTTAATGAATGCTCTTGTTATTCATTTGAACCCTCATATTTATTCCGAAAATTCTGCAATATATTTTTAAAAATAATATAATATTTAATCATTCAGTAAAGAATTTTTAACAAAAGTCCGGTTTCGCTGAAAGGTTTAAAAAACTATGGGGAAATGTGTGAGATGGCAAAAATCCATGAAATACATTGTGGAGAGGCTTTTTTCCTTGCAATTGTTTTTGCACAACATTTCACTGAAGTCAATGGACATTATTTTATGACTTTTTTATGATGCGGAATACATTGGATTCAATAGGGCAAATTCATTAAAGGGCGAATTTTCGCCTGAGAATTTTCGATTTTGACGCTGGCGACGGTTCTGATGCCGGCAACAATTTAGACGCCATTTCACAAATTTTTCGCAAGTTTTGTGGCAAAGCGAAACGGGACAAATTCGCCGATCACTAGTGAAGCCTGCTAAAGTTTTGTTGCTCAATGAAATACACTGACTGTTGCATGCAGACACGGAGACAAGAACGAGCACAGAGAATCAGATTTTGCAGCATCCCACAAAATCTTCTTGTTCTGTTGCATTAAAAGATAAAGTTTGATGCACAAAATCTGACAAAAATCTTCTGTGCAGTTGTTTCCTAATTTGAAATATCTGTCTCAGGGTAGGAGATAGGTACAGAACCGAGTGTGACTGTCACTTGGTGTGTGATTAATGACTAGTTTTTTCAAACCACTAAAGAGAACCCAGGCAAGCATTATTAGCCCTATTATATTAGCTAATTTAATTCACACCTTAAGGGGCCTCTGTCTGTCTGACATGATAGATCTGTGGAATGTTATGTTAGATTTATCTTTATTCAAACAATATTTCTTGCCAGTCTCTTGGTTTTTAGGATGATGATAATTAAGGAGAGGGTTATACTACAGTATTTGGCAATAGATATCCTACATTATGAAATGTATAAAGGTTAATTACTATGTGCAGAGATGGGTGCAAAGTGCAAAAACAGGTGCAGGTGCTACCCTTCTGCAGGTACAATACAGAGTGTTGAATTCTGCATTCCCCAATGAATACAGCACTGTCTGCATTCATCAGCACTGTATTCATGAGGGGCAAAGGTGGAAGTCATGTAGGCATAACACTTTCTGCCCCTTGCCCATCCCCTTGGCTCTATCCAAACCTGATGGACTTACTCATTGAATGAGCACTAAGGGATGCACTTTATCACCCCTTAAAGGATAACCCTACCCTACTGCTAAAATTCCCATTCCCTTCTCCACTGGCCCCCCTTCCTGCTTTCTCCCAACACAGTGTTTAAAAAATATATGTGCCCCATCTGGCAACGCAGACCTAAATTTGCAGAGCAGTACAGCGGAGCTCAGAGGTGCCATGTTCGGACGATTCAGTATCTTTGTGACGTGATAGCTGACACTTTGGCCATTGGCGCATGAGCAGTTGGAGTCGGAGAACTCAGGTCAGTGTTGCCAGATGAAGCACATATTCTTTTTAAACACTATGTGGGGAGAAAGCAGGGAGGGTGGGGGGCAGTGGAGAAGAGAAGCTGTGGGGGGTTTAGTTCTCCTTTAATGCTCTTGCTTTTTAGGGCACAGTCTAGGTAAATGACCACTATATTGAACATATTATTCTAGTAAGTCATCTAAAAATGTACAAACAAGGAAGAAGGAAGCAGAATTCTATATTTTCATCAATATAAAGAAAAAGGAATCTTATAAAAGGAATACTGATCTGACTATTTTTATATATTATGTAGTGTGAATAAATGGATCTTTCTTGATTGATGCATAAGAAAGCACCGCGTTTCATTCTAAATCTATCTCAGACGTGCTTTGTGTGCCAGGCACACATAAAATACTTTCTAAAAAGGAAAGTAATAATACAGCTAAAATAAATTATTTAATGAAAGTTGTTGAACTCTGTCCTTTAAAAGTGAAATCAGTAAATCAGACCTTACTGTACCTAAGTGAGCTGTTAAACAAATCTTTACTTAACTGAAGAAAAATAATAAATATTCCCTATGCCTGTTGAATCATGTTTTCACTCAAGTTAATAAGATAAATATAGAAGGCACTTTCTGATTTTCTATGCTGCATAATTAAAAAAGGCCAGTGAAGTGATGATGCTAGTGTGTGATCTGATCAATGGATAAGTGTATTGTGAATGTTTTATGAGGGTAAAATATGCAAACATTTATGGTGTGGGTTTGTTATATGATTAGGCACATCTTGAGTGATTGCATATTGTGTATAAATAAGCATATGATTATTGATGCACTTTGCAGCAGGAGATGTGAAATATTTTGTTTATGGACAAAACACATTTAAGGTTGTATCCTTTATAGGTATGTTATGAATGCAATGCAAATACATTTTGTGTACCGTTTTTGAACATGTGGGGGCCGATTCACTAACTTCGAGTGAAGGATTCGAAGTTAAAAAACTTCAAGTTTCGAAGTTTTTTTTGGGCTACTTCGACCATCGAATGGGCTACTTCGACCTTCGACTACA